>NC_054379.1:79319961-80519961 GCF_017654675.1 Xenopus laevis
CCAGAGCAGGTTATAATTTGCGCACATATTGGAGCATCATGCACAAGTTTCCCTAGGATAAAAACATGGTTATTTGTGTCCATAAATTAACTATGTAATTGTGACCTCTCTGCATGGAAAACTTTGCATTTATGCATGCTTATTTTTAAAAATAATTTGTACTGCAGTGTTTGTCGCACTTAATAATTATTTAATGATAGTAACAGTTTACATATAAACAGATTGTATTCTGTGGATTTGTCTACATTTTTTATTTAAAGGTTATAGGGCTCATTTATATGAACACAGTCACAATTGCAGTCTTGCATAAATGGACACATACTGACACCATTTATTAAAGCTACTTGCGCCTTTCACGACTCTTGCACTCAGGCTTATTTGTGCCAAGCACAATTGCACCTGTCCCGTAGTAAATTGTAGCACGTGAGCTTGTTAACGCAAGGGGAAACATGGAGCTTTTTCCAGCCTGGAGGTGGCAGTAGTTCCAGGGTTCCCAGCGTGGGGCAACGTAAAAAGGCATATCAGACTTGTGCCTAAAGAATCACACACAGATGTCATTTTAATAGTGGAAATGACACAATGACTAAATAGGGCCCTGAGGACACATTACACAAAACCAGCACTATACACTATCAACATTTCCACGTTGCCCAGAATGGAACTAGAACAGGCCTTAAAAATCTCTGGCCATGCACACAATCTAACATAATGTACAATAATGTTCATAGCTTGTTTTGTTTATGAGCTGATTAGGAAATTGAACCAAAAGGACAGGTGCAAAGGCAAATTGTTGAGAACTGAATAGGCCATGTACTTCCCACTAGCTTAAAACTGGCACAAATTACAGGACTGTTATTCACCTTGGCATGCTTTGATGTGCATCCATCCATACACACCACTAAATGAGACCTTCTGTTTAAAGTAATTACAAAATGTTAATCTGACTATAGTTTAAGATGTTTTAAGACATCATTTAAGTATTCAAAATTAATCAAGATATAAAACATAAAAATAGTGGTCCATAATTATAGGGGTCTATGATCTCTGCAGCCCCAGGGGGAATGTAATATCAGTGGAGACACATTTAATGCCTGAATTAGCTGCAATTTTCACATTAGTTAAACTCATATCAGACCCAAGTTGCATCTTTACAGGGGAGCTTGGGGGGCTGTTTATAACTGAACCATGGTTCATTCTGATTCCTGATAAACATGTCTATTAATGTTTACAGCTTCAGAAATACCTTAGTTGACTAGGGTTAATTGCAGTGTTTTGCGGCAGCTCCGGGTCCTTAGTGTATAGTTTGCCAGAAGTGTAGTGTTCAGTACACAGCTACTAAAAAGTTGGCAGGTGCATACCGCTGAGGCTAATGACTTCATTAAGGACAACCGTAACTAGAGTACAAGCTGCCAAAGGTATTGGATACATTAAAGATATGTGAAAATAGTATGAGATTTTAAGTAGCTGTGTGGAAAGAGTTGCAATGTCAATTGGACCTGATTTACAGGCCATTAAGTACTTTTTGCCCATAATTAATTAGTGTTATATGGCTGTATGAATGCCAATGAATACTTATACTGTTGTAAGAGGAACTTTTGTAGGGGCCCAGTCTAACTGAACAAGCAGTTATGTGCATCAAAGCAGCGGGGTTATAAGAGAAAGAGGAGAAAACCTAACTTTATCTCTGTACAGCAATGGCTCTGAGGATCATTTCTGCTGTATCATTTGGCTATTTCTGCCCTATGCATTTTGCAGCTGTCCTGCCTTATTCCGAACAAGGCAGATGGAGAGCTATTGAAGGTATTTTTGGATGTATAGATAATCAGTGATAAATGGATGTGGGCTGGCAAAGAAGCACATAACCCAAGCAATAATATGTCTAGACTAAGTCTTTGCTGAGGTTTAGTTCTCCTTTAAGACACCTGCATTACAATGTATTCCATGCAGGGCATTTTAGCTAATTAAAACTATGAGTTTAGATATTGCATTGTAAACTTCATTGACTTGTTGTCAAGGTGATGTTGTAAAAAAATGAATTTTTCCAATCTTCGAAAAAGTTTAATCTGAAAGTACTTTTAAAGTTATTGCAGACCCATAATGAACAGAAAGACTTCTACAAAATATATCCTTAGTTAAGTTACAATTCATGCAACTATAACTAGGTTATTTTTTCCTCTTTAATCTTTGACTGCCTACATATTTGGCCATTTACTGTCTGTAACTGAAACAATTTATTTTCACAAGACACTCATTCAAGTTGAGCATGGTCCATTCTAAGTCATGTTTTGATTGTTTTCAGCATTTCAGATTTTCACTTTAAATGTCAGTATTATGCATACAACTGGCCTAATACACAATCAGCTAGTATTAATAATGTACTGTATATAGAACTGGCCTAATACAGTTGTCATTTGTCATCATCTTGAAGCTTCTGTGAACTAGACACAGGGTAAACCAATGAATCTATAGCAATGTCAACTCACCTGATTGTCAGTGCCGGCAGCATAAATAGTATTATAAAAATCAACCATAAGCAAACCAGTTGAAATAATTATTTTATTCAGTTACAATGGAAAGAGATGTTGTGATAGATTACCAAAGCTTAAAGAAATCTGCTGGACACCAAATATGTATTCTACTGGTTGCCAGTGTAACCTATGCCAGTGCATTATGCTTTGGAACCGAGAACTACCTCTACCCTGTAGGCTCCAGGGTTCTTACAACAACTTGCCTAGTGAATTGGATTCAAACCTCAGAAAGAAGTGATGCAGCCCTCAAACACAACTTCTGCTTCAAAACGCAATGGCACACAATGCTGCAGTATGGATAAATAGCAATGTGCAAAATGCAATTTTATCAGCATTATTTATGTCCAATATATATATAAAGTGACACTTTTGCACACTAGAAAAGTACATAGAAAGCTGAATGAGAATCCATACCAAAGGACTGGAACTGCAATGAAAACTGAACTCATGAAAAGCCCTGAAAATAATTCCATTCAAATACAAGACATCAGGCAGACTTATGTTCATTTGGAGTGTTCCTTGTGTATCATTTTTGTGAATTGTTGCAAGTGGCCATACAAATGATATGCTAGTAGTGTACAACTGAAATGTACCCTGCTACTAGCTACTGCTAGTGAGTATTATAGCTTGGTTGCATATGTGAAGGACAGAGCTCCAAACCACATGAATAATATCTCTGTCCATTTAATTATTGTTCTGGCGGTCTGAGAATTTAGAGCATATTCTTTAATGAAGTTTAATGTACAAGTGATTTATTAATCTTATTAGACTTAATTAAATAACTTATAATATATTTAGTTACACAGATAATGGAGGTGAGTAAAAGAGTAAAAGAGTAAAAGATTTCTTACGTAATCAGCCTTGATAGATTTTATTCTTCATCAAAGTATTACTTTTTCTCATGAGAAAGTTAAGTACAGTTTTTAACCAAGCTGGATGGAGAAAATAGATAGATATGGGGGCAAATTCACTAACCGCCAGCACTGGCTTCGCGCACATCGCAACACTTTGCCAGGCGTAAATTCGCCTGGACAACGCTAATTCACGAAGATCCAAGTTGCGTACAGGGTACCGAACGCTGGCGAAATTACGCCAGCGAAATTACGCTTAGCAGTTCGAAATTACGCTAGCGTTGGCTAATTAGCATATGGCGTGCAGTTAAAATACAATGGCCATATATGCTGCAGCAAATACATTACACTACACAAGGCCAGGGAACCTTAATAAAATTGTTCTAATGCCCTACACATGTGCCCACAGTATAGTTTAGGTGCCATATGTTAGCAAATGTAGGGGGGAAGGAGGGTACCCCAAAAACATTTTTACAATCTTTTTCAGTCTATCACCCTTTGAATAGGAAAAAACGCCAGCGTTTTTTGAGACTTAGAAAAATGTTCAGCTTTTTTTTGAGGAACTCCTATCTACTCTATTGCACTTCGCCTGGTCTGAAGTGGCGAAGTCTGGCGATAGAGGTAACGGTCAGTAAAATAAAAAACTTTGGGTAGTAAAGCTCTTTCGCCAGACCAAAAAGTTGCCTGGCGTTAGAGTGCGAAGTTGCGCCAGAGTCTATCCCCTTGGCAAAATTTTTGCCAGCATTAGCCACTTCGCCCACATAGAGAGATAGATTCTAATTTTCATGATATTTTTTGAAGGCCATATCAGGATAAATGAATATAATGAATATGATGACAGCTCTGTCAAGGAGATATCATGGATCGGCAAGGGCACTGCAATGGCTACAGGACACATACTGTGTATGTATATATAAATGAATCCTATGAAAATAAAGTAATAGTATCTTTTTTAGACACTGCTTGTTGGACTGTGACAAGCTGCAAAAACAAATTCATCTTCCATGCCTTAATGCCATTTTGGGCAACCTAGTCCTTTTTTAATTTTTTTGGTTCAAAAATTGTATATTTAATTGCATTAATGATGTACTAAAGGTCAAGCAAATTTCTCACATCCTTTTTAGGAGAGATAACAGGAAACTTTATAGGTTCCCTTGTTGAAAATATGCTAGCGTGTGTCATTGTGTTGTAAACAATGCTGTGGAAGTTCAAGTGATTTATAACAGAGGAAATTGAAATAAATACACATAAGCGAGGCTCAGAATCCTGTTTCTCTCTGCTCACTGTAGTAGCTTTAAGACTTGTACCATGTAGCTGACCATAGTAAAATATAGGATATTCCCCTAAAGAGCAAGATGAAATGGTAGGAAAACAAATGAGGAAATAGGTATCTTCGACCATCCAATGAGAAAACACTGGGAAAAACATGAAACAGACCTATTGAGCTTTTAAAGTTGATACCCTTTGTGACACCATGAATAGCGTTAGATGGAGAAAGCAACAAAGTAGGGCCATAAATAAGCATTTAGACAACATTTAACCAAAGCTGTCTCTCCAGTATACTGCCTGGTAACCAATCAGTGGAAACCAAGAGAGCTAAAAAGCAGGAACAAGTGTTCTGGCTATTATGTTACACATCCAGTCACTCTAGTCTTTATAGATCAAGTTTGTGGCTAACTATATTGAAAACATTTCATTTCTATTTACCCAGTTTTTATTTTCATACTGAACAATTCCTTTAAGAAACAGCATCTTTGTGTCATAATATAAATCTCTGAACACATACTTTGTTACAAGAGCCTCATACATAAATTCTACCCATGTATCACATATACGGTATGAATAATCCAAACCCAGTGATGACTTCATTGTTCAAGTAGACAAATAAGCTAATACAAGTTAGATGTAGCATTACACACACACAGTATGTGTGTTCATATGCCTGGAACACAAATTATTGCTAGATTTGTATATAAAATGTGATTCAGTTTTTTAAGCTCACAAGTTGGGTTCTCTGTAAAACTTGTACGACAGAGGCCAGACTTATAAACCACAATAATTACTGACTACTTATATTTTTGAGAAAACTCTGTGATCCTTTTGTATGAATGGGCCCCTCACAATACAACCATTATACATATTATAGTTGATCTTCCAAAACAAATATCTGATTCATCATGTGCACTGGGTCATTGACTGGCACTTTTGAAATTGGTCTAACAAGAACAATATGGAATGTGTGGCCAAATGGTGCTAACATATCCTAGGCCAATTAGTTCCATTTTCATATGTGAAGACGTAACTCCTATGGGGGATAATTTACTAAAGGGCGAAGTGGCGAAAATTCGCCAGCATGACGTCATTTTGGCACTTCGCTTTACTAACGGTAGCTGTCTTATTTTAACTGGCGTAATTTCGCCAAGGAGATATACTCTGGCGCAACTTCGCACTCTTATGCCAGGCAAATTTTCGGTCTGGCATAAGAGCATAATTATGCAAATTCACTAAGTTTTTGGATTTCACTGACCGTTACCTCTATCGCCAGACTTGCCTTCGCCGCCTCAGACCAGGCGACGTGCAATAGAGTAGATAGGAGTTCCTAAAAAAACCTGCGTTTTTTCCTATTTAAAGGGTGATAGACTGAAAAAGATCGTAATTTTTTTGGGGGGTATCCTTTCCCCCCCCCTACATTTGCTAACATATGGCACCTAAACTATACTGTGGACACATGTAGGGCATTATAACAACTTTATATAATTTTATTAAGGTTCCCTGGCCTTGTGTAGTGTAATGTATTTGCTGCAGCATATACGGCCAGTGTACTTTAACTGCACGCCATATGCTAATTAGCCAACGCTAGCGTAACTTCGAACTGTTGAGCATAATTTCACCAGCGTTCGGTACCCTGTGTGCAACTTCGGATCTTCGTGAATTAGCGTTGTCCAGGCGGATTTTCGCTGTTGTCCAGGCGAATTTTCGCTTGGCGAAGTGTTGAAATAGGCACGAAGCCAGTGCTGGTGAATGTGCTTTTAAATCATTTTTTTTGTATATATTGGTACATGAAGAATGAAAGTAACCTTAGAGTAGTTTGGGCTACCTCCAGTATGAAAAGTCCCATACATTTAAGCTACACATTTAATATTCAGAACACATTTTCAGAACATATTTTGATTGTTCACATATTTTCTGGTGCGTGCTTCTAACTTATTGCCATACAGTGTATAGCATAAAAATATTATTTCCATTTGTTTAAATCTAGATTTCTTAGTAAAAACCAAGAGCTCTTTTTTTGCTTTCTTTGAGTACAAATCAAAACTGCATATAAATAGTAACACAAATTCACTTATTTAGGTGATATCTGGAAGTGCACACAAGGCCAGATCCAGTAATGACTTACACCTGCGAGGAAAGGGTCTATTTAGCATTCATTTATTCAACATGACATATTTTATTGGTGCTAATGTATTTTTATATGACTTTTCTCATGAACTGCTCATTTAGCACATCTTTACTCTGCTGGACTTTGCTAGCCAGTTCTATATACTCTGAATTTGACATATATGTGATATACAATTGGATGAACCGCTAAGTTATATTAAACAAATGCATATGTTAAAAATGTGCTTCAGATTCTTTCAATATGCTCTCTCTGAGTCAAGGTGTAAATAAACATACTTGTAAAGCTCAGTGAATAGATGATGCCTGAACTCAATACCTGACGTCATTAAGGGGTATATTTATCAAAGAGTGAAGTTAGAGATCATAGTCCTCTAGAGTGAAATTCCGCCACTCTCCATTCATTTTTATGGAGTATTTATAAATGTGTGAAAGTGAAAGTTCATCCTTTGATAAATACGCCTTTCAAAATCCCATAGAAATGAATGGAGAGTGGCGGAAGTTCACTCTATAGGACTGTGGCGACCTCTAACTTAATTTTTTAATAAATATACCACATGGAGTATATTTCCTTGAGAAAAAAGTTGGGGAAGTTGTGAAATTCTTTACTAAATAATTCAGATGGTTAAAAATATTTGATTCTGGAGAAAGAGTTGTGAAATATTTTCATAAATGTTTCCAGGCAACATTTTCATAAATGTAAAGAATTAAGATTCTTGCCCTGCAGTGCCCTTAAGTATCCTCATTGTTTAACTACATGTTTTCTGTGCTCTCAGGCAAACAATTAAAGATGAGTTTATTATATAGTTGAAAGTGTACAGCCCCATTTTACACAGTCACTATCTATAGTCCACTAGAAAGAAGTCAGTGTAAACTATCACAAAAAGTAAAATTTAATATAAGCTTCATCACACTAAAATATAATTTTTTATAAATACATTTAATTAAAAATTCTGAACTGTTTCTGAAATAAAGTTAAATTTCACTCTTCCCATTTCACCTAGGAAAGTTGGCAGTCTGATTTTGAATGATAAGTCTAGTGCAGCCTTTGGGGGGGACTAGAAGAGGTATTAGAGCTCACTCTTAAAATCTTACGAGAAATACTCTCTCTCTCCATACAGGATTTGTGCCAAAGTCAGTTATTTTTTTAGATTTTGTTTGTGCTGGTCAGTTATTTGAGTCAGTTCTAACGCATCTGCGAGTCCTGCCTAAAAGATATATTGGATCTATCAATGAAAATCTGACACCGACACCTGCAAAAAGCAGCTGCTGAGAGTGACGATAAACGCGATTATTTCACAAACTGTATAGAATTTTAATATTATTATATTTAGACAGTTTCTTATTTCAGTATGATGCTTATATTACATTTTCATTGTCACATTAGTTCCCCTTTAATTAAAAGGATTTCAATGACATCCTTTAAAACCATAGGCAAAAAAGTACTTTCTATACAAAAATAATAAATTGGCATTTAAGCCTAATATTTCTTTGTCCTGTAGAATCCCAGAGTATTATTTTAAAGATAGAATGATGACAGAGCAGGATGTGAACATATTGTTAATATAAACTTAGCAATACTATTGGGCATTATACATTTAAAGCCTAATTTATGACCATGAGTCCATGCGCAGTTGTGTTAACGTGTGCCTATTGATGCAAGTCATTAAAGGTACTTGCATCCAAACACAGTACTTGCACCTTTGTATAGATGCCCTAACTGCCATTGTGTCCATCCAGCCTCTTCTACTGAATATAATGAAATTGTGCTTATAGGTATTGAATGTGGAGGAAATTCCAGGGTTCCAACATTGGCATGCATTAATGGGCTCAGCAGATTTGTTACCCATGAATACCATTTTAATGCCACTTGCCCAGATGTGACACAAACCCTGTTGTGAAAATGTAAGCTAGCACTAGTGCCTGATTTGTTAACATGCATACACACAGTTGCATTTGTTTTGATGCATTGAGTGCAATTGGGGCAGGTACAGATGCAGGGAGTTGTACCTAATACTACTATATTGTGGATAAAATATACGTACTACAGTATTGTGGACAAGAAAACATGGAAAAGTCACTTTTAATGGCATTGTAAATGTTCCTTAATGTGTAGCACTTTGTATGCTGTCTTTACATGAATATGTAGAATTTCTGCAGTTATCTACAATTTTAAATTTGGAGAGGTGATGCTGCAGAGATGTGGCATAATATGTATCCATATTTGTTTCCAATAGGGGGTACAGGTACACATTTTGGAAGAGCTAGAACATCCCCACAAGTGATACTGTATATGAGTCTGGTGAACCTTCTGATGTGTAAAAGCAAAGCAATTAATCATAGTCAGTCTTTTGGATCCATCCCAAGCACAAATATAGGATAAAGTATATTTTTTCCAATAACACACCTCTGATATTATCAACTGGAAAATATATTTATGAAATTAAGTTTGAAATATTTGGGAACTATATTACAGTATGCATTACAATAACCATCAACTGAACTGTGTAATTTTTTGAAGCCTTTTTACTATATTTATTCTTATATATAAGAATCACTATGATTGAGATTTCTTGTTTATTATCTTCATATCAGCAGAGCCGGGAAATTATGTCAGTTAATTTATATGCAAGTATTTGTATTGTTTATCCTACACAGAATATTGCAATTATCACTTTGCAAGTTTATAAAGTTTGTGTTGAATATTCCCACCATTTCCTGAGTGATTTATTCCTCCTTTTAACTTTTTATCTGTTAATAAAAATGATTCACTAGCATTCTGCAACTTTCTCTTCCTCTCACGCAGTCAGTGCCATAGTTATACTGTATGTAATGGCCCCCAGTCGATTTATTTCTGTTTTTATCTGAGTATTGTTCTACATTTATGTTACTCACTAGTTTCCTTTCTGTTAAAGAAATGCATTTTGTAGTACCTCCTAACAGGCTTGGGACATTCACAATGATTCATTTATTAGTCATAATAAAAATACACACATTTCTTTTGTTCGGTAAGGAAAAGCTCTCTATCTTATACCATACCTTTGCCTCATACAACAATCTGTGTCATTTATTGTTACCAATAAACTAGTCAGCAGGAGTGTTCCAAGTCTGGTGAAATGAATTACTTTAACAGAAGCAATACTAGCATAAATGTAGAACTATCCTGAGACAGGAGATTTTTATATATATATACTTGTGTTGGATGCACAAGTTTGAAAAATAAAGAATGATGGTTCACTAACTTACTAAGGAGTGCGGGTCCTTCTGAACAGTGTGTATATATATATATATATATATATATATATATCTATATATATATATATATATATATATATATATATATATATATATATATAAAGATGAATGGGTGCGCACCAGGAACGTTTAAGACAAGCTTTCTTTCAAAATTAAACATACTTTATTGAAAGAAATACTTAAAAACAGGCCAACGTTTTGGTCTCCTTCTCAGACCATTATCAAGACCCGAATTGTCATAGGGAATTAGCTTAATATAGATAAAATGCATAAGCACTCACCCAATCACGTGTGTTGAGACAGATCATGTGACAGAAACCCAATCACCTGAATAGCCCAAACATGTGAAAACGAAAAAGGAGAAAACCTGAACAAAAGGTCTATCTTTGGTTCAGGTTTTCTCCTATTTTGTTTTCACATGTTTGGGCTATTCAGGTGATTTTATCATTGTGAGCATTGTGTTCCTACACTAGTGAGAGGTGGAGATAGAGGGAAAGCTTTATTACAAAAAGAAGCCAAATGGATCCGGACTTTAGACACAATATCACTGGGGGAGAGGGGCTTAATGGGATGTATTTCCTATTGAGCTTTCTGTAACAGTGGACATTGGCTATAATACTCCAGAGGGGTTAATGAGATATGAACCCTATTATGATCCCTATATGCTTG
Source organism: Xenopus laevis (assembly GCF_017654675.1). NCBI lineage: Eukaryota > Metazoa > Chordata > Amphibia > Anura > Pipidae > Xenopus > Xenopus laevis. Next base: position 79,330,661 of record NC_054379.1, read on the forward strand.
GGCTTGTGACAAGGGTTATTCTGAGTAGTTTAGATAATGGTTGATTTTATATATTTTATGAAAGTGTTTTTTATGCTAAAATAGATTTGTATGGTGTTATTGATTAAGATATTTATAAACTCTACTTCACTTTCTGGAAATATGGGTTTGCCTTGAGTCATGTACTGTACTTTATACACTGCTGATATATCACTTTGGTAATGATTAAGTATTGGGGGATTTGTGTGTATAGATATATACTGTATATATGAACTCCCAGCTTGCCAGGGAATTAGTTAGATTTAACAGATTGGATATGATGCTAGGGATAGGGATGATTGGGATAGGTGATGTGATCTTTGGGTTGGGCCTATGTCTCTAGCTTTAAGAAATAGCATGATCTCTAAGGGGATATTAGTGGGTTATAGATGGTATAAAGTTGGTGGGGGATATTAGCAGGGTGATACTCCCTGTGGTTCGATATGATGATGGTATAGAAAATAATTGATTTATGTCCCTTCCTTATTGAGACATTGATTTAATTGTGAATCCATTTGATGATGAAAAGTGTTTTGCGGTTTCTTTTTTGCTGGAGTTGTGGGCCTAGCCATTAAGATGGGTTTTAAGGCAAATGTATAATTGCATTTATTGTAGTAGTATTTTTTAATTGTTGCACATTGACACTTGATTGGGCATGAAGGGGTTTATATCAGCATCAGAGGTTTGTGATGTAATAATAATAATAAGAAGTGCAGGACACTGGTGTGATTGGGTTTAAGTAGGTGTGTCTCACTTCTGAACACAATCCTGATGACAATCCCCTGTGGATCGAAATGCGTACATGTAAATATGGAGGAATAAACTTTTTCCACAAACCTTAGATCCCCTTTTAACAAATGATGGATCCAAAGACTGGGAAGATTTTTCTTTCTATTACTGAGGTAAAATTGATTTAAACTACTTTCTCCCTTTAGATCAGCCAAAAGCTAATTAGGAATTATATACGGTTGACCTTGATGGATGCATGTCTTTAATTTAACCTCAAACAATCTGTTTCAGTGTTACAGACCATCAGAACTGCTGTCATGCGATCTTGTTGCACATGTAAACAGGCACAAAGAATTTGCATTCAAACATGTTCTCAATCTGCTCAATTACTAACTAGTTATTTGTATGTAATCTCATTCATTTTTATTGCTGACCTCCAGTTTAGGGCCCTATTGGGAATCAGTAGAACCGCACTAGTTACTTGAGTGCATGTGTCAAGCATTTTGTGCCTGATAAGGAAGTATAAAATGATATATGTTGTAAAGAATCAGTGTGACCGTACTGAGTTAGTGACAGTGTTATGTTTAGTATGTTAACATGATACACTGTATTGCACTCAACCAAGTCATTTTTAATGGCCCTTCTCTGTAAAAGGTACAATATTTATTTCAAGAATCTCAAGAATATCTCAAGAATAGAGAATTTGCTCAGACAGAAACCATATGGAACTGCCAGCTCTGTTATTAATACCATTTATTTGCAGAGGACCAACAGTTTACACAAAGCTTTATTACAGCATAATACAGAAACATCACAACAACATTTACAAATAAGAGTTGAAAACAGAGGAACAAAGGGATCCTGCTTCCAAGACAGATCTCTAAAGTATACTCTTTTGATATATCCCAGCTTCTGAAGCAAATATATAATTTATACCAGATACAGGGGAACAGCACACTGCAACTGAATTTATACAAAAATCCACGTAATTTACAGGGGTTATTTTTCAAAGGTCCAATGTTAAGAGTTTTTCATACTGGAATGGTATCTTATTTAAGAGAACTTGAATAGAAAAAAACAGATTTTGGGAGTTTGAGGTGCGAAAACTCCAATTAATCAAGTTTTCGGTGGGAAAAAACTCAAAACTCAAATCGCTCGAATTATTTGAGCAAAATCTCGAAACCAGTTTTTTTTAAAAAAAAAAACGTAAAAAACTCGAAAATGTGAGTTTTGATCAGAAAATCAAATCGAAAAAACTCCAATTTTTATGGAAAACACAACTTGCACCTTAATAAATAACCCCCTAAATGTCATATTAACAGTTAGGGGCACATTTACTAAGCTCGAGAGAAGGATTCGAACTAAAAAAACTTTAAGTTTTTTTGTTGGGTACTTCGACCATTGAATAGGCTACTTTGACTACGTATCGAACGATTCGAACTAGAAATCGTTCGACTATTCGACCATTTGATAGTCGAAGTACTGTCTCTTCAACTACCTACTTCGCCACTTAAAACCTACCGAGCACCAATGTTAGCCTATGGGGACCTTCCCCAATAGGTTTCTAAGTTTTTTTGATCGAAGGAAAATCATTCGATCGATGGATTAAAATCCTTAGAATTGTTCCGTTCAAACAATTTTTCCTTCGTTCGATCGATCTAAGTATTTGCGGTAAATCTTACTTTCTGCGGTAAATTATACTTCGATGGTCGAATATCGAGGGTTAATTAACCCTCGATATTCGACCCTTAGTAAATGTGCCTCTTACTATGTGCAAGATGTCTCCTTTCTTATTCGCTAAATCCATTATTACAGTTAATTTCACCTTCAGTTGCACATCAGCAAGGCATGATTGTGTTCTCCAAGGAGACTTTTTGGTTTTTATTGAAAGAAACAATTATTCATATTTTAATGGAAAAGTAAATGTTAAATATATTCTGTTAATATTAATATGAGTTTTTTTGTAGATTTGGCAAATAGACAGAAGGGCAGAAGCTAGGGCTGGCTTTAAGGTAATTGGCATCCTAGAAGCGCTCTGTTGGGCTCACTGGCATAACCCCGGGCCGGTGCAGTTTTCTGCTGATAGGAGCATCAGCCCGGGGTTTCAGGTAAGTCAATACAATCACTTGGGGGTGCCTAACATTTGCCACCCCCAAGTGCAGGATGACTTCCTTTCTCCTTTAAAGGCAATGTACATTTTTAATAATAAATAATAAAGGAACTAACAGCAATTAGTCATAACAAAAGTGCTAAATATTGGGAAATATGGAACCCGTGGTTAAAACATATGCATTTAACGGAGTAAAATAAAAGTTAAATACGTGTTAAATAATGTTTGTTCTTCAAGTGTGTTGAAGGTAGTGAAATAATAGTATAAAACTGAGCAAAAGTAAGTTGGGACTATAGTACTCTCTTTTCTCTCTTTCACCAGCTCAATTCAAGCTGATAAGATACTAAGAATGTGGAAAATTTTATGTGGAATGTTTAATTTTTGACGGCTCATACAAATGTATGTTGTACTATGCTGGTATTATTTTCTCCTTGCTCATACCCCTGCCCTAACCTTCCCCTTTTTTCTTTCTGTATCCCCCTTTTTCTTTTATAAAAACGATTAATAAAGCTTTAAAATAAATAAATACATTTAAACATTAAACATTGTTTTAACTGAACATAGCACTGGAAAAAAGTTAATTTTGTAGGGGAAGGAGATTTGAAGACTTGAAGTGGTGATGCCATCTGAAAAAAAGTACAAATTGTTTCATATTTAATAATAAGTCAATATAACCTTTCATACAGGACATTTTATGTTAAGTTGGTACTAGAAATTTTGGGTAAATTCATTCATTAAACAGAAGACTATTGGTGCTTTAGTTAGCTGTGCCAGATCTATATGTTGTGAACAAGTTATTCATTTTGGTCATCAAATCTGGTAGCTATGAGTCAAGTGTGGGACAATTAACCAAATGGGTTGACTTTGATTCAAACTTCTGAAGAGTGGCCCCATCATATTAAGGGTTGGCTGATGAACCTTTAATCATGTCTATGCAGGCCAATTACTACTTTTGTAGTGATATGTGTGATGATATGATATAGTGTGTCTGTAGTGCACTGATAAATAACTTCATTAGGAGTTACATTTGGAGCACTGGAGAAAGGTTGGTTGTGGGCTGTATGACTCTGCTAGCAGAACTCTTCTTTTGTCTATGGACAATAACTTAGAAATTGCCAAATTGTGTGAAATACCAGGTTAAATGACTAGGGTATAATATATGATAATATGAGAAATAGCTGGATATGGGTATGAAAGAGAAAGATCATAAACTTACAGTAAACTGGGTACAGCTGAGTGGGTTAAACTGCTAACATTAAACACAAGAATAACATTAGAAACATGAATCATGAATGTGTGATATGCAGGGCTAGAACAGGGGTGTGCAGAAGAACACTCAGCTCAGCTAAGTGACAGCAGTCTAAGGTATGTGCTGTGAGTCAGCATTAAAGAATATTGGGAGCAACTGGGGCATCTTTGGAGGCACCAATGTATATGAAGCACAGCATTCCTAGCCTAATTTTTTGTTGAACTGAAACTGTAAATGAACTGAAAATTTAAACTTAAGATGAACTTCATCTCGGGCAGTCAGAGACTGATGTGAGGGGGATAGTGAATATTAACAATTATTATATATATGGTACACAATTTTTAATGACCTATATTTTGAAAGGTTCTTATTTCCGTGAGTTAAAGCTTGTATTTTTAGCATTTTTGCAATAGTTGCCCTTTAAATACTCATTTCATTACTCATCAAATTGCTGGTCCATGATTGCTTCTGGAATAAGATTGAACTGTACTTATGGTATAACGAGCTGGTTAATATTATGAAATTATATATACATAAAGGAGAACATTAAAAAGGTTCATTTTCCCTCAGCTGCTTTGTCATGGAACAGTATAGATAACTGACATATTGAAGAGCCCTTTTAATAAACCCTCAGCAAAATTGAAATCTAAACAATGAGATTACATTATACAGAACAGTATAATTCATACAGGTCTATTTTGCACAAAAAGGTGGGGGGGAGGTCTGTGTCTCCAAAGCCTTTCATATTGATTCAACAGAACATTTCATTTATTCAGGTTTCATAACCATTATGAAACGTTAATGGTTATTCAGGTAATTATTGTAATGGCTTTGACATTTTAGGAAATAAATCTTGATGACACAGCATGCCGGCTATCATTCTATTTTTATCTTATTTTTTGTTAAATAACAATGTGTGGCATATTTACAGCTACAGTGGCTGGTGAACTTACTTTGACATTGGAATTGGCCTTGCCATCCTGCCTTAGGCTTAACTGTTTTGAAATAAATGCAGAGTTCTTCAGCTATCATCCAAATGCAGTCACTGTTACCTGCAACAGTTTTACATCCCAGCTTCAAGTAAATAGTTTGCAATAACACTAGCACATTTTTCTTGGTCTTTTAACCCACAGCACTCCATTAAATGTTTATGTGTAAAAACCCGTACAAGTTGCCATGATATATGTTCATCAGAAGGTCAAAAAGGTATTTTTCCTTTATAGAGCACCCACAAGAGAATCCAAAATGCCTTCTTTCATCCACTGGTCCCTGGATACCAGAATAGCCAAAACCAGAAGCTAAATGTGGCTGTTAAGGTAGAAAAACATACCTTGAATAGTTTCTTGATGTTCCCAAGATCTCTCAAAAAGGCATAGCTTGCTAAACCCTACTGCTGTAATTACACTCTATGTACTGGCCACAAATTCCTAGATGCCTGTGCAACTGCCTCTTGTATACAAACATGTTTGGTAGGGATATATAAATTGATGGCACAGAGGGAGCAACACTATTGTGAGCCTTCAGCCATTTTAGATTAATTTGAATTGGCTAGTGCTATAGGGTGAGTATTATTCAGATAAGCATAACATTTGAGAAATTTGGATTGAAAAAAGTTCATCCCCTCCAAATGACCCCATTGTATAGTATATATATATATATATATATATATATATATATATATATATATATATATATATATACACACGTACTTATACAGACCTATCAATAGGTCAACATACAGTATATAGATAGCTATTGGATATTATACTTGACCAATAAGTCATCCAATCCATACTTAAATAGAATGGGCCATCACACCGTAAACTGGCAGGATATACAGCAACCTCACTGCCCTCACGTTGACAAACCATTTTCAATAAAAAATTAATTCTTTAAGTCTAAAATGGTGGCCTATGGTTCTGTGATCTTTTCTATGCTAAAAAGATCCTACACTATCTGTCTATAATGCCCTCCAACTTTGAAAGTCTTTCTTGTTTCATTACTTTTGCCAGTTTTGTACATTTCCATCTAATTAATAACCTTCTTAAGGACTGGGGACCAAAACTGCACTGCATACATAAGGTGAGGCCTTACCAGGGATCTACAAAGAAGTTAAACGTTGCTTCCATTCCTCAAGCCAATGCCCTTTTTATAAAAAACAGTACATTGTTTGCTTCAATAGCCACTGACTGGCACTGACTGTGGTTATAGAGTTTGTTATCCACAAAAATCCCAAACCTGCTCAATTATAGAGGCCCAACATACTAGCATTTAGTGCAGGAGTCCCCAACATTTTTTACCCATGAGCCATATTTAAATGGAAAAATAGTTGGGGAGCAACACAAGCATGAAGAAGTCCCTTGCGATGCCAAATAAGGGCTGTAATTGGCCATTTGGTAGCCACTATATGGACTGGCAGGCTACAGTAGACTCTACTTGGCAGTATACTAAGCTTTTATGCAATTAAAACTTGCTTCCAAGTCCGGAATTCAAAAAGAAGCACCTGCTTTGAGGCCACTGTGAGCAACATCCAAGGGGTTTGTGAGCAACATGTTGCTCACAAGCTACTGGTTGGGGATCACTGATTTTGTGTATAACTAGCAGTTATGCTATTTCTACCAAAGGGCCTAATCTTCCAATTTGCTGCCCAATTCTCCAGTTTAGTCAACATCCTGCATGGAACTTATAATTTTGCACAGTTTAGTATCAACAGCAAAATAGTACACTAACATAATGCCCATTTCAAGTTAAAAAACACTAGGGCCAAGGACAGATACCTGTGGTACTCGATTAACAACACTGATCTAATTTGAAAATGTTCAATTTACCACCACTCTATACCTCTGCTTTCTGTACATTTTATCAAGCAGTAGTTATAGCACAGTAAAGTATTACAGAGATATTTAGATTTAACCATTTTTTCCCAGCAAATGGGTAGAGAATAGTTTTCCAACTTCTTTCTTTCTGCATGCAATGCACATTGGGGAGTCAGGTTTTAGGGGGTTATTAGTGCACAACCCTCTTAATGAGCTGAACTGTTCACTAATACCCCATAGGAAGTGAATATGTCTGAGCACATTGAGATGAGTCAGCTTGCTTTTTCAGCTATGATATACCATATTGCAGGGGTCCCCAACCTTTTTTTACCTGTGAGCCACATTCAAAGTAAGAAGAGTTGGGGAGCAACACAAGCATGAAAAAAGTCCCTGAGGTGCCAAATAATGTGATTGGCTACTTGGTAGCACCCCATGTGGACTGACATCCTACAGGAGACTGTGTTTGGCTGTGCACCTGGTTTTTATGCAACTAAAGCTTTCCTTCAAACCAGGAATACAAAAATAAACACCTGCTCTGAGGCCACTGGGAGCAACATTCAAGGGGTTGGGGAGCAAAATGTTGCTCGCGAGCTACTGGTTGGGGATCACTGCCATATTGTAAAAACTTTCCTGACTGTCATGAAAGTTTTGATAAATTAATAAACAGATTGAACTACTGGGAATCCTCCCCTAGCATAAAAGTCCAGCATTGTTCCAGCCATGAGATCCAGCCAGTCTGTTCCAGTGCGTACCTGGTTGCACTTGTTGCATGGCTGCCTGGTTTTCACTTTTTGTCACCGCGATCTGGGGCCAGGGGGAGGTCAGGGCACAGCACAGCAGGAATGGATCTAATTCGGGGGGACCTCCAGGTTTTTCCCAGTGTCTCACCAGCCCAGTCCAACCCTGGTACCATCATGCCAATGCAGTAGATTCTAGTAGAGTCCAGGTTTCTATTTGATCCATGTGCCAAAGCCTGGTATCTATATAAGATATAAAGATAATTATGGATGTAATGCTGAGAATCTGGATCCAATACCCCAATGTGTTATGACTTCAGCATTATATTTTATTCAGAATACAGACACAATCTCAGAATACCTCTTGCTTCATAAACTTTCTGAACACAAAAAGTGCAGCAGTTCTGTTGTAATATTTAATTAGTTCCAACTGATACTTATTCAGTTCTATCATTTTACAAAGCAAATCAACATGTAAATGGTTCATTCCAGATTCAACTTTAGTATCAATTTTCCCCTCTGGAAGTTCAGAGATGTTATGTTGTCTGTGTTATTGTTAAAAGAAAAAAAAAATCGGCAATAACACTCTGCAGTATTAATGACATAAAAACACTGAAATTAATACTATATTATAGAAGGATTCTGTGAACCTAAAAGCTTTTTTGGGTCAGGATATCTAAATAGCTATGTTAATGAATACATGGTGCTGACAGCACATACATTTTCAGCTGGATCATATATTAGGTGAATGTTCTTTATGCCCCAAGTCAGGAATCAACACTATTTAGGGCCAGAGGAATTTCAGAAATATCTTACTTTCTTGTCACCATTTCCTGTGTGTTTCACAGGTTCCTAGATGAGAAGCAGAAGCATCTTTGTCTCATTTGTTAAAACTGGTTCAGTTGCCAAAAATAACATCTGTTTCTCCAAAGCAGCGCCCAGCACTGTAGACTTCCCCCTGCTCATTTGTAAAGTTGCATTTATATTCCCAATAATTGTGAAATTGTATTTGTAGTTTTTGCCTTTAGGAGTGCAGTTGGGAAAATCATTAGGCCCTGATACCTTTGTATTCATTATCTGTACATGCAAACACTGATTATTTTTCTGTACCTGTGTCTCTTGCATTTTGTCAATTTTGCTTTCAGTTTTGTATATCAGAATAGTTCAGCTGTTGCAAGAGTTAAAATGAAATTCGGAAATATGTTATTAGGTCTAGGAGGGGGGTATTTGATAGAATAGATAGGATTTAAATCTCACATCATGTACCAGTTGAATGTAAATGTGTATGTATAAGCCTCCCTGTGACAAACCACCCTCCATGCCTTGAATGTGCTCTGGAATGTGATCCTGTCCGAAAGGGGGGTGGGGCAGAAAGGGTGTTTTGGTCTGCAGCTACCATCATTTTTGGGCTTACAATATGCTAAACAACAACACTGATTCCAAAGTAACTAAAGTATTAATGACTAGGGCAGTATCACGGCAGATGGTTGTAACCACCTGAATGTATCACCAACCAACTGGTTCCCCTCTTACCCCAGAAATTTCCCCTTATAGGAAAAAGGCACAATGACAGTCTGGGGTGATGTTTAAAGATCACACCTTTATTAATAGATTGATCAATAAAACAGGCTTAAACATGTAACCCAAAACTATTACTGATCACCAGCACCATGGGAATGCTAGACAGAGCTCCACAGAAGTGAATGGGCCACCCAGCACAGATGCGCATGGGTGGGAAAGTGAAGACAAGGTAAGCCTCACTCCAGACCCCTAACCTCTGGGACTAATAACTAAATTCCACTAAAGCAGGGGAATCCCATTCCATTCCAGCTATGGCAAGCATTTCCCCTGCCACCCACTGCTGTAACAAGATAACCTCCCAAGAAAACACCCCAACCACAGACCTCAGCCCTCTTGAAATGAACAGGGTGGGAAGGTGGTATGCTGCTCACAAGTTTCAAGCCTGAAAGAGACCCAACTTCCGGCAGGCCTGGCTAATCAGTTAGGTACGCTTTTTTTCCCTATAACTGAACTTTAAACCACCCCTTACCACCTTTCCCAGCCTGGTCAAGGCAATTACAGTATAAAGCATTCTATATTTCCTATGTTGTATCAGATGGGGACTCTTGACCAGAAAAATTAATAAAGTAAAAGTACTTGTTACATTCTATAGACATTTTTTTAATATCATATATACATCAAGGACATTCTGCTTAAGGCCCTCCATCTGCTGATGAACTATGGAATCTTCTTGAATGTGAGAAAATAAAATAATTCCATATAGGGTTTCACTTACATAGACTTGGTTTTCTTCACTGAACCCTAAAAATTCCTGTTAACGAATAAAAATTCACTGATGAATTCACTGGCAGGCATATGATTTACTAAAGGGTCAAAAGCATACAATCAATCAGATTACTAAAAAAAGCATATGCAATTGCAGTTACATATAGTATACTCTAACTATTACTTACGTATGTATTTCTGAATGGGCACCCATTCTCTTTCACCAATAAATGATCTGTATTTAGCCATTGTGTGCCTCTTTTTTTGTAACTGCCACTTTGAATACAACTTTGTATATGCAATGACTCAACTCTTCTTTTGTTTGCTTCTGTTCACTATTGTTCTCTTTCCTAGGCTGCTACATCAATGCACATAATACAATGTCAGGATCCACTGTATTGAGGGCCATTGATATCGAGAAGGCTCTGAAACAATGCACAGATACTATGTTCCAACCCCCACCACCCCCCGAGAAGCAGACAAAAAGTTATACAAAAACAAAACCCAGAAACTGGATTGCCATTTGTGTGAACAGTAATCTTTCCAAAAGTTTGAATTGTATGGGGGCAAATTTACTAAAGCGCGAAGCGGCTAATGTTAGCGCAAATTTGCCAGCGTCACGTTACTTCGCTGATTTACTAACACGTGCTGGCGTAAATTAGCTAGCGAAGTGGACCTACTCTAGTGCTACTTTGCACCCTTACGGCAGGCGAAGTTGCGATATGGCGAAGGGAAGTAACTACGCTAATTCACTAACTTGCGCATTTTACTGAAAGTTACCTCTTGCTCCAGACTTTACTTCGCCAGGTCAGACCAGGCGAAGTTCAATACAATAGATAGGAGTTTGTCCAAAAATAGTTGAAAAAAACGCTGGCGTCTTTTACTTTTTTAAGGGTGATAGGCTGAAAAATAGCGTAAATTTTTTTTGGATGTACCCTCTTTCCCCCCTACATTTCCTAACATATGGCAACTCAAAGATACAGTGGGCATATGTGTAGGGCAGGTTTCCTGGGCTTGTGTAGTGTAATGTAGTTGCTGCAGCATATACGTGCCGTATGCAAATTAGGCATCGGTAGCGTAACTTCGCTTTGCCTGACGAAGTAATGGTAGCGCAACTTCGCTACCGTTCATCTCCCTGAGGGAAACTTCGCATCTTAGTGAATTTTCGTAGTGCTGGCAAAACTACCGCGAAGTGCGGCAAAGCTGTCACTGGCGCAACTTTCGGATCTTAGTGAATTTGCCCCATTTATGAGTATTTAGATTTGAATTTTTTTCCAGATCACTCTATATTTGCACTCATAAGTCTGGCTCCACTAAAGTAGCTGTTCACGCAAAAATTATTCTTTGATTTGTGAAAGAGAATGTAATTCTAAATGACTGTCTAACCAATATCTATTGGTCTAATGTCAATGCTTTTTAAGTTTTTTTGTAAATGTACTTGCTCTTAAAAGTAGTCTGTCTGTTTACATTTTCTGCACTCCTGGCTCTGAATATAAAACAATGCTTTCATAGACAAATACATTTACAAATAACGAATTTGTAATGAATGTTTATTGGAAAATTGCTTAAATTGCATTTTATTTAATTGGACAAAAATAACTTTTGGGCTGAGGACATTTGAGCTATCTGTTCTGGCACTGTACCCGCCATATTTACAAATCATTTCCATCTCCCCACCTACAAAATATCCTGCAGGTACACATTATAAAGTTTGACAACTTGTACTGGCCAATAAATATTAGGCATTTACCCTTCCAGATACTTTGGGGCCTATTAATCAGAGTGAATCTAGAGCTTGCCACAGTCCACCAGAGGGAAATTCTGTCACTGCATTCGTATAAGATCTGTTGGGGCATATTTGTCAAAGGATGAACTCTAACTGTCACCCATAGTTCTTAATGTCACTGCCTTTCTTCTGCCTCCTATTTCAAATTAAGTACAAGTGTGTCATTGATGCAAAGGAACCCTATGGATACTGCCAGCGATAGCAGTAGCTTCAGGATTCCCAGTGTGGTCCGTGCTAATAGAGGCAGGAAATGTTCAGCTCAAGTTTATGGGATCCTTGTGAAATTTTTGAAACTGTATTCAGTCAGTCATTCCTTGATCAAAAAAGAAAGTGGCAAATGGTAAATACCTGAGAATGGAAAAAGCAAGAAACATTCTGTGAAATGTCTGAGAAATTAATAATTTTGAGAGCACTGTTTGTGATTTTGAACTGAAATATGTTTATTTATGTTTCTCTCTCCATAGCCACTGGGGCTGACCATCAATATAATGTTGATATACAATGTAGACTAGTGTAATATTTGAGTAATTCTCCATATTTAATTGAAGGATTTTTCTACTGGGAGCTGGCACCAATTTCAGGTTCCCCACTGCGAAGCAGAAAACAGCCTCTATATACCGCCATACCAGCTTTGATCATCTGAACATAAACCATGTGGGTGGGAATTTCTTTCTTCATGACCCCTATAAAAATGTTTTGTATGAAGACAAGTGAGAATGTGTATATTAGGACAAGTTGGGAACTTGAAAAGCTCTTAAACGAACATTAGATAAATAATCCTAACCTTCCCTCAAGCGGCAAAAAATACTTGTTCTGGGGTTAATATGTTTCCCACCTTAAGAAAAAAGAAAACGTGTTTTTACAGCTGGAGGTAAATCCATTCTTCTCTACTGGAGATGCAGATCAAATGCTGAGTAATTCTCTGTAGAAAGTTTATATTCAGAGAACTAAGAGATTACTTAGAACAATCTATCATACTTTACCTGAAGAGCCTAACTGTAAAAAGATACTGTGTTCTCCAGTCTTTACAAAAATTGTGGAATTCCTGAAATCTAAACAAAAATGTAAGTCTTGCTTGTAATCACATTTTGCTCTAACAGCGGCTCTTTGAGATGCCTTCCTCAAGAATGTGCTACGCATTCCATTAGTGAATCCATTAAAGGAACAGGATGCAAAATTCCAGCATAAATTGGCCAGTCTTTGATATAGTAAAATGTGATCATTCTTTTACATAAAAATAGGAAACTGAATAGGGCCAAGTCTTTGCATTAGTAAATGCCCTTCAAGCGAAAACTCATAACTCAAATGAGCTGATTTACTAAGGGTCAAAGGTTAATTTTTACCTTGCTGCATAATCTGTTCAGGAGATTATAGAGTCAAATCTGTTGTACAGCATTGAGGAACGTGTTGCAGATTTTAGAATGAAGAATATTTATAATTATACTAATAATACATCTACCATAAATTCAATACTGACTGTTGGTCAACCATGGCATAGCCAAATGTTACTATTATGCATTGTTTTTATAGTGCCAGTGGATTGTATACAGAGATTATACATAATTTACAGCAGTCTCTGTCCCAGCAGAAACTTGGTATGCTGGAAAGTACTGCATCATGGTTGGATTTGTAATCTGTAGCAAAGCATTTTCTCTTATAGAGAACTGTGTTAAAACTGGAGCTACTACTCATTCAGATACATGGAGAAAAAGTTGCCTAGGGCAGACAGTGGAATTTTTATGTGGGGATTGCTCAGATATACTCCCTGATATTGATATTCCAAAGTGAATGACTCCAGACAGAGTCACCATTAGTATGTATATGGGAAGAGGCTGCTTAAAGCGAAGTGGCTTATTGATGTTAGACTTCCATACAATCACTCACTGCACTGTTTAACTCTCAAAAGTTCTCAATAACTCCACATTATGTCAACCATCTGGTTTTTACTTAACTTAGGGAGACTTCTGTGCAATTTTATTGCAACCAAATATCAGAAGGGAACGTATACTAAGGTTTGGAGCTACAAAAAAGTCAAAAACAACTGTAAAATAGATTAGAAGTTCTCCATAGCAGGATCCAATCCTTTTAACGTTTGAATGCATGCATTTTGCCAAGTATTTGAATTCTACTTCTATCTCCAAAGTGCTTTGGGGGCCTTTCTTAGAGATGCTGTTGTTTCCTCAAGTTTCTGTATTGTCACATTTAAGGGTTTCATAGGAAAATAATAGATACTCCCGGGAACATGTATTTTTGCCAGGTGGTAAATATTTGCACTGCCTGTGTACAATGGCAATTTTGTTCATGAGGATATGGATCATTTAATACATTTACTTTGCAAAAGAACCAAAAAGTACTTGCATCTAGGGTTTGTTTAGGCGACAGGCAGGGTGCAGGATTGGGGATGTCTTCTTGCCTCCTCACATGTGCCATTTGTGATTACAATGCTGCTGAATGCAGGTAACACTGTATTCATGGGGGTAAATGCAGTGATTTTCAACAATTTTTCCATGTGTGTGGGGGGGGGGCAAAGTGCAGAAAAACATGGCAGCCACTTTGCACCTTGCTCTGCACAGGCACATGTCCATACCCAGTATATTTTTTTGGGCCTCTATATAATTCATGTAGAATAAATATATCATACATTGTATTTACACTGTTATCCCTGTGAGGGATCGAAACGTTGAGTGGAATAAACACATTCTGTTTGCATCTAAAATGATCACGTGAGTGCCGCTTCTCGTACAAATATTGTATTTACACGATATAATAAGTTATTTATTTATAGATATTTCTCCAGCATGTAATATATTCTTCAAGCCACAACCTGTTTGCTGACATACTGGACAGGTGTAAATATGTAAGAGCTCGGCTGGAACAAAATGGTCTACTGTTTTTTTCTTCCTTCTATTCTGAGAATAAATCAAAGATCCTCTACTAGCTATCAGTGATTTTAATTTGAGTGAATGAAATACATTATGTTATTGTTTTTCATGACAAATCAGTCATTTATTATCCCCAGTGCTTACTGAACCATCAAAATAGTACCCGTCACTTCGCATGGGTACAAAGACATCGCATATTTGTCTGTGAAGGGCAAGCTGTGGCAATACACATGAATGAGAAACCACCTACAAATTCCCCTCTATAGACTAATCTTGTAATCACCCCAATCATGCTATTGAACAGAGTGAAAAGATGCCGTGTGTGCCATTGTCCTTAATGGTTTATCAATTAAAGGAACAGTTCAGTGTGAAAATAAAAACTGGGTAAATAGATAGGCTGTGCAAAATAAAAAATGTTTCTAATATAGTTAGTTAGCCAAAAATGTAATGTATAAAGGCTGGAGTGAACAGATGTCTAATAAAACAGCCAGAATCCAACTTCCTGCTTTTCAGCTCTATAACTCTGAGTTAGTCAGCGACTTGAAGGGGGGCCACATGGTACATTTCTGTTCAGTGAGTTTGTAATTGATCCTCAGCATTCAGCTCAGATTCAAAAGCAACAGACATGACCCATGTGGCCCCCCCTCAAGTCTCTGATTGGTTACTGCCTGGTAGCCAGGGTAACCAGTCAGTGTAAACCAAGAGAGCTGAAAAGCAGGAAGTAATGCTCTGACTGACTTGTTATACATCAAATCACTCCAGCCTTTATACATTACATTTTTGGCTAACTAACTATATTAGAAACATGTTTTATTTTGCACAGCCTATCTATTTACCAAGTTTTTTTTTTTACACTGAACAATTCCTTTAACAGCTCTGCTCCCTAGATCCCAAATGAGTGGGTGTTAGGTCTTGTATGAGTTGGTCCCATTTTGAGCTGCAGAAACAAGATAACTTTATTTAAATGTATTTTGTGTTATATTTTTATATTAGTACCATAAAATAAACAGAAGAACAGAACACATATGCATGAGGGGTAAGTTGTGATCACAAGTACAGTTGTGGAGCCAAGTTCCCAGCAGTCAATACTTGTATCAACTTGCACTTCTTGCTCTTCTGTATAGTTTCCTTTGGTACCTTGTACATCTCCAGCTAGCAGCCACAATTAATAAATGAATGACCCCCGATACTTCTAGACATTATTAGTGATGCTTTTATACAGTGTTGCACATATAGATCTGATTGGTCTCAGGTCACCTGGCCAAACTATTAAACCCAGTGAGAAACGGTAGGTTGGTAACTGCTTAATAGATAAAATCCCATTGTGGTTGATTTATAAATCTGATTTTATTTTAAAAGAATTATGTAAAAAGAAATCCTGAGCTAGAACTCTAATATACAGTTTGGGATTTGTTTTATCAAAAGAGACTGGAAAGCCATACTGACTACATTTTGTACATGAGTGTTGGAAGTAAATTGACGTCAACAGTTGTAATTAAATGCCATACATATTTTCAAGCATAAAGAATACAAAGAATCTGTCAAATGAATACCTCTCAGAACCTAAATCACATCACAACATGCTAAATCATGGGACTGAATGGAACAACACTCCATAATCAAATGCATTGCTTTCCAAAGAAAACTTTCATATACTAGACACTTACTAGACCCATCAAGGCAATGCAGACTTTTATGCATTCTAAGTTAATTCATTACTGAAGGTATTCTGGCATGCAGATAGCAGTAGTTGGAATTATTTACTCTATCACTAAGGGGAAGATTTATCAAGGTTCAAATTTAAAGTTTTATAGGAGTTTATAAAAACTCCCATAAACTTGATTTTCGAGTTAAATACGACCAATCAAAATTTCTTCAATTCTCCAAAAAAAACTAGATTTTCCAGATGCCACCAAACAACTCCAAACTGATTCCAGGACGTACCCCATAGCCTAAAACAGCAATTTGGCAGGTTTAAAGTGGTGAATAGTTGAAATTTGAATTCTTAAAGGGTCAGTACATGATACATTTTGAAATTTGAATTCAAATTTTTTAAAAAACTTGAATTTTAACTATTCCCTAGTCGAATTACACTAAAATAAACTTGAAAATTCAAATTTTCACTTCGACCCTTGATAAATCTGCCCCTAAGATAAAGTAAAGTAGACTGGGAGTAAGACAGAATATTGGAGTAAAACAGCAGTTTCATTTTTGGATGCTTTGGCATTAAATTGTTGCTCTGTCATCGCCACCTAGACTAGCCCAACTTTAAGGGGGTTATTTATCTAAGGTCACGTTGATTTTTACTCAAAATAATGTGAGTTTTCTAGGGTATTTTTCAGTCCAAGTGTTTCTTAAACAACTAATTTTTTTCTAGATTTATTATAGCCCGATCCTGGAAATAGCTTGAATCTGAAAATACTCCAGCTAAAACCTGTCGAGGTTATGTAGAAGTTAATGGTTAAAGATGATTGCAGTTTTCATGATCTGTCTTTTTCGGTGGGTTTCGCTTGAAAACTCGATTAATTCAATTGGTTCAATTTTTTTTGCAGAAAACTCCATTAATTTTTTTTCATGTTTTTCAACACTAATTCACTGATTTGAGTTTCTTCCATTCAAGTTTTTTCATAAATTAGAAACCATTCGAGTTGTGAGTTCATTCGAGGTATAAAAAAAGCTCACAAAACTCTAAAACGCAACTATTGATAAATAACCACCTACAAGTAGTGCTTTAAATTGACCAAAAAATTTAAATATGGATTTTCTTTTAAAATTCAAACAATAGGCTGAATGTAATTATAACACAAGCCTTATTTATTGTGTCTGTTTTAGCAAATGTGTTTTTAGGTGTATACTGCAACATTAAAAATCAGAAAACTTTTCCTGGACAACTTACAACAATTGGCATAACAAAATAAATAAATATAGTGAGTTTGGCATTAGATGATTTTCTGGTTTACACAAACAGTTTACTTTACTTTACTGTAACTGCAATATCAGGCAAACTTTTGTGAACCCCCCCCATATGAAATATAGGTGGCTAGGACCATTGGTAGTGATGGGCGAATTTGGGGCGTTTCGCTTTCCCGAAAAATTCACGAAATGGTGCCGGTGTCTGTTTTTTTTTGGATGCCGGAGCACATCCAGCGTCCAATTTTTTTGATGCCATCGAATTTTCGCAGTGGTTTCGCAAATTTATTCACCAGCGGCGAATCGCAGCGAATTCACGCCTGGCGAATAAATTCGCCCATCACTTTCGCCCAACAATTGGGGCTGGAAAACGCAAAACTTTATGGTCAAATACCATAACTAAAAAGGAATCATTTGCCATGAGCACATCGGTTTCTCTCTGTCTTATTGTCCCTGTCCCATTTTTCCAGTCTGTCATTAAATCTTCTGCCTGATTGCTGGGGGAAATAACATTAAAGGGTTATAGGTTTGCATTTGCTTATGTTGATTTTTTCTTGTTGTGTGTGGATGAGATGTGAGCCCTAACATTGCCATTGAAGCAAATAAGTCAGCTCTGCATAGCGAATCAACGATATTGAATCTACTGGCACTAGATGTCATACACGACTGAGCAGATATCAGACATATTTTGCATGAAAAAATCTCACTACAAATATGTCTATATTTTAAATAAAAGAACACATTTTCATGCAGAATGACAAAGGGCTTCGTATAAATGATTTAATTTCTAAAAGAGTTTTTGTAAAGGTTTCTTCTTTAATGTGCTGTTTGCCAAATCTCTCTTAGGGTTGCTCATTTCCTGAGTGCTGCAGCCAACCATCCAGCCTTATAATGAATCTCTGGCTGAGGAAACGGAGGGTGTTTAGAAGGATGATGTGTCAGTTGTAGTTCTACAGCAGCTGCACAGTGAATGACTCTATCGTGGATGCAGCGGTTGCTAGGAAACACTGGCATGGCTTGGCTCTCAAATGTGCATCCACCGTAGCCCACCTGGCATTTACAATTCTGAGAACTTTTCATAAATTCATTTTTAACTAGAAGAATAAAAAGAATACTTGCAATCTTTTTCAATATGACATGTCCTCTCAGTCATTAAAATGCTTTTGAGAGCGACATATTAATGTATATATATATTGCATGGATTATTAAAGTACCTCATTGCCATTTCATACTTCCCTTTTTATACATAGCTATCTGATTTAGTGTTTAAACTGGATCACTGATTTTCCAATTTATTTTTGGGGAACAAGGAACAGGAAACGCTCACACAGTAAATATATATATATATATATATATATATATATATATATATATATATATATATATATATATATATCGATATATAACACAATGTTATACATACTATTTTTAACCTGCACCTGCATTACTTGTTTTATGCTGTTTGCACTTTGAAATCCTTTTTTAAAGAATTACTTACTAAATCATATACTTCCGCTGTAGCAACTCTGATAAAAAAGCCTAAGCACATTATTGTGTTGTCTAATTACTGTTTATGCTGAGCAGCCACCCTGTTTTTCCTGCATCTGATGGATGCTTGGCAGGTGGCTGGTACAGAGGGTATATTTTATATCAGCAACACCAGTCTTTTAATGCAGGACAAATGCAGTGCCTATGCCGAGATGTCAAGGTGACTGTGGCTCATCTGCCTACCTCTATATATAAGCAGTGTCCTTATTATTTGATATTTATTAAGTCTTACATAAAGACATGGTTTCACCTTTTGTTTCAGTTGTTTAAACCCTGCTTTGTATGCCTTGACTACGCCCATTACTTCAGGAATCAGCTACTAACCATCCTATTATGACACAGTATATTTGATATTTTCAGACCTTTTCCAACCTCCCCAGCCCCTGCCACACCTTACTGCTCCCTGTACAAGGATGCACAAAGTGGGACTCATAAAACAGTTTTTTACCTTGTAGTTCTCTGTAAGTCATAATTGAAGTCTTCCCTCTTGATTTTTACTTGACTTACCTGAATGAATAATGGAATATAGTGCTCAGCCTGTTTTCTGCCCAGTTTCAGTATCCATTCCTTCAAACCTCTTAGCCCATTCACAGCAGATACAAGAAACCGCTGTCTATTTCTTTCGCCCTGTCCAATCATTTTGCATGTACCTTTGGTCTCCATCTTTTTTGTTTGCTATATGCATTTGTGCTTGTTTGTATGGCCATTGTCTTTTGCAGCTGTTACAAATAGATTATTAAGCAGGTACGGATAGAACTGTTGAATCAATTTTAACTGACACTTCATCCACCATTTACAGTGGTAGAGAAAGAAAATGTATCTTTTCTAAAAGAATAATCCCAATTTACTTGTAAGGAGAAAAGCAAAATAATGAATAGCCTTCTCTAAACAACTAATAAAGCTGCATAGACATGGGCCCTTACTGATGATTCATCATGTGGTAGACCAGATATCTAAATAACTGGCCAGCTCTGGCTAATGCATCTTATACTGTACATTACTCTGATGTGTTTGTAAAACACAAGAACTGCTTTTCTACAGAGTTTTCCTGATCATCCCAAGTTTTAGTTTGATGATTGTTTAAAAATACTATGTTAAACCTGATCTTCTGCTAGTGAAAATTAGATCAGTTTTGAGAAAGAAAAACAAAGTAGGGTCCAGAGGAGCGGATATGTTTTTCTCATCATAGCTTTGAAGATATTTGGACTAGCGTGTGTGAGAGCTTCGCAGAGACGAGAAAGCATTCAGACATGGCCTTTTTCTGTGTTTCAGACAGCATCCTGTAGGAGAGATAAAACTATGCAGAACGGAAGTGTGGAAAACAGCTGCAACTCGTACTTTATACTATGCAGGCTTTTATACTACTGAAGATTCGAGAACAAGAGAAATTGACAGGGGTTATGTTAAACTATGAGCTTCTGGAGACAAGTCTTTTTTTATCGATGTGATACCACAACTCTTGACAATAAATCCCTTGATTGGAAGCAATGAAAACAAGGTTGTTATTCTGCTATCAAGTACACAGTATATAACATATAAAAAAAGATAAACTTGTATCTAAGAGGGAATGCAGTTTAGAAATAGAAAACACAAAAGGTGAATGTTCAGCAAAGGGCCTGTGTTGGGAAAAGCCAGGTATGCTTGGCAGTGAAGGCTAAACACTGGCAGCTGGAGAGTCAAGGGGTGCAAGTATGTGTAAAAGAAAGCTGTCGCTGTATTCCAGTGATCCCCAACCAATAGCTCGTGAGCAACATGTTGCTCTCCAACCCCTTGTTGCTACCAGTGGCCTCAAAGCAGGTGCTTATTTTTGAATTCCAGGCTTGGAGGCAAGTTTTGGCTGCATAAAAACCAGGTGTAATGCCAAACAGAGCCTCAATGTAGGTTGGCAATCTACATAGAGGCTACCAAATGGCCAATCACAGCACTTATTTGGCACCCCAAGAACAGTTTTCATGCTGTTGTTGCTCCCCAACTCCTTTTGCTTCTGAATGTTGCTCACGGTTTCAAAAAGTTGGGGATCCCTGCTGTATTCCTTGTTTGAACATGAATGAGGTGCAGGAACTAAATGACTACCACATAACTTTCACATGAAAGTACACGCAACCAGTTTTACAATAATTTTATTGTGAAAATCAAATCAAATATTTTAAATATTATTACAATAATTTGATGGCTAGTGTTTTATCAGAATCTGGGAATGAGATTATTTTAAATAAATTTAACTCGGCTCTTAAGACATTCATGTTCCCCAAATCAAAACTTCATGCTCAGGCCTCTTTTTGCAGTATACCCCCCAAATAGTGATGAGTAAATAGTGGATGTGCAGTGAAATTATGCACTTTAACTTCTGCAAATTTTTCCAAGTAACTGTGGCAAAAAAAACAGCCGTAAAAAATGTAGCCGCAATAAAAAGTCGCCAAGGCAAAATTTGTCTCAGAGACAAAAAGTAGCCATAAGAAAAAATGCCCATGACTTTAATGCATTTGAACAAAAAAGTCGCCCAAGAAGAAACACCTATTGACTTTAATGCATTTTGCAAGTTTTTGCCGTTTCACAATTTTTTTCACAGTTTTGAGAATTTTCCGGTGAAACGGGACAGGTTCTCTCATCACTACCCACTAATTATACCTGTACCCAGTGGATGTCCACAAAGTCTAATGTCGCTTATTTGATACCCTTGCACCATGATATTAACTGGTGCAAGAACATAGCGTTTAAAGGGACACGGCAAAAAATCCATTATGGGCCTGTAAGTTTTGTCATGTCTGTCATATTCAAACCAAGTAGAGTCTATTATTTAGTGCACCCGAGTGACATGTAACGCATAAGACTTTTTGGCAGATGTAGTATTTGTACACTAAATCATTTTTTGGTTTTTGTACCAGCCCATGTTGTCTGATGGTGGATTATGGATTCAAACCAATTAAAGTTGATACAGGGGAAGGCAGAGCTGGCCAGACAAGCTGACCTTAAATTGACAACAAGATATCGCCAGTATTAGACAGTAATTGTCTAATAAGCATTGCATGTGACATGGCTTGGTGGAATTTACAATTTGTCTTGGTATGAAATTCCATAACCCTTCTTCCCTTACAGTAAACAAAATCCCTTCCTATGTCTTTGGTGAATTCTTCTTCTCAATAAAAGTCTTTCTTTCATCTGCAATGTTCTGTGGGAAAAACTAACAATTTTATACTAACCTTGTTCATAAGATCATTGGAATCAAAAAAGAAAAAACAAAACAATTATTGAACTTCAGTTGTTTTACCATGTACATGAGTTTACATATCTATATAGTGAACTGTAGTGATATGAAAAGCTCCAGACCATTGTAGCATTGGACTGCTTTATGATATGAGCTCTCAGGGGACCCATCATCCTGTAGTTATCTTCCTCTATTCTTTAGAATGTCAGTGGATAAAGCATTCTTGCATTGAAACTGATTTTGTTCTCTGGTGTGATTTTAAATACAACCTATACTGCATTTATACTTTGTATGAAGGATGGTTGTGTTACATGGTAAACTAGAAACACCCCAGACTTATTTTAAAGTGAGTCTTAAATGTTTTCCAATTCTAAAGCACGAGATGCTGAAAATGATACCAAGGGTGGAAACACCACAGGGAGGGTGAGAGCTTAAGGTACCTTTCTGTGAACTGGGAAAAAATCAGAAATCGTTTGTGTCCTAAATAATTTCATTATCCAGGGCTGCCTCACTGAGCATTATGTTACTTAGAAGAATGCGGCAATTGGAATTCATTATACTTTTCTGGGATTTCTGAACGGAGGAATCTGGCTGTAACCCAAGAAGAGGCAAGTCTTTATTGATTCCACCTGCTGCAGAGTTCAACCACTCCTAAGGTACTGTTTTGCCAAACTTTCTGACACTCCTTTACCATTGTTGGTCTAAGGATCAGATTCTGCTATCTTAAACTGTGGCAGCCACCGCACAAGGTTATCCCCCTAAATATTTACAGATCCAAGAGCAACCCTGCCTAGCTGAGTAATGATTTTTGATTAACTGATTAAATTCTCCCGCAGAAGAATGCCCTTGCAGAGACAAGTAGCCAAACATTCCTCTTTGTTTACTTGAAAGTTCTTTAAACATGTTACAATGTGTTGCATAATATCCAATGATTTTTATATCGCTTAATTATTGGTTTGCCTATTTTTTTACCCCATATTTTTTTAATAAAGGAGTGGTTCACCTTTGGGTTAACTTTTAGTATGTTATAGAATGGCCCATTTTAAGCAACTTTTCAATTGGCCTTAATTTTTTCTTTATAGTTTTCAAATTATTTGTTTCCTTCTTCTGGCTCTTTTCAGTTTTCAAATGGGAGTCACTTGCCCCATCTAAAAACAAAGGTTCCATAAAGCTACACATTTATATTCATGTTCTAGTCTTTTATTCAAATCAATGCATGGTTGCTAAGGTAATTTGGACCCTAGCAACCAGACTGCTAAAATTGCAAACTGGAGAGCTGCTGAAAAAAAAGCTAAATAACTCAAAAACCACAAATAATAAAAAATTAAAACCAATTAAAAATCGTCTCAGAATATTGCTCTCTACATCATCCTAATAGTCAATTTAAATGTAACAACCCCTTTAAGGACAAAACGGCACTTTGTTCCCTGAACAATATTGCCGTTCATATTATATTATATTGTTATATCATCACAGATAAAACAGTTCATTCATATAGTCATGTGAAATTACATTCAAATGCATTTTAAACATATATGCAAAGACTGTGATACCTGTGACAATTCCTGTTTGTGGCAATTAATATTTGCATAAATTATTTTGGGATAAGCAATTTGGGTAATTCGCAAATTATATGGTTTTGTTATTTTATGTATTACAGGTATGGGATAAGTTATCCGGAAACCTGTTATCCAGAAAGCTCAGAATAATGAAAAAGCCATCTCCCATAGACTCAATTTTATGAAAATAATCAAAATTTTTTAAAATGATTTCCTTCTTCTCTGTAATAATATAACAGTAGCTTGTACTTGATCCAAACGTAGATATAATTAATCCTTATTGGAAATAAAACGAGTCTTTTGGATTTAATGCTTAAATTATTTTCTAGTAGACAAGGTATGATGATCCAAATTACAGGAAAATAAATTATCCAGAAAACCCCAGGTCCCAAGCATTCTGGATAACAGGTCCCATACCTGTAATAGTATAGAACAAGGCAGTTAAATAATTTTATTCTAGCTCTCTTCCAATCATGTTGGTTCTTATTTCGCCTCTCTTCACACTGTGTACGAATGAGGAGGATGTAAGGGTAAAAATAAAATAAATTCAGAATCAGTTTGCTTTTAATATTAAAAATGAAACTATGTTTTGCTTTTCAACTAAAATAAAAATATTTTCAGTACATACAAACACTATTTATGGACTCAAAAGTAGTGATGGGTGAATAAACTCGGCAGACACAAATTCGTGGGAAATTTCCGAATTGACTTGCGAAAATGCAGCGACAATTCTCTGGCGAAAAATCTGCTGTGTCCAAAAAATTTGACACATGACCAAATTTGCGCATGCATAAAAATTGTTGCACGTCAACATTATTCCGCCGTCCATTGACTTTCATGCATTTGGACCAAATAGCTGCTCGTATAGAAATTGACGCTCATGTCAAAATTGACGTGCGTCATAATTATTTTGACGCCCATTGACTTCAGTGCGTTTTGTATATCATTATTGTAAAACCATGGACAGTCACATCTTTCTTCTATCCATCTCCCTTTATTTTGCTATTTTAATGACTGTTCTAGCTAATGCAGTGCATTGTATAATTTAATGAAAAGAAGGTGATATCATAAGGATAGCATGTGTTAAAAAGAGGAGCAAAACAAATTGATTAATATTAAGCTAATAAAGATGTTGTTATAAAGCTGATCTGTCTTCCAAGTATTTGTATAATAGGATTCCAGAAGGCCTCAGATGAGCGGGCCACTTATAAAGATTCATGTTTTTGTATGCGTTCTTCCTGCTAGTAAAGATCAAATATCTGGATAAAGATCATTCCAAACTCAATCTGGAATGCAAACCTCTACTGACACGTTGAAGTTAGTAATTAAACTGAAAAAAGCCAAACCACCGGCATGTGCACTGGTTTCAGATAATATGCACACAAATAGACCCACCCAAAAAACTGAATGCAGGCATCTCATCTACCCCATCCTACAAAGGAAACAGAGAAAGAAAGTGGAAGGAATTGACTTTTCTCTTGGATACTTCAAGTTTAGTCCAATGGTGTCCCTGGTGACGCTGAAAAGAGCAATGGGGGTTGTTTACTAAAATTCGATTTTAGCAAATTTTTTTAATAAAGAAAGCTTGACCAATCTCCCATCCACGATAATCTAGAGAAAACTCAAATCTCTAGATTTTTTCAGGTTATCACCAGGTTATCACCTGAAAACCCTGAATTTTTCTGGTTATCAAGGCTAAACCCAGCGCAGACCAGGATATCTTCATGTTGGGATAGGGACATCTTCCCTTGACTTATACATGACCTCAGCAGGTTTGAGATGCCGGGTTTTCAGATTTGGGCGTTATGCAGCATCGGGGTTTAATAAATCTTGAAAAATTTAGTTTTTGCCCCAAAAAGCCCAGCAAGAAAAATTGTGTTTTAGTTAATAACCCCTCTAATGTTCATGTATTCATGAAGGGATACTGTTATCCCTGATGCAAAAAAAGAGAGGATAGTGGGAGCACTCCATGGCTAAGTAAAAATATATTTAAATACAATGGAAGTGCTACTGATCTGGCCAAATTAACTACAAACATAAGAGAAAAAGAAGGGGGTTGATCAATGCACATCCCCTGATCCCCTGTCTCATAAGTAATCCAGTATCTGTGCAAGTGCATGTATTTACAAAAAACAGGGAGAGATTGCCTAGACCACAGCATTAGTTCTACATGTTTAATACTCCCCTGCTTGTGGCTTTTAAGAGAGTAAGAGACTGCCCAAACCAACACCTATTTTTAAAGGAATGGGACCACCATTTAAAGGGAAGGGTGTGCTACAACCAAACACAAGCTTGACCTGCAGCATAACATAGCCTTTAACAATCAGGGATATATATATATATATATTGTGCTTTACATACCGTACAGCAGGCAGTCATCTTTTTTTGGCATCTCTAAGCAGAGAACAAGCTTGCTCTGCTGTCTAAGTATTAAAATACCTAGAGAATATTGAAAGAATTCATTTCTACCCTAAAGAGACTTTCATCTGTTATTCTAGTTGCATCCTGTGTTGTTTCTCAGTTCCAGAGCTCTGACACTGCACGTAATGCTGACCACATGTTGGACCTTCATACACTTTGACCTATTATAGTAAAGTCACAACTGCATATCATGTCTGGGATTGAAACCCAAGACTATAATCTGTTCTCTTGTCCATGTCAGGAATAATGCAAATAGATTCAAGTATCCTGAGTATCCCTGAGTCATAAATAGTTCCTAAATATATGATGATATATTGTAGTGTGTAAATAAGTCAGAATATACACACACACATATATTTAGCCTAGTTTCTTTTTCCACTGCTCCCACGCCCTTCTTCTTCCTCTGCATTCCCTTCTGTCAGATGTCATATTTGTATTCTTCTTCCTTTCTGGAATCTGTGTGATCAATGACTTTGACTCTTCCTTCCTCTTTGTCCCTATCATCGCTTCCCACTGGCAAAATCTGTTTTTACAGAGAACAATGGAGAAACATTCAATGCAAGCATTCCTTACGTCACTGAAGTTGCGTGATTGTATTGTTTATAGCACACAGTTTTCATTTTTTTTATTATGGCACTTGGATAATTGAACTTTACTGAAGACTAAATATTTTGATACAGTCTGGATATGGCCATGTTATCTCTGTAAAATGCATTGATCTTATTGCTCCAGGGATTTATCTATAGCAATGAGTTAGTGGAAATCTGGCAAAGCTTAACTTGTTATCGATAAATGGATTACACTTTACATCTTGAAATATGTCATTTTCATATTTCTATCTGATGTGCCCCCTAGTTCTTCAAAGTAGATGTGCAGAATTACAGCTGCAAGAGGATACCCCAATAAAAAGTCTGCCTATTAGTACAACAGTACATTGGTTCTTTTGGTTATATGGGTTATTTTGTTATCTATCATATGGGAATTACTATGCCATTTTAGCTTGACAATATTACCCTATAATCAAGTGAGAGCATAGAATATAGTGCTAAATGGCTGTTAGAGACATTAATTAGTTTCCAGTTCCTGTTGAAGAACAAAGGATAATGAGTCTAATTTGTTTTAACCTTTCATTATGTAGGGAGTAGTTCAGCAATACTTATGAAGGTCATGGATGTGCAGGGGTAAATTATCAGGGGCCTATGACTCTGCTGATGAAAGCCCAAGAGCATGTAACTGGTGTGGAAGGCCTTCCACAGCAGTTGAGTATTGGGAGCTGCAGAACTAATAGGAACCCTAAGCACAGAAGCTAAATGCTCAATAAGGTCATAGCAGGAACAATCCAGTAAGTGGACAGGCCTCACTGAAGAGTTATAAAGGGCATGGAAGTTATCTGGAGGGGTGCTTCCACAGTGAACTCATTAGAAAATGTTACTATAGTAGATGTAGAGCCGTATCAACAAATACTACAATGAGGTATATAGTGAGCGGATTTTTTAAACAAGCAACTACAGCAGGACATGTATACAATGGATGTGTGAATACATACTATGTGTAAAAAAGCCTCACATGTAACCCAGAAATGTAAGATGAAGTGAGGCAGGACTTTTCAGAGTGCGTGGTAAATAGTAATCCTAATCCACAGCTAATATGTATGTTTTTTTGGTTAGTTTCCCTTTAATCAAATAATACAGCACAAGCTGCATTCATAGAAATACATTGGCTCATGATATTACCATTATCGAAATAACAATATACATTATTGACAGAAACCATTCATTGCCTTGCATGTGCCATGAATAATCTTAAACTAGATGTTTTAATGTCCAAATAACTGTGAAAGGGGGAAAAGTACAAATATGTCAATATGGTTACTTATGTTACACTTATGGGCAGATTTATCAAGGGTGGAAGTGAATTTTCGAAGTAAAAAACTTCAAATTTCAAACTGATTTTTGGGTACTTCGACCATCGTATAGGCCAAATTCGACTTTGATTCAAATAATCGACCACTAGAAAATTGAAGTACTGTCTCTTTAAAAAACGTTGACTTCGACACTTTGCCACCTTAAACCTACGAATTGCTGTTTAGCCTATGGGTGACCTCCTAGAAACTATCTGAGGCTTTTGGGCAAGTTTTGAGAAGTCAGTTTTTTTTGTAAAATCCTTAGAATCGTTCGATTCAAATGATTAAAATCGTTTGATCGTAAGATTTTACTTCGATCGAATACAGACGTTTTTGCTGGAAAAAATACTTCGACTATCGAAGTACTCAAATTTGATGGTTGAATTACAAAGTTTTTTTACTTCGAAATTTGATCCTTGATAAATATTCCCCTAAGAGTGCTTCATCCATGGTGATACATGAGGAAAACAGTTACATCATTTTATAAATAGCTTTTTGCATTTATGGAGGAATTAAATAGAAAGTCATGTGGCAACAAAAAATCACAAAAATTAAGAATATATGGGAGAATGTAGTAAAAGTCTATTATGGAAAATAGTGAATTGTACATGTGTAATATATGTTTTGAGGCCATGTATTGCCTTTTTCTCTAGCAAAAGGTCTATACAATGTACAATCTTTTTGCCACCAGCAGACAAGTTACTAAATACTTTTGCTGTTTTGCAAAACTTATATCAAATATAAAAATGATTAGCACAAAGTTTAATTGTTTGCATTTTGCATATTATTTCTATTAATGACTTTTAATATGTTCCCTCATTACACATGTAATAGTGTACAGCACTTGCTCTGAAGTGTTACATGACTGTTTGCTGTACCAACCTTGCCAAGTGTGTATTTTATTTACAGATAGAAGAAAATAGCTATCTCAGGTATTCGGAAGTTCTCTGTCTTCTAAATACAAGTCTCAGTGGAAGATATATTGTTCCTTCCTGTCTGCCGTATTTCGGGTTTTGCCAGTTTTTTCATATACTTCCCCTGCATCCTCTGTGTGTGTTACTGACCATTGTTTGTTTATATTTTGTAGCTTCACCCACTTAAATATCAGCTGTATTATAGTATAATGCTTCTTCTCCTTGATGATGTATGTAAATTAGTAAATATTTAACTATTTACAATCCACAATTAGACCTCTGCCTTCAGGTTTGGGCACCCCGCCACCCTAATTTTGCTTTCCTCTATTTGCTGGTGGCCAAAGTGTTAGGGGTGAGGCTGAACACTTGAGAAATTAAAGGACAAGGAAAGTGAAATTCACTAGTGGGTGCCAGTTTTTTAGGCACTGGCTAGGGATGGGCAATTTGACCCGTTTTGTTTTTTTTTTCTTTGTCGCACAACACCATGCATGTTTATGGGCATCATTTCCGCGGCGAAACAAGGCGAAGAAAATTGCCCATCCCTAGCACTGGCCTATATATCCAAGTACTTACTTTTTGCCCCAGGCTGGCACAGTGTAATAGTGTTATGGGATCTCTTGTGATAGTCCAGGATTGACACCAGTATAGTAAAATGTCAGACTTTGATATTCTGTGCATATTCCATTGAAAGTGATCCCTGAGAAATTCATTAAACTCAAAAAAATAAGTTCAGTGCTTTTTTTTAATAGAAGAAGAGCACCTGCCCACCAGATTAAAACTAAGCAACTTCATTCACTATGGGGTGCCGAACAAATTGTTTCTCCCTAGTAGGGATGAGCAAAGATTTTCATAAATCCATGCTAAAATTTCTACATGGGGTCTGCTTACCTGGAAAAAAAATCCTAGCAGACATCATTATTCTGAATTAATGTGAGCGAATGCAGCTAGTGTAGCAACTAAAGAACAGTTATAGCATAGTAGAAATATGCTTTTCTAACAACTTAGGGTAACATATATACTTTTACAGATCTAGAAATGCCTTATACAGTTTCACCTTCCTATTGGCTACACTGCATTTTGGGGAAATTTTGAAGCATGGCCTTAATACCCACATCCCAGTTTCCAATATCTATGGCAGATCTAATGTCTGTCTGGACTTGAGTCACTTTATCATCATGTGAGTTTTATGCTTTGCCAAGGTGGATAACATTTCTATCACATTCTTTGAAGCAAACTGCCAGAGGCCAGTTTCTTCCTGTCAGCTAAAACAGCTAAATTATTCTGGCTGGATAGCTGGCAGGTTTAGGCAGCAATTCAATATTGTTTTCAGTCTATAGGTTAATGAGCCAGATTGCTGCACCATACAGTAAATGTCCTGCCATGAGATTAGTAATAATGTTAGATTTTTAATAATGATTCTACGATTCCCTATGATAGACCTGGCAGCACTGCCCCTATGTACACCTAACTAGAGTGAGTAGTAGCTATAGGCCGGGACACATTAGTAAACTTGGTTAAACTAAATTACAAGTACAAATGACTTTTGATTATGGTCAATTAAAATCTGTTATGCATTCAAACGTGTGCAGATATTATGCCTTTTTCAGCATAAAGTATATTATTCCTTTTGACTTTGTAATCATTATATCATTACTTTTCTTCATAATATGATTGTATTCATTAAACAAGCTTACAGTTATTATAGTGAGTCATAAAAATATATCAACTCATCTTAAATAACTTTATTCTACATATCTTGCATCCTTTTCTTCCATTTTTCTATTTGCTTTACCTTAGCTGCCTTTTATGAATATGGGACCAGGTATGGGACCTATTATCCAGAATGCTCTGGACCTAGGGTTTTCCAGATGATGGATCTTTCCTTAAGTCTACTAAAAAATCATTTAAACATTATTTTAACCGAACAGACTTGTTTTGCCTCCAAAACCGATTAATTATATCTTAGTTTGGATCATATACAAGGTAGTGTTTTATTACTACAGAAAAAAATTAAATCTTTAAAAATTTAATTATTTGGATAAAATGGAGTTTATGGGAGATGGCCTTCCCATAAATCAGAGCTTTCTAGAAATTGGGTTTCCAGATAACAGATCCCATACCTTTACTATAAAATCTATCTTTTATGGGCATGGCTTTCCTAGAGATTGTCTACTATTCCATTGGATTTCAATAGCAACAGACATAACCAAAAATAAATTATAAATATTAGTAATTTTGTTATTGTATTATAATTTTACAGCATTTATTTTATTTTTTTATATTTTTTTCTAATATTATTTATAGGGGATAAGTAAACTAGAACCCTCTACCAAAGCAAAGCTTCTGAATGTAAAGAGGCTGAGTGAGTTAGAAGAAGTGGAAAAGCTTAGACTAACCTACTGTATGTCTTTTCTGAAACTGTCTACTGTCTCA
Source organism: Xenopus laevis (assembly GCF_017654675.1). Lineage (NCBI taxonomy): Eukaryota > Metazoa > Chordata > Amphibia > Anura > Pipidae > Xenopus > Xenopus laevis. The sequence continues at coordinate 79,362,167 of NC_054379.1, forward strand.
TGTGAGACACAGGACTATTGCACCCCCAAGAAAGATTCATAAGGAAAGGGAGTGGTATAGACTTTTCTGTTTGATCCCTTTTAAGCCTTAAGGGAGTGTGTGTCCTGAGCATCAGGTATCTGTGCCCTTTTTACAATGTAAGATGCTGTAGGGGACCCCATGAATAAGAACTAGCCAATGGGGCTAAATTCAAATTTTGAGTTGTTCTTGGAAGGAGGACTAAAATGCTAGGCTGCACTTAATTAAGGTTTGGTAGAGGGGTGAATTATTGGAAAGCAAAGTACCATTACATGGCTTCAAGGCCTTAGAATAGAGGTAGAACTGGATAGGAGGGCTCCTATTGAACGGTCTATAACCAGCACATCACACAGCACATCTGCTGCTGCTCTTCTGTAGGATGTACAACACTTTCTTGTAACTGTAATTGAGTTTAATCAGGCAGAATGAGACATGCATACATATATAGAACATTTTCACATGGTTTGTGGGCACTGCAATATAATTGTATTTGTATTAAATTATAATTGTATTGCGTTAAAATAATTTACCTTTTAAAAAAGCTGCAGAGAAAATGTCTGCTTGGCAATCTTATGCTGCTCCATCTGTGAAGCTCAGTTGTCCCCTAACTAGTGTTTACTGTGAACAAATACATGACTGCTAGAAACATTGGCTCAGGGATGAACCCTCAGCCAACTGTTCAAAATGTTAATCAACTTATATTGAAGCAAAACAGGAACAGAACTGCATGATCATTTGATCTGTCAGACAGATCTGTTTGCTTTGATAATGTGTCAAGAAGTGTAGATAAGAAGTGTAGGCAAATGTGGGCGCCATGCATGCTGTAAACTACAGCTTCCAGAAACTCTTCAATGGCTCGTCTTCAGTAAGAATTCTGGGAGTTGTAGTTTTGAACAGAAGTACCAAAGACTGTCCTAGGGCATCTCATCTGATAACAATTGTTTGACTGATCACAACCCAATACTGCAAGACAACCCTTAGGCTAAGGCCACACTAGGCGATAGCGCCGCGATTTGACTCGCGGCGACTTTTCGCTGCGACTTTTAAGCCGCAATCGCTGGGGAAACTTTTGCGCTGGCGTCTATGGGGAATCGCGAAAAATCGCCAGCGTAAAAACACACGCGGCGATCTTTTTTCTATTGTCGCTCAAAATCGCCTAGCGAGGCAATTTCGAGCGACAGTAGAGAAAAGATCGCCGCGTGTGTTTTTACGCTGGCGATTTTTCGCGATTCCCCATAGACGCCAGCCGTAGTTTCCCCAGCGATTGCGGCTTAAAAGTCGCGGCGAAAAGTCGCCGCGAGTCAAATCGCGGCGCTATCGCCTAGTGTGGCCTTAGCCTTAGTGCTACAGCACATTCTTACATGGGATTATACAACAATAGGAAGGATATAAGTGAATAAAGATGTGTCCTTGCAGAATGAGCTTTATGGTCAGTGTATAGGGCATCCATTTCTCGGGCTGCATTTAAAAGCAGGCTGAGAAACGGTTACACGTGATTGTAGCCTTTGTATCTATAATCCCTTTACAAGAAACCTGGAGGAGCATGTTGGGCAAAGGGTAAAGTATGGTATAATTGGATTGTCTGGATAGTATTGATGTGTGGGTCGAGAAGAACTTGACCCGCACCCAACCTGAACCTGCCTTTTCCACTCTATTTTTAGACCCGCGCCTCAACCTGAACCTGCGACCCGCAAATGTTGTGCCGAGTTTGGCCCAAACCTGCCAGACCCATGGGTAAACCCATGGGTCCTGCAGGTACCGGGCCAGCCCACATAACTAGCTAAACAGGAACATAAATGGCACATTTTATTTATTCTCATTGCTTGTACATACAGATACTGTATCATAGGTCTATCACAGATATTATTGTCTAGGTTCTGTTCAGTTTGAGCTAGCTTCTTCTATTATATAGCAGAAAGGCATATGTTTGCCGAGCATAGGTTGGGGCCCAATCAGAGTTCCTGTTTAAACAGGGGTATAGCCAGTTGCCCATATTTCTTCTGCAATGCACTGTTGTCAATATGGCTATATGTCAGGCTTACCGGTGGGGATCCAACAAAGCAGGTGCAGTGGTCTTTTGAAGAAGGCGACTCACAAGCACCACACAACACAGAACCAACCATGAGTGTGGACAGGGGTCTGGTAAAGTATAGAGTAGCCGGTGAGACTAAGCCGGAGCAAGTAACAAGGGGTTCAGGCAACAGAGGTCAGAGGCAGGCAGCACAGATTCTTAGTCAGAGTAGGACCAAAAGGTCAGGGCAGGCAGAAGGCAAAGTCCGGTAGGCAGATAGAAGGTCACAACAGGAAATCAATGGAGAATTAAGGCTTGGCTTTATGAAACGACCAAGACAATCAGGCAATGAACCAGGCCTTCAGTGTCCTTTAAATAGGCAGAATTGGCACCAAAACAGGGGGGTCATCAATCCATCGCTTATGTAATGTCTGACGTCTGTTTTGTGCCTGCGTCAATACATCCTTGCATCTGAATAGTCGTGTATCAATGCTGTTTCACATGATTTTGCATATGTCAAAAGGACCACTGAGACGCAGCCTGGAGACTGGAGCACACCTGACGATGCTGATGCACTATACACTGGAAATGCCATAAACTCTTTACATGTCATGCACCTGTGGGACGTACTGTAGTGAAAGAAAATTAATAATTAATTGCCATTAAAATTGATATTATTAAAGGGGTTGTTCACCATTAAATTAACTTTTAGTATGATGTAGAGACTTTTAGATATTCTAATTTGCAATTGAGTTACATTTTTTATTAGTTGTGTTGTTTGTGAGTGATTAAGCTTTTTATTCAGCAGCCTTCCGGTTTGCAATTTCAGCAATCTGGTTGCTAGGGTCCAAATTACCCTAGCAATCATTGATATGAATATGAGAAAGCCAAATAGAAAAATGAGTAATTAAAAGTAACAATAACAATACATTTATAGCCTTACAGAGCATTTGTTTTTTAGATGGGGTCAGTGACCCGCATTTGAAAACTGTCGACTGATGAAAAAGTATGAGAAAGTTCTTGGAATAAAGTTGTCTTAAGAGAAATGTTATATGAGCACAATGAAGCAATCAATATAAACAACTGGATAATGAGAAACATAAAAAGGTTTGCAATGTAATGTAACAATCAATGTTAATAATGATTTGGCTTTATAAGCATGGTAAAACATTTCACTTATATAAACACTGATGCCAAGTATATATAAGTGACAGCCTTTCTCTTTGGTATGTACTAAATGGTGTACTCATATATCCCAATGAAATGGGAAAGCAACACAGTATTTAGCAGAGATATCTATCTCCCATGGAATAGCCAGGCTTGCAAACTACCATTATAAATATACACTAGACTCTTTAGTATCTAATTATCTACAGTATGTCATATTCGCCATGCTAATGTCCTACATACATTATTGCTTAATGGTGTTAATCTATAAGTGTATTTTCCTCATACAATTGCATGGGCTAAATACACTGGCATAATTACACAAGGTATTTACACCAGTAAAATACTGACACATTACACTCAATGAGTAATTATGATTTTAAGTAAATAAACACAATGTAGCTACATAAATATGGCTGACACATTGATACAAACCTTAGTAGAGTTAGGCCTTCTATTATTACTTTACTTTGTTGTTGTGTCCCTCTCTCTTGGTCCATTTCTTTACTTTCTTGTTTGCCTCAGAAATTACCTCCTTATTCTGTCTCCCCCTCTCTTCGGTTTAATTATTTCCCTTGTCTTCTCTCTCTGTGCTTTCACTCTCATCATTATCCACTCATCTTCATCCTCTCTCATTGCTCTGACTCTATTTGAATAAGTCACATAAGGGGTACAGGATACTGATGGTGGAAAAGGCGACCTAAGCCCCAGCAAAACAATACTAATATCAGTGCCCCCCCCAAACCCCAAGAAACCACTGATCTCTAGCATACAGTATAAACATAATAAAAGTAAATACACATAACATTTCATGATAGGCATTGCACATATCATACATAATAGTAAACTGTTTTACAAATACAAAAGATTAAATACATTGTTTAATATTAAAGTAAAATGATCTCAGATGAGTTATCCACAAATATCTTTGCAGAAAATGCTGACCAATAAATAGATATGGATTATTTAAATGTTGCACAAATCTTATTAAGCTAATTTGCTGATCTTTTCCATGAAGTGATTAATAATTATAACAGTTTTCCTTTGTATTATATTTATTGTTTATATCTGCTTGTTTATTGAATGTGCATTTGCTCAGAGGTCCAAGGAGATCTCAAGAAAATCAATTTGATATTGCATTTAATGCAGTTTCTTTATGCCTGATTAAAAGTGGGCTGAATATATATATTTATCTCTTCAAGGCAATAGGGCTGTTAACACTTTTGTGACTGTCATGAAAATTGTCCAGCCACTCAGGAAAATGTTAAAAAATTTATATTTTACTCAAAAAAAAAATTATATATATATATATATATATATATATATATATAGATGTGTGTGTGTGCATTATACTGGAAGTGGACATAATATCATTTTGACTGTAACATTGAAAGAATCAACAGAACAATTTATGGATAATATAGTGTCATACAGTATTACAAACTGTAAATACATGTGCTGTACAATAACATCTAGTCAATACACTCAGTGGAGCATCAAATGATTTTATTGAGATGGGAAAAATGCAAATATGTAGTCCTGATTGATGAGACAAAGTTGCAACTTTGGCAAAATCTGGTTGCTATGAGTCCGCATGTCCTTACAACATATTTACCAACATTTGGGGTATTTTCAGTTGCTCCCAGAGTGGAACATATGAAATATCACAATTACAAAAAACTACTTTAAACTATACTATAAATGGAGCAAAACAATATTTCCATACAGGGGAATAAAAACCAATAGGGACTGGGGGCGAGTGCGGCAATGACTTGTCACCAGTGTCTATATAAATATAAAAACTATAGGATAGTCTTATTACCAAAGTTTAGGGGTGCCCTGTGGGGCCCATTAACATCTAGCTATATTACTGTTTATAATAAATATAATGATTTAGATTACTGCCAGAAAAGTGAACTTTTGTTAAGGTGAAAATGGTTTAATGGGATGGGTGGTGTATATATGTAATTTAATGGCCTACCCTAAAAGAACCAAAGCGGATAACAGCAACTAGTATATAAAATTATTACCACTACAATTCTGTGAAGCAGTGGGACACAAGCAGGCAAATGTAGTGTGAAATCAGAGACATATTTTGTTGAGGTACTGTTCTAAGCCCCCCAACCCACTGATAATTGGTTCTGCGCTCATTTTTTTAGGCCTGGACCCTAATATGCTGGTTCTTATATAAAAATACTGCACTGTGTGAAATTAGTATTTTTTGTTGGAGAATTGGATCTGGAACTGTTAGGAAGTTATTGGGTAGGTGTGAAGAAATGTTTAAAGATTAGGGTATTGATACAGTACTGGCTTGGGAAATGCGTTGGGACTTTAAAGGGATACTGTCATGGTAAAATTATTTTTTTTCATAATGAATCAGTTAATAGTGCTGCTCCAGCAGAATTCTGCACTGAAATCCATTTCTCAAAAGAGCAAATAGATTTTTTTATATTCAATTTTAAAATCTGACATGGGGCTAGACATTTTGTAAATTTCCCAACTGCCCCCAGTCATGTGACATGTGCCTGCACTTTAGGAGAGAAATGCTTTTTGGCAGGCTGCTGTTTTTCATTCATTGAATGAATTGAATGTGTCTCAGTGGGACATGGGTTTTTACTATTGAGTGTTGTTCTTATATCTACCAGTCAACTGTTATCTTGTGTTAGGGAGCTGCTATCTGGTTATTTGCCATTGTTCTTTTGTTTGGCTGCTGGGGGGAAATGAGAGGGGGTGATATCACTCCAACTTTCAGTACAGCAGTAAAGAGTAATTGAAGTTTATCAGAACACAAGTCACATGACTTGGGGCAGCTGGGAAATTGACAAAATGTCTAGCCCCATGTCAGATTTCAAAATTGAATATAAAAAAATCTATTTGCTCTTTTGAGAAATGGATTTAAGTGCAGAATTCTGCTGGAACAGCACTATTAAGTGATTCATTTTGAAAAAAATTTTTTTCCCATGACAGTATCCCTTTAAGGAATGAGTGGGCAAGTGCTCATTTACTCACAGGTGCTCTCTTGCATAAGTACAATTGCTAATAGCAACACATTAGATATATACTTTTATTTTCTAGCTTGTAGTAGAATATTCAAAACTAAATACAGATTGGTTGCTATTTTAAAATGTAATTATTCTATTTAGTACCTATGTTCAGTGAATGCAAGAGAACCCAATGAAAATCATTCATGCTCTATGTACTCTTTATCCTGCTATATGTTCTTTATACCTGCTGAAAGCATTGAATAGATTTTTTACAACACCCAATGCCTAATTATAGTGTAAAATCTCATTTTCATTGTAGTATTAATACCATGATACCTAACTGTCATGATCATGATGGTCCAGTGCACAGCAATGATTCCACTCAGTTGGCACTATCTTGTTTTTTCTGTACCATTGCACTAAGGACTTGTGCACACCCATTAGACATCAGGGCTTCAACAGGGAATTCCTGAAGTGACAGCAGCAGACTTGAATGGAGCCTAATTCAAACCTTTAAAGCACCACTGATACCAATGTACCTTGCCAATTCATTGGCCAACTTTCACTATACCTGTGTTAGGGGGCTTCTGTTAATGATCCTGTTATTGACCAATCCTTGTCTGACCTTCCCTGTATGGTGCCTGCCCTGATCCATTGCTTAGACTTTGGAATTTGAGCATATTATGCTGTGTCTTTAACCTTACCTGTTTGCACCAGCACCTTCACAATGCCTTACCTTATTACCCTGCCAGTGCTGCTGAAAAATATTCTCATGATCTGTAGCTATGGCCCCACTGATAATAAGACATTAAAAACTTTACTCAGGATGCTAGTAGCTGCAGACCCTGCACTAAACAGCACTGACACTTTTTACTGGTGCAGGTTTCTGGTCTCTACGTAACGTCAACTAGAAACAAACAGTATAATTGTAGTCATAGATATAGTAACAGGTATTCTACCTTACTATAATGGAGAGACATGCAGTGCACAAATTGCACCTCTTCCACTGTTGTTTTGTCATCAAGGTCTGTTGCTTTGCACATACATGCTCATAAAATTGTGTTTGTGCATTATTATTTACATGGGCATTGCCACCCGGCCAGTAATATACATAAACAGCACTAAATATGTTGCCATACAATCTGAGTGCTAATTTGTATATCCTTGAAAAAATCTATTTATTGATGCCACATAATATTGTCCTAGCGTTCTGGTGATCTGTTCTGTTTTGCTGCTACTCTTTACTTATCCTGATATTTATCTAGCTTTATTATAACCTCACTCTGTCCTCTCCTACCCTTGAATCTGTAAATTGGATTTTGAATATCTCTCTCTAAGGTGCTGAATAGACTTACACAGGCTGTATGAGAGTCTGACTTTTATTAGTATTAAGATACATTTCAGTAAGAATGTACATACAAGTTTGTTGACCCATTGGGTATATATAATGCCATTTGTTCATGAGTAAATAAGCTTAAAGACAAGAGATTCCTTTATGTACCTAGCTATAAATGCGAACAAAAACATATACATTGCGGTATTGAATAGTTACTGTGACAGTTTAGTAATAAGTATATTATATTACCTCTGGGTTGAGGTGTCTTATGGAATCAATTCATTTGAGAACGAGAAGATATTTCTATATTAAACTGCTTCTGTGGGTATAATATTAAGTCTTGAGTGTTTGTGTGGAAAGGAATATATTGTTGCCTTAAGACTCCTTCAATAAACACACTGCCTAAGGGGAATTGGCAGAAAACACAGAATGTAAAATAAGAAATTAATCAAATTCATAAGCAGAAGCTGTATTAACTCTTTATCTGTAAGCAAGCTTTCTTTCAGACATAAGCTGCAGTTGTTTCCATTTACATGCGGTTGAGCAAAATATTAATATGGTTTTATTTTGGTTCTTGTAGAGAATAGGCCTACTCAGCACTACAGACTCTGAACTTGTGATTGAATATGTATCTGACAAGCATCCTATAGCTCTTCATATGTTGTCTATTAAGAATCTGTTCTATTAAACAGCATAATAGTTATGCTTTATATTTCACAGAGCTCCTTCTAGCTACATCTTTTTGAAGATCTGGAGTTCTTTTTAAGCAAAGTTTAGATAAAGGTGTTTTCTTGTAAACTTGACAAACCATGATGGTTGTTATAGGATATAATAAAATGAAATGCATATTTTCATTAGCTATGGTTGAATCTTAATGACAAATTATGAGTTTTTTTAAAAAAAATGGTGCACATTTATATTGCATGCTACCACCTAGAAAAAAGGAGGCTCCAACATGACTTATGAAGATAATACACATGGGTTAAGCCAACTTTGATATCAAACAATCAATCAACCAACCTTACACAATAGTATAGATTGACATGGATATGTAACCAAAAGACACTGAAGGCTGCATAACAAGTTATTAAGATTTACAAAAAAAAAATCATTGAATTAACATTAACTACTTGAACAACCCACAACTTCTAAGCCTCCTTTGCCTTCAGTGCCTGTTTTTTTTTGTAATATATTGATGTTGTCTATAATATATCATGCAGCCTATGGAGTCACCAGTTATACTGGGGGAATACCAGTTTTTTTGGTTAAGTGCTTTTTGTTTTAAGGAGGGTGGAAATCATTTTCTAGGGCATGTGATTCCCAAACTGCACAACAGGACCCTTTGGGCTTTATCATGCCACAGCAGTTCAGTTGCTGGTATAAACTAACCTTTAATATGGATGTTTGTCACTCTACCTGGTCATTTTTTTTGTCTGGCTCTCCTTCAGTTCCTTTAATTCCCTGTGCTGGCTTGCCTGCTGCAGATTATGACAGACATACTTGACAGCTGGAAGTGAGAAGGAGGGAGTCCGTTGCTGCTCTGGAAGGAGTTTTCCCTGAAACAGTAGGAGAATTGACAAGGTGTCAGTGTCTCCACTACTTCAGCTGCCCCAACAGTTTACACATTCACGCAGCTGGATGTACACGGGTTGGGCTATGGGGCTTTGCTCTTGGCTTTAATACAAATTGACTTGAGAAACAGCTAGAAAGACCATGCTTTAGTTAATGCAGCACCTGCTTTATAGTAAAATTCTCCAGCGACCCCTCCTTTTCTCTTTTCACATCTGTTACTTTGCAAGTAATATTAGCAGAACGAGCCAACCCATTACTTACCAGGACTTGTTTTAATCAAATGCTAATGTCGATCAGTCTTCTTTTCATTTGTGATTTTCCTTTTGTTGCTAAGGTGCATAAATGATGATAATGTGCTTATTTTAAGAAAAGAACTTGAAAATCCAATCCAGCTGGTCAAAATAAACAAATAAACAAAATATAGATTAGGTACAGGGGAAGGACTTCTAGGATGGAAACATAAAACATGTCTACAATAAGGGGACATGAGTTGGAGGGTGGAGAACTTAAAGTTAACTTACAGCAAGGGTGAGGGATACTGTATATGGGACAGCTTTCCTGTAGATGCAAAGTTGTCTAATGAAATAGAGAATTCAAGCACACATGAGCTAGATATTACAGCATCAAATAAAAACTAGGTGGACAAGATGGTTCATGCCTGCTTTCAGATTTTATATTTGTTTGTCTCTATTCAAAAAACTCTTAAATAGGCAAAGGACACCAGGCATTACTGTTGCCAAACTCTGACAAAATAAGCACAGAGACAAGATGTATTCGGGTTACATACTTATTTCATCAGAAATTCCTATTTGTCTGCCCTGTATGTCTGCAAGCTCTTTGTGTGCAGAATTATAGAAAATGTCCATAGAAAGACACAATTTTCAAGGGCACAATAAAAAATATAATAATTTATGATTCTGCATCAAGGTCACTTTTATAATGAGACATGATGAGTAGTGAGGTGCCGGTCAAAAAAACCTCAAGCTGCACCTGAACCTAACAAGTAAGACTTCAGCCCGCAAAATGCTGCCATTGGAGGACACCCAATCCATACCAGCGTCTTCATGCTCTGTACACTTCTTCTGTGCGTGCCTCTGGTTATAAGACAGGGAATAATCAGGAGCAGTGTAGACCCCGGTCTGACCCGCATATTTCAACCCAACCCCACCCAACCAGTGCTCAGCCCACGGTCAACTCACACATGACTAATATTGGGAACCTTGTCTTAGGCATTTTTTGACACTTGTTTTTTTGCCACCTTTGGTAACTTTAAGTGCTAAAGGGATCCTGTCATCAGAAAACATGCTTTTTCAAAACACATCAGTTAATAGTGCTGCTCCAGCAGAATTCTGCACTGAAATCCATTTCTCAAAAGAGCAAACAGATTTTTTTATATTCAGTTTTGAAATCTGACATGAGGCTAGACATTTTGTCAATTTCCCAGCTGCCCCTGGTCATGTGACTTGTGCCTGCACTTTAGGAGAGAAATGCTTTCTGGCAGGCTGCTGTTTTTCCTTCTCAATGTAACTGAATGTGTCTCAGTGGGACATGGGTTTTTACTATTGAGTGTTGTTCTTAGATCTACCAGGCAGTTGTTATCTTGTGTTAGGGAGCTGCTATCTGGTTACCTTCCCATTGTTCTTTTGACTGCTGGGGGATAAAAGGGAGGGGGTGATATCACTCTAACTTGCAGTACAGCAGTAAAGAGTGATTGAAGTTTATCAGAGCACAAGTCACATGACTTGAGGCATCTGGGAAATTGACAATATGTCTAGCCCCATGTCAGATTTCAAAATTGAATATAAAAAAAATCTGTTTGCTCTTTTGAGAAATGGATTTCAGTGCAGAATTCTGCTGGAACAACACTATTAACTGATTCATTTTGAAAAAAAAAATTTTCCCATGACAGTATCCCTTAAAATTCCTTATTTGTAAGTGGAAAAGGAGCATATTGTAGAGAGTGCAACTGAACTACTGTATCTATAGAACACTTTCAATCCTGTTGTACTTTCCCTGGTGCAAACATAGGAGACGTAATCTCAGTGGGGATGGGTTAGGGAGCAGCTCGTGCAGCAGGACTACCAGTAGTGCCCCTGTTCCAAATATAAAGCCCCTTTATGGTCCCTTAATATGTAACTTTTTAAGGATTTTATTGTGGTAGGGTCTACACACTCCTATGTTATTCCATCTTAACTGAGTTTTATTTTAAAATATTGTTATATTATTGCAGATAATGGTGCAAGTGGACTGTTCTTAATAGAACTACATGATGCCAATTTTGTAACCACCCTAGATATCATCGAGAAATTGACATATTTCAGATTCAGAATCTGAGAACTGCACTAAAATTTAATTTATTTTGAAATCCTTTTCCTGGAACCAATGTATTTCTTAAGGGAGCTCAGTTCCCAGAACAAATTTCTCGCAAATTCTCCATTCCTGGTCTATGCTATTTATGCATTATATGAAGGCTTATTTATTACCTTTTCTCTACATTTACTGCTGCTGGAAAGGTGCTGTGAAAAACACATGCATTCAAATTGCCCATTTCTTTGCTAGTGATTAAACCACCACATTACATATTGTATGTTTTATTTTTATTAATAATAATAATAGTAAAATTGTCTCACTATTAAGAAACAGAATGGCTAATACTGGTGCATAGTATCTAAATTAGGATTGACAAAACAAGTTCAGTTTTAATGTGCACTCTTATGGGTTTAACTTCTGTGAAAAACACTTTTCCCTTGTGTGTATGTGAACCAACATTTTGATAAATGCTGGATTATGGTTTAGTTTTCTGTAGGTTACATACTAAATGCCAGCAAATACACCAATAACATAATTAAATATGTCCTACACATTTTTTCCTGTGTGAAGAGATCAAAACCTCTACATAGTGATGTATCCAGATAATATACTAATGGATGTAGTTAGTATTTAGAAAACCAAATCAACGGGGGGGGGTAAACCTTTAAAGACCACTTTTTGTTTTCCACCCTTGCTCCCCAAAGTAGATGGCCACACCTTAATTACACATAGGATATCCGGAGGGGGGAAATTGTGCTTACTTTGTCTCAGGGGCACTCTGGCAAAGAGAGGGGTTAAACCTACCTGAAGCCTTCCACCAATCAGCTGCAGGGGAAGGCTTTTTAGAGACCTTGTCTCTGTTTGCTGGTTGCCTGAGTGAACAGGTTTTGTGTGTTGAAGTTATGGAAAGCTTTTGTGATTAGTCAGTGAATTCCATCTATCAGTTAGTATTTGACCTTTGCCTGTCTGGCTTTGATTTTATGTTAATCCTTGGGTACTGCATTGTGTAGGTTATTGGTTAGGACCCAGCTCTGGTCTAGTTTTTGTCTCTGTTTAATCCCAGGTACAGCACTATCGGTTTCTACCTCTTGTATGATCCGGCTAGCTTCCTGATTACATTCCTTTCCACTTAGTACTGTGCCTTCTCCCTTGTGTATGAACCGGCCTGTGTGACCATTCCTTTGCTCCTGGTTTTTACAGTGACACTGCTCACTCCTCTCTGATGCTTTTGTGAGTTATAGTTCAGCATGCATCTGTACTCGCAAGCAAGGAGCTAGGGCTCGCTCATACAATTCTTGGCACTGTTGTGAGTTGTAGTTCTGCATCGTGCTATACTTGCAAGCAAGGATTTGGGGCTGGTTGTGGGAATATAATTCTAATAAATAATCCCCCATTCTGTACTGGTAATGCAGCTGTGCCACTGGGATCCAGCACTTTGTGTCTCAAACCCTAACATTTGGTGTATCAGTGATGCCCCTTATTAACAACGACAGTATGAACAAGGAACAGGGAAGGCAGGATTGCACTGGGTAATCATTTGCAGTATATTGGCCTACCTGGCCTACCTGGTGCGCTGTAAAGGTTTTATTAGACTGTGTTGCTTTAAGACTATGGGCCAGATTTAATTAAAGGAGAATACACCTTATTAAATTCCAGATTGTCTCATAGAGGCATAAGAAAAACGTATCTCACTGTTTATCACATTAAAACATATTAAAGTCTATGGGGCCTGATTCAATTCCATGAGAAAACTTTATTTTATAGTTGATCGCATGAAAACTTATGGGCAAGACTCAATTTGAGGAGGAAAAACTTTTTTCCTAATAATAATAATGAGTTTAAGGATATAAATGTAAAACATGTCTAGAACAAGCTGACATGACAACAGATGCTCAGTAGCCATACGTGGACTATCACTATTCTATATACGAATATAAATAACGGTATTTTAACAAAGCAACTCTCACTCACTTATAGGGGAACAGCTTTGTTACTGGTTCACACATTTGTAAATATAACATATCTGAGGCACTCACAGCATTATGACAATCCGTGTTTCAAACAAGTGTTACCCATCTGTATGTGTACAGTATACAGTATGAAACTTCATTACTTAAAGGTGCTAGCATATTCAAGACTGAGGAGATGATTATTTGCAACATCTGCCTAACCAAAGTCATGTATATAGTACAGGTATAGGATCCATTATCCGCAAACCTGTTATTCAGAAAGCTCCAAATTATGGGATGGACATCTCCCCCAGACTCCATTTTATCCAATTTTTAAAAATTATTTTGTTTTTCTCTTTAATAATAAAACAGTACCTTGTACTTGGTCCAAACTCAAATATAATTAATCCTTATTGGAAGCAAAACCAGCCTATCAGGTTTATTTAATGGTTACATGATTTTCTACATGAAGATTCAAACGACAGAAAGATCCCTTATCCGGAAAACCCCCAAGGCCCATGCATTCTGGATAAAAGGTCCCATACCTGTATTATTATTATTATTATCCTACAATAACAACCAATAACTGATACATATTGGAGGGCAATGGAAGTTATATGACTACACCACAGGGCAAGCACATTAACAGGTTTAAAGTCTAAAAGTATTTATGGTCATTGACTTGTTTAAAACATTGCTTTATTTATTTATTTATTTTTTGCATTGTATTACATGAAAATGTCATACAGCTCTTAGAAGTACCATTAAATAAAATGCATTTCTTTGTGATATCTTGTCTATTTCATCTTTGATCCATTTCTCTTATTCCTACTTGTAAGCCTTTTCTCATGCTGCACCCACTTTGTGGAATTTTGGAATTTTAACTTGACCGCAAGAAGTTGTCTCCCAACCATCACAAAATCTTTCAAAGGCTCCCTAAAGACTCCCAGTATCCCTCCCAGTATGCCTTCTAGTGGCAGTGTAAACATCTCAGCTCTTTATGCAGCAATTCTCCTCTCCCATACGCCCTTCTTCTAACCTTTCCTGGCTTCTGTCCCATACCACAGCCCAATGGATTTTGCATCCTCTGTATGAAACTTGCTATGCAGCCATTCATTAACATACCAAAAACTTCTTTCAGCCCATCGAAAGCATGATTTTCAGGACCTCATATCCATGGCTACTTTCTCTGACTGTGTTACAAACACATCTCATTTGCCTAAAACCATATGGGATTAATTTCTTCTAGCCACAAACAAGATATAAAGAAGCAAGCAGAATAACAACAGGCACCATTAAGGACACAATTCATCATTCTAGGTGTATTATTGTTCTCTAGTGTACACAACATTTTCACATAATTCATATTTTATTTAACTATGTAGCTATCTGTTAAATGATTCTGCTAGAATTTAAATTAAAGGCCAAGTAGAGTAAAAAATACTGGGAGCTTCTGGGACCCCATCTTTAAACCAATGCTCTGTAAGGGCCAAAAATGTATTGCTCCTTTTTATTGCTCATCTATCTATGCAGGCCCTCTCCTATTCATAGTCCAGTCTCTTATTCAAATCAATACATGGCTGCTTGGGTAATTTGGACCCTAGCAACGAGATTTCTGAAATTGCAAACTGGAGAGCTGCTGAATAAAACACTAAGTAACTCAAAAACAGCAAATAATAAAAAATGAATACTGATAGCAAATTGTCTTAGAATATCACTCTCTACATCATACTAAAAGTTTGTTTAAAAGTGAGCAACCCCTTTAACGGCACCAGATCAATGGTAAATCAAGACATACTGTATGAGTTGGCTCTGAATTTTGCAGCTTACCTCCAGCACAACTGATGTACTGCTTACTTCTAGGACTCATGACTTGCAGAGTCTAATCAGTTGGATTAATATGGATTTAAAGTGCCAACATATTCCGAACCACTAAGGGGCACATTTACTAAGCTCGAGTGAAGGATTAGAATGATAAAAACTTTGAATTTCGAAGTTTTTTTTTGGCTACTTCGACCATCGAATTGGCTACTTCGACCTTCGACTACGACTTCGAATCGAACGATTCAAAGTAAAAATCGTTGACTATTCGACCATTTGATAGTCGAAGTACTGTCTCTTTAAAAAAAATTCAACTACCTACCGAGCACCAATGTTAGCCTATGGGGACCTTCCCCATAAGTTTTCTAAGCAATTTCTGATCGAAGGAAAATCGTTCGATCTATGGATTAAAATCCTTCGAATCATTCGATTCGAAGGATTTGATCGAACGATTTTTCCTTCGATCGTTCGATCAAAGTAAATGCGGTAAATCCTTCGACCTCGATATTCGACCCTTAGTAAATGTGCCCCTATTTGTGTGTTTCAAATGCTCCGGCATTTCTAGGCATTTACATCTCTATATATAATTAAGATGCATAAAATAAATACATAGCGATGCTACATTTATAACTTGTGTAATTAAAATGCATTTAACCAGATACAAGCAAGGTAAGAACTTTACACCAAATCGTATAACAGACCCCCTCTTTTAAACCCAGGGGCCGTTTCTGCAGTTTTAAACTGGGGAATGCCAAACAATTTTTTTAAATGTACAATTTTAACCACGCTTCATAAATCTGACCCTTGATAATGGTTTGCAGGCAGCATTTTGCCACCATTAATTCATTCAATATATTTTCTTCAGTTGTTTTTTTTTCACATTCTTGGCGGTGCCCTCCCATTCATGCTAATATAACCCCAGCCCTTTGGAGCACAGCAATGTGCTGAATCAAACAGAACATTTGGTATCCATAATCATAACATGATCATGTTTTAAATATAAAACTACCACAGCGAAACAGCGACAATATTATTTCTTCTTCTGGCTCATCTATTCTGTGTAGATTTCTCCAAACCACATCTTTGGAGGTGGATGCTACTTTGGTCAAAACCACATTTAAAGCTGCAGTTGCGTTAAAAAAATTACAAGGAATGAACTCTGACAAAACTGTTGAAATTTAGGAAATGTTTAAAATGACCTCTCTTGTTTCATTTTATATTATATTTTGTAAACTGTGTTTTGGTGGAAGAAATGTTTATTATTTTTTAATTTACTGAGTGGTACACTACGGGGGTTATTTACTAAACTCCGAATGCAAAAATCACGAAAAATTCGGACTTTTAAAAAATCACAAATTTTTCGGAATTCATTAAACCCAGAGGATGGAAAAGTCTGAATCTGAAAATCCGCCATCTCAGACCTGTTGAGGTTGCATATAAGTCAATGGGAGAAGTCCCAATGATTTTTTGATGTGCGCTGGGTTTCTGCAATACCCTGAAGTTTTCGTGTGAAAATTCCAGAAAATCATGAGCGGATTTGATCGGAGCTTGTAGCAGAAGATATTGAGATAAATTCAGACTTTGATAAATAACCACCTATGTGGATTATTTATCAAGCTGTGTAAGAAAAAGTGATTAAGTACACCACACATTGCTGTCTGAACTAGGTGCCACTGTATAAAATCCAGCGTATTTATCAAGTTTTGAATTTATTTCAGGTAATCATGAAAAGTGGCCCCTTTGCCAAATGCTTATAATGTTGTTTTTCCCACTGAAAACCTTCTTACTGCTGCAATTTTTCCCACTTGAATAGTTATCTCTATCCCTTCGTGTAAATCATAAAATACACACCATAATGGCTCTTTTTGGTGGAAGACACTCAGGATAACGTGCAGTTACACCAACATTTATTTTAAAGCATTTTAAACACCATTTTTCATTTGAAAATTGCTTGATAAATTGGCCTTAAAATAGGAGCCCTGTGTACAGCTGCATTTTTTCTGCGCAAGTATGATACTTTATCCAAGCTAATCTGGGACACAACTGAATCTCACTCACATATGATAATTTCAGATGCTCCATACTTTTTATATTCTTCCAAATCAATCCAATTTGCATATTAACATTTTAGCAAAATCTCTAAAATGACATCATCTGTAATAAGTGTCACCTTTAGTTGTCCACTTTTTTTAATATGTGACTGAAATCTTACTAAATATGACAGGATTTTGCTGAATACTGAATGAAGTTTAACCTAGTAAGTTGTTTTGCATAACTCTTCTGCTGGTACATAAAGACAATTTTTCTCATTTGCATCTCAATGACAGAAGAAGAGCTGAGCAAAACAACTCTGCAAGCTTCTTAACTATGCATATTTCAGTAATTTGGCTCCTGAATATGTTTTTAAATAGAGTCCTAAATGCCTTTTATTTAGTGGAGAAGGCTATGTTTATATTTACAGGACAAAACATAGGAAGGTTTGTCTGAAAACCTTTAGGATTATCAGACGAAACCCAGAGCAGATCACAATATCTTCAAATTGTTAAAGGGACGTCTCCCATTGACTTATACATGACCTTGACAGGGTTGAAATGACAGATTTTCAGATTTGGACTTTTTTTGGGTATAATTAATTTTAATTTTTTTCCTTCTAACAATTTGAGTTTTTACCCAAAAACCTTGACCAGAAAAATAATAACCCCCTAGATGGGTATATACACATACATACAAACACCCTAAAGAATATTTAACAAAACAAAATGGTTAAGTTTAACTGAATGTTTTAGTGTAACAAATCTAGAGTGTTTTAAATATTTTTTATGGTAGGATGTGGATCACAGTTGTAATCTCACTGGAAAAATGGAGAAGAAGAAAACACCTAAAACACTAGACTCAAAATAATGTTGTTTTAGAAATAGCAGTAATGCAGGTGCTAGACCTAGATTTTATTCTGGCATAATTATTTAGCATGTGAAGAGGAGGCTTTTGTGCTTTGGAAATATGTACATATAGTCTTTACTTTATTTGGCTTACAGGTATATGGCTGACCAGAAACAAGAGTGCTACAAACTTTGCAGAAGGACTGGAATCTCAGGGTTGGACTAGGTCCGGTCCCTGCCTGAAGATTTGTGTGACGCAGGCCCAGATACACCCATATACGCTTTTGGGGGACAGGTGTTGCGGTGAGGGTCGGAGGGTTGCAGATGTAAACTTGGGATGGTGCAGCTCCAAGGGGTGAAGGAGGGCTGCAGAAATGGACTTGTGGGGGGGCAAAGGTAAGCAGCGGCACCAGTGTGTAATGTCAGACGCCACCATTTATGAAAAGTCAAAGAGGTCAATGATGTCATTGTATCATGATATACAGGTAGAGGATTTAGCAGCAAGTCCATGAAAGTCCCACATACAAATAACACAAAGAAGAGTTGTTTTGTCAGACAATCGAACTTTTAGTTTTGGTGTCAGGGCCCTTATAGAGATTAGTAATCATATTCAAGTATTGAACCTATTATCCATACCTGGGACCTGGGACTTTCTGGATAATGGGTCTTTCTGCAATTTAGATCTTCATACCTTAAGTCTATTAGCAAATTATATAAACATTATTCTATTTGGATTTTGCCAAATCACTTGATACCATGCCCCACAAACGACTGCTTTCTAAACTAAGGTCTGTTGGGCTTAATGAAGTTGTTTACACATGGATAAGATACAGGCTACAGGATCGGGTACAGAGGGTGGTTGTTAATGGTACATTCTCTACTTGGAGTAAGGTTCTTAGTGGGTTCCCCCAGGGCTCAGTATTGGGTCCACTTTTATTTAACTTGTTCATTAATGACTTAGGGGAGGGTGTTGTAAGTAATGTATCAGTGTTTGCAGATGACACAAAACTATCCAGCCCAATTAATTCCATCCAGGATGTGGCATCCTTGCAACAGGATCTTGACAAACTGGCAATCTGGGCAGCTAAGTGGGAAATGAGATTTAATGTTGATAAATGTAAAGTCATGTACCTGGGAAGTAAAAATTTCCAGCCACTTATACCCTTAATGGGACTGCACTAGGCAAATCCATAATGGAAAAGGACCTTGGAGTCCTTGTAGATGATAAACTTGGCTGTAGCAAGCAATGCCAATCAGCAGCATCAAGGGCAAATAAGGTCTTGAGCTGTATTAAAAGGGGCATTGATTCACGGCAGGAATGGTCATTCTTCCACTTTATAAAACACTGGTAAGGCCCCAACTAGAATATGCCGTACAGTTTTGGTCTCCATCACTCAAACAGGAGATTATTGTATTAGAGAGGGTACAGAGAAGGGCAACTAAGCTGGTAAAAGGTATTACATTTTAGCTATGAGGAAAGACTGACCAAATTGGGGATGTTCACGCTAGAGAAGAGGCTTTTAAGGGGTGATATGATAACTATGTATAAATATATAAGGGGATCATATAATAATTTCTCTAATGCTTTATTTACCAGTAGGTCTTTCCAGCTGACACAAGGTCACCCATTCCGATTAGAAGAAAAGAGGTTCCTACTAAATATTCGGACGGGGTTTTTTTTACAGTGAGAGCTGCGAAAGATGTGTAATTCAGTTAGGCAGGTTAAAAAAATGTTAAAAGGTTGAACTTGACGGACGTGTGTCTTTTTTTCAACCTAACTTACTATGTTAGTATTAAATCCAATAAGCTTCTAATAAGGATAATTACTGTATATCTTGGTTTGGATCAAATACAATGATCCATTTTATTATTACAGAGAAAAAGGTAATTATTTCTTTAAACTTTAGATTATTTGCTTATAATGGAGTCTATTGGAGATGGGCTTACCATAATTTGTAGCTTTCTGCATAACGGGTTTCCGGATAATGGATCCCATACCTGTGCTTGGTCCCTATATTTCCATCTGTCAATCACAAGTTTTGTGTTTATGATTCAAAAGAACACAAACATTGTTAAAACTATTCCACCTTTATTCAAACATCAGTTAAAAACTACTGCCGGGGGGTCAGACATATTTTTTGCTTACGCGCTTCCTCCTGGCTCCGTTACTATACTATAGGATTTATACCCAATACACCCTGCCATAAAATTTACATATCCATTCAGTACAAAAATAAGTAGCTATAGCTGATGTTTAAATAGATCAAAGTTTATACAAAATTATAAAAACTGGTTATGATATCAATTAATTGTGATCACAGATTGAACAATGTTATGCATGCAGTCCCAACTTTTAGAAACAACTTAAATCAAACACAGAATTTAAACCCTGGGCTGTCTAGTGCATAATTTATAGATCCATTTGACCACTGTAACAACTTAGCTAGTAACTCCCCACTGAAGGGCCCATGGTTTAAGTTGACCATACACTATAAGATCCACTCATTTGGCGAGGTTGCCAAAACAGCATATTAATGCCAGCTTTAATATTCCCGTGTATAGCCACCTTTACACTCTTTATACTCAACTTTTAAAACTTATATGTTACCGTTATTTAATTAATATCTTGAGACTGGAGTGGCCTCACTCTTAGACTTAATTGAGATAGGTGTTCCCTCACCCTTGAGATATGCAGCCCACATACTGCTTGTTGTATCTATCACATGTGAGTACATACGCTACTGATTTCAAGTTACTAATAATGAAGCTTTCCATGTTAAATATAAGTTACATTACATATAAATGTACTAGAAACGTGTACAACAGAACACATGACACACCTTCCCTGCTCTGCATTTACAGATGCCAACATGCCAATATGACGCAACCAAATGTCTCCTTCTGAATACCGCTATTAAATTGGTGTGGGTGACACAAGCCTGCCCTTAATAGGGAGTTGCTGGAGCAAGAGTTGTCATTACCTTTAATAGAGATATTCAAATCCAGGTACACTATTTCTTTAGCACCAAAACTACTAGTACATTTCCTCATTATTAAGGCCTATGATGTATTCTCAAACTGCTTACCAGTGGCTGCCCACACAAACAACACATCATCTATAAATTGACGAAACAAAAACAAGGCCATGTGTACCACCTCAAAAAAGTGGGATTCCTCCCACCAACCCATATATATAGGTTGGTATATTTGGGTGCAAACTGTGTGCCATATCGTTCCCACACTCGTAGAGTTAATACAGGCCTCCAAAATGAAATCCTTCACTCCATCTGTATAAATACTTTACCTATACAGGTATCGCTATCATCCCCTTTGTGTTTGGTATGAGCAATATCACATCCATTCTTCCCCAACTGTAAGTCTCTCACTAGGTATACCCATCTATCACCCTCATTTGTTTATTTCTTAATTGTGCCTGCATTTTTATTTTTACTCAAACATAGCAAAATTGATTCAAAAGTTGATAATTATTGATTTTACATCAGAATCATCGCAAAAACTCATTCTTTATGCTGGGGGTTCGTTCCTTTAACTAACAGATATTTTGATGTTTTTCTTGTAGTTTTCTTGGCTCAGGCAACAGAATGTTAAGACATAAACACTTTTTTAAACATAATTGCTGTTTTACCACAATCATTTATTTATGCAATGCTTTTTTAAACTCTTCCCTATTTTGTTTCCCAAGAGTTACATACCAGGCCCTTAAATTCAGCATAGATCCTGACAGAAACATAAAATGGGCATTTTTCAAATAGTGTAGGGTATTTATCTCTTTAGGGCACAAGTTGTTGGTGCCAGAGGTTCTTAAAACAAACTATAAATTTAGGAGTTGAATTACTCCATTTTAGGTACGCATGTCAACCAATCAGATATTTATTTTAATTCTCTAACATGTAGCTGACTGATCAAAACTATCTCTGCTTGGTTGCTAAAGGTAAAGTTTATTTATGACAGTAAAAATTCCAGTTACTCAATAGTAATCCCTATACTTGGGTTTTGCAGTCAGTACTAACACATATTGTTTTAATTTAAATAGAATAGTGACAGTAATGCCTCTAATATCTCATGGCTACAATTCACACTTTCATCCATTAACAGAGATATGTATCATACACCTTTTTGACCTATCTCTGTTTACTCATAATTCTATTCAAACCAGCCATATCTCTAACCTCTAATTCACTTCCAGGTGGAACGCAAGCTTCTCACTATTTTCATTACTCTGGCTACCTGACCGTATACTACGACTGTAACCTTTACATATGATCTATCCACCATACTGGCTAACCCTCACTGTAATAGGATTTCCCTGGCTCAAGAGTTATAGGCAGCATTCTGTATAATTCCTTTTTGGTTGTGCATGTATGCATAGAGGGAGATGGGTCACTTACAATAGTATTAAAGGGTGTGTTTTCACTCAAAATTCACTCAATCTTTTTTTGCTCCATTATAGATTGTGTGATGTGCACCGGCCTCAGAAGTGCTGGTTGGTACACCAGGCAGTGGGCACCTTGGAACTAATGGCAACAGTGCATCATAACACATACTCCTTGCCTGGACCTCTGGCACATGTATGTGATGTCAACGCACTACAGCTTGGCACTAAATTGAAACTATAAAAAAGACCTGGGTTCAATGCCCTGTAGTGGGAATTGCTCTACTATCATCTATGTACCAGTTCTTGACTTTCTAACCTTTATCTGACCATCATGTCCATTGCCTGCTTTGATGCTTTCCTGAATTCTGACTATGAGATTAAACTTTCCAGACACCGCTTATTAGCTAATGGCCTGTTCTCCAGTACCTGGCTTCCTCCTTGGTCCTGACTCCACCCCCCAAAAGGCAAGGTACCCCAGACATGCACACAGCTTAGAGGGAACATTGCTTATAAGGATACTATTTTGCCAGAAGCCTACATACACTTGATAGAGAAACACATACTATTTTACTTGTATAGGCTTCCAGCTTAGAGTTTTATTAATAATGTTTAGCACATAGTTCTGGGAACACCCCAGTGCCCAAGGGTGGCTGTCTTTGGTACATAGTGTTAACTACCATTTAAATGTATACTCTATTTAGAACAGTACGTATAGCTCAAAATGTATTTTGAGTATTTGCTTATCCTGTGCGTCGAGGAATGTAAACGATCTGTACAAAATTGGTACATGGTTTGTGAGCCTGATTACATGCATGCGGCAGGTCTCCACAAGGCTGCAGTTTTATGTGTACAGGGAACTATTCATTGCAATTCTGCTCCTCGTTTGCCCAAGGGATGCCTTTTTCAATGTAAAAAAATACTGGTAGAAAACAGGAATGATGTTTTGCAATGAAGCCAAGTAAAGGCAATAATTAAGATATGTTTTTGTTAGGGCTATTTTGCTTGTGGGCACAGTTGGTGATTCTACTTTATTACCGTGTCCTCATTTAACAAAATGTATTCTCAGGTTACAAAAATAGATACAGTGTTTCTTTAGAACGAATTATGCCTTTCTGTACAGAACTTTTTTCTTCATATATTTATAAACATGCGTAAGAGTGGGTGGAACACTTCCCCAGCTCAAGAGAATATACATTTCCCCACATATTAGAGTATGTAGCTTTTATTGTGGTCAGATCTGAGATTTTCATTTTCACCACAAAAATTAGGTATGTCCAGGCATTAAAGCTGATGCTACAGGGATGATTATTACATTTCAATGCTTATTACACTGGTTTTCAGAGCTGCCATGTAATAAAAATCTGAATGAATTACTATTTAGCCTTGTATTGTGTATATACTACTGGTTGTGAGTTAGGGAACTGACAGCAGCCAAGCATTTATACTATGACTCTACACATCAACAGGAAAAAATGGGGCTACTGGAGTATATTCAGAAGACAGATCTTCACTTACCTTGGGCTAGTACAGAAGCCCAAACGTAAACTGCAACATTCCTACCCTACTTAGTTAGGCTTTAGTTCTCTATTAAAGGGAAATATCATTTACCAATAGTGTACAGAAAAGTAATTGTCTTCAGTTAGTGGAAACTTTTATTTTTGTTATTGAAATGAAACAGCAATACACCTTAGAGGCTGACATAGCAATCCTAAAATTGTATATGGAAGCACAAACTATTAACACACTTTGAACTGAGGGTTTTAAACTGAAGTAAATTCCACTTAGATCTGCGTTAGGTAAATAAATAAATGTAAACTTGAAGCTATATCTTTCAATTTTATCATATTTCATTATATACACAATTGTCTGCATATAAATTCAAGGTGAAATTCTTTCATCTCTACATTTTTAGTGCCATCTGACAAAATGAGTCTTGCAAACTGGCCCTTTTCCTATAGAAAAATTAATATATATATAGATATATATCTATAGATATATATATATATATATATATATATATATATATATATATATAGATATATATAGATATAGATATCTATATATAGAGATATATATATCTATATATATAGCTATATATAGATATATATATATGTATATATATATATATATAGATGACATTTAGTGAAACCTGTTGTTTTACATGTTTTACATCTGACTTAACGTTGCACAGATCCATTAATCAGTCCAACAATACTGTTCTAACTAAATTGCTTGTGCAAACAAGACTTAAAACCAGTGGCGGAACTACCGGGAGAGCAGGGGGTGTGAGCAGGCCGGGGCCCGCACCCCCTCAGGGCCCCCGGGAGCTCACGCGCCACTAACAAATGCGGCTGTATGGAGGGGGCGGGGCCCGGCTGCGCGTCGCGAACCAGGTCCCGCCCCCCTCTAGTGACGCTACTGCTTAAAACAGCTATATCCTGTTATGGCCTCCTGATACAAACAGCAGGGAGATGTATATATGTGCTGTATATGGCTCATAAAGAGCAATGCCAATTACAAGAATGTTGAAGTTTCTTATATACAGGTTTGGGACTCGGGAACTGGGATTTTCCAGATCTTCCGCAATTTGGATCATTAAGGGGGTTATTTACTAAACCTCAATTTGTTTCTCGAGTCTATTTACTAGTATTTGCATAGATTCCCTCATGCATATACGAGTAAAAATGGCATGTGCAAATATTTTTTAAACCTCAAAAATTAAGAATGAAGGAGGCTAAAACCACTATCTTATAATAAACCATAATTTTCAAACATTCCATTAAAAAAAAATCTGTCCCTGTACCTATAGGGAATCTCAGTCAGGACAGAATATATATTCTTTGGCTTATTACATTTGTTGTATTTCTTTGCCATTGTTTTCTACTTCAAAATGAATATTGATTAGCATTGTCTGGTCAAGGACAGTTACAATACAACAAATTTGTTGCCATGGTATTGTTTTTGCTATACCACAGATAACCTGGCCTACTCTACTTGTCTTATTAGGTGAAATATAATCCTTAGGTCATGCTATTAGTGCAGGCCATACACCTGCATTTTTTTTATCAAAGGGCAAAAGGGCTCAAACACTAATCCAATAACCAAGAGAAAGCAAGTGCCCCAACAAACTGCACATCACTAAAATAAATTACTGCAAAGTAACCAGGTTATTCAACACGCTAAAACATTATGAGAAAAGTAGTGATCATAATATTAAAAACACT
This sequence comes from Xenopus laevis, assembly GCF_017654675.1. Taxonomy (NCBI): domain Eukaryota; kingdom Metazoa; phylum Chordata; class Amphibia; order Anura; family Pipidae; genus Xenopus; species Xenopus laevis. Next base: position 79,387,834 of record NC_054379.1, read on the forward strand.
TATGAAAAGTGTCAGCCTGAAGTTTATCATAAATGTCAAAAAAGTATGACCACAAAAAACAGATTTAGATATCTGTGAAGAACTTTGGTGGTACAGCCTGAGCTCACTAACACCATTATCAGCACTAAGTGCCATCCAGGTGGTACAGGATTAGTTTAGAACAATCATCTGCTCTCTATTCTATACAGAGACACTGTCATCACTTTACCATTTTCAGCCGAGGGGTGTTCTTCAAACAGCCAACTAATGGGGGGTAAAATATGTCCCCTGCACCTGTCAAAACATCCTGTTTCAATAATCCAGTGAAATGACTTATCACCATCTATGAACACCGCTAAATCCTTTTATTCATCTTAGATCAACACCACTTAGACTAACTCCAGCCTTAGTTTCCTTTAAGTGATTCCAGCCTTCAATCCTTAAAAGGGTCATCCTGCCCCTTGCAGATGTTCTCTTGGGAAAGCAACGTCGATATTATTTACTCTCACCTCAGTGACAGCCCCTTTTCACGTGAGAACATGTAATGATGTTCTTTACTAATAGATCTCCATTACTAATATGAATTTGAACCTTTGCACCAGTGAGAGCAGAATTATTTTAATAGATTTATTAATGTCATAGTGATAGCACCAATAACCCACTGAACTCCCTCTGAACTGCAAGTAAAGTGTTAGTGTAATCTCGTAATGTGGACCGATACATAGATTAGACTTTAGGGAATAGGCTTTAGGTGTTAGCTTTGTGTTAGTATTTGTGTCCATATCAATAGTACCGCTTGATCAGAAGTATGCAGTTACTGCTTCTCCCATTGTAACTGTCAGCTTGGAAAGCTTTATATTTAATGCCAAATCTAGTTGAAAATTTATTAATTCTGCTAATATACATGCAGTGTAAAGCCTTCTGAAAATACAAGGTATTGCACATGCCTCATGCTGTACATCCAGCACTGCTCTAAAGCCAAAAATTAGATGTTTGCACTCTCACATAAGGAGTTCTTCTTTTAGCAAATCACTCTTTTATTACATCTTATCAGCAGCACATTCACAAAAAATGTGTTTTCCTTTTGAGTTATTTTCATTTTTCCATGTCACAAATATAGACTGATTTCTTATATAAATTAATGGCTCAGTTTTAGTATATTTAACCACAGTTCGCAATTTGCTGCATAATCACTGTAATACTCCTTCTGCATTTATCATTCCAAGCTCAGAAAAACAACTTGAAATGCATGTTTTTATTTGTATAAATTAGTATGTAAGGAATATAAAATGTCAGTCAATACAAATTCTAGACTTTGCCGTATTAAATATGTGGTTAAATATGTGTTTGTGTTTTTCTTCTACCGGCTTTATGTCTCTCTCACACACACATCGGGGTTTTGTATCCATTTCCTGAGGATTTATGCAGATACAAAGGCCAGGGACTGCGGTTATAGGCCACTAACAGACTTTTATTAAAGAGCCAGAAAAAAAATAAATACAGAGAAAAAATTGTTTATTTTCATTGATAATTAATTTGATTGAAAAGAGAGCTAAGAATTGCTCTACACGTGAGTGGTTACAAGACAGAAGTACCTAGCAAGAGATTGCACCCACACTTGGGGGAAAATTGCCATACATGTGAATGATTGGTAATTTTGAGACTTTTTCACTGCAGTCATTGAGCAAGTCCATTTTGGGGTTGGATGACCTACACCTAGGAGGTTATTTACTAAACTCCAAATGCAAAAATCATGAAAAATTCTTGATTTTTTTTTATTAAAATCTGACTTTTACAAAATCATGAATTTTTAGGAATTTATTAAACCCCAAGGATGGAAAAGTCTGAAAGTAAAAATCTGGCATCTCAGACCTGTCGAGGTTGCAAATAAGTTGGAAGTCCCAATGATTTTTTTGATGTGTGCTGGGTTTTGTGCAATACCCCGTTTTCGGGTGAAAATTACGAAAAAATCTTAAATTGTGAAAATCGGATGAAAAAATCATGAAAATCTTTTTTTTTTTTCACAAAGCAAATTTTCGGGAAAATGTAATAAAAATGAACGGAGAAAACCCGAGAGGACTTGATCGGAGTTTGTAGCAGAAAATATTGAGATGAATTCGGACTTTGATAAATAACCCCCCTATTGTTGCTTAGTGCGGGCAGGGTGAAAAGTGTGAAAAACATGACATGTATTGTGACTCATGTCAAGTAAATGTCCCTGTGTAGTGTGATGACCCAGTGCAGGGTGTAGCAGAACTCGAAGAATCCACACAGAGATGATAGACTGAAGGATAGAACTCAGCTTTATTCCACACTATCAGCTCCTCCCCTTCACTTCCCCTTCCTGTGCCCATAACCTTTCTCATTTCTCCACCCAGTTGTTTTATTATTAAAATTAACATTTGCATTCTTATAGTAACGGATGGAACAACATTACATTGTTCACATTCAGAATATGTTTTAGGTATTGACTTTTTTACACTATTGCTTTACAGCACACTACTCCCCCACCTCCATATACTTAACAAAGCACAGATGGTGGTGCAGGGAATGTAGACGTGAGAGTAGTCTGTGGAAAGGGATATAGATAGGAATCAAGATCAATTAGTCACATACTCAGATGTCATGAGGATAGTAATAAAATAACAAAAAGTCGGTATAAAGGTGATACATTTATTGGCTAACTAAGATAATTATAACAAGCTTTCAGAACATTTAAGTTCCTTTTTCCAAGCTGGATATTTTTTGTTATTTTTTTGCCCTATGACTGGCTAACACGGTATAACAACTTTGCAAGCATACTAATTAAAGTGGGAGTCAAAGGATTTCATCCAACCAGTGTAAAGCCCCCAACAAAGACTGCAAAAAGCAATGTAAATTGCTTGGTTCTTCTTAGTGGGATTGGTTAATTGGATATTTTTAACTTTATTGGTATTATATACACTACATCTGCCTGTTCTAGGGTTGCCACCTTTCTGTGACACAATCTGGGGAGGGGAAGGGACGGGACTATGATGTCACTGGGGCAGGTAATTGACGCAATGGGGCGGATCGGTGACATCATAGGGCAGGGCGAGATATGTCACAGGGCGGGGCTAAAGACGTGGCAATCAGTGATTGACTGACCACCATGTCAATCAAGGGGGATCCTGCCCGGTTTTCTTTATTTGGAGAACCGGGCAGACTGTCTTCACCCGGGCAGCCCTTCTGAAAACTGGGCTGTCTGGGTCAAGACCGGACAGGTGGCAACCCTAGACTGTTCTACTGTTAACTGCAACTGTAATGTATCCTGCACTTAATATTTAGCTTGGCAATGATAAGGTTATGGTGTGAAATGATACCTTACATACTGTACATAAAACCTATAGCTTTACAAAATATTTAAAGTAATGGCTCTATAAATACATGTTAATAATAATAATAATAATATATCCTATTACTGTGAAGCCATAAAGTTTTTAAAGAGTACAGGAAACTTATATTCTAACCCCGATGTAATAAAGTACACTATGGGCCACATTAAAATTCCACCACTCTGTATTCATTCCTATGGGATTTTTACAGTTGTATCAAATGGTAAACTCTAACATTTACCCATTGATAAATACACCTATAAAAATCCTATAGCCATGATTAGAGAGTGGTGGAATTTAACTGTGGTGAGCTCAAATTTCACATTTTGACAGGCTCTCTTGGTGGATGGGTCCTAGCGCCCTTGGGAGCGCATGCATGCGCTGGAGCACTGGGGATTACACATACAGGAGTATGCATCCCCAGTGCTGCTTATAATGTGGCTGGACAGCATGCCGCCCCTAAAATCATTGTGAACTCGCCACAAATTCGGGCCTGCACTTTGATAAATCTGCCATGGGGCGGTAATCCATAGCGACCAATAGGATGCATGCCTTTAAAGGAGAACCAAACTCTTTTTATTAAAATCCCCTACCCCCCTACCCTACATCCCCTCCCTGCTTATTGCTAGCTTGCTGATTGGTTGCTATGGATTACAGAATTTTGTCGAACTATGTATTACATAGCCCTATAACTATGTATACTCCTCGATAAAAGATTCCATACTTCTTTATGGTTACTTTTTTTCTTTACACCTGGATACAGAGGGTCCCCATACTGTCACTGTCCCCATTTAAGCATTCTTTCATGTCTGCTCTATTCATCACCTTCCATACTACAGAACAGGAAATTAAACAAGTTACATGCAAATCCATAGAAATGAATGGAGAAGGAATGAGACCAAAGTTAAAGGGATCCTGTCATCGGAAAATGCTTTCTGGCAGGCTGCTGTTTTTCCTTCTCAATGTAACTGAATGTGTCTCAGTGGGACATGGGTTTTTACTATTGAGTGCTGTTCTTAGATCTACCAGGCAGCTGTTATCTTGTGTTAGGGAGCTGCTATCTGGTTACCTTCCCATTGTTCTTTTGTTTGGCTGCTGGTGGGGAAAAGGGAGGGGGTTATTTCACTCCAACTTGCAGTACAGCAGTAAAGAGTGATTGAAGTTTATCAGAGCCCAAGTCACCTGACTTGGGGCAGCTGGGAAATTGACAATATGTCTAGCCCCATGTCAGATTTCAAAATTGAATATAAAAAAATCAGTTTGCTCTTTTGAGAAATGGATTTCAGTGCAGAATTCTGATTCATTTTGAGAAAAATTTTTTTTTTCCCATGATAGTATCCCTTTAATATATTATAACATCAGAAAGCTGTGCTTGACCAGCTGTGATTGGACTTGAATCTCAGTCTTATTAGTTGTTATTAAGGGGGTTATTACTCAAAGGTTGAATTTTAAAACTATGTGAGCTTTTTTAGACCTTGAATAAAATCAAATGAACTTGAATGGTTTCCAATTGAAGAAAAATGTGAATGTAAAAATCAGTGTATTTTGGGGTTAAATACCCGAAAACTAGCATTGATTTATTTTTTTCATGGGAAAAAACTCGAATTGATTGAGTTTTCAAATGAAAACTCCTGAAAAAAACTCAGACATAATAAAGGCTAATAACGTCTTCAAATGGTTCAAGGGACCTCTGCCATTGACTTCTACATGACCTCGACAGGCTTTAGATGGTTTTTTTTCGGATTCAAGCTATTTCAAAAACTCAAAAATATCATTGAAAATTGGATTTTTTTGTGGAAAAAACAAGCTCAACCATTAATAAATCTGCCTTCAAATGTACTGCATTAAAAGCTTATTGCTTTCAAATCTGGTATACTCATTTCAGTTCAATTATATTTACCCTGATACTAGTACACACATTTTCTTTCCTTAGATTAATCATTAATTTAATGCAATAGAAATTTATTGTTTAAAAAATGTATACGTTTTCTTGGAGCGTACAGGAATAAATGTATCATTTTAAATAGTTTTCTAATGTACATTTTCATTAACTTTATTATAACTACTTCTGAGTCCCAGCACTCCAGGCTTATATTATTTAATTTAGAAAGTGTAAAGAATATTTTATCCTCATGAGTAATTTGCAGCTGAAACTACCAATCTATAAAACCAACCAAGAACAAAAATAGAACAAAAAAATCATCTCTTTTTTTCATGATGAGAACATTTTGATCATTAGCAAACCTCAGTAAGTTGCTTTCTAATAGAGATTGCTTTGAAACTGATGGCCAAAGGATGTGAGGGCTGATTTTGAGAGAACATACGGTGTGCACATAAGTTACCATTTTGATGTACCTTGGGTGGCAAGGAATGAAGCATGAACAATAGTGAACATAAAAAGGACATACTGTAATTAAAAAGCATCAAAGCACATTCACCTTCCCAGAATTCTTGCTTAGGTAACTCTTTTGCTTCATTCTTCCTCCATATTTTTTTTATGTACATGTTTGTATGTAGAATACACAAGAACTTAATACACAAAATGTCTCTGTCTTAAATATATTGATAATGGGTTGAGTGCAGAGGACTCTTGTATTTGTCTATATTGCACCCCCGCCTAATGGTTTTAAAAATTAGTGGTGAGCAAAACTTCCCCTTGTTTGTAATATATATAAATAAATAAAGGTCTTGATAAAGGTACAGCCTGTTTTTTAATTAACTTAAATAAAATTATGGTTCCCAGTGTGCACTCATTCCACTTGGATATATATATCCAAGTGGAATGAGTGCACACTGGGAACCATAATTTTATTTTTTAAAATGGCAATTTTCTATTTATGATTATCCAATGGCACATACTACTAGAAAAGTATATTATTATGAAAATTTACATGAAGCAGGGTTGTATATGAGCTGTTTTATGCAATATCTTTTTATAGAGACCTACATTGTTTGGGGCATATAGTTTCCTTTAATACACATGAATTACAACATACAAGCAACTCTATATAAATAAATAGATTGTGAACTAGTAACAAAAATAAAATGTGAATAAAGTACTTTGCTGATTTTACTACACCTGTCTATGTGGGATTCAATCAGTGTCAGTTTAGTGGTTATTTACTAAAACTCAAATTTATCTCATCTTTTTATTAAACCAAGCTTGACCAAACTCCAATTCAATGCAGGAAAAGACTCAATAAAGTCTAGGGAAACCTAGAATCATACAGTTTTTCAGATCTGGTGCTCAAATCATTTGATTTCTGCAGATTTTTCAGTTTATCTGATGATTTTTTCCCCAAAAAACATTGTCCAGAAAAAATTGAGGGTTATTAAATAACCCCCTTAATGACTGCTTGAACCACTGGGCCACATTGTCTTAAAAAATATTCTCCACCCATTCATACACCACTATTTTTTAAATGCATAACATTATGTAAATTAACCAGTGGAGAAAAACATACCAACATACATATAGCCATCGTTCAAACTTATAAATAAATGCCTTAGAAAATATACTGTACCTATAAAAACCTATAAAAACTTATAAAGGGAACTATGGCAACAGGGGAAATGATGGCTGGTGTTATTAGGTACATGGATACAAAATAGCCAGAATTAAAAAAAGCTGCAAGTCCATCAAGGTTAACCCTACAGCGAACTCAGTGGTATAGATCCAGTAAAAGCCAAACCAAGGAAGAAAAACAAAATAAAGTATTTGTTCTTTCCAAGTTAATGCCTATTTAGGGATTTTAAAGTTTAATTTTTCAAGTGTTAATGGAACCCCAAAACAAAACAGTTTTGGGAGCCACTTAACATTCATCCACTTCTTTTTATTGCTTTGAACCAAATGTCTACATTGTGCTGGTAGCAAGCAGACCCTGGTGAGTCAAATGTGAATTTAGCAATATACAATTGAGAATATGCAAATGACAATAAACTCTATGAATTTAGATGAATTATTTCCAGAGCTAATGCTGGAAATCTTTGATCCATCAGCTGTGCCTGAATCAGGATTCCACAGAAATCAACTCTATTACAAAGGTTTCATACATGATACATCCTGCATAATATGAACATTAAATAGGCATTATGTACAGAGCCACACAATATCTCAGCTTTAATTACTGATTTAAAAAGCCATTGATTTAGTAACAACTGTATACCTCATGTGTTTCTGTTTCCATTTAATATGGGAAGTAAATGGGAGGTATTTATTTAGATGATGTAGATCCTGGCTGAACAAATCAACCTTTGGCATTTCCTTTGCTGTGTATCTATACAAACCCCATGCATCCTGTTTACTACTGTCTTCTGCATTGGTAAACACTGGGCATCCTCCTCCAACATATGCAGTAAATTCAAGTGCTGTAAGTCTTTCAATACTTTATAATACAGAAGAAACATGTTTGTCCATTTTCTCTTAAAGGTATACTGTTTTTTTTTCAAAATGCATCAGTTTATATTGCTGCTCCAGCAAAATTCTGCACTGAAATCCATTTCTCAAAAGAGCAAACAGATTTTTTTACATTTGATTTTGAAAGCTTACATGGGGCTAGACATATTGTCAGTTTCCCAGCTGCCCCAGTCATGTGACTTGTGCTCTGATAAACTTCAGTCACTCTTTACTGCTGTACTGCAAGTTGGAGTGATATCACCCCCTCCCTTTCCCCCCCTAGCAGCCTAACAACAGAACAATGGGAAGGTATCCAAATAGGTGCTCCCTAAAACAAGATAACAGCTCCCTGGTAGATCTAAGAACAGCACTCAATAGTAAAAAGCCAATTCCCACTGAGACACATTCAGCTACATTCAGCCAGAAAGCAGTTCCATCCTAAAGTGCTGGCTCTTTCTGAGAGCATACGATCAGGCAAAATGACCTGAAATGGCTGCCTACACACCAATATTATAAATTGAAAAAAATACACTTGCTGGTTCAGAAATTCAATTTTACATGGTAGAGTAAATTATTTGCAGTGTAAAAAAAAAAATCACGACAGAATCCCTTTAAAGCAAAATCCCTTTTGGCTTTTTTTTACTTTGATGCAATCTGTTACTTGAGTGCATTGGTAACAAAGAAACCCCAAGTAGTGTTCTTAAATATATTCTAATTAGAGAATTCAACTGCTTTCCAAATTTAATGTAGTGACCAACGTCTGGCAGATTTGTTTCGCTGAGATCTCTGTCCGTATACACCTAACGCTAATTTTCAAATAACATCAGCCATTTGCTATAGTGGCAGGCAGCTGGATATGTGAAAGCGAGCAAACACAGATGTAGCCAGTCACACACACGCGAAGCTGCATCTCATCTATTGCTGGCTTTTAGGAAGCTTAACGGATCTGCAAGCATCATAGCCCAGGTCTCCTCAGTCTCTTAAGATAAGCATAGAGAATCATACCCAGGGGACCGAGTAAATCCTTATTCGCTTCAATGGACTATGGACAATTCTGAATGTTCCTTTCTCTTGCCTCTTATTTATTTTCTTTGCACTGAGCATTAACTGATTAAGCAGAACATGCTGGAATATGGTCTGCAGAATCCAGCTTTATCCAATTGTTTATAGGAATACGTGTAAAGGATGCTGGAAATTTTCATTATCTCTTTTTTAACATTTATAAAAGCCTTTGAAAAAGCAGGAATCAGATCTCATTTGCATCCTAAGAGCTTTCAGTTTACTCCATTTTCACATTGAATTCTTGTCTGTCCCTTCTTCTACCAGCTGTCCTCTTTTGTGCTTCTGCTTTCCAGCTGGGACAAGAAAAAAGGCAGCTCTACTGTATTGTACAGGCAGCACAGGCTTTTCCAGACCAACCTGCTTGATTCTGACCTGCCATTAATAATTATTGGTAATTCATCTATTACTTCCCGAAGGACATTACAAAAGGCAATGAGTTTGATTTTAATATGCAGTATTGTGACGGGCAGGTGTTTGCACAAAATGGGAGAAAATGTCTTTGGGGTCAATATATCTCTGGCTTTATTGAATTCTGTAAAGGTGAAGAACATAAGGGTTCTCCCTTTCATTTTGAATTATTGATTAGAGTGAGATGTATAGCGAAGATAAATAACTAGAAGAAAAGGGGTTGTATACGTTTTCAGTTGAAGAAATGCATCACCATTTTATATTGTTCCCTGTAAGGTATTGTTTTTATTTTTAAGTTAACAGATAATATGGGATAATATATAAAGATGTCTTTCTTTCATCTTAGGTGATACACCATATTAAATTATACATATAAATAAAGAACACAATTTAAAAAATATTGCCCACCATCTGTAACCTTTTTAGTATTCACTTGTACACTTGCTACAAACAAGACAAGCCATGTAAGACAAATGATAGCACCACACCTATCCATGTATAGCAGTAATCTGACCCAGCAACAGCTGCATGAACTGAATAAAATTCAAGTTTTTGTAAGTTACATGCGCCACTGTTGCTTTTATACTTTAAGCTTTATTCATGCAAATAATCAACTTGATTTGCCCAAAAATACATTTTATTGGTTACCTATAAAAGCCTCTAAAACTTACTACTACTTATTTACAATGCAGATTTTGCTGCAAGCCATACTAAACGTGTACGTTAAACTTTCAGCCCCGCATAAGAACATGTTTAGAGACTCTTGCGACTTCCATTGTTCATGTCAAAATCATAATCGCCTCACTGTCACCTCTCATTCCATCTTGCTTTCTTTATGTACACAATAAACTAAATTATTTTTGCCTGCTTCTGTGAGATGATTTCCCCTGTACTGTTACAGCTTTATTAATGGTCAGCTAAAACCTCAGAAATAACTGGGCTCAAATTGTGCTAATAGGATCCCCTAAACATGGCCATTTGTTGTAACTTGTTCTATAAAGTAGGGTTGGTTGGGGCCATCTTGCTCCACTTCAGGTCTTCTTTTTCCATGATCTTCCAACAGGAGCATGTGCAGTTGAAGCTGATTGATACATGCATGCTCAGGGTCGGTGATGGCAGAGAAGAGTATCTCAACTGGTACAGTATGAGTTTGTGCCCACCAGCTCTGTCGCACTCCTCTACTTTTTTGAACAAGGTACAGCAAACAACCACAGTTAGTGGGTCCCCAATGTTAAGGTTAAAGAGGAGGAGGGAAGACTCAGGAGAGTGGCCTGGTGTTTACTCCTGCTTTAAAGACAGACAGAGGTCTGGCTGATTTAGTAAGGTTAGTGTTGATACTCTGTTTATGGGGACATATACCTTTTCTACCAGTGTGGCTTCACACAAATGTTGCAGGACTATAACTCAAAACTTTCTTCAGCATATTAACAAAGACGTAAGCATGATGGTAGCCTTAGTCTGAAAACCATAGAAACAGATTTAGGGACCCATAGGCTTTATGGCCTTTATAGCTTCATACCCCTACCAGTGCCTCATTTCCTTGTTGCTGGGTTAAAATCCATGTAACCATTTTTACTTATTTATATACCCAGTTGGCCCTCAGGTTGATGACTATATCCTGCATCACTGTAACATAGTGCTTTGCAGGGGGAAGTCCTCCCTCTTTGGCCTGCAGCAGCTGATCTGGGTGGATGTCCATTGAGCCTGGCATCAACAAGGCCCAAGAAGCGTCTCCCTTTAGAGAAGTCTACTCTATTTATGGTTGGCTCCCTCTTCTTGGTTTTACATGATCATTGCAGAGGGCAATTACATTGTTTAAACCCCACCGTATCTTTCCTTCTGTTGATTAATTACAGTGCAATAGTGACAAGCAAAAATTTCCCAGTAATCCCAATATATTTCATAATAATAATAATGAGATGACTGACATAGAGATAATTCTCAAAATAAAAAAAGCTGATGGGGGTAAGAAAGCAAAACAGTCAGTGTTTGGAAGGTTATACATCCCCTTTAATGGTCTTCTTCACAAACAGTTTTAAGGTTTCTTAAACTTTGATCCAGTTTCAGATGCAGGAGTTATGCAATGTATTTATGCCATTACTCTATTGCCAACCCAGGGGTATATTTATGAAAAAGTGAAGGTAGAGATCGCCACAGACCTTTAGAGTGAAATTCTGCCACTCTCCATTAATTTCTATGGGATTTTCAAAGGCGTATTTATCAAAGGATCAACTTTCACCCGTTGATAAATACTCTTTTAAAAATCCCATAGACATGAATGGAAAGTGATGAAATTTCACTCTAGAGGACTGTGGTGATCTCTAACTTCACTTTTTGATAAATATACCCCCCCCCCCAGAGTACAGAGTATACAGAGCACTTGTATATTATCATGTCACTCCTGGTGGAAGTTGCACAACTCCCATTTGTTGCAGTCCACTATGGTACCATGGTAAATATCCATAGTGCAAGAGGGAAGTTATATAGAATGCTGACTAACACTTTCCATGCAGTGAGCAAGTTAGCTGACATACTACATGTTCATAGGATAGACAATATCAAAATGGTGATGTCATACACAGCAGACTATGTCGCCTATATGCAGGAAGGTAAAAATCAGATGTGGTTTAGAAAATTATGCCTCCAGCTTTGTTGGTTTGGGAATTAGTCTTGGCACTTGCTTACACTGTTATAGAGGATTAAATATAGTATAAGGGAGTCATTCTACTGAAGATAATGACTAACAGAGAAAGACAGTGATGGTTTATAGAGGGCTGAATTCTTTTAAAATCCTGTTAAAGACCTCTGTTACAGTTGGAGATTATCCTGTTAAAGGGGCATATAGAGGCCTATGTATAAAGCTGTGTAAGAAACACCACACCACACATTGCCATCTGAATGTCAGGCATAGTAAAATCCAGCATATTTATAAAGCTGTGTAATGATCTAAACCACAAAACCCAGAGTAAAATGATTTTGCAAAAAGTAGTGGGCAGTTGAAAAATGCTATGTGACAAATTTCTCCATTGCTAATTTTCACGCTATTTATTTTATAAAGCAGAATTTTTTTTAAAACATAATTTTCTGCATTGTCCAAGGTGATGTGTAATAATGGCATAAATGACATCAAATGGGTGGTGTAGACTATAATACAGTGTTTTGTAATTAAGGTAGAAAATGCATTTTAATGGACAATTAAAGGGAACACAATAGATGCTGTGACATCACTTCTAAGGAGAAATACAAGGCATTATTAATACTGCATTTATATTATACCACTTTGTACACAAATTTTCGATTTTACATTGTCCCATTATAGGGGGAAATTTACTAAAGGGCGAAGTGTCTAACGCTGACGAAAATTCTACTAAATTTACTAACGGTCGCTGGCGTAATTTCACCAACTTCGCACTCTAACGCCAGGCAAATTTTCGCTCTGGCAAAAGAGCATTTCTACGCAAATGCACTAAGTTTTTGATTTCACTGACCATTACCTCTATCGCCAGACTTGCCTTCGCCACCTCAGACCAGGCAAGTGCAATAGAGTAGATAGGAGTTCCTCAAAAAAAAGTTGAACATTTTTGTAAGTCCCAAAAAACACTGGTGTCTTTTCCTTTTTACAGGGTGATAGGCTGAAAAAGATCAAAATTTATTTTGGAGTACCCTCTTCCCCCCTACATTTGCTAACATATGGCACATAAACTAAACTGAGGGCACATTATGTGTAGGGCATTATAACAACTCTATATAATTTTATTAAGGTTCCTTGGCCTTGTGTAGTGGTGTAGTGTAATGTATTTGCTGCAACATATACGGCCATTGTACTTTAACTGCACACCGTATGCAAATTAGCCAACGCTAGCGTAACTTCAAACTGCTGAGCATATTTTTGCTAGTGCAACTTCACCAGCGTCCAGTACCCTGTGCACAACTTCGGATCTACGTGAATTAGCATTGTCCAGACAAATTTACGCCTGGCGAAGTGCGATGTGCGCGAAGCCAGCGCTGGTGAATTTTCACCAGTTAGTGAATTTGCCCCGTATATAGCTACAAATATCAATTTCTCTATAGATAGCTACAAATATCAATTTCTCTATAGATAGCTAAAAATATCACTTTCTCATGTCATTCAATTTTCACTGGCTACTTAGTAGAAATATGTACTGTACAATACCAGCCAGGATAGGTAGATAACCCCACCACTCTCACCCCTCAGCTGCTCACTGGCCCTTACAGAGTACTGCAGTTTGTCTTTTCCAGTGTAAGGGAAAAGCTGTAATTGGTTAATAGTTGGGGGGAAAAAACTGCATCCCAGGGCACTCCCATGGTATGAACGTTAGGACATATTTACCACTCAATTGTAGCACAAATATTTTTTGGAGAGGGTATATAGGGAACACAAACACCAATAAATGTGTAATTAACTTTTCATCCTATATTTAACTCAGGCAACAACATTTATTATCAAGAGCTACACAATGAGGTTGATTTTAAAGATGCCATATGTCCCCTTTAAAAAAGGTTGTGTGAGAGGTACAAATATGGTAGTTGGATTTGGAGATCAATTCTTCTGAATGAGATAATTATGCCTCTTGGGGCATAATCTTCTGAGGCCTTTCTTAGCTGATCTGTTGGACAGACTGAAGTGGAACTTTGAAGGTGGGTTTTTTGTTATGCATGAGGCTTACAGAAAGCCATAGCTATGATAACATATGGTTAAACATGTGCCATTATTCCTTCTGCAATAATTTCAAAACCACCATGGCGAGGAGTATATTTGAGTCTCCAGGATGGATCAAATTCTCTTCCAGTGGACCTGCATTTACCAATATCTTCAAAAAAAAATAGTTTGTCACTTTGGATAAAAGTCCAATATCATTTCACATTTGACATGATAATGGAGGTATACACAATAACATCTAATGCATTTCATGACTGTACTGCTGATTAACAAAGGACATCAAATTTATCTTATTTATTTTCTGTTTTGAAGCAGTACATCCTAAAATAAAAGAACAGATGCCGCTTAGTACAGCTATTATATTAGACTTGTATGTCTTTGTTTTCAGCAATTGTTTGCTCATTTGTGCCATAATCATCATGATATCATTGTTTTGTATTTTGAAAATATCACGTCATTTACTGCCTATCCCATTTTATTCTGTGATTGGCTGCCTTTGGTTTTTCTCAGCCTGCTCTTCCTTTGGAGAGTTAACCCCACATAAATTATACAAAGCAGTTACCTTCTCTGTTCTGATCTTTACACACATTTGTGGCCACTGATCATTATGCAGCTTGCATTTTGCATCCAAACTCAATATATATGTAAGCTATGTAAGCTGTAAAGTGGATGTATTGATACATCTACCCCAATGCAGGATTTTTCAAATTCACATAAAAAGAAGGTGGTCACTGTAGGTGAAACTGAATGCATATAAAGCATAACATTCTGAGGCAAGACACAGCGTGGCTTCAGATGCTCCTAAAAGGCTATGCTTGGTAATCAAAAATGCTTCATGTTACAGTAACACACACAATAGATATGCGAATACTGATTAAAGGAACAGTTCAGTGTAAAAATAACAACTGGGTAAATAGACACACATCCAGTCACTCCAGCCTTTATATATTACATTTTTGTCTAAATAACTATTTTGAAAACATTTTTTATTTTGCACGGCCTATCTATTTACCCCGTTTTTATTTTTATACAGAACAATTCCTTTAAAGCCAAAAAGAAACTAGGTAACTGGCTGTTTATATTTTCCCAACATGGGTTTATCAAGAAAAAAAAGGTAGAGGTATGGGATCCATTATCCAGAAACCTGTTATCCATAAAATTCCAAATTACAGAAAGTCTGTCTCCCATAGACTCCATTTTATCCAAATAACCCACAATTTAAAAAAAAATTACCACTTTTTTTCTGTAATAAAACAGTATCTTGCCAAATTAAGATCCAATTAATCCTTATTGGAAGCAAAACCAGCATATTGGGTTTTTTAATGTTAAAATGATTTTCTAGTAGACTTTAGGTATGAAGATCCCAATTAAGGAAATATACATTATCTGGAAAACCCCAGGTCCTGAACAATTTCTACCTTCACATGTGATAGGTTTTTCATTGTCATCCTGCTTGCCTACTGAAAAATCATTCCCATAACTTGTATGGCCAGCTTTATGAATAAGAATACATTCTTCTATGGAAACCTCTCACGGAGTAGCCGATATGCTGAAGCTCACGCCCATGATTTTATCCTAAAATGCAACATTTAGGACAAAAATAGGTTTCCTTCCCAAGATTCCTGCAGTTTAGCATACAAATGTAGAGATGTACAGAAAACCCTGCACCCTCTAGATGTGTTAAGTGGCAGATTATGATTAAAGACTATATGTTTGGGTTGCATACTGAAGCTGGAAGCAAAAGTACTGTTTTTCTGCCTTTCTTTTATCTACTTATCTATTGGTCTGTATCTCTTCACCTTTCAAACCTATGTATCAATGTAGTTACATATATTTTATAGGTATGGGATCCATTGAAACCTTTTATCCAGAAAGCTCCAAATTACAGGAAGGCCATCTCCTATAGAATGCATTCAAATCATTGAACATTTAAAAAATTATTTCCTTCCTTTTCTGTAATAATAAAGCATTACCTTAGTTAAACATAACTAAGCTGCATGAATCCTTACTGGAAAAACATCTGTTGGGTTTAATTAATACATTTTTAAATATTTTTTTTTAACAGGTATGGAGATCCAAATTATGGATCTTTTTTATCCAGCAAACCCCAGGTCCCGAGCATTCTGGATAACTTGTCCCATACCTCTTAATCTATAGCTGTCTATCACTCAATCTATATATTTATCTATCATCCTCTTATCTCTTGGCTTTCTTTCTCTTGAAGTCATGTGGCTTTAATGTTCTTCCCTGTCAAAACACAGCAATTCAGTCAATACTTTATGACAGTCATGTTTTATAGGAGACAAGCTATATTCAGGGCAAGATCAATTATCCTCGCTCTGGTAGATGCCAGCGTTTCATTATTTATATTACTGTGGCATGAAGAGGCCTTAACAGAATTATAATATTAAAATTGGAAGGATAATAAAAGCTAAATCATGTAGAGCCAACAGGACCATGTTGTAAAACACTGAATCTATGATGTGCACTGAGTGGTTAAAATTTTAGTGAAAGCTTTCAAAAAATATATTATATATATATATCTATATCTATATATATATATATATATATATATATATATATATATATATATATATATATATACATACACATAAAGCTCAGAGCAGCAAAGTAGTACAAACAGGGCAACCCCAGCCCCTGAGCAGTAAAGATCTTTGACTCTGAATATGCCCCAATAGCTCCCCATCTTCTTTTCTGCTGATTCACTGCACATGCTCTAGGGGCTGATAATATAATTTATACATAAAATATAAATAATACAGTAAATAATTCAGATTATTGGTACATAGCAGCTCAGAAACACCACAATTGACATCAGCATTTAATTATCAGCCCTGTAGAATCAGCTTCTATAACAAACCTCATTTTCTACTTGATAATCTGCAACCACTGGTAAACTTAAGTTCTCACCAACTGCGCAAAGCACACTGAGCATGTGCCGTGTCAGTGACACTTTTAACAAAATCTAAAATAAAGAGTTCCTGTGACAACCCTGAAGATGTTGATTATTACTACTATAGAGATTCTGTACCCTTAGGGGGTTATTTATCAAAGTCCGAATCAATTTATCTCAATATTTTCTGCAACAAACTCCGATCAAATCTGCTCGGGTTTTTTACGCTTATTTTTTTTATTACATTGTCCCCAAAATTTGCTTTGCATGAAACATCAGATTTTCACAAATTTTTTGGACTTTTTCATCCAATTTTCACATTTTTTTTTCATAATTTTCACCCAGAAACTCAGAAAACTTTGGGGTATTGCCCAAATACCCAGCTCACATCAAAAAATCATCAAGACTTCTCCCATTGATTTATATGCAACCTCGAGAGGTCTGAGATGCCGGATTTTCCGATAGACTTTTCCATCCTCAGGGTTTAATAAATTCCTAAAAATTTTAGATTTTTTAAAAGTCTGAATTTATATAAAAAAAAAATCACAGTTTTTTTGTGATTTTTGCATTCGGAGCTTCGGAAATAACCCCCTTAGTCTGGTGCTATAAATTAAGTATATAACATATGGCATATAATCATATTAAATATATTCATATTCATTTTTAGATTTTTTTTCCTCTATATCACTACCCCAAATTCCAGCTAAGCCTACTGCAGCCAAGGGACTACAAATTCCTTAAATGCTACATAAAGAGGTAATCAATAATCCTTTCAACTGTTGCTGAAATCCTGCATTGTAACCATTTACACTGACCAGTTACTCTGTAAAGGTATTGTACCATTGATTTGCAATAAAATAACTTATTTAGTACTGAAGAAAAAATAGTAAATGACAGCACCAATCTTAACTGTATTTCCATTTCTAAATGCACTACATTGTTTTTTTTCTGCATCCAACAACAGGCTGCCCATTAATTGCAAGTCTGAGCCTAATATTCCATTTTTATTATGGATTCTTCTTCAATGTAAAAAGCTGTTTATTCATTTTTAGGTGTCTTTATTATAATATTTATTTATGCTGAAATTAAGTGAAAACCACCATTCTATTAGAGAATCCTGCCAGACGTCCATACATTGCTCAACACTGATTCAACAGAGCATTAATTGTAAGTAGTTATTTTGTATAGAGCTAACATCAGTTGCATTTTCAATCACCAGTTTTGTCAATTTATGGCTAAAATACACCTTCTGCCACTTATGTGCTGGAGGGCTCCTCAAAGTCTCTGCTTATTTTTGAGTTAGGCTCTTTGTTGGAGCATTTCTCCCAAGATTTTGGGAGTGAGCCTGATATGGACCTGGGTCCAGACACCCAGGATCTCTTGGATACGGAGACAGGTATGGGGAAATTACTGTCTTAGGAGGAGGAGAATGTGATGCACACCAGCAGTAGGGGATGGCCCCCGATTGTCAAGGCAGCAGGCTACTGATTTAGAGATGCAGGCCGGCATGCTGGGTGTGGGCACTACTTGTGATGCATGGTTTGATATAGGGGAAGTAGATGAGGCCAGCAACAGCTCAGAGGGGGAACCCTGATTTGTGGACGATGAGCTAGCCCATAGAGACAAGAAAGCTGCCCTATTATTATTACATATTACATAATTTAGAAATACTCACATTGACAGACAATGCATTTAAATTACAATGCATTATTAACCTCCCTGTATGTTTTTGGAATGTTGGGGGGGATACCGGAGTGCCTGGAGGAACCCATGCAATCTCAAAAAAACAGACAAATTACTTGCAGACAATGCCTTGACTGGATCTGAACATAAAACCCAGGGCTGCAGGGTAGCAATGAACATACTAACCTGAGTTGAGTAAACGCTTAAGATGAAGTCATTATTTGGGTGAATCAAAAGGTTTTCCTACAAACAGATTTGTAAAATAATCGACAATTAGTCTATCGGTTTGTTTAACACGGCCCCATTAGTTAATGACATCATTGATGTTATTGGTGTGGCCGTCTCATCAAATTACAAGCCCCACTTCCTTCTGCTATGGTAGTATAATAGCTTTTAAATGTGCCTGTTACTTTTCCACAGCTCATTACTTTACCTTTTCTGCTGGCATTTTAAATCAAAGCATATGTGAAGGGTATGCTATACCCAAAAATAAAGTTTGTTTTTGTGCCTGAGAACAAAATAGAGTTCTTACTGCAGCAATGTCATGTGCAAACAAATGATTTACTTACATTTGTAAAAAGTAATAGTTATTTTTGTTCTTGCATATGAAAGAGTCAAATGGCTAACCCTCTGTCAAAGCAGCAGGCTGCTTTTATCTACAGTATGTTTATATAATCATCTTTGTACACTCATTTAGTCTTTTCTACATAAACCAAAACATTCAAACATGAGTTGCTGTTGTTTAATGACAGCTGGGCAATCACAATATGCACAAACAAACACTCTATAATAATTTTGGTTGATTCAGGACATCAACTAACTGGTAGTCACCCTAAATCTGAAGCAAACTGCCCATGTGTTTGTGCCCCCATCCATTATTATATAAAACATATAAGGTTTGCAGTTATGTGTCATAAAAGCTCATTACATTATAGGGACTTAAACATCCATAAACTTGTCCCTCTATACCCATTATTTCTTTGAAGTAAGTGATCAATATTTTAATAGAAGGCTAGACGAGTTCTTAGGATATATGGCAGGAAAAGGGGATCATTAAAATAAATTAAAGTTCTTTCGCCAACTTACCCAGTTCCAAAAAGGGTCCATATATTTACGATCCATTGGGATGCCTACCTAAAGCTACGTAAGGAATTATGGATCCATTAGAAATTAATTGATAATTAATTTCAAGCCAGCAGGGAATTGAAAACATTATATCAGTCCCATATATGCATCACATACCATCAGTCGCCTTCAGGGTTTTTTTTCAGCATATCCTCAAGTAAACACAGGTAGGCCTGCCAGGATGCCTTGTCCCAGGATTAAGCCAATTCACATAGAAGGATATCCTGAAAGCCTGTAATATTGGTGGTCCTTTTGGAGTTTAAATCTTCCTCCAAACAATTATAAAAAGTGTATATGACCATTTCTGGAACAGGGAAGTTCATCAGCATAAAAAAAAAGAATCCAAAACATTTTACATCTGCCACTACAGGTATGTGATCCATTTATCCATAAACCCCTTATACAGAAAGGATTACTGGATGGCCATCCCCCATAGACTCCACATTAAGCAAATAATTCTAATTTTTTTAAAAAAAGATTTCCCTTTTCTTTGTAATAATAAAACAGTAGCTTGTACTTGATCCCAAAAAGTTTAATCCTTATTGGAGGCAAAACAGTGCGATTGGTTTTAATTAATGTTTACATCAGTTATAGTAGATATAGGGAGTTATTTATAAAACTTGAATTTTTCTGGTTGGACTATTGACACTGAAAACTTTAATTTTTTTGAGGGAAAAAAGCCAAAATTTTTAAGTTTTACTATATCCCGAAGCTAATAAAAGTTACATTCCAAAAATACTCCACCTGTCAATGTCCTGAAGAAGTCCCTTTTCCAATGCAAAGATATGTGGTCTGCGCTGGGTTTTCCACAATACTCAATTTGGGTTTTTGGGCAATAAATCGGAAAAATCTAGTGATTCGGGAGTCAAATCCAAAAAATTCGTACAATTCTAGTTTTTTCACGATTTAGACTTTTCCCAAAACAAATTTTTCAAGTTTGTTTTGTTGAAATTATGATAAAATTTCAAGTTTTAGTAAATAACCCCGGTTAATCTGGAAAACCCCAGGACCCAAGTATTCTGAATAACAGGTCCCATATCTGTTAGCCAGTTATTTTTAGTAGTGAATTCACACGCAATACATTTAACCTAGGGAAAAAATAATATCACTAAAATTCCACCAGTTTTGGTAAACAGCACTGCATCCTGGGGAATGAATAACTCAGTTGCGTCACTAGAGGGGGACGGGCCCTGGTGCGTGACGTGCAGCCAGGCCCCGCCCCCTCCGTACGGCCGCATTTGGCGCATTTGTCAGTGGCGCGTGAGCTGCCGGGTGGCCCTGAGGGGGTGCGGGCCCTGGCCCTGCTCGCACCCCCTGCTCCCCCGGTAGTTCTGCTACTGGAATAACTGATACCAACACAGATTGGTACAGGTATGGGACCTGTAATCCAGAATGCTTTGAACCTGGGGTTTTCTGGATAATTTGGATATCCCTACTTTAAATCTACTAAAAAATTATTTCAGCATTGATTAAGCCAAATAGGATTGTTTTGCCTCCAATAAAGATTCATTATATCTTAGCAGGGATCAGGTACAATGTACTGTTTTGTTATTGCAGAGAAAAGGGGGATATATGTAAAAACATTGAATTATTTGATGAAAATGGAGCCTATGGGAGATGACCCTTCTGTAAATCATAGCTTTCTGGACAACAGGTTTATAGATAATGGATTCTATATCTGCATAACCTTCTGAACCAATAAACACACAAGTAGGAGGTCACTACAACCATACATATTTCAACTAATACTGTACTTCATGTTCCACCACCAATTGATTCCTACAGATTATTATGCATGACAGAAGTATTTTAAATGGCATTCTGTGATATGTATTACAACAGTATCTGGGTCAGGCCCAACATGAAGATTAATGAACTAAATTGAAATGTGTGGAATATAAATGTTGACAGCCATTCTAAAAATTACAAAGTACTCACCTATTGTAATTGGTTCAGAATATGGGAATGGTAGTTCTGTAATAGTAAAGTGATTGTGGATGGTGACCAATGGTCATTTTTAAAAATTGTGTGACAAAGTCCCTTTAACTGTAATTTATTTCCAGTTATGTTTTTGAGTGACTTTTTATTAAATGAACCCTTTCATGATATTTAGTGATAGGCGAATTTGCGCCGTTTTGCTTCGCCGAAAAATTTGTCGCCGGCGCCCGTTTTTGACGCCAGCGCCCATTTTTTTAAATTTTTTCGGACGAATTTTTGCAGGCGTTTTGCGAATTTATTCGCTGGCGGCGAATCGCGCAAATTCGCAGCAGATTCGCACCTGGCGAATAAATTTGTCTATCACTAATGATATTTATACACAGATATTGAGTAGAAATATTTGCTTTTTGAATTCTTCACCTCTAGTGTATGTAGATGACACAAGAAAGCCCATCACCAATGGCATAGGAAGATTTATTCTATAAGGAGGGTTGGGAGAATATAATCTACTAAAAATAGTGGTAATTAGGCATATGCTATTTTCTTGGCTGTTTGGGGTTTTTGAAAGTAGCAAAAATGTTCATGTATCTCTGCTCAAATTACACTATTCATTTTGTTTTACTGGAATAAAAGTTTTTTTTGTGCCAGAGAAAACACTATTTACTTCAGTGTATTTGGCTTAAGAAAAACACAAGAACAAAAACTGCCAATTGATTCCAATGCATTTGGTGAAATATTTTGCAAACTTTCCAGCAGTTTTAACCGTTTATTAGCGAAGCAAATAGAGCTGTTCCAGTTATCAGTCACTAGCTGTCTATAGTGAATTCCTTCTCACATCAAAATTTTGGGGCACATTTAGCAAAGGTTGGGGAAAAGGAACTTTTTCTTACTTTGTATAGACTAAACCATTTTCCTCAGTTAGTGCTGTTGCTCTTGTGTCTAGAGTGTTAATAAATGAGCTCTGATATCATGCAGTTTTGTCATGGAGAGTTATCTAGTTTTCTACTGCAGATCTCTAAACTACTTATTTACATTATCCATAATTCCTAACTGTTGTGTATTTATCTAGGATTCTTTCAATCTGCAAACAGATTTTGGCCCCAATTGTTTTGCTGAGCATGCTGTCCGCATAATGCTTCAGGGTAGATTGTTAGGATTTGGAATAACAATTTAACTGCAAAGAAAATGCTAATGAAGCCAGCACAGACATCGCATTTGTATGTGTTTTCTATAACTGATCCAGAACTACTGGGTTGAGCAGCATTTCTCTGAAAAACAAATGAATGGAATGCTATGAACTCAAATCAAGCTCTGCATGCTGTTTATGTTTATTCCAATAGAATACAGAGGATACACACATTTACAAAGCCTCTAATTTTATTTTCCAGTTGGATTTGTATAAAAAGAAATATTTAGAGATGGATAAATAAGTTTTCCCTGTTCTCCACTGCATATATGAACGTGTTACTGACTCATCGTTACTCTTGCCTTAGTTGTCATTATTATTATTTGTGCCAAAATAATATACAGGGATTGACAGAAAATGTTTATATCATTCACACCACTCCCTGTCTCAGGAGAGCTTCCAATCCAGGATCAAATTCATCAGAAATCAAACTACCATCATCTTTTAGTAAAAGAGAGAAAATTCAAGTATCAAGAAGAATCCCAAACATGCCACTTAATTCACCTGCTTATTATCAAAGCCAAGGCCATGACATTGGGAGGAAGCAATGCTACTATGCCAGTGTTCCACCTACATAATCTTAGACCACATTCTTCTATATCCCCTCTCATAGCTGTCCTATTGTGTTATAATCAGTTCACACTCTAGTTCAGAGAACTGGGAAATTCGGGATGTTCAGAGAAATTGGGATATTATAGCAGGGGTGCCAAAAGTTAGATCAGGATCAACCAGTAGACCTGTAGCCGGTGATCACAGTAGATATCAAGACACTGTCAGCAAACAGCTTGATTAAATCACCTTCCTATTTCATTCAGATACTTATTACATTAAGGTTACATAAGAAATAGTTTGTTAAATATAGCTATACATATTCTCCAAAATCAATATAATATTAAAGTAATATTTTCCATGGAACAGAATGCTAACAATGCTTTTATGGATGTAGATCATAATGGGACAACATCGCTAAAAGTAGACCTCGCATTATTAAAATATGGGTACTCCTGGGTAATAGTATTCTTGGCCGGCAGATAGTAGTTGGTAAAAGGTTGATTTCTCATACGTTTACCAGGACAATGATAAAAAAATTGTCAGCATATTTGTTCTTATTACAATTCTCGGTAAATTATGGTAGTTACCATTACTTCCATAAAGCACTGGGTTTTTAAGTGTGTTTCTATCCAAGGAATTATCCACAAGGGGTTATACCCACTTGTGTTGGTTTTCTGTAGAAAGACACACAGGCAGATTAATTGGGTTCTGATGTTGGACCACAGTGTATGTAAATGGCATTCCAATTTAGATTGTAAGCTCTACTGGAGTAAGCATTAATGTATAATCTCTTTAATACTCATCAGAATACTTTTGTGCTATGTACATAAAACATAAAGATACCTGCCAACTGTTGGGGTGGTTGGATTAGTGACTTTATAAATATATATTTATTCAAAATAATTAGGGATGCACTTAATCCAGAATTCTGCCTTTTTCAGCAGGATTCGGATTCAGCCAAATCCTTCTGCCCAGCCGAACCAAATCCGATTCCTAATTTGCATATGCAAATTAGGGGCAGGGAGGGAAATTGCGTCTCTTTTTGTCACAAAACAAGGAAGTAAAAAATGTTGCCCCTTCCCACCCCTAATTTGCATATGCAAATTAGGATTCAGTTCGGTATTCGGCCGAATCTTTCGCAAAGGATTCACGGGTTCAGCCGAATCCAAAATTGTGGATTTGGTGCATCCCTAAAAATAATATATTTATATAAATAATGTATTTATTATAATGCATAAAACAGCTCATATATGAAACCTAATTTGCATATGCAAATTAGGATTCAGTTCGGTATTCGGACGAATCTTTCGCAAAGGATTCACGGGTTCAGCCGAATCCAAAATTGTGGATTTGGTGCATCCCTAAAAATAATATATTTATATAAATAATATATTTATTATATTGCATAAAACAGCTCATATATGAAACCCTGCTTCATGTAAATAAACCATTTTCACAATAATATACTTTTTTATTAGTATGTGCCATTGGGTAATCATAAATAAAAAAAAATTATTTTTAAAAATAAGGACAAACCCCTGGGATCATACAATTCATGGTGCACACAATCATATCAAGCAAACCATACATGTTAGCTCACATGAGCCAATTAACAAACAGACTATGAAGATTTTTATTGATCCAGGTCATGGTATATCTAGTATAGGTAAATTTAAAAACAACTGGACTTGCTGAGTAATCCTTGAAGACGTTTCACTACTCATCCGAGCAGCTTCTTCAGTTCAGTTCTTCAGAGTTCTGTCTTTTGCTTCCCACACTTCTTCCTGTTACAGTATGGGGCAGATTTATCAAGGATCGAATTTCGAATTTAAAAAACGTCGAAATTCGAATTAAAAAAGACCAACCAAAATGTATTAAAAAATCTAGGTTTTTTTTTGCAGGTGAATAGTCATTCATTTGAATTCATCTGAATTCGATTCGCACGAATCAAAGTAATATCGCATTTGATCGAATTCGAATCAAAGTTTTTCCCAAAACCAATTGACTCCAAATAGGTTCTAGGAGGTCCCCCATAGGCTAAAACAGCAATTTGGCAGGTGTTAGATGGCAAATGGTCCAAGTCAATTTTTAAAGAGACAGTACATGATAAATTTCGAAATTCAAATTTTCAAATTTTTTTCACATTCTAATTGAATTTGGACTATTCCCTAGTTGAAGTACACAAATATATACATTTTTATATTCAAATTTTTTCAAATTCAAATTGAATTTGGATGATTCCCTAGTCGAAGTACACAAAAATTAGCTTGAAATTCGCATTTTTTAAATTCAAATTTTCACTTTGACCTTTCATAAATCTGCCCCTTAGAGTTGTAGTATTTCTGGTAAGGTGATCTCTGAGGCAGCACAGAGGCTATCACGAAATGGTGGTTCAAGGCAAGAGACGTAAAAGTGCAATATTTACTTAATTATATATTATTCCAGTTTGGTAAGCTTCTTTAATGCTACTTAATATCATCTGTTGCTTAAGTGTTCATTTTGGGGTATAGTTTTCCTTTAAGTATTCATTTTGGGGGAAGTTTTCCTTTAATTAAATAAAATAGAAATTGTAGTATGATACTATTACACACACATTTGCCAAAATGCTGCAGCTCCCTCGTGTGTGTATCAATTTCAAACCAGGATTTTGTATTTGCAGCTTGGAAATCATTTTGGTACCTTGTTAATAACGATTGCTTAGTCTCAATGACATGAAAGGAAAAGTTCTGGTGTCAGATGTGCCAGTAAATTATGTCATTTGGAGTGCACTGCAGCTTTCTTTGGCTCTAAAAAGGTGAAAGGTCCTTACAATCCAAATATTTAAAACTATATATCCAATTGTAAAACATGTCAAGTTTACTAATTAACCTTTCACTAATTTGACATTTAACCTTTCTTTCTTAAAAGCATTGGTTTATTATTTACCCAGTGTCATAGAAAGTGTGGATGAGATGCCTTTAGTATCATGTTTTATTCTGTTGCCATTAAAGCTTTGTGTGTCTTATTCCAGACTGAGCAGCCTCCTCTCTTCTCCCTGTCCCAGTCTAATATTAGAAACGCAGTGAGGCAAATTTATCCATTTTAAAAATCATGTTTAAAAACACAATTGCTGTAAAAAGAAACTTGACCAACTGTTTTCCCCACAATACCTTTTGTTTTTGCAACTGCTAGTATATATTTAAGAAAAGCTTGAATAGGTTAATTGCAAATACTTTTAATCGTGTAAAAAATTGTAATGATCAAAAACATAAATAACATTGTTCTAATTATTTCATTGAGACTGTAAAATCTCTATAATTTTAAAAATCTCAAAAGTATTAAGTAGTATTAAAGGAGGCCCATCATGCAAAAAAATTATTCAAAATCCTATTTTATCACATTAGTCAAGCAAAATTAACTTTAATTACACTATATAAATTATTTGAATCTTGTTTCCTTCAGTCTGGGGATTCATAATTATAGCAAGCAGACAGGAGCCATTTTGTTGACACTGTTATTGAGGCAAGCCTTGCATCATCTCAGAATCTTGTTTGTGCACCAGAATGGGGGACCTGATGTCTATCCCCATGCCCTGGCTACACAATTAAATGGTGAAGAGAACGGGGGGAATATGTGGAGAGCAGTGACATCTAGGAAGTGCTGGATGGAAAGTAAAAAGTAATTGTCTGCCCCGCCTCTATGCCTAGGCATAGAGGAGGGGCAGACAATATTTGATTGATAGCTGAGATTATTAAATGAGTTTCAACAGCCATGAATGCTTTAATAAAAAATAGAAATTGGATTTCATGTTTAATTTAAAAAGGAAAAAGAATGGTTGTGGGTGCACACCTGAGGCCAATTTCAAAAAGTCTAATTCCCTGTCTCAATGATTCAAGTAAAAATGCTAGTGCATATAGTTTTGAAACAGGGTTTTTTAGTTACAAAGTTATGATCATAAAATTGATAAGCCACCATACCACGTCAAGGTAAACCCCATACGGTGGTCCCTAACTTGTTTACCTTTAATCATAGTAAAATAGGTATCTTACCTCTCTTCTTAATAGCATTACTTTATGTGAACAACTCCTATGCCTTGGTTTCAAACTGTGTGCTAAATCCTCCCCCGCCAACTGCTATGCGGCTTTTAAATGGGAGAGACTGCCTTCAGGCTAGATCCTCCCATGCCGCTAGCATTTTCGGCTTTTAAGGGAGAGTGATTGCACAAACCAAAGCAAAAAATTAAAGGGACAATAGGACCACCAAAAATCTAAAAGGGTGGGTATGAGGGTGCAACAAACCACATGGAGCTTAGCAATAACCTGAGGCCAATTTCAAAAAGTCTAATTCCCTGTCTCAATGATTCAAGTAAAAATGCTAGTGCATATAGTTTTGAAACAGGGTTTTTTAGTTACAAAGTTATGATCATAAAATTGATAAGCCACCATACCACGTCAAGGTAAACCCCATACGGTGGTCCCTAACTTGTTTACCTTTAATCATAGTAGAATAGGTATCTTACCCCTCTTCTTAAACCCCTGTTTTGTAAACATATGCATTTGCATTTATATTGAATTACTTATGAGACAGGGGCCCAGGGAAGTGCATTGTAAGTAGCACTTCCCTTATACTTAAATATATTTTGTATTAGCCTTAAGAGTGCTTCCACCACCCCCCCTAGATTTTTGTATGTTCGCCTGAAGCTGTGGCTCAGCTCAGTGTGGTTTTTTAATAGCACCCCATACCCACCCCTTTATACTAATGGTGGTCCTATGCTTTTAAATATGGGCGTTGGTTTAAGCAATCTCTCTCTCTTAAAAGCCCTTGCTGGCGGGGGAGGATTTAGCTTTCAGATTGAAACCAATGCACAACACACATTGTGTACAGGTAATGCTATTATGCAGAGAAGTATCTTTTTATATTGTGACCTGAGTTAAGTAAGTTAGGGACTGCCATATGGGGTTTACCTTGACGTGGTATGGTGGCTTTTCAACTTTATGATCATAACTTTTTAACTAAAAACCCCTGTTTTGTAAACATATGCATTTGCATTTATATTGAATTACTTATGAGACAGGGGCCCAGGGAAGTGCATTGTAAGTAGCACTTCCATTATACTTAAATATATTTTGTATTAGCCTTAAGAGTGCTTCCACCCCCCCCCCCTAGATTTTTGTAATTTAAAAAGGACTTTTATTATATAGCTTTTTGTGTTTGGGTGACAGGTCCACTTTAAATCCTTGCCCATCTACATACTAACTTTTGAAATGTACCATGCTCAGGACCTGGGGTATTCCGGATAATGGATCTTTCCGTAATTTGAATCTTCATACCTTAAGTCTACTAGAAAATCATAAAAATAGTAAGTAAACATAAAATAAACCCAATAGGCTGGTTTTGCTTCCAATAAGAATTAATTAAATCTTAGTTTGGATCAAGAACAAGGTACTGTTTTAATTTTACAGAGAAAAAGGAAATCATTTTTAAACTTTGGATTATTTGGATAAAATGGAGTCTATGGGAGACGGCCTTTCCTTATTCAAAGCTTTCTGGACAGGTTTCCGGATAACGGATCACATACCTGGGATCTACTTGCACACTGTTATTGTACATTCATTAAATAGATGTAAAAAAATAAAAATTAAATCAATTTAAAAATGATATATATTATATCATCTGTCTATCTATCATTTATCTATCTATATATCTATCTATATACATACGTACTGTTTTTATATACACACATATTATCTTTTCTTTGGTACTTTTACTTAAGTATTCAGATATACACAGTCTCATTTTCTGCAGGTCCCTCGAGTGTTTGGCCAAAGCACATTGTTAAGAAATTCATTTTGCACTCTTGGCATTCCTTGCATTCATATCATGCTAACTGTATATAAACACACTGTACATCTTTCATACCATAAAGGCAAACCAGCGTGAATGGCCTGTACATATGATTCTGAGAAAAAATTCTTCACTTCGGAAAAACTCACAGGAGCTTAATTTGAAGTGGAAGTATTTTGTTCTGGTTTTGTGATAACAAGGCACCACCAAAAATGTAGACTTTTTAAGGACTTAAGAATATTTGCACTTAATATATGCCATCGACTCAGCAGTGACTGACATACACATACAAGGCCAAACAATGTGCTGACCAAAAAACTGTTTTTTGTTTCTACACCATGCATTCTTTGGTGACAACTTATTTAAAAGGATGTAAACCTCCAACAATAGTGTTATAACTGCACCACTTATAACTTGCTGAACTACAGCTTATTAAAGGTCAAAGGGGATGGAAATCTTTTAGAATACTTCCTATTTCACGTTGGTCTCATCAAATTCAGTAAGATGACTCCACAATTTGGCTTTGTGATATTACATGGCAATAAAAAAATAAGGAGGGGGATTCAGTGCTAAAACACTTCTAATTAAAGGACAAGAAAAAACAAAATCACCGGGAGGGGTTTAAGATGACTACTTAACCCAATCAACAAAAATGGTAACCTTCTGCCCAGGGCTGGTGCACCTCTTGTGGAAAAACATTCCAACAAGTGGTACTGCCAATAGCTTATCTGAAAGCAATTCCATTGTGAAGTGCTGGCTCTTTCTGGAATCTCAGGTCAGACACATTGACCTGCGATGGCTGCCCACACACTAATAATAAATATAAAAAATACACTTGTTGGTTCAGGAATAACATTTTATATGGCAGAGTGAATTATTTGCAATGTAAACAGAGTAATTTAGAAATAAAAACTACACCATAAAAATCATGACAGAATTCCTTAAAAGGAAAACTATACCCCCAAAATAAATACTTAAGCAACAGATTTATATCATATTAAGTGGCATATTAAAAGAATCTTATCAAACTGGTATATATATTTAAGTAAATATTGTCCTATTATTATGAAAATGGTTTATTTACATGAAGCAGGGTTTTACATATTTATGCAATATCTTTGTCTAGAGATCGACATTGTTTGGGGGGTATAGTTCTCCTTTAAGTATCATGGCATTTGTAGTCCGGCATCATCAAGGATAGATTCATGAATCATTGCAGCTTGATAAACCTAAGGCCACTGTATTTTATTGTACATAAACTTTCAATGCATTTGGCAGAATACTAATCCTGCATAAAAAAGTATAACTTGAAATAGGTGTTTGCAAAGCAGACAAAAAGGCTAAACATATACCAACCATCCCTATGTGTTATGTGCTTTGTTCAACAACTCTTTGAATTATTGTATAAAATGTGGTGCTTGCCCTATCCATGGGGAATCTGACATCAGCTTATAAGCAACAATATCAAATAAATCTTTGTTATTATATAAACACTTGTCACTTTGCTTACACGGACATGCCACTAATGTTATGGGCAACTGGGAACTCATCTTAAAACTTGTAACCAACCCATGTTAGCATTAGACATTTGGAGGCCATTCTTTAGTTTAGACTCACACCCCCGTGAATGGAATTTTATGGGCAGAAAATAAACAAAGTGAATGTCAGTTTATTGATTGTATAAATGTGTGTGTGTGTAGACCTGCTAAATGAAAACATAATTTAACTGAAACAATTGTCACACTGGACTGTTGGAAAGAAATTAGCAGTAGCAGATAACTAAAAAAACAGAATGTCCTAAGACAACATTGCAAACATTGCAGTTATTAAGCTCCGCGTTTGGAATATACTTTCTTCCTGACATAACATTTACAAAATAAAGGATATTTTAATGTAAAAAACAAATTCTCAATTTCACTTTATTACATACAAGACACTGGCAATGACTGACATGAGTGAGCAGTATAAGTGAACTTTGACTGTTAACAGCTTTCTGTCAGAAGTCCAATTGAAGTACTTATATACTAAGCTCTAGCAGTACTTACTTATACCTATAGCCTGCAGGCTTACTGGCATTTGCAGTTAAGTCATTTTTCTGCTAAAACAGGTTGCAATTATTTGAAGTAAACCCTCATATCCTGCCTGGCTTTGGAAATGTTCTAGTGCTTTTGATATGTAAGGTGATATGTAAGGAAAAATAATTTTGTAGGGGTAATAATACCAGGAAGCACCTCTTTTACCCCTACAAAATTATTTTTCCTGATTTATGCTCTGGATGGGAGCAAGGGTGTAAGATACCTGAAATGTATACGACAAAGGGCTCCATTACACCAGTTTCAAAGACATTATTACTTTTGATATGTAAAACATTCCCAATACAGGTATGTGATGAGAAACCCATTATCTAGAAAGTTGAGAATTAAGAGCCATCTTCCTTAGACTGCATTTTAAATAAATAATTCTAATTTAATAATAAAATAGTAACTTGATGGTGACTAAGCTGCATGAATCCACATTGGCAAAAAAAGCAATTCTATTGGGTTTATTGGTAGCCTCATGTTATAGTGATCCAAGTTACACTAAGATTCCTTATCTAGAAAACGCCAAGTTCCAGTGATTCCACATAATAGATCCTATACCTGTATCTTATTATTCTTTATTTACAAAGCACTAACATACACTATTGCACAGTTACTTACAGATTTTATTAGTGATTAATCAAACTGCCCTGTTTAACTGTTTGCTGAAAAAATTGCAAAACTGCATAAAAATTCTCGAAATGGTGAAAGTTATGCCAAAACTTCACCAAATGCATTTTTGTTGGATTTTTTCATTGCACCAAATGCATTTGGTGCATTGGATGCATTGGATGCATTGGAGTCAATAGGCATTTTCCCCAATGCAATATACCGGAGACATTTAAAAAAAACTCATTACTGCCTCTTCTTCTGAGTTGTTTTCAGTAGCCTCTCAGAAGTACATATGTCGCTTCGTTACTGCCATAGAGGATTGGACTGAGTTCTTCTTTATGCATGGGCTTCTTGGCATAGTTTTCATCATTCCCTCTGCAGCTCTGCAATGTCCACTTTAGGCGCAACCTTGGACTTCACCCCAGATAATTTAGGGGTTTATTATTATTACATTTTCCTGAAAATTTACTTTGCAGGAAAAAAATCTGATTTTCATTATTTTTTCTGATTTTTTCATCCGATTTTCATGAATTTCACGTTTTTTTCTGAATTATTCGGGGTATTGCACGAAACCCAGCACACATCAAAAAATCTTTGGGACTTCTCCCATTGACTTATATGCAACCTCGACAGGTATGAGATGCCGGATTTTCAGATTCGGACTTTTCCATCCTCAGGGTTTAATAAATTCTGAATAATTTGTATTTTTTTTTAATGTCTGATTTTATTAAAAAAAAAAAAAAAAAATCATGAATTTTTCATGACTTTTGCATTCAGAGTTTAGTAAATAACCCCCTTAGTTAGTTAGTGTAGATGCTGCATCATTCAGCATCAGGTAGGTGATTATGACAAGCTGCAAGGTTTAATTGAAGTTGCTTCTCTGATAAGCCCAGTGTGTGTGAGTAGGTTTGAGGGGGTTTGTTACAAACCTGTTGGATCATGGGTATAATTCACACCTCTATCCACCTCTCCTAGATAATCAAACTGAACAAATGTCTTCTGCTGCTAGATGATGAAAACAAATAAAGAGTCAAGCATGAAATGAAAATGTATTCTATCATCATCTTCTGCCTCCTTAACAGCTGCCTGTGGTTTGGCATTAAAGTAGCTACAGGCTTCCACTGGGAAGGAATTTGCTGTCACATACTCTAAAAGATCCTGAAAACCTTGCAGTACCTCTTTATGCGGTGGACGTTGGGATCTTCCAGATTTACAGCACAAACCATTGTCCACCTCAAATAAAAATACTATATGCAGGGGTACCTCTTTAGATGCCATTCCTCTCTTGACCCTTTCTCAGCATTATGGGCCCGCTATCAGCAGGTTTAAAGTGCAATGTGATATACTGTATGCCAGGGCTTATTTACAAACACAGCTGCTAAATTTCACAAGTGCAGTCACTTGCAGTCAGTCAGTTAGTTTAGATCAGTTGACCCATTCTAAGGTCACTATCACATACAAAAATAATACGTTTTATCAGGAACCAATTAACCTGCCTGTATTTTGGCAAGTGAGAGGAGACCAGAGTACCCAGAAAAAACTCACACAAATATAGGGAGAACAAACTAAATCCTAATGCTCTAATAATGCTCTGGCTGGAATCAAATCTAGGAAACCCTCATACCAACTCTTTTTTACCTCCTAGCTCTCCAAGGTAGATTTTCCAAGCAGGTCCGGACTGAGAATTAAAAAAGGCCCTGGCATTTCAGGTACACAGAGGCCCAATCAGCCCACATAGAGGCCCAAACAGCTCCCACCAGTCCACTAAATACTGACTTTCTATGGCACCTTATAGCAGCCCCTCTGGCATTTGCCAGAACCCACAGATTGCCAGTCCGGGCCGGATTCCAAGGCTAATGACAGATGCAAGAGAATTCTCCAGTAAAGGTGGCCATACACGGATAGATCCGCTCGTTTGGCGATGTCGCCATACGAGCGGATCTCCCTCCGATATGCCCACCTTGAGGTGGGCAATATCGGGCTGATCCGATCGTGGGCCCTAGGGCCCAACGATCGGATCCTAGCGTTCGCCAAACGGGCGGTCGGATCGCGGGACCGCATCAACGAACAGATGCGGCCGCGATCCGACGGGATTTTTAACCCCATCCGATCGAGATCTGGCCGACTTTCGGCCAGATCTCGATCGGGGAAGCCCGTCGGGGGCCCCCATACACGGGCCAATAAGCTGCCGACTTGGTCTGTCGGCAGCTTTTATCGGCCCGTGTATGGCCACCTTAAGAATCATCCATACCAGCAGGATATCAGTTCCTTGTTATCTAAAATAAAGGGACTATGTCATTTTTGCTTGCCAATATTACAGAGTAATCAAAACTTTAGGAGTGAATATGGTGTTTTTTACAAGTTCACAGATAACAAAAAGGTGTCTTTTGGCAATAATCATATGAAACCAAAAACAGGCTACTGTCAACTGTGAAAGTAACAGGCAATATTCACATTGGAGGACACTTTTGAATCAACTGGGCAACTGGTCCTGGAGGAATCAGGCAATTAAGTCTTTCACAATAGTTGTTAGCTCTCATCGTGTATTAACAATGAAGTTCTGGACAATTTATACAATTTTAGTTCAGCAACGAAAATAGCCTATAATTGCATAAGGGTTATTTAAATCTTCCTCAAATCTCCCCAGAGTCAATAGAAGGAAAGGCCAAGGAAGCAAATCATTTAGTAGTCATTTCCAAAAGTACCTGCTTAGTGCTATCATACACATGGATTAGGAATGTACTTGTAATGGGATCAAGAGAAAAGTATATATCAGGAATTTCATGTAGAAAGACTCCAAAGGGACCAGCATGGCTTGCCATTAGCGAGATAATGATACAGTTCTGATTTCCAATCAGAATGGTGTATGTTAGCTTAGCAACTATCAAATACAATATCTTGATTCCAGGATGCAGCTCTGCAACATGTTGCTCGATCACTCATCAGGGTACAGTGGTGCATATTTTCCTATTAATATCAAATATGTAATTGGCTCACTTTACTTGTTAAAGCAATCAAATTAATGTTTGACTTTGCCTTTGCATAGCTTTTCTCTTCTGCGTGTCCTTGGATTGTTTTAATAACAAACTGTATCACAAAGTTTGTGTCTACAAAGCACGGATATCGCCTTTTTTTCTCTTCTCATGCCAGAGTTTATTAAAACAGCTTTTTCTTCTTCTTCTAGTGTTTCCTGAGCAAAAGTAATGAAATCCAGGCACATACTTGTGCTTTGTGTCTACAGACATCTGCATGTTTAATGCATACAATGCTATCAGGAAACCAAACATTACGCAGCTTTGCATTTCATCAAGCTTATAATAATTTCAGTTCATACCATGTGCAGTGGTTTCTAAGGTGACTTTTTGGAATCTAGCTAAATGCTGAAAATAAGAAAACACGAGCAAATTAACCATGAGAATGACTATACATATTTATCATACCAGCATTGTAACTAATGAAAATTGTTTACATAGAAAAGCTTTTAGATAACCTAAACTCTAAAACAAATGATATGCAGCTAGAAAAGAAATGGCATGTTCATTCAGCTTTAAACCATTGCAATTTAGTTGTATAAGTATGGGATCCATTACCCGGAAACCCATTATCCAGAAAGTTTCAAAGCTAGAGTCCATGTTAACATTATTAAATTATGATTTAATCCAGGGAGAGGAAATACTCAGTTCTTCATGTGAAGCAGAACTACAAATCTTAGAATTCTATAATGGGAGTGACGGCAGATTAGACCTAGGAGTCATTAGGTAAGTAACCAAAAGTATTACAATTTAAAGGCAGATGTGTAAATCTGATTTATTGACAGCAGGGTTTTCCTCTGATGCTGCAAAGCACCAGTACTACCCATTAAGCCAATATGCTGCATTTACAAAAAATGCTAATTTTTGGTGCCAAAATTTAGCTAGTGCCCATGTTAACTAAAGTGTAGTGCACCAAATTTGTCTTGTGAAAGCAAGCATTATTCATGTAAGAATGGCAAGTTAAAGGTTTTTGGTTCCCATTTAGATCAGTGTAATATTCTGCTACAAATCTTGCAGATTTTTGTACCTTTCCAGCACCGGTAAATAAAAAATGTATATGAATAATCAATTAATTGTAGTATGACCAATTAATATCAGTAATTAAATATTAACCCTAATAATGTATATATAAATGTTATTGTTTTCCAGTTAAACTTACTAATGTTCGCTGGTAATGTTAAAAAGTGAAATCAGATTTCTCCCCATATGCACTTTTGTGGCAATATTTCACATAGTACCACTTAACTCATTGGGTGGTGACTGAAGTTATGGTGTGGTTAGGCTATAATTCTGAAGTTAGACTTTAATAAACCTTTAGAGGCAATTCAATTAGTGTGGATATGATTATAGACAAAAACATATAGGTGCACAAAAAAATCCACAGAAGTGATCACAGTTTAATACACCACTGTGGCTTTTTTGTTGTTACTTCCCCCTTAAATGAAAACTGAAGCTTAACTAAAGAAGTAAGCTAGAAATGTTGTACATTATGTTTTGGGCTTCTGTACCAGCCCAAGGCAACCACAGCCCTTTAGCAGTAAAGATCTGTGTGGGACATTCACTAAGATTCGTAGTTGCGCTGGAGTCCACTTCGCCGCACTTCGCCAGGCGTATTTTCGCCAGCGCTACGCAACTTCACTAAAATCCGAAGTTGCGCTCAGGGGTAGCGTAAGGTTGCGAAGTCTCACTAGCGTTGATTCGCCAAGCAAAGTGAAGTTACACTAGCGATGGTTAATTTGCATACGGCGCCAAATTCAAATTTCAATGGAAGTATTCGTAGCAGCACTACATAAACCTTCAAAACATCAAATAAAATTTTTATTTTGCCCTACTGTATAGTTAAGTTGCCATGAGTTGGGGAGCCCCAAAAAAAATTTCGATCTTTTTCAGCCTATCACCCATAATAAAGAAAAAATGCCAGCGTTTTTTGGGACATAGAAAAAATTTAAACTTTTTTTTGAAGCAATCCCTATCTACTCTATTGCGCTTCGCCTGGTCTGAGGTGGCGAAGGAAGTCTGGCGTAAAAGGTAGCGTTCAGAGCAATGCGCGCGTTAGTGAATTTGCGTAGTTACGTCCGTTGCGCAACTTCGCCAGGCGTAAAGGTGCGAAGTAACACTAGCGAAGTTTCGCCAGCGTCCGTTGCCCAATGCTAGCGAATTCACGATAGCGTTAGGCGCTTCGGCACTTAGTGAATTTGCCCCTGTGTCTCCAAAGATGCCCCAGTAGCTCCCCATCTTCTTTTCTGCTGATTCAATGCACATGCTCTGTGTTGCTGTCACTTATTGAGCTTAGGGACCCACTCACAATATACTAGGGATGCACCGAATCCACTATTTTGGATTTGGCCAACCCCCCAAATCCATTTGCGAAAGATTTGTCCGAATACCAAATCCTAATTTGCATATGCAAATTAGGGGTGGGAAGGGGAAACATTTATTACTTCCTTGTTTTGTGACAAAAAGGCATGTGATTTTATTGTGCTAACGTTTGCTTTCCTGAAATATATAGCTATTTTCGATGAATGATTTTTGCAATGAACATTAAATCAGATAATATTATGGTTGCTATTACCCAGATCGGTGGATCCTCAACAATCTGTGACATGCAGCACATAAACTGTAAACTGTAATTTCCATTAACTGTTCCTGTCTCCAGTCAATATTTGGGTGATTAAAACCCCCTAATAACATTTGTCCCAGTCTTGCAGTTCTTTCTATATGCAACAGAAGGTGAGTCATAGAATGTGGCCATTGACATGTATAGTGGCAGGCAAGTTGATTTGATGCCTTTAGGAAGTTAACAAACTGGGTGCTTTGTCACCCATGGAATATAAAAAAAACAAAGCAGTCAAAAATACCTTTTGATCTAGAAAACAGAGATCAGTGCATGTAAAACACTTGACATGTGACAATCTGGTTTCTGAGAAAATCCTGAAGAAGACACTGGGGCAGATTCACTAAAGGCCGAATTTTTGCCAGTGACTGCTTCGCACCACTTCGCAAATTCGCTACTACTATGCTAATTCACTAATATGCAAAATTGCGCCCTGGGCAAGCATTTCATAGCGAAGATGCCCTACCATTCGTTTGTGCCTATCAAAAATTTGCTAGTGATCTTGCGCTTAGATCAATTCGCATACCAACTTTTCTTACTTACTTTTCCAGCGTTTTTGGAACTTGAATGCATTTTTTAGTACACAGGAAATGATGTAAGTGACAGAAGATTGAGGAAGATCTAGCTTCTTTTTAGCACTTTGCCTGGTCTGAGGTGGCGAAGTCACAGAGGAGTAACAACCTTTTGCCAGATCGAAAAGTCACCTGGCAATAGGGATGTAGCGAACGTCGGAAAAAAAGTTCGCGAACATATTCGCGAACTTGCGCAAAAACGCGAGCGGTTCGCGAACGGTTCGCGAACCCCATAGACTTCAATGGGAAGGCGAACTTTAACATCTAGAAAAGACATTTCTGGCCAGAAAAATGATTTTAAAGTTGTTTAAAGGGTGCAACGACCTGGACAGTGGCATGCCAGAGGGGGATCAAGGGCAAAAATGTATCTGAAAAATCTGCCTGTGTGTGCTTGGAAGAGATAGTGTAGGGGGAGAGCTGTTAGTGATTTCAGGGACAGATGATAGTAAGTTTGCTGGCTAGTAATCTGCTTGATACTGCTCTGTATTGGAGGGACAGAAGTCTGCAGGGATTTGAGGGACATTTTAGCTTAGGTAGCTTTGCTGGCTAGTAATCTACTGTTCTCTTTAAACAACTGCCATACGTTGACCTTGTAGGCATTGTTTGCCCAGTTTTTTTGGACGCAGCCACTGAAGCACAGTTGCCAGAAAAAATATGCCATATAAATGCTGAAAATAGTCATTTTTCGCCATTACGTAAAATATATTATGGCTGCTTGAAAAAAGTGACTCCGGTGTTTTTTCTGGAGACGGTAATATTATGGATATTTAGACAGAATGGGAACAAGGTCACACAGCTCGATGGCGGGTTGAAGAAAACAGTGTGCAAATAATGCCTACAAGGTCAACGTATACACTACTACAGCGGTGGATACGGATTACGTAAAATATATGAATGCTGCTTGAAAAAAAGTAACTCAAGTGGTTTTTCTAGAGACGATAATATTATCAATATTTAGACAAAATGTGAACAAGCTCACACAGCTCGATGGCGGGTTGAAGAAAACACTGTGCAAATAATGCCTACAAGGCCAACGTATACACTACTACAGCGGTGGATACGGATTACGTAAAATATATGAATGCTGCTTGAAAAAAGTGACTCCGGTGTTTTTTCTGGAGACGGTAATATTATGGATATTTAGACAGAATGGGAACAAGGTCACACAGCTCGATGGCGGGTTGAAGAAAACAGTGTGCAAATAATGCCTACAAGGCCAACGTATACACTACTACAGCGGTGGATACGGATTACGTAAAATATATGAATGCTGCTTGAAAAAAGTGACTCCGGTGTTTTTTCTGGAGACGGTAATATTATGGATATTTAGACAGAATGGGAACAAGGTCACACAGCTCGATGGCGGGTTGAAGAAAACAGTGTGCAAATAATGCCTACAAGGTCAACGTATACACTACTACAGCGGTGGATACGGATTACGTAAAATATATGAATGCTGCTTGAAAAAAAGTAACTCAAGTGGTTTTTCTAGAGACGATAATATTATCAATATTTAGACAAAATGTGAACAAGCTCACACAGCTCGATGGCGGGTTGAAGAAAACACTGTGCAAATAATGCCTACAAGGCCAACGTATACACTACTACGGCGGTGGATACGGATTACGTAAAATATATGAATGCTGCTTGAAAAAAGTGACTCCGGTGTTTTTTCTGGAGACGGTAATATTATGGATATTTAGACAGAATGGGAACAAGGTCACACAGCTCGATGGCGGGTTGAAGAAAACAGTGTGCAAATAATGCCTACAGGGCAAATAATGCCTAAAAGGTCAACTTATACACTACTACAGCGGTAGTAAAATAAAAAAAGTAAAATAAAAAAAAAATGAATATTAAAAAAAAAAATTAAAGTTGGTGCTGCTGAACTACTAGGAGCAGCAGATTAGCACACCAGTCCCACTCCCCAACACTGCTAGACTAATAGCACTGGGCTCTTATAGTAGTAGTAGTAGTAGTAGTAGTAAAACAACAAAAAAATAAATAAAAGCAGTCCTTACAAGGACTACTGTTATTGCAGCAGTCAGCAGATGAGATCAGAAGCAGGACAGCTGCCCACTGCAGCTACATACAGAGCACTGCAGTAGAAGGTAGATTACTAGCCAGCAAAGCTACCTAAGCTTAAATGTCCCTCAAACCCCTGCAGACTTCTGTCCCTCCAATAACAGAGCAGTATCAAAACGATTACTAGCCAGCAAACTTTCAACTGTCCCTGAAATCACTAACAGGCAGCAGCTCTCTCCCTACACTATCTCTTCAGCACACACAGGCAGAGTGAAAAAACGCTGCAGGGCTTCGGTTTTTATAGGGAAGGGGAGTGGTCCAGGGGAGAGCTTCCTGATTGGCTGCCATGTACCTGCTGGTCTGGGGTGAGAGGGCAAAAAAAGCGCCAACAATGGCGAACCCAAAATGGCGAACGTCGCGCGACGTTCGCGAACTTCCGGCGAGCGCGAACACCCGATGTTCGCGCGAACAAGTTCGCCGGCGAACAGTTCGCGACATCTCTACCTGGCAATATAGTGTGAACGAACGCTAGCAACGGTCTCTTTCACTAGTAAATTGATGTCTGCACCTGTTAGTGATTTAGCGATGGCCCTGTGGATGAGATTTTTGGCAAAAAGTCGTTAGCGATTTTCACCCTTTAGTAAATCTGCCCCAGTGTGAAGTATGGCGAAGTTTGGACAAATACTTTCTTTTTAGTGCCTTATCTTACCAATATATTGTTTCATATTATGTCATCATAAAATACAATTTGCTTTTTGCACTTCCCTACCTTTCTATCCTGTGCC
The DNA here is from genome assembly GCF_017654675.1 of Xenopus laevis. NCBI lineage: Eukaryota > Metazoa > Chordata > Amphibia > Anura > Pipidae > Xenopus > Xenopus laevis. The sequence goes on from NC_054379.1 coordinate 79,428,652, forward strand.
AGTAGAAGGTCCTGCCCAGAACAGAAAGGAATCTGTTTATATAAACCCTGCTGCATGTTCATAAAAGGACTTCTGAGTGCACCCAGGAATTTGCTATCGTCAGATGAGTTTTTTATTTTATAGGAATTGTTGAGTACAGCCCTGCTTGCATTGATTATACTGAGGCATACATTGCTGCACTGTATCTGTATCTTCTCTAAACACACATTGAGGCAGTCCAGACCCAGAGGTCATTTGGGAGTAATTTAGCTCGGTGCACTCTGAGGCCAAAATAATTTATCAGTTGACGGGCCTCTGCTGATGAGTCCTCAAGGAATAAAACATTTGTATGTAGACAGTTGTATTGGCATTGCAATTTCATTCCTTGGTGAAGGTTGCTAACTCTTTATCATGCAGCAGGATTACAGTATGCATACTCCTGAAGGGATTCTTGGATGCTGCAAAGCTAATGCTTCATCCTATTAGTGATTCTTCATGTCCTTACATAGCATTTCTTGGGGCATATAGTAACAGATTATATGTTTCAAATTAATTCTTTTCCTTCTAAAGCAAGAACCCATAACCTATAAAAGCCTTTTGATGTTTTCAAGGACCAATTGATAAAGCAAGGCAAAGAAAAACAACCTCTGTTACAGACACATATTTCATATTTAACATTTTTAACCTTTCAATGGCAGGACATAGAAATAGTAGTTTTTTTATTAAACATACAAAATTAGGCCTTTCCAATATTCTATACAGATTATGAGCTGCAGTGCTAAACATATTGGTCAGCAACCCTTTCAACATTTTTCCTCATCTTTGTCCTTGCTGCTTCACTATCCTTAATATACACTAGAGGGAAAGGTATATTTATACTGAGGTAAGACCACATGATTATTTAAATATGTTTGCACCTTGCAAATCATTCCTTGAAGCCATATTGTAAGACGCATATTCATACATTTTGACAATGTCTAAAAAAGCACGTCAAAGAATTTAAAACTGTCTGATTGAGGCTGGTTTAAGATCTCAGCTTGAATATCTATCATTGTTTTTAAAAAAAACTCTTTATAAAACTAAATTAATAATTTATTCTTTAGTTGATTCTTTGACTCAACTTTGACTCAAAATTCAGTTCAGTATCCAGAAAAATCTTTTGCGGAGGATTCAACAGAATCCAAAATGTTTGGGTTTGGTGCATCCCTAAAAAGAAGACAAATGAGCATGACCTAGAAGTCCATGTGACATTGTTAGGAAGCCAGACAAACCAGGCCATGAACATTGTAGTCTTTAAATCAGGAAGTACACATGTGCATCGTATTACTAACGTGCAAGTTCCAGTCTGATCCTGTCCAGAAACAGGATCAGACTGTAACTTGGAAATCAGGAACGTAGACTTGGTGTCCAGCAGGTACTGGGACCTATGAACTGGCAAGGAGAGAAGCCAGTTCAGGGTTTAAATAAGGGCCCTCTGCTGGGAGACAATTAGGGATAGGCTGGCTGTGCCAGTTAATGCAGAGCAGCTGAGTATAATTAAAATCACCAGGGTTAGCGATAGGATCATCAGAACAGGGTAAGCCTATATCGCTAACCTGCCTGAATAGTGAAGAGGCAAGGCAACAGGCTACAACACAAGATCCTCAGTTCCAACCCAACAGATGGGCAACACCTCACAGCAGCAATCAGGCAAGCAAAAAAGAAAAATGTATTGTATCCCAGGCAAAGACTAGTTCCAAGAATTCTTTCAGTAGTGAAAAAGAAGCACACCCAGATTGGGGTTCCAAAAATGGAGATATTTTGGTTTCAGGGGACTCTGAACAAGCTGATGTGCTTAATTGACTGTTTTCCTTGAGTTGAGTAATTATAGTACCAGCTCTGTTGAGGTGTTAATGGCTCAGCTCAAACAAGTTGTCAGTGATTAGTACAAGATATAGCACCTTTCACTTCGGGAGGAGCCATCCGCTACTCAGGTGCCGTCAGGTCTTAGCGACAGGCTGAGCAGGCCAGGATTTTTTGCAAGGCCACAAAGGCTCAGGCCTGGGGTGGCAGATTATTAGGGGCGGCCCAGCCTCTATATAAGGAGCACTGGGGACGCGCAGCTCCCCAGTGCTCCGTCGCTTTTGTGCACGCCGGAGGGGTTGTGTGGGTGGGTAATAGGTCGCATGGCCTAGGGGCTCCCACCCGTTAAATCCAGCGATGAGGCTGAGTCAATAACAAACAGGAGCAGGCAGTACAGATACAGCAGACGGAAGAGTAGTCGGGGTCACAGGCCAGGTCAGAACACACCAATATCGAAGTACAGAGTGGGATCAGAAAGAATAGTCAAAGTACAGGCAAGGTCAAAACACAGCTTAAACAATTTGGAATAGCACCCAGGAACTACAGAACCTATACTGGGCAATGATTCAGTGCAGGACAGGGTTCATTATAGGCAGCCTAATGGATTATACAGATCACATGTGACCAGATGGGGCCAGATAGATAACAGCTAAAACAAGCCATGCCTATTTTCATTAATATACTAATATAGCAATGGGAGTGAACCAGGGCCTTAGCTGGCTGCTCACATAGAGCAGTGGTAACTTAGACAATCCAAAAACACCAGGTCCCTGGTTCATTTCCAGACAGGATATAACAGCCATTAAATGTGCCAATCAAAATTACTTTGTTTAGGACAGATCACAGTGTAGGACTGGGACACCAGGGGCCCACCCAAAAACCTTTAGACCAGGGGCCCACTCAAAGTATTATTTTCTTCCTTTCCTCACTCAACCTCTATTCTCCTAGTCTCTTTTCTTTACATACTATAACCTATTCTTCCATCTATTTAGCCTCTTTATTCTCATAGAAATAGGGAATGGCCATGAAATAAGCCAAATGTTTAGAAGCCCACTGACACCTTGGCCCACCAGGAGTTTCCCTGGTATCCCAGTGGGCCAGTCTGACACTGACAGATCATGTCAAATAAAGTTTATAACTTTTTATGATAAGGTCAGTAGGAACCTGGACAGTTGAGTTGCAGTAGATGTGGTCTACTTGGATTTTGCCAAAGCTTTAGTGAACATTGGAATTTTAAGCAAGTTTAGTTAGGTTTATTGCTGTTTGTACATAGATAAATTGGCATATACAGTGACATATATACTCGGAGTAGGATTCTATTGGGGTACTTCAGGGTTGGTTGGACTTTTATTCAGTTTGTACATTAATGACTTTGAGGAGGGAATAGTAAGCAATATAACATGCTGTGCTGGTGAAAAAAAACTATACAGGCCAATTCATTCCATGTGACATCTTTGCAGGAGTATCTGGACAGACTGGTAGACTGGGAAGCTAAGTGATAGATAAGATTCAGTGTTGATAAATGTTAGGTTATGTATTTGATATACAATATTATGCAAGTCATGTATACCCTTAATGTTATTAAGTTAGACATATCCTTGATGGTGAAGGACCTGGGGTTAACAAACTTAGCTGTAGCAAGCAAGAGGTATAGACTTATGGAGGAGATGAGCATTCTCCCCTACAAAAGCACTGTTAAGGTCCATCTAAAAGAGGCAGCACAGTTTTGATCTCCTATTTAAGTTGATGAAGTGTATGGAAGGTCTCAGTTATGTGGAATGGTTGGCTAAGTTGGGATTTTGCAATGGAGAATATTGGGTGAATATGTATAAAATACAAAGATACAATAAACTTCAACTTCAGGTCCTTTCAATGACATTCATTCAAATTTGAAGAAAGGAGATTTTATCTGAAGATGCTGATTTTTTTTTATGCTGAAGGCTGTGAAGTTGTGGAACTTTTCCCCTGAAGTGGTTGTACTGTCAGATACTGTACATTAGATAGTTTCAAGAAGGGGTTGGATGGCTTTTTAGCAGGTGAGAAAATACAGGGTTCCTGAAAAACACTGCAGTACAACTGATATAATTGATATAATTGCCCTCTTGGAGTCAGGAAGGATTTTCCCCCCTAAAACTGAAGTAAATTGGATTTTTTTTGCTTAACTTGCAGAAGAGATGCAGTTATTCTCTATAAAAGGCTAGTGCCTTCAGAAGAGTTAGTAAGAACAGGCAAGATAAGGTTAGCACTGATTGCAGGCATAACAAGGAAAAGTGCAAGGCAATATTTAGGGGGTTATTTATTAAAGCTCAAATTTTGCTGGTCGGCTATTCGGCAAACTCAAAATCTTCAAGAAAAAAACAAGTTTTTCAAGATTTATTTTACCCTGAAGCTGCTAAAAGACCAAATGCGAAAATAATGTAGAAGTAAATGGGAGATGTCCCTTTTACAATTTGAAGATATTGGGGGTCATTTATCAACACTGGGCAAATTTGGCCATGGGCAGTAACCCGTGACAACCAATCAAATTGCTGCATTCATTGTTTTATTTGCAGCTGGTTTCAAAAAGCTAATCACTGATTGGTTGCTATAGGTAACTGCCCATGGGCAAATTTGCCCAGTGTTGATAAATGAGCCCCATTGTGTTCTGTGCTGGGTTTTGTAAAATAATTCGAAAAAATTTGGGGTTTTCGGGTGATAACTCAAAAAAATCTAGCAATTTGGGAGTCAACTCCAAAAAGTTTGTATGATTTGAGTTTTTTCACTATATTATCGAGACTTTTCCCCAAAACAAATTTAGTTATTTTAGTTATTTAGTAATTTAGTTATTTTATTAATAAGGTAAAACTAGGATGGACATTTGGTCGAGTTTGTTTTATTGAGATTATGAGAAAAATGCGAGTTTTAGTAAGTAACCCCCTTAAAGTGTGAACACATGTCAAGGCAGGCCCATTTTAAGTACAAGGTCTTTAAAATAGAAACCAGGGTTTTCAAAACCTACAACCAGGCATTTTATATTCTATTTTTGTAGCAAAATAAAAAAAAATTCTAATATAGTTAGTTACCCAAAAATGTAATATATAAAGGCTGGAGTGACTGGATGTCTAACATAATAGCCAGGACACTACTTCCTGCTTTGCAGCTCTCTAACTCTGAGTTATTCAGTGACTTTAAGGGGGGCCACATGGCACATAACTGTTCGGTGAGTTTGCAATTGATCCTCAGCATTCAGCTCAAATTTAAAAGCAAACAGTTATGACCCATGTGCCACCCCGCCACCCCCCCACCCCTCCACCCCTCAAGTCAATGATGGTCACAGGTGGAAACCAAGAGAGCTGCAAAGCAGGAAGTAGTATTCTGGCTATTATGTTAGACCTCCAGTCACTCCAGCCTTTATGCATTACATTTTTGGCTAACTAACTATATTAAAAACATATTTTATTTTGCACAGCAAATTTTTATTTTTATACTGAACTATTCCTTTAAGGTGGCCATGCACATGCCAATTATGATATTTTCTGCAACATTTGTTGCAGGAAAGTTTGTTCATTTTTATTACAGGCATTTAGAGATGAATTGTCAGATATACAAGTAGAAACAATAGATTCAACAGTAAACACTGGGCGATGTATAGGTGCCTCAAAAGGCGTCAGATCGAAATTTTCCAACTTGGCTGATTGACAAACATCCAAGTATTTTGCTGATATCGGTTGGCTTGTCTTCAGCCATACGCACACAGAATATTGTACAAAACTTTGGGGCAAATGTACTTAAGGGCGAAGTGACTAACGCTAGAGAAAATTCAGCAGCGTGACATCATTTTAGTACTTCAACGATTTACTAATGGTCGCCAGCGTAACTTTGCTAGTGAAGGAGATAGACTCTAGCGGTACTTCGCTTCCTAACGCCTGGCGAATTTGTGCTCTGGTGAATGGGCGTAACTATGCGAATTCACTAAAATGCGGATTTAACTGAACATTACCTCTTGCACAAGACTTGCCTTCGCCACCTCAGACCAGGCGAAGTGCAATACAGTAGATAGGACTTCCTCAAAAAATTGCAAACATTTTTCTAAGTCCCAAAAAATACTGGCGACTTTTCATTTTTCAGGGTGATAGGCTGCAAAAGATCGTACATTTTTTCTGGGTACCTGGCTTCCCCCCTACATTTCCTAACATATGGCACCTAAACTATACACTGGGCTCATGTGTAGGACATTATAACAACTCTATTTTATTTTATGAAGCTTCCCTGGGCTTGTGTAGTGTAATGTATTTGCTGCTACATATACGTCCATTGTACTTTAACTTCCCACCGTATGCAAATGAGGCAACGCTAGTACAACTTAGCTTCACTTGCCGCAGTAATGCTTACACAACTTCGACAACGTTCGGCGCCCTGGACGCAACTTCGGATTTTAGTGTTGTCCTGGTGAATCTATGCCTGGCGAAGTGTTGCGATGTGAGCGAAGCCGTTGCTGCCTAATTTTTGGAGGTTAGTGAATTTGCCCCTTTGTTTCATACGATAATATCTGTGCATGTATGGCCACCTTTAAGGCTATCTTGTCTTTTACCCTGGTCCATCACTGGTGTGGATGGTGCATAAAATACAATATAATTCAATATGGTGGCTCTTCTTTGGGGAACAAATACTACATCAATTTCAGTCTGACAAGTAACATTTGTAAAAAGCAGATATTTAATATTGCTTTAGTGTACCGTGCTCATAATATTATAAGTGATACTGGAGAAACAGTGTTGATATTGGAAATAAAGGTTCATTGCAGTTTGAAAATTCTCTGATTACCTGATTTACCAATTTGTTTATGTGGGCTATTATAAGACATTTTTTTAAAAATCTTTATCAGAAATTCTTCTCCCAAAGGTTGAAAAAGCTAAAGTGGCAATAGACTGTGTTCACTGTTACATGTTCATATATTTGAAAAGGGCCCTCTTGAAATACATAACATTTTAGCCCATTCTCCCATGATACTAATGAGAAAAAAGCACATTATAAACTGTTTATGCAGATGTTCCCTTTAAGGCTCTAAACTATGTTTATTTATCCAGAGGAAGTATGTTATATGTTACTGTTGATTGACAGTTATTCCTGACCTGCTAATGTGTTTTCTGTAATGCCTGTCTGCTGTTATCTAAGGCAGGTGTAAGTAGGTCCAAGGGCATTTCATGACGTGACCTTTCACAGTAAACTGGAAAATACTCTCTGGGAGTTAGTTATCTGGCCTTTGTTATACAGAAAGCAAGTTTGCTAGAACTGACTAGCAGTAAAAAAAATGGCTCTATGAGCCCACAGTATAGAACAGGCGTGGGGGTCCCCAATCTTTTTTACTTATGAATCACATTCAGATGTAAAAAGAGTTGGGATGCAATGCTTTAGGCTTAGGGGAATACCTACAGACCTGTCATTTGGGAGTTAGCTAGGACTGCTAAAGTTGGTTCAGTAGACTTGAACAGCAAATTTTTTCTGTTTTTTTTTTAAGAAAGAGTGCACCCAGACAAGATAGTATCTAGACCCAAGTGATACTTATAAAGGCCCACTGCGCTGATCATGAGGTGATGCCTCAAGATTCCTTATGGCAACAAATATATTCTGCTCCCTAATCCTAACTCTTTTTTTTTTGCTGTTGATTTCAAAATTTAAGCTCTGTTGTGGTTGGTGGGCTAGTTTTCATACACCTAATATAAGAGCATTATTTTAATCAGAATACAAATGGTCAAGCATCAGGGCTCCCACCTTCAAATGTAAGGAGTCCCATGCAGGCCCGGACTGGCAATCTGTGGGTTCTGGCAAATGCCAGAGGGGTGCCATAGAAAGTCACTATTTAATGGGCTGGTGGGGACTGTTTGGGCCTCTGTGTGGGCTAAATGGGCCTCTGTGTACCTGGAATGCCAGGGCCTATTTTAATTCTCAGTCCGGACCTGGTCCCATGTACATGTAGCCAGCCAGGTATATTAACCTACTTCACATTTGCTTCATTGCTGTTATGAATGGTTGAGACAGGATTATCTGAAATTAAATTTTTAGTAGAAGGAAGAGGGTAACACTACTGTTGATTTATGGTACTTGCGGTTAAAAGTTTATAGCAGATAATGTCATTCATCAAGTCGCTGTTAAATAAAGGTTCCATGTACTTACACAATAAGTAACCCACTTTCATTTCAGCAATTTGTTGCTGCCTTTTAATACATCAGCTAAATATCCTTGACCTGGATGTGTCACGACTGTAGCACTGGGCACTGCTGGAAATCCACAGCTGTCAGCTCCATGTCTTTTGAGCTTGAGCTGCCCCATTGTTTATACTTGTGGATTTAACAGGTATGCAGTATGAATATGGGTCAAGCATGCATTACATCAGATAGCACAGACGTGTTCGAGGTATGCTAAAAGCCATATAAATACTTTAATGAAGAAATAGCTCCATGCATTAACCTTGTTTTTGTAGTGAACTTTTTATTCCTCCATGACATTCATGATGTTCAACCAAAATGTTCCTGGACTTCTTGGATGAGTTGCAGACCTTCACTTGTATCATATCTGAACATGATATACAGAACTATCATCAGAGTATACAAAAAAGAACATATCATTAAAATGATGTTTGTGTGAGATTCTTTGGGCACATGTCTAATTGTGTGAAATGTATTGTTCCACCCAAATTGAACTCCCAGCATTCCTTAACATATTAGGGGTCATATACTTTTCTCCAGGGTGCCATTTAGTGCTCATCTTACAAGTATTTGCACCCCAGGGAAAGCTGCATTTCGCTACTCACACTACCTGAAAACATCAGGAGGTGCAGATGAGCCATGTTTCTAACAGCGTGTCATAGGGCAGGTGGTGAGGACAGTGCCTTGTCCTACTACACTCTAATTTGCCTATCTGAATGACACCGAAGTGAGGAAATTAGTAGTGCATAAGGCACCTGTGGATCTCCACTCTTGTTCCTCTTGCATAAAGCACTGTCTAATGCAGGGAGTGCTCTGTTTAAGGCCTGGCTGTAGGACTCCAAAATGGAACACAGAGCACAGCAAAAGCAAAAAAAGGTCTGATTGTGTTCTTCACCATATTACATTGTTATTTCAGCCCTATATACTGTAACTCTTTTTGATGTTTGATTACAATGTTATCTTGGTTAGAAAACTACAATAAGGCTAGTGCCACACAGGGGGCAAAATCAGCTAACTGAAATACTAACTAATTTCAGACCTACAACAAGCAGTAGCTTCGGCTCTGCAGACTCTGCGTTTTTTGCCGAAGAGCTTTAAGTCTCTGCAATTTGAGCCGAAATCTGTTCGCATCAAGCCAATTCAGTGCAGAAAAGAGAGGAGGCTTCTGCTCGCTGATTTCGGCCCCCGTGTGGTCGTAGCTTAATCACTTTGCGTAATCGTTTCTGCTGGGTCTCTCACCACATTATTCTCTGTATATTATAATGCGTGTCCCTCTTGTGTGTACTATATTGTAATTTTGTACAGTGCTGTGTATCCTCATAGCACTATTGTCATACATTAGTACATACATACTGTAACATAAAGCTTGTAGGCTTTATGGTTCTCACACCTGTAACTGAGGTTGTGTTTCTACATTGGAAACCCAAGTGAAGGTTTATGCCTTTAAGTAAAGTACAATATAAACCTTTAGCCCATTTTCTCTTAAAATTCACATTTCATTGAATTCTCCTTTATACAGGCTAATTGTAAAATACTTTGTATTTCTGAAGGACAGATAACTACCATCTCAATTTAGAAAGTTTAATCGGACTGGAAACTAAAACATTGTTCCATATACTGCAGAAACAAAGATAGCAAATATCTACTGTTTCTTTGCTAAGCATGCAGGAAACAATACAATCTATTGTTATGATGTGGACATCAGCCAATTGTACTGGATTATTTGATTTTGAGATACACAAATGCTACGGTCTGTGTAAGGTCACCTTCCTTAAAACTGTTGTCTTTTTGGAGCTGGCCAATGGGAAGTAATTTTCAGACTTGTGTAAGGTCATGGGAATGGGGAAAAAACACTGGGTAATGCTGTATAGTGAACAGAAATCTTACCTAACACCTTTCTATTCACGCCACCTAAATCACCAAACAAAGATGTTTGGAGTGAAAAGAATGATTCATGCCTTCAGCAGTAATCTACAGTATGAGTAAAGTACATGAAGCTGGATGTATATAGAGGAAGTAGGATTCTGACTGGCATTAAAAGGGCAGCTGGCGTTGGAAAGATGGGGAAATGCATTATGCCATTATGAATTCGTCATTGATATTGCTGAACTACAGCCTCAACATCTTTCACCCTGAAAAACATTTTTAAAGTATATTGAGAGTTTTAGTCTAGCAATATTTGACTGTTGTGGAAAGTTTATGTCCCCTTTAAGCAATCGTTTGTGAACCCTTTGTTGTATATTTATTGATTGGCACCTATGAATTATACATAGGATACATTTTTTTTTTTAAATTCTTTGATGCTTGTCTTGTTTCTGTACAGTTTGTATGGCTCATTCACCAATGCTACGGGGGCAAAAATGTGCCTTCATGCGGCCAGTGTTGGTTTAGGTCTCCCAGGAGAGAACAAGACACTGAGGGCTTACTTCTACAGTAATTTGGTTCAGATAGTGCTAGATGTAATAGTGCTCATGCTGAGAATAAGAAAGGGCCCACCAGAAGATCGTCTTGTGCTCTGTTCAACCCTGCATACAGAGAACACCTCTGCTCATACTATTGGCAATGGAAAAAGCAGGGCCAGATTTAAAAACTGTGCTTCCCTAGGCCACTCACCCCCCCTCGCGCCTGACTCGCTCCCCCCTTACCCCAAACCACTCCCCTGCTTGCACCCGATTCTCTCCCCCCCTGCACCCAACCTGCTCCGCTCACCTCACTTTAACTGCTCTGTGTTTTCCTGCAGTGTGCACATGTGCTAGTGCTACCCACCTACCACTCCTTCTGTGTGTAAGTCTGTTAAACACAGGCAGCACAGGCAGCACAGCTTACAGAGTGAGGCACAACCAATGGGGCACAAAAAGTAGATGCAAACTGCAAAATTTGCGTAATTGCACCATGCTTCCTTATTTGTAAAGGAGCTCTTGCCTTACACATGCCTTATAACTGATATTTATGGAAGAAGCTGTTGATCAAAGAGTTACCTTTATATTGCTGTGCAATAAAAAGAGCAATAAGAGCAATACAAAACATCTAATGGAGACCTATAAGGAAATGATGTAGTTGTGTATGAGAAAATGCCAATGACACAGATGGATAAACATAAATATATCTGACAGCAACACAGATCTGTTTAAGCCAGGCTGGGTAAACAGAGTGTGGCACAGGCTTTTCAAAACAAGCTTTTCTCTCGCTATGTTTCTTATCAGTTCTCATGACAACCGTTTGGCTATCAACGAACGGGAAGCTTAATCAGTACAGCATTTTTTTCCCTTTTGTAGGCTGATGTAGATGTACATAGATAAAGCAATGCTATCTGTTATACTTTTCAACCTTGTTATACATAGATGAAACGATGGAGGGAATCGCAGGAACAGTAAAAAAATAAAGAACCAGAATGAATAAAATGCATATTCTATTTTTTACATGTACTAGAGTTATTCAAATAATAATGTTATCTAATGGCCACACTGAGCCAAGTAGATTATTTATAATCCTTTATTTATATAGTACCTACACATTTAAGCAGCTCTTTACAGAGATTGTTCACTATTCACATCAGTTCTCTGCCCTCAGTAAAGCTTACATTTATGGTTCCTCATACATACAGATTATGGTCAGTGTTATCAACCTACCTGTATGGTTATTGAACGTGGGATTACAAAACCCACGTAGATACAGGGATGTTTAGCAAGAGAGTACCCAGGTCAGAACTCAGCAGTGGTCCGTCAGATTTAGCAAAAAATGATTATACATGCGGATGACCAAAATGCTCTGTTCATATAAACATCCTCTCTTGCACCCAGAGCTTCAAATGCTAGATTACACAACAGAAAGATGGAAATTGTGCATTTCCTGATCAGCTGATGATGGGTTAATCAATGTCTTGTTGTTTTTTCATTTTGGCTTTGGCTCAATTGTACTTAATTGCCATATGAAATATAAAATGGCAAGCAAAAGCAGCAGTTCAGTGGTTAATGGGGTGCTCCACCCAAAACTATTTTCACACAGTGACATGAACCAACTTTCAGTATGTATTCATTACAAATATGTAATGATTTTAAAGTTGCTTTGTAAATTTAATTGCAGTTGAAAACAGATCTGGCTGGTTGTTTACATTCTCTGCACTCCTGGCTCTCACTACTGAAACACTGTCGCAAGCCAGCTGATAAAATGTAATGAAAGTAACTGGAGCAGCCCTGACACCTATGACATTGTTTTGAGAGTCAGACCCATAGAACGATAAACAAACACTGCTTTTGACTCTAAATATATCACAAAATATTTTTAAACCAATTTAAAATTTTAAATAATATTATTAAATTATATCGGAAAGTTCCTTAGAATCACAATTTGTTTCATTATGCCAAAAAAAAAATAAAACAATTGTTTGTTTTTTTTGTTCTTGACCTTGTGTATATACATCACAAAATTTAAAAAATCAGAGGCTAGAATCAGGTGATAATTGTTATGCTCTATATACATATGGTGATGAATGAATAGCAGCAGATATTTTATTTCAACTTGCTACTGGATTTAGTAACTGTAAATGCAGCCCACAGTAATCTCAGTCAGCAGGCCAAGAATCAGCCCCTACGCTGGCATCAGCCTTTCCCTGTGCCTGCACCCATATCAATTCCGTCTGCCTAGGTGTAGGCACACAGATCAGATATCTGCACGAAAACACACCAGTATGCATTTTGGCACCAAAATCCGCTCTGTGTGACTGCACCTGGCCCAACACAATGGCTCCAGGTGTAGCCACAGGGAAAGGCTGATTCTATTTATCCACAGGCTGAGAATCAGCCACATCTGGCATTAGCCTTCTGACTTCAAGTACCTTGAGATGTGCCTCTGATCAAAAACCCAGTGCTCTGTAAAAAACCAGCTTCAGCTTAAATAATGCTCAAGGTATTGGGTGGTAGAGGGCATGAGCCCCTGCCCTCCTCATTTTTATTAAGCACTGCTTAATACCTACAGGCAGCCCTCGGTTCTAGGCAATGTCCGCAGGCCTGCAGCTATTTGCAAATGCCCCATTGTAAAACAAATGGCAGATTGCAGCCTTTCTTTTGCACTTTGCCCGCGGAGTGGAGCATTGTAAATAAGCCCTTAGAATTTATGCATTGTTGGAAATGAAGCACACTTTAATCGTAATACTCAATGAACCCATAAAGAATGCATAGTTGTAAAAAAGGATAGAGTATACTACATAAGAAGAGCTCTACAAATGACAGCAAATATATGGCACATAGCTTGTCTGCCCTACTCCGACAGGCAAGCATGTCTCTCTAAGCAAGGTGTTAAATAATAAATAAATGCATAAATATATTTCCATGCAGCAGGTCTTGGTGTCTCTAGGGTAGTTGTGCCACTGCTGTATGGTAGGACATAAGAGAATGAAGGGGGGGGGGTGAAAGATTTGAACAGAATAGGAAGAGGTGGAGAGAGGGTGATTATAGAATAAGAAGAGATATAAAGAAAGGAAAACCAGAAGAATGAGCTGTAGAGAGCAGAAGCAACAAAAAAGGGAAGGATGAGTGGATAAGATGAAAAATGGTATAAAGAGAGAAGGGGGGACATGGGAAAGAGGAGTGAGAGAAAGTGGAAAGGGTAAAGTGGTAGTGAGAGGGGAACTCAAGAGAATTATGTTGAGGGCTCATAAATATTATGTTATACCCTTTTTGTCCCAACTGCATCTATTAGGTTTTGTCTTCTGTACAAACGACCATCTACAATAATGAAGCTTCATGTAGTATACCAGTGGGTATTCTCACACAGGGCATGATAACAGATTCTTTAAACAAGCGTTTGATGTAATACAGCAAGATATAATGCAGAATCTGGCCTGGAATGTGCCTCGGGTCAAACAGGTTGAATTTCGTAACATTTCACCTGCTTTTGAGCTTCAAGCTTATTCGCAGACCTTTTCTAATTTCTCCTGTGATTACATATGTGACCAGGATGCACATAATCGCATTCCAAACTCATGAGCGATCAGCTAATGATTTACAACAAATGCCATCAAGGTATTGTTTAAAAAATGTGCTTTTGTTTAAGTTACCACCTCCTGATATTCGATATTGATATTTTGCGACTTACAGCAGCCTAACTGGAGCAACATTGAAGATATTAGAAATGTAAACCTCTCTGGGCAAAGAGTTCAATCAGATTCCTCTAGACATGTGGCTTCAATGAAAATGAATTAGTTTTATTCTTTCCACCCACTAAGACAGTATAGGAGTGGAACTGTCTGTGAATTTCCTTTATGTCATTTCATTTATGTTTGCAGGTGTGCAAAAGAGCCACTGGCTTAATGGTAGTGCATATTTTTCTCTCTAACTATTTCAGTTCTGTATCGATGGGAATACAACCTCTACATTGCTGCAACAGTTTCTTCTGTACTGCTTTTTCCATCTCATTTTCTTTTTGTCTTTGAACTGTTACCTGCAGAGTTTTATGTTGCATTCTTCAAAAGGCTTTAAATACAATGCTCTAGTGCAATGATATATATGTACATATACCCCCATTATAATAAAAGGCACTAAGTTTGCCCAGAAACAGTAACCTATAATAACCAATAAGATTTTTGCTTTTAAACTAGTGCAAAAGAGGGGGGGGTGTGGGAGCACTCTAAGGGTAAGTAAAAATATATTTAAATACAATGGAAGTGCTACTGATCTGGCCAAATTAACTACAGACATACAAAAAGAGGGGGGGGGGGGTTGATCAATGCACATTACCTGGTCCCCTGTCTCATAAGTAATCTAGTTTCTATGCAAGTGGGGGTTTTAGTTACAAAGTTATGATCATAAAATTGGTAAGCAAGCACACCACATCAAGGTAAACCTCAAATGTTGGTCTCTAACTATTTACCTCTGGTCATAGTATTCAAAGACTGGCACCTCCATGCATGTTAGCATTTCCATCAGTGTCTCCTGACCTTTGCATTGTGTTGCTCCCCAACTCCTTTTAAATCTGAATGTTGCTCATGGGTAAAAAAGGTTGGGGACCCTGATACAGTATAAATCCACGCCACCATTGCCACCATTATCCAGTGCAAGGTGTCGGTGGGAGCAGGTTATCCCTGTCTTTACCACCTGCAGTTGAGCAGGGGATAAGTCTGTGCCCTGTGCGGGTTAAAAAAAAAAATTATATTTAGCAGAAGTGACATTCTCCTACCTGGATCATTTTAAGAATTTTTTTACAGCTTTGCCAATCTGTTCCCAGAGAGACCCGGACCTTCATGGAAATATATTAAAGGAATAGTTCAATGTGAAAATAAAAACTGTGTAAATAGATAGGCTGTGCAAAATAAAAAATGTTTCTAATATAGTTGGTTAGCCAAAAATGTAATGTATAAAGCCTGGAGTGACTGGGTGTCTAATAGAACAGCCAGAATCCAACTTCCTACTTTTCAGCTCTATAACTCTGAGTTAGTCAGCGACTTGAAGGGGGACCACATGGTACATTTCTGTTCAGTGAGTTTGTAATTGATCCTCAGCATTCAGCTCAGATTCAAAAGCAACAGATATGACCCACATGCCCCCCTCAAGTCTCTGATTGGTTACTGCCTGGTAGCCAGGGTAACCAGTCAGTGTAAACCAAGAGAGCTGAAAAGCAGGAAGTAGTGTTCAGACTGACATGTTATACATCAAATCACTCCAGCCTTTATACATTACATTTTTGGCTAACTAACTACATTAGAAACATTTTTTATTTTGCACAGCCTATCTATTTACCCAGTTTTTATTTGTACACTGAACAATTCCTTTAAAACAAAATAACCTTCAAAATTCTAAATTGCCTCTCTCTCAGCTAGTGTCCAGCTCCAATTAATTCTAATAGTTAAAAATCTGGATCTATGGCTTAGATACATCCTCTTCTCTTATGAAGATGTAGGGGCAGAAAAAACTTCAAAATCCGAATTCAAAAAGACCAACCGAAATTAACCGATCTATTGGCTGAATACAAATTGTTCGAATTGAAGGAATAGCGCATTCGATTCGATCAAAACCTTTGATTTTTGAGTCCACCAATTGACTCAAAATAGTTTCTTGGAGGTCCCCCATAGGCTAAAACAGCAATTCGGCAGGTTTTAGATGGCAAATGGTCGAAGTAAAATTTTTAAAGAGACAGTAAATGATACATTTCGATATTGGAATTTTCAAATTTTTTGCAAATTCAAATCGAATTAGGACTATTCCCTAGTCGAAGTAAACAAAAATAGCTCAAACTTTGAATTTTTTCAATTTGAAAATTCACCTCGACCTTTGATAAATCTGCCCCATAATGTTCATACCATAGTCAATCAAGTAACCGTAGCTTGTATAAACTATGCTTTATGGATAATTTGCAGTGAAACAAACTTATTGTCTGAATGACAGATACAGAGTGAAGGTTTTCAAGAGGTGTAAGTAACATTGAATTCAACCTATAGTGTCTCACTAAACATTCATAAATTTGTTAATACCTAGAAATGGAGAAATCTAGAAAGCAGCTATCACTTTCACTGTGTTGTATGAAATGCATTCCTATGGGGTGCCGTTTGTCCCAAATACATTCTGTATACAAAACTATCCCTAATACACAGAATGAATGTCTCTCATGTTATATAAGTATTTGTGACCATACACAGAGAAAAAAATATACAAAAGACTTATTTCTATTAAAGAATGAAAACAAAATCTGGTTAGTGCACAAAAGGATGTCATTATATCACAAACTCCATTCTGTACAGTTTGACAAGCAATATGTCGCACAAATGTATAACCTCCATGTAATGGACACACTTATGTGCAAAGTTACTTACAGAATGAATTATGTAAAAACAAAGTTGGACATAATATATAATAGTGTAACTAAATAGTGCTTGTCAAGCTAGATTTGACTGACAAAATAGATATCTGTGACAGAAAGCAAGATTTTATAGTACAGAATTCATTCTTTCCACAAAATGACAGTTTTTTTTCACAAAACAGTTAAAATAACCATTCTGTGAAGAAACACTGTCAGTCACATTCCTGAACCAATAAGAACAAAGCTTATTGCCATATACAAACAAGATGAGAAGTGGCCAGCTCTGCTCCACATGGCTAAGGCAAAGTATCTGGCCTGCTATAGAGGGCGCCCTCTAATGTCCCCTGTGCTGCATAGTAATAAACATGAAAAAACATTACCTAAAAGAACAACTGTTAAACACTACAGGTTCATAAATGGAAGTTTTTACAAATGGCTGAGAAATATAATGCTGCACTTATAATGATTGTAGAGAAAGAAAAGTATGCAAAACTTATATAAATATGATCATTTTAGGTGATATGGCTATTCTTATTGTAGTAACCTGCTTGTGTGGCCATTTTGGTTAAGGGCATTCCTGCTGTTTTGCCATTATCTTATGACTCACTCCTGTTCCTTTTCCTGTCTAAGCTGAGAGCAATAATGGGACAGGCCACACCCACCTGCGATGTTGTATTAAATGTACCAGAAGTTACTGTGCTTGTCTGGCTGCTTTGCCTGACTATCAGAGTCAGTTATAAGTTTTGTATATGATAGTTAGACTCCAATGTCTCCTCCTAGCTGTAATCTTGCAACAATTAGCTTGTAGTAGTCTCTTAATAATGTGCTTAGCTATAGTTCAACTACTACATAATAGCTTTAGCCAGAGACTTGGGACTGATCATGTGCACAGTCGCATTCTCTATAGTATGATGTGTAGGTTATATGAGCACCCACTCCCGAGTCCTGAGTACTGTGTGTAAACAAAAGGGGGTCATTTAGGCAGGGGCAATTTTAGGGGATCATAATCTATTTATATAGAAGCAACAAGCTGCACAGTGCTTTATATTTTTTTATAACAAAAGACTCTAATGATGCCGTCCTCTTACCTGCCCAGTGCTTAACCCTTTCACATCAGAGTGGGTCGAGGTGGGCACAACACTAGAGCAGAGAGCACAACTGAGCCCATGTCACATGCATGTCCAGGGCCGCCAGCAGGGGGGACAAGTGTTCCGGGCCTGAAGGGGGGCCCAGAAGTGCTGCATTTTTCAAAGAGCTGGGTCCCCTTTACGAGCGCCTGAGCCATGCGGCCATTTCGCATATTACAGAATGTGGAAGTGCCGAAAAGACGAAGCTGAAGTCCCGAAGCGGCGAAAAGACCCGAATTCATGAAAGGAGGTGAAGTTGAAGTCCTGAAGCCTTTTGTTTACACGCAGTACTCAGGAGTGGCTGCTCATATAACCTACACATCATACTAAACACATGTGTGTGCACATGATCAGTCCCAAGTAGGGTTGCCACCTTTTTTAAAATGTTTTACCGGCTGCTGGGCGGCGGGGACACAAAGGGACGGGCCGTGACGGCAAAAGGGGCGGACCGTGATGTCAAAGTGAGTGGGGCCACGCCACGGACGCCACAAAAGCTAGAAGAAGTAAAAGAAAAGGTAAGTTCCAGGGGATTGGGGGCAGGCCGAGGGCTCCTTTTAATCGTATTGCTACATTGCCGGTAAATTTGTAATACCGGCCCCGGCCTTGGCAGGTATTTTACCGGCTAGGCCGGTAAAATAGTGGCCGGGTGGCAACCCTAGTCCCAAATCTCTGGCTAAAGCTATTATGTAGTAGTTGAACTATAGTTAAGCACATTATTAAGAGACTACTACAAGCTAATTGGTGCAAGATTACAGCTAGGAGGAGACATTGGAGTCTAACTATCATATACAAAACTTATAACTGACGCTGATAGTCAGGCAAAGCAGCTAGACAAGCACAGTAACTTCTGGTACATTTAATACAACATCGCAGGTGGGTGTGGCCTGTCCCATTATTGCTCTCAGCTTAGACAGGAAGAGGAACAGGAGTGAGTCATAAGATAATGGCAAAACAGCAGGAATGCCCTTAACCAAAATGGCCACACAAGCAGGTTACTACAATAAGAATAGCCATATCGCCTAAAATGATCATATTTATATAATTTTTGCATACTTTTCTTTCTCTACAATCATTATAAGTGCAGCATTATATTTCTCAGCCATTTGTAAAAACTTCCATTTATAAACCTGTAGTGTTTAACAGCAGCTCTTTTAGGAAAGGTTTGTTCATGTTTATTACTATGCAGCACAGGGGACATTAGAGGGCGCCCTCTATAGCAGGCCAGATACTTTGGCTTAGCCATGTGGAGGAGAGCTGGCCACTTCTCATCTTGTTTGTATATGGCAATAAGCTGTGTTCCTATTGGTTCAGGAATGTGACTGACAGTGTTGCTTCACAGAATGGTTATTTTATCTGTTTTGTGAAACAAAACTGTCATTTTGTGGAAAGAATGAATTCTGTACTATAAAATCTTGCTTTCTGTCACAGATATCTATTTTGTCTAGCTTGACAAGCATTAGTTAGTTACACTATTATATATTATGTCCAACTTTGTTTTTACATAATTCATTCTGTAAGTAACTTTGCACATAAGTGCGTCCGTTACATGGAGGTTATACATTTGTGCAACAGATTGCTTGTTAAACTGTACAGAATGGAGTTTGTGATATAATGACATCCTTCTGTGCACTAACCAGATTTTGTTTTCATTCTTTATTAGAAATAAGTCTTTTGTATATTTTTTTTCTCTGTGTATGGTCACAAATACTTATATAACATGAGAGACATTCATTCTGTGTATTAGGGATAGTTTTGTATACAGAATGTATTTGGGACAAACGGTACCCCATACATTCCTCATGTATAGTATTAGACAACAAAGTGGGCTTGGTTAAACAGATAGAGTCTTATTTATTCATGCAAAAGTTCAACATTTGGATGCAAAATATCAGGTTTTTTATACACAGTGCAGAGTTTGCCTCAAAATTCCACAGCAATGCACCAATATTGACACAAGGTCCATTTAGGTAAATTACATGTAAGATGTGGCACATCATTTTCCCTGCATTTTTGTTTGAATGGTATTACCAGCTTTTAATGAAATGACTTGAGCCAGGAAGACAATAATTCCAATCATCTCTTATTTCAAGCATCCTTTCATCCTGCATGAAATTTAAAGTTTTGCTGATTTACTATCATCAGCAAAAATAAAATCATTACATACAATACCAACTTCAAGGTTATTAATATACAAGTTAAAAACTAAAAGACAAAGGACATAACCCTATGGTACTCCACTAACAACATTGGTTTGATTTAAAAATGTTCTATTTACCAGCATTTTTTCATCCAAGTACAAAAACAAAATATTTTGTGCATAAAATCATGCTGGCACAAACTCATAGTACAGGTATGGGACCTGTTATGCAGAATGCTTGGGACCTGGGGTTTTCTGGATAAGGGATCTTTCTATTCTATTAAAAAATCAGTTAAACATTAAATAAACCCAATACTTTTTTGCCTCCAATAAGGATTAATTATATTTTATTTTGGATCAAGGAATAGGTACTTTTTTATTATTACAGAGAAAATTTTGAATTATTTAGATAATATGGATAACAACTTTCCAGATAAAGGATCCCATACCTGTATTGATGATACAAAAAGGGTATTTCGTCATGCATTCACTCACATGAATCCAGTATTACCAAAGCAGTAAGAGTTGTATTCCTAGGGAAAGTTTACTCCAAAACTTGGGAAACCAGGCATTCACCTATGTTGGCTTCCACCTGTTTTTTGTACAGTCTCATTCACCCATCAGGGGTTAAGATGGGTCATTGCAGGACACCTTTTTGTTCTTGAGCCGCTTCAGTGTTATTAGCCTTGTTTTTGGGAGAATATCTCTTAGAATTTAGTTTTTAGCAGGCACGTTATTTTGAAAATGTCCCTCCTTTTTAGGTAGTATGTTACTTCCACCACCCTAACTCACTGTTGATAAGGTGTATTTTGAGGTATGGGTAGTGGTAGATGTGCACCACACAGATTGCTTAGAATTTTGGACAAAAAATCTTGGTCTCATCTGACCACAAAGCATATTTTCCTCATTACAACTGTGTCCCTCATGTTTTTTTTTAACAAACTCCAGATGTGCTTTCATGTGGTTCTTTTTATGGTTTGTGCCACCCTTCATCACAGGTCAGTGTTATATAGAGCTCTTGATATAGTTCACCAGTGTCTGCAGAGATGGGTAAAAATACTTCAAACAAACCTGTTGTAATCTGCTAAAAAAAACTGATTATTAGGAGAAAGTTCTTCTTGCAGAAGCACAATCAGTCCAGACAGGAGGAAAAGTAACACTGGAGAAGCTTAAAGGGGTTGTTCACCTTAAAATTAACTTTATGGGGCCCATTTATTAAACCTTGACCTTTTCTGGTCAAGGTTTTTAGGGTGAAAACTTGAAGTTTTTTAAGAGATTTATCATACCCCCCAAAACTGCTAAAACTCCAAATCTGAAAATACTCCATCTCAAACCTGTTGAGGCCATGGGAAATGAAGTTGTTTCATAACATCTGCGCTGGGTTTTTGGTCGATAATCTGAAAAAGTTGAGTTTTCACAACCAAAACTCAATATAATCAAGTTTTTGGAGAGTCAATCGCATGATTCGAATTGACACTCGATTCTTTTGTGACGTTTTGTCACTCTGGTTTTTTTCACAAAAAAATTATTGCTAAGGTAAAATCAAAAAAGGAGTTTGGTTGTATTTGTTTTCATAAAAAATATGAGTTTAATTCAGTTTTAGTAAATGTGCCCCTTGGTATGATGTAGAGATCGATATTCTAAGACAGTTTGATTTTGGTTTTCATTTTTTATTTGTGATGTCTGAGGCATATAGCTTTTTATTCAGCAACATGCAACATGCTCTCCTTTTCATTGCACAAGGGCTGTGGCAAGTTACACAATGCAGGATGCAGTGTGCAAAGTACAAAAAATGATGATTTCTGCCTTTTTTGTTTTTTGCACTTTGCACACTGAGTCCTGAATAATAAATGTGCCCTAATGTGTTTGTTTTTTTAAATGTCATATTATAAAAATCTAAATTTGTATTTGAGTTCTTTGAAACAAATATGTCTCAAAGAAAAAAATGTCAAAGTGGGATTTAAAAATTCAGTAAAATGAGAGAACTTTTTCAAGGCACTGTATTTATTACTGCACTATATAACCTTTCTTGTTCGTCCTCTCAGTACATACCTTTCCCCCTGGGATCCTATAACTGAAATGTTATACATAAATACATAACTGGAATCCATAATGGTGAATATTTTAGGCAGAAACCATTACTTGAAGCAAATCCAATCAAATTCTATATTTCCCTGCCCCTGCTTTTCTCCGCATCTGCTGCCCTTCCCTTCCTGACTGCATTGCCAAGTTTTAATTCAATAAACAGTAAAGGGAGAAGCTGATCTTGTGAAAAAGGATATATTAAATAGGCCATTAAATGGGATTCCAGGTATTTCATTTATTCTACGATAGTAAATTGCAGTTATCTGTATTATAAACATATTTCTATGTTAAATCATTTTTTTTATCATTCTAATTGTATACATTTTTTATAAATCTGGCTTTCACTCTGTAACAATTTATAATCATAAACCTTGAATATCAATAAGACTTATTTTGATTTTGTTTATAATGTTTTAATCTTTAAGAATATTAAAATTGAGCAGGCACTTCTAGGAACCAATCTTCCAGGCAGACTATTCAATTAAAAAGTATTTATTTATTGAAGAGCACTAGGACACAGCCTAACGCGTTTCGTATCAACAGAATACTTAATCATAGGCTCAGCTGAAGCTTCAGGGCGGTGCACCTGGACCCCTTCCTTAAACTGGTGAATGTTTTTCACTTTGAGACCTGAAAAGATTTACTGCATCTACCCCATCAATGTTCATGATTCTAATTCTTTAAGAATATTAAACAATTTTAAATTTGCTCAAAATAACAAATGGATACAACTGAAACTTACTGGTGTACATTGCTTAGAAATAAAACATAGAAAAAGGTTAAATTGCAAAGACAATGATGTGATTTCACAGCAATGTCTTTGCAAAACCATCAAGATGCCTATCATTATAAATGACAAGTCATGCTAGTGTACAAGAAATCAGATCTTGCTGCTACTCTGTGTGACTGCCATATTTCAGCTGGTTAGTAAGAACAATCCAAGAGAACAGTAGACTCAATTATTTCGATCATTGTTATTTTTTTAGACTAAAGCTATATAATCCATTGGAATATGTGAGTATTGCAATCATTATCAGCTCTGTATTTGCATCCAGTGCTGCCCTATGCACTGGACCTTTAACTGCCCCCTCTTCATACTGATCAGTGCATGCAAAGTACTGTAAGTGTCTCCTTTAAAGGCATTCACCCTTAAAAAATGCAGCCCTGATCATTAATAACTGTAGTGTATTGTGTGCTATTTGCCTTAGGAAGGCAATCAGGAAGATTTAATTTCTCAAGGCTACCAAGAAGTGGTACTAATGGGTATTATTTTGTATCCCCCATTCTCTCAAACTCTTATAAGTCAGTTATAACATCTTTATATGGTCTTCAGTTGCTGGCTATGTATGCTATGTGAACTTCAGGAGGGGTAAAGGTGAAAAGGCCTATTTTCTCTAACCAGCATTCTCTATTTTTTTTTTAAATTTTAGCATAGTTTCATATATGTCTGCATCAGGCTTACTGTGTTTTACAACTTGCAGACTTAATGTGAATGATTGCAAATGAATTGATTTAAATGATATATTTCCAAAGAGGAAACTTGACCTGTGCAGAGGTTCCACCTAATGTTCTGAGACTCTCAGCAGTCAGAAATGCACTTAAATATAACATAATTATAACCCTTATCCAGGATGAAAGCAACCATTCCCCAAGGTCATTCATATTTCACATACAGAACTTTGTCTGCTGTTATATATAACTTATATTTGCTGAAAGATAACCCATATACATTTTCCATCCATAGCAAAGAATAGGACCGGAATAGGCAACCTTTATGTTCTACGTGTCTTAATATAATGTTTCCCAACCAAAGACTGCCTATATCTCATTTTGTAGTGGAATGCTATGTTTTAGCAGAAGTTGTGTAAATATTTGCTCTTTTAAAAGGCCTTCTATTTTATAATCTAAGACTTTAGGCTCATATAAACCCCTAACCATAATTTTATATATTGACTGGTTTAATCCTAGCCTAGGAAACTTTAAAGGCGCACAATACCATTTATTTACCATTTATATTTCTCTATTTGACTCATTAAGAATTCAGTATATTTCAGTGCAATTTCAGGCTGATAAACAACTCCATTGTCCATTGTGACTCCATTGTCCTCTGAACATCACCAACCTCTTACCTCCTGACTCATTTGCTCTTCCTAGCTTTTCATATAAGTTTCCCAAGCTTAATTAAATATACAAGGGAATTCTCCAATGGTACATATCATATTGAGTATACCATGCAATTACTGATTGCCAGTATTACACTGTGCAGGAATCATGCTGAAGGGAATATTAGCATGACTGATGATAGAGAACTGTTTAACACTGCAGAAACTTAAAGTTAATTTTTAGCTATAGAATAGAGTTATAGAATGACCAATTCTAAGCAGATTTTCTATTAGTTTTAATTTTTTTTTGTTTTATAATAGTTTTTTAATAGTTTTGTTCATTATTTGCCTTTTTCTTATGACTCTTTCCAGCATTGAAATGGGGGGTCACCCCATTTAAAACAAATATTTTGCAAGAATACAAATGTATTATTACTCATCATTTTATTCAGGCCCTCTCCTATTCATATTCCAGTCTCTTATTCAAATCAGTGCATGGTTGCTGTGGTAATTTGAACCCTAGCAACCAGATTGCTGAAATTATTGGAGAGCTGCAGAATAAAAAAGCAAAACCCACAAATAATAAAAAATTAAAACCGATTGCAAATTGTCTCACAATATTACTCTCTATTACTATAACTGGAATGTATCTGATATTTTTATTAAAACAAATTGACCTAACTACCATCCATGAATTTAACTCATTTTGCAAAAACTAAGCTAGAAAAAGTCGGTACTGGAAAAGTCTTTACAAGATTGTGTGACAATTTGAATCATACAAATTTTTTAGAATTTTATCGTACAAAAACCAGTGCAGATCGCAACATCTACAAAGTGTAAAAGGGACATCTGCCATTGACTTCTACATGACTATTTTTCAAATAGTCAAGTTTTCCCCTTTAAAAGTGAGACCAGAAAAAATGTAGGTTTTATAAATAGCCCTCTAGAGCTTAACTGAAAGGTAAACAACCCCTTTAAATCCAGCCAGTAAAACAGGGATAACGTCTGGAGAAAATGCAATTTTGCACTAAAGCACAGCAACCTACTTGCTAAACATGCCCTTGAATAATATTGGAGAGATCTATCTATCTCTATATACATATATATATATATATATATATATATATATATATATATATATATATATATATATATATATATATATATATATATATGATAGACAAATATAGCTAGATATCGTATATATATTTAAGGGATAAGCAGAGGTAGTATAAAATGGCAAATTATTCAAAATGTACAATAAATATAATAAAATGCAATTATAAATAGCAATACAATATCTGTCACACAAAAAGTTAATTAAGGAACTGTTTTTATCAGCAGGATAAAAAATTATATTTTTGAAGTGATAGATGCGTTTAGTGGTCTAGTGATACCTTTAAACCAGACAGATTTTGGCACTTATAGGAGATAATTGCTAATTGATAATTCCATAGTGTATAGTAATAAAATGTCCCAGGATGCCTGGATAATATTGCTGCCATAACTATTGATAAATGTGGGCTAATCAAACCTATGACTGTTGGTTCACATCTTGCACAGTTGCACTCACTGAGAACTGTAATTAAATCCATTTCATCACAATTACTTGTTCCAAATGCAAAATCTCTGAAGCGATCTGATTGCAACTAATTGTAGCATTCTCTTGGTGTTACTGAAATCAAGATGTTACTATACTGTATTATGTTGTACTAAAACAATTTATGAGCATATTTATAAACATGCAGAATTCATTTTAAGCCAAAAAAAGAAATAACAATTTGTGTAGTATTAGTTGCATATTTTTAATGCTGCAGTTGTTTTTTTTAGCACAATGGTCAAAGGGGAGGGGGGGGGAACTGTGTTGACAAGACCAGTTTTGAAACGTTCTGCTAGGCCAGTGCTACAAACCTTTTTTTTTTTTACACAGTGAATGGTGGTATAAAACTAAAAAATTGAATTTAACTGCTGTTTTTGCGTCACCTCTGTAAATATAACCCTTAGTTTACAATGGCTATTAAAAACATTATCACATTAACTTAGATCAATAGGATTTGACTTTTCCAACACTACTAGTCATTGTCACACCTTCTGCCGTTAAAACAATTATCATTCATATATTCTGCCAATATATCATTTCATAATTAAATAACAAAGGAGGCTGTTTGTGAATCTTGTGTTTTAGGCCAAGCAGCTGCAAGTAATAGAGGCAATGTTTATGAAAACAAGTTTCTGATGCGTTTCATTTGGCAGGGAGATATTCTGATGTAACTAAAGAGTGAATCTTACAGGGGAGGGTGGAAAAGGCAACATTGCATGTGCGTCACCAACAAGATCTCCAAGGTTACATGTATAATATATCCTTGATTAAATATAATGATTTGTTTGCTGCCCAATGGATAGCATCATATTTTACTTTTAACCCTGGACATGGCTTTCAGAGCAGCTCAGATTTCCACTCTGATATCTAAAGAGCACGCAGATTACACCTGCAGTCTAGCCAGATATTATGATCAAACTGAATGGTTTTTATGAACTGTGAATTATTGTGAATTCTGCAAACTTTTTGAAGGGATTCACAGCTGCTACATATGCAGTTTTCAGATTTAGGGGGTTGTTTATTAGTCGGAATGCCAAAAATGCAAAAACGATAAAATCTGAATTTAGAGTGGAAAATTTTTTTTTCAAGATTTAGTATACCCAGAGGATGGGAAAATCCGGCATCTCAGACCTAACAAGGTTGTTTAAGTCAGTGAGAGAGGTCCCTATCCTATTTGTAATTTTCTGTGGTCTGTGCCGGAATTAGCCTGAAAATCTGACTATTTCAGACTTTTTGGGTAAAAATCCCAAAAATTTTGTCTTTCGGGGAAAAGCCCAAAGAAATTGTGTGATTTGGGGAAAAAATTGTACAATTTGGATTTTTGCTCTTTTTTTTGGGTTCATGCAGGAGTCACTTCGCTAAGGAGATAGACGATATTGTTGCTTCACTCTCCAATGCCAGGCAAATTTTCACTCTGGTAAATGGACGTAACTCTGCTAATTCACTAAGATGTGGATTTTACTGAACGTTACCTTGGTTGCCAGACTTGCCTTCGCCAGCTCAGACCAGGCAAAGTGCAATAGAGTGCATAGGACTTCCTCAATTTTTTGCGCAAAATTTAGTGATAGCCTGCAAAGGTCCGTAAATTTTTTTTTGGGTAACCAGGTTCCCCCCTCCATTTTCTAACATATGGAACATAAACTATATAGTGGGCTCATGTGTAGGGCATTATAACAACTCTATTTTATTTATTAAGGTTCCTTGGACTTGTGTAATGGAATATTATTTGCTGCAACATATACGTCCATGTAACTTTATTATTTTCCGCCGTATGCAAATTAGGCAAATTAGGCCGGTGCATCTTTGCTTTGGTTGCCGAAGTAACGCTAGCGAAAATTCGCCAGCCTTTGGCGCCCTGGATGCAACTTCGCACTTTAGTGAATTAGCGTTGTCCTAGCCAATTTACGCCTGGCGAAGTGTTGCGATGGCTACAAAACGAATTTTCAGCGGTTAGGCAATTTGCCCCATAATGTCATTCTATATTCAGCACACAGTAGGGCTAATTTACAATGTCTTTGGAGGCAAGAGCACTGAGGGGTGAAAACTGCAAGCACATCACACAGGATATATGCCCTGGATATATATATATAACACTTTGCACCCCTTAGTGCTCTAGTACTTGCCTCCAAGGCCATTGCAAATAAGCCCTTCTGTGTGCAGAATATAGCATGAAAGATCATATTAACACATTACAGTTAACTATATTTAAAAAAATACAAATAATGAAACTGTGTAACATTAGTGACCAGTAATTTTATTTACTTTTAAATGAAAAGTAGACTTTGGAAATACACATTACTGTGTTCCCATATTTTAGGTGCTTACATATGCAATTCAATTAAAGAGGTTTGATGAGGCAGTTACTCTCTGTGAAATGTATATACAAATCTTCAGTTTTTTTTAAAGTTTGTTTTTGGGGTCTTTTAGAGGGCTGAGTGCAGACATACAACAAAGTGCCTAAACTACTGGTAGACCCCACAGGATTGTATTTGGTGATTACCTAGAAAAAATAAACTCAATCACATGCTGTTACTAAAAGAACATAAACACAAAATATACACAAAACAATACCTCTCTTTTCCCTAAATAGAAGTAGCTTGGCCACATCAGGCAGTTGCCTGTATATAGTACATTTTCATTGTAACAGTGAAAACCCAAATCACACAAATTTTTTTTGCCTGATTTTTTTGCTCTGATTTTTACAGTTTTTGCCCAAAAACCCAGAAATAGATGGATTTTCGGTCTTAACCAGCACAGACCACAATAACTTCAAATTTTTGCAGCATCGGGGTATAATAAGTCTTGAAAAATTCGGGGGTTTTTCCCCCCACAAAAAAATGTTTGTTTTTGCCATGAAATTATTGGAGCAATTCGAGGTTTAATAAATAAACCCCTAAGTGTATGGCTTCACTTTAGGTAGTGTTGAGTAGTGTGTTTTTTGTGATTTTGGTTGAATTGATGGCTCATGAGAATGAGAGATTTCAAATACATGTTACGTATATGTTACAGGTATGGGATCCCTTATGCAGAAACCCTGAATTATGGAAAGGCCATCTCCCATAGAGTCCATTTAAGCAAATAATTCACATTTTTTTCAAAAAAATTATTTCCTTTTTCTCTGTAATAAACAGTACCTTCTACTTGATGGTAACTAAGCTGCCATACTTTATTTAATGTTTCATTTATTTATAGTAGACTTAAGGTCTACTTAAGGAAGACAAATTAGTAAAGCCCAAGGCCCCAAAGAATTCCAGATTATAGATCCCATACCTTGTCATAAATACAGGACCTCAGTCCTCAGTCAAACTCTGCAATAGACCATTCTCCAAAACCCCACTCCTATTTAATGTTGATTTACTTCTGTAAAGTCGGGGGGAATTATTACATAGCCTTTTCCAATGACTCCTGGAGAGGAAATGTTTTTATGAGAATTTGGTCAGTGATGCATCATTCTAGAAACACTTCTGGGGTTACATTACACAGAATTTGAAAATTGACTTCCCTTCATCTGATATCTGAGATGGAGACATGTTAGGCCTGACACTGAAAATTTTGAATGAAGAGCTAATGAGATAAAAGTTAGCTTTTCCCTCAGGGGATGTGATGGAGTAATGTTGTGTTAGAAACATGAGACAGGTGGTTAGCAAAAGTTTTAATTCAAAAAAAGGGAGAGATTCTTTTACTGAAAACATGCCATTTGTGTCTATTTTATCTTTACAAACAAGTGAACAAACTTGTCATGTGTTGTAAATTAATAGCAATTAACTTGGGTATTTAGCAAGAACAACTGCTTATGTCATATAACAAATATAAACCTCCATATTACACAACCCAACAGCACAGGTGACAGAAACCAATCTGAAGTGACTCTGCATTCCTTTAAAGGGGTGGTTCATCTTTAAGGACATTTTGGTATGTTATAGAATGGCCAATTCTAAGCAACTTTTCAACTGTTTTTCATTATTTATTTTTTATAGTTATTTGCCTTTTTCTTCTGACTCTTTGCAGCTTTCAAATGGGCATCGCTGACTCCCTTCTAAAAAGCAAATGCTCTGTAAGGCTACAAATGTATTGTTATTGCTACTTTTTATTAATTTTCTTTCTATTCAGGCCTCTTCTATTCATATTCCTGTCTCTTATTCAAATCAATGCATGGTTGCTAGGGTAATTTGGACCCTAGCTACCGGATTGCTGAAAATGCTAATTGAAGAGCTGCTGAATATAAAGCTAAATAACTCAAAAGAGTTAAATAATAAAAAATGAAAATCAATTGCAAATTGTCTCAGAATATCACTCTCTACATCATTCTAAAAGTTTTCTCAAAGGTGAACAACCCCTTTAATAGTTCTGTGTGGCCTTGTATATTTTGGGAATCTTTTTGACTACTTAAAGCCGAGAAATAAAATAATGAGAAAATCAAAAAAAAAAAAGATGAACATTTGTTAAACATTTTACTGTACTGACACAACAACATACTTGAACTTAGCTGAACAGGCCTAGATACTCTATATCCACCATCTAATCTCATATCCTGCAATATATATTCTTGTCTTACCAAATGCTTACGTTAAGGCCCCCATAAACGGGCCGATAAAAGCTGCCGACAGACCGAGTTGGCAACTTATTGGCCCGTGTGTGGGGCCCTCCAACGGGCTTCCCGATAGATATCTGGCCGAAAGTCAGCCAGATGTCGATCGTGCAGGGTAAAAAATCCCATCATATTATGGCTGCATCTGTTCGTTGATGTGTTCCCGTCATCCGACTGCCCGTATTGCAGCTTCAGCTCGATATCGCCCACCTCAATGGGGGCATATCGGGAAGAGATCTGCTCGTTTGGCTACATTGGCAAACAAGTGGATCTCCCTGTGTATTGCCACCTTAAGAAAGCAAGTGTCAACCACACATCTACCCTTTCACTAACCATGCCAGTTTTGCTTTCAACATGTCTGCCTGTGACAACAGATTTTGCTGAATTTCCTACCTGTGCATACAGTGTTCTCATAACAAGTCCATCCATTCAGCCTTCCTACACTGCAAGCTACATGATGAACTGTAGCTGCAAACACATGACATTCAGGTCACCGTCAAAGTTTCTACCAGGACAAGATCTACATGTAGGCTGTGTAGGTAACTGTCTAAGATGCAGCAGTGGGGGGGGGGGGGTCAAGAAGAAAACAAAAACTTGCCTCTTGGCCCAGCACTAGTTTGTACACACTATTTATTAATAATGTTCTGTAATGATTCGTCCACATTAGTAGGAGAGTTAACGTGAACAACCTCCTCCATTACCCAGCATTTCTGAGCAGGATCGTCTATACATCTAGGACTGCTAAGATGTCAACTCTTTGCAAGGTTCGGATTGGGGGGGCTCGGGGCCCACCGGGACTACTGTCCAGGGCCCCCCTCTGGACCCCTGTGTATGCGCGAACGGCGCTGCAAAATTTTTTTTTGTAGGCCCAGGAAATCAGGAGAAGGGGTCTGGCCCAGCAGGGGCCTATGAGGACTGGGGCCCACCGGGTTTTTTCCCCGGTGTCTTGCCGGGCCAGTCCGATCCTGACTCTATGCATCAGCTCCATGCAAACAGGGATTCTAGAAAGCCAACCCCCAAAAAGGCATGATCTTAATGGGGTTGTTCACCTGGGTCCAAATTACCCTACCAACCATGAAATGATTTGAATAAGAGATTGGAATATGAATAGGAGAGGGCCTGAACAGAAAGATGAGTAATAAAAAGTTGCAATAACAATAAATGTGTAGCCTTACAAATCATTTTTTAAATGGGGTCAGCGACCCCCATTTGAACAAAAGAAAAAGGCAAATAATTTAAAAACTATAGAAAATAAATAATGAAGACCAATTAGAAAGTTACTTAAAATTGTATAATATACTACAAGTTAGCTTAAATGTGAACCACCCCTTTAACATAAAAGATCAATTACTGGACTCCTCTGACCTAATAATGAAATGATACATTTACACTACCTTTTAAAAAAATATTGCCATAATTATAATCATAATGCATAAATTTGCTCCATAAAAAATTCGTAGCAACCAGCAAGATGTTTTTCATTTAAATGGATGACCAATGCTGTTCATTGGTTGTTATGGGTTATTAGTTCTAGTGCAAACTTTGTAACAATAATAACATTAGTAGAATCTGTGGCTTGTACATGGGCTCATGCTGTGCTTCTTATCCACGATGCATATATGTATGAAATAAACTTAAAACATTAATGAGGAATAAAAAAACACAATACCCTCTGCAGAGTGTATTTTACTACTTGATTTTTTCATAATTCAATCAAAATACATCAACATATATACAGTACTAACAACTCACCAAAATGTGTTCTGCTCTGTTTGGCTCATTCAGCAATATAATTAAAGATGGCCCTTCCACTTGAAATGTTTCTTATTAGCTACTATTAAAATGAAGGAAATTAAGGATGTAACTTTACATCTAATGAGAGTATCCTGCAAACATCAGTTACATATGTTACATATGTCATTCATCTATATTTGACCCACCATAAAGGGAAATATATTTAGGCTTATACATAACCTTGAACAAGGTGGCACTTGTTAACTTACTCTAGGCTGGATATCTGAGCCCTACAAGTAAAAAAATCTGTAATATAGTAACTTTTCCTCCTTAACTTCCGACCTCCAACATGGATATTGTACGAATGAAATAGGTAAATATTTATCTTGCCATTTAATTCGTGCAACTACCCTTATGTTTTCCTACCTTAGCAAGCTTGCTGCTCTGATTTGACATTTCCAATATGTTCCAACCAGCTGCTGATTGGCTGTCTCTTCTTGCTGCAAGCCATTATTTGTTGAGTGTTAGCAAGCTCATGTTTCAGAAGAAGTGTTAGATGCATTTATACATTTAATAAAGAAGTAGAGGAATAAATAAAATGAACAAAGGTAGGCAGGGTGAGAACATGGCAATGCAAGGCATTGATCACAGAACTTTATATTTGTAAAATAACAGGTTTGGACAAATAAATCTTATATTTCATCTAGAGTAGTTAATGACAAAGGAGATATAATCACTCCTAGCACTTTTCTAATCTTTGAACAAAGTACTTTTGCCCATAACTACACAAAGTGAAACATGATATTTTTTTGCCTAGACCTCCTCATTTATAAATATGGAATACTAGAGGATTGGTTTGTTCTCACCCTCTCCATTCATTTTGTTAGTATTCTTTTAATTGTCTCATAGTTCGCTGGGACTTTACAGTTCAATGTTGATGCAGTTTTGGCCGCTCGCCAGTATTGGCTCTCTTCTTCTTCACTGCTCATACCTTGTATTCATTATTGTTCTTTTCCATAAATATTAGGTTGAATTTTAAAAGCTATTTTCAGGTCTAAAAATTACACTGTTTACACTGCAACTAATTCATTCTATAATAGAAATTTTATTCCGAACCAACAAGATAATCAGATATTCAGATAATCTATTGTTTCTCCAACTCAATGTAACTGGAGGAGTCACAGTGGGACATGGGGGTCCGTTTACTAAAGCGCGGTAAAAATATGTGCACAAAATATAGACCAATTTGTCGCCAAATATGTTTTCGCCAGTTTACTAACCTGCGGTAAACATATATTTGCGAATTTTCTTGCGCAAAAATATGTTTTCGCCAGTTAACGCATTTGCTGAAAAGAACGATACGTACACATTTACGCCTGGTTTACTAAACAGCGAAATGTGCAAAAGACAAAATTTACGTAAGAATATTCGCAAAATTTTACCGCCAACTTTGTAGTGGCATTAAAGTATTAAAGTATTTAAAGTACAGGATGTTTTGGCTTCTGCTTCTATCTGTTGCAACAGCAGCAGTTTCATATCAGAGTCGTATTATTGGCAGCGGGCATCACAGTCCAAGGATTTGTCAGCCTCTACGTTTTTTTGGTTTCATTGGGATTGGCTACATTAAACTGTGCATTTCTAAGAAGCAAAGAGATTGACTGGTATGATTTCTCATTCATATGATTCTATTGGCAGAAGGGTTTATATGATGCATAAATGTTTGATTGGTGTTACTCTGGTAATGTTGTTGGATGGTATAATCATCAGTCAATAAAGTTTATGAGTTTTGAAGATGCATTTCTGGCCATAAATTTCACAGTAAAAATTACCATAATAACCGCCATAAAACAAGACTATTTTATAGCATAAATATTCACAAAAACTTAATTTGTCGCCAGAAAATTCACAACTCACTAAAATTACCACTAACATAAGCTGGTTCATTAACGTAGTTACCGCAAGTGATCGCAATGACTTCTGAGCGCATCGATGTATAGTAAACTTAGTCGCTGCGTATATTCTGGCAGATAAATATTCTCACCGATAACATGCGGAAACTTAAAGTCAGATTTACCCCACTTTAGTAAACAGACCCCTTAGTTTGTTACTATATGTACCAGGGAATTGTTATTTTGTGTCAGGGATCTGTTATCTTGTTATCTTCCCATTGTTCTGTTGATAGACTGATGGGGTGATTTCATTCCAACTTGCAGTACAACAGTAAAAAAAGTGACTAAAGTCTAAAGCACAAGTCGCATGACTGAGGGCACCTGGGAAACTAACAACATGTCTTGCCACATGTCAGATTTCACAATTAAATAAATAAAAAGCAGTGAAAAAAGGTTACAAGCGAACTGAATTCCCAAGGATTTTAGTAGGAACTAGGTTAGGTTATCAGAATGGCTATTGCATAAAACTAGGCTCTGGTGCCTAGAATGTGGTGACCACACATATTATAAGAATGATCTTTGCATGCATCATTCACATCAGCCTCTGCCCCAGAGAAGATTGTGTATATCCATATTACAGAGTTTTGGGCACATGGTCACAAGTTATCACTAGACCCTCTCCATTGTATCTTATATTATGTCCTTATCATAATAACATACATACACACATGCACATTGGTTTCATAAGTTATAAAGTGAGCATTAACTTCCCAGTATGTTTCACGTAATATTAAAGAAGACACATACAATTATCAATCATAGCTAATATAATGTAATAAAATCTAAAAGCGAGCAGCCTAGATGCATCCAAATGTCAGAACAGGTGCATCCTCTGCCCATACATGCATCTACTTATTTTGTATAATTCTCATACTGTTCATAATGGACCAATATCCATGTACCATAGCTGTTGGTTGGTTTGTTGATCAGGCAGGTTTGAAGATTTAGGGGCATATATATTATGCTTTGTAAAAAGACGTTTACAGAAAAACAGGGTAAAAAGCTGAGTAAAATAAATGGCGAATTTATCAAGGTGTGTAATTTTACGCTATGCGAACATCAGATTTGCCGATGTTATTTTACATGGCTTCCGGCGGAAGTCACTCTAAGAAAAAACATGTAAAAATTTTGTAGTATATTATCCCGCAGCTTTTTACACAGCATAATAAATATGCCCCTTAATGTGCTGATGCACCAGAACAGCCAGTATATTGTGCATTAACAGGTAAGTAAGTGAAGAGGAGCTGCGACTGCAGATGCCAAAAAGTCAGTTATCTAGGGTTGGCCTGTGTATGTCTGCCTTTGAACTCATGCTATGGATAAGAACAGACTCAGACTGCTATATTAAGTGGGTTATTTATTTGACCATAATTTCATCCATAAAGACCTGTGGGCCGTCACTGCGAGTGCTGATGATTACTTGAGCCGCGTCTAATGAAGCCTCACACAGACAGACAGTCATTTGCTTCCTTGATCTGGGAAGCCCACTGAGAAAATTCATACAAGGTGCCCCAGTGGCAATTGCGTTGAGTAGAGAATCGGATCAGGATTGAATGGCTCTGCTAACCCATGCCGTGGCCAAAACCAGACGCAGGCAGGTGCCAGATGCTGAAAACATGGATCTCAAT
The DNA here is from genome assembly GCF_017654675.1 of Xenopus laevis. Taxonomy (NCBI): domain Eukaryota; kingdom Metazoa; phylum Chordata; class Amphibia; order Anura; family Pipidae; genus Xenopus; species Xenopus laevis. The sequence continues at coordinate 79,464,398 of NC_054379.1, forward strand.
CGACTCTCTAGCTTCATGCCCATAGAGTCCCTAAAGGAAGAAGCAAAAGGGACTGGAAGGCCCGTATTCTTGGAAAAACCAAGATACTGGTGCATCCAGTGTGGTAATGACCATTTTTCTGTAAGCTCGGGAATGGATAGAGCTTCTGGAAACGACAGTATTAAGTCCAAATGACAAAAACTCAAAAATTTTTTACTATAAATCCAAAAAACCTTGAATTTCCAAGATTTCTTTATACACCGAGGATGGAAAAAGTCTGAATCCGAAAATCAGGCATCTCAGACGTACCAAGGTTGTAAATAAGTCAATGGGACAGGTCCCAATCCTATTTGGAAGTCTCTGTAATCTGCGCTGGAATTAGCCTGAAAATCTGACTATTTCAGACTTTTTGGGCAGGAATCACAAAAATTCAGGCTTTTCGGGAAAAAGCTAGAAAAAACATTGTGCAATTCGGGAAAAAACGAGTAGGCACTGAGTGCAAATAAAATGAGAAATTCTGCTGGCATTTAAAGGGTTAAAGGATCAGATTGTATTTATTTTGGTTTCTGAATCACAGAAACCAAATTGCTGGTTTTTAAGATGATTCAGATCTGAGTCAAATATAGTAACGAAAATAACAAAAGTGCAATGTATGCCAAAAGACCTTTGCCTAACTTCAGTCACGGAAATAATCCAAGTTTTTGAATACAGTTGTTGTGAAACGGGATATCCTTGCAGATAAACAAGAATTTCTTGGGGTCAGGAGCTATAACCTAGCTACATAAAAATATGTATATTCTTATATGCCTGTACCTGATTTATTACATGACTTCCTTAATGCCTGTAAGAGGGGTCCTACTGTATATGATGCAGAATGGTTGAATAGTATTGTTGTTAATAGACATTTTTAAAATATTATCAACTTCAGTAACAGACTGGCAAAAGTGTTGAATCACAGATGAACACATTTTACTAAAGTAACTGTAATTTCATGAACGTTTAGCCAAAGGTTATATAAGGGGATAAAAGCCGGCCTTGCTGAAATTGCTGCTTTGCCTTATTCTGAATCAGATCCAGTGACTATAATTGTGCAGATTTTGCATTCCTGTGGTGAGCCCCAAACAGCTGCAGACAAGGTTGGAATCTTAAAGTCATGAAATCTGTAAATATGTGTCTAAAGGCACATCTGAACGACATCAAGACCAGCACAATACCTAAAATACATAACTGATTGCTAAAGCATTTAGGGAAGGCCTACAGTATGTCTTCTTTAAAAGCATGGGTAAGCAATATGGCTTGGTTTCAATCTCAAGTGGTTCTGGACTACAACAATTTAAAAAAAATGTATTATTTGGATAGAATGGAGTTAGCCTTTCTGTAATTTGGAGCTTTATGGAAAACAGGTTTAATGGATTTTCATTCAGTGTCAGTAAATTAATTATTCATGCCTGTTTTGAGATTTGTATCTAACAATGCATCATGTCTGCTAATGTATAAGTACATCAGCAGATGAAAAAGTGAAGAAGAGCTGCAACTTCCCTTCTCTTGAAAGGTAGGTCATAACATGTACCACCCCTCATACAGCATCATCTGTTCAGCCCATTGGCCAGTCTTTTGGATACCATGCCTGGTTGACCCATGCATGTTATTCTTAAAGAGATACTGACACCAGATAATAACCCTTTTCTATACCCATCATAACATTGTCTTTGAATGCTATTTATAATTTTGCCATGAAAGTTTTTCCTGATTCTTTTACATTACCTTTCTTACCCCCATGTTCCTCTATGAGCGGGCTGCCATATTTGTGTAGCCGTAGTCGGTTATCATTAGAAACTCTAACTGACAGATTGAGAAGGGACAGTCAGGTTGGAAAAACAGGTTTAGGAACTTCAAGTTATAATTACTTACAAGAACAGAACTATCAGCAAAAAATGATTAACGTGACCTATATGTAACTTTTAATGTAGATTAATATTTTAAAAAAAATTTGTGTCAGTATCACTTTAAGGCCCCTATCACATTCATAAACAGAATGATCAATATTATCAATTATTATTAGCCAATTAACCTACCTGTATGCCTGTATGATTTTTTTTTGTGTGTGGAAGCATAATTGTTTTCAAGCGGTTAACCGGCATCCTTCTGATCGGTTGCTATGGGTTAATAGACAGGAACCAAACCAAGAATCATTTATTAAATTACCCCATAGACTGCTATTAGAGCACTGATCAATTTGCATTTTAGAGATAAGAAATACAGTAGATTTATATAACTTGTAAGTGCTATTTGCAGAATAAGTGATTTACATTAAGTGCTTCTCAAATGCAAACATGTAATTTTCAATTATCAGTGATTATGTTTCTTAAATATTTTAATTTCCTTTGAGAACCCTTTAAATGTAAAACACGTGCCTTTTTTTTACTGGGTGAGTGGAAAATTCCTTTGCACTGTAAAGTTATGATTTCTCTGTTAAATGTCCTGCTGTGTATTACCAATGCTCCTGAGATAGTCTGGGAGCTAAAGTTCTACAACATGTGGAGGTCTTCTAGTTAGATACCCTTGAGAAGCATATCCTTTCACATAACTTTCTTCTTTCATTCGATCTTTCTTTATTTTTTTTTTCTTTATTTCTTTCTTTCTTGTAAAAAATTGCAAGACTTTTGACTTAAGAGATAAAGGAGATGAAAGAAACAGAATGAATTTACATAACATAGTGACAATGGAATGCTTCGAAGCTCAGGGCTCTAGAGCATAGAAAACGCATTGCTGCAACAGCTTCATTCTTTTGTCTGTAACTCATTTGTGGTTTGTATCACTGGAAACTACCAAGAATTCCGTCCAGAATAAAATATGATGCAAGTGATGGAATTTGTTGCCTTAAATGACCAGCTTGAACAACACAAATGTGTTCTTATACAAAAACTAAAGAGAAAGGAACTGTACCAATGGCAATAACTGCATTTTTGTAACAACAATTTGTATTGATCATATTTTATGCAGAATATTTAAATAAGTTATTATTTTAATGGAGATAAAAGCACAATGGATAACACAAAAGATAATAGGGGTCATTAATAGGATGGGGGACCCCTCATGCTTTCCTATTCATAATGCTTACTGTATTAGCCCAGAGGTTCATCTTTTCTGTGACACAGAATATTCATGTACCTGAGGTTACTCCAAGAGCTCCCTTTCTTTCTTATCTTGGTAAACGGTAGTGACTTTGCAAGAAACCTCTGCCAGAATATTGGGGACTGGGGAGACCCTGTTTTGAAAATCAACATCTATAAAACATAGAGAAAAACCAAACCACTGCCTGACATATTCATTTTACTGAGAGATCTGCTTTTTTCCCAAAACAAACCACGTCCCCCATTTAAATGAATGTTTAAAACGTTCTCTGTTCTTACACTTTAAAAATTGCTGGTGGAATAGATTTGTGTAATTGTCTATAACACATGGAAGAGAAAATAAAATGTCAAAATTGTTGAAATTATTAAAGTTTCTTGACCTGAACTCCTGGTATAAGCTCAAAAATATAAGCAATTACCATATTAGAAAGGCTAGTATGTCATTATTGGTGTCACTAGTACCTGGTTCCCAAAGTGAATTTCTTACATGATTACTTGATAACTTTACTTCTGATCAAACATCCACTCATTCAAAAAACAAAGGCCTTCAGCAGAATATTATAGGGGTCAATTATAGGGGCCATGAACAGAAGCCATGCATTGACTAGAAGCAGGCAGGCAATATAAGGCAAATAATAGATTAACCATTTTAGAAAGGTGGCAAACATCTTTCTGGTATTTATTTAGCTCAGGAAATTTTAATTAACAGTTGGAAAATGTACTGGGATTCATCATTTCCATAGTTAGTAAGTCTAATTAACTAAAGGGGATGTTTGCCTGAAAGTCCAAAGAAAAAATGTTTTATTTTATAAGGCAAATTTTTAATTTGGGTTGCCTGGCCCTTTAACTACAATATGACTGTGTTAGTTGAACAGTTCTAAAGCAGTTAAATATGTTTGAATTTGCTATCAAGTTATTCTGTTGTGAATTATTTATATTTTGGTTTGGTTGATGTAGTCCTAGTTTATGTTGCTATTATTATTATTATTATTATTATTATTAATATTTTGTATTTATTGATTTTTTAGTTATCCTATTTATAAAATGTGTTTCATGAAATCTTATTGTGTGCTCTTTATCAGTACCTCCCAATCCAGGACCTTATTTTCTTTTACTTAACTTTCTTTTCTATGAGACTATATGAACTCATTTACCAACACTGGGCAATTTTGCACTTGGGCAGTAACCCATGGAAACCAATAAAAAAAATGTTGCTTTTATTGTTCTACATGCAGCTGTCTGAACAAAACTAACCACTGATGTTTTTGTCCTGCAAAAAACAAGATATTTTTTTTCCACCAGTTGGAAAAGCAGTCCTATATAATCTTCAGATTGGGTAGTGTGATTCAGAAAGGCTATAATCAGATTATACTACAGTAATGGTATTAGCCTCTGCTCTTTGGCACCAGAAGCTTTTAATCTATGAATTGTCTGGTATTTGATGATCCACACCAGACTTTCCCATCTTATTCTAAATGACCCTTTGTTGCCTAGATTTTTTTTATACACCTTTGTTCATTGCCTCAATTATATTTTTATGCAATACTTATTAATACATATTAATTACTATGTACTATAGTTATATTTTTTGTGCATATTTGGTAGCAATATATTTTAATTCTAAAATTAAACAGGCTAACTAGCTAAACGGAATAAGAATAGGCCATCTAAAAATCCCTCTCCCCTTTCCGATAGGGTGCAGCAGGAATAAGAAAGCACCCCTTTTAATTGGAAAAATACATAAATGTAACTATTACTATTGTGTCTACAATAGATGTGTTCCTAGATAAAGGGATTATCTGGGGTTTCTACCTCAGTACCGAAAATCTAATATTCCATCCACATAGTTCAAGACTGACAAATGGCTTTGCTGTACAGTGAACTGCTCAGCAGTCAGAGAACTTGGGACATGAGCAAGGGAAGAAGGGAAGTAACCTCTGCTTCACTGAACTATATTACACATTAAAAACCTCATGATTATAGTTCGTCCTGATATTTGATTACAATTCATCGGCACTAATAAAGCACAGAAAGATGAGTAGACAAAAGTCGAGCTTCTAAATAGTGATGGGCGAATAAATTTAGCAGGAATGGATTAGCAGAAAAATTTCAAGTTTCGCCGCCTGCGAATATTTTTGTGAAACCACGGAGAAAAATCCGCCGTGACAAAAAAAATGGTTGCATGGTTGTGAACATAAAAATTTACGCGCGTCCAAATTATTTGGACGCCCATTGACTTTAATGCATTTGGACAAAATAGTTATGCATATAAAAATTGACGCTTGCGTCAAAAATTGACACGCATCAAAATTATTTTGAATCAAATGCATTTTGCGGATTTTTGCCATTTTGCAAATTATTCAGTGAAGCGAATAGTCACAGATTTGCCCAGCACTACTTCTAAACAATCATGAAAACTGTCCATTGATGCCAGGGACGGCCTGGCCTGCCGGGGTCCCGGGAAACAACCCGGTGGGCCCCAGCCTTGGTGGGCCCCTAGGCCCTTGGTTTAGTTAATTCGAAATGGCATAATGAAATAATTATATTTGTGCCGTGGGGTTCATCCAGGTTAGTGACACATATGCAGGCAGTGGGTTACCAATGTGATTGACAGTGGGCTTTTTTTGGCCATAGCTGCCTGCAGTACTTCTTTGGAGCTGAGCTGCTGAGGACACTGGTATGCTTCTAGGGGTTGTCCTCACTGTGCCTGCATGTAAATTATACATTTCAGGCAGTGAGTCAGGAGGCAGGCAACCACATACACAGCCAAACCGGAATCCTGCATGCGCACTAGCTCATTTGGGCCCTACTGGCCCAGACCCGCTCCCTTCATTCCCACTTACCTCCCTTCCTGATCGCTGTGACTCAAAAGTAACTGTGGTGCGCGCGGGGGGGGGTATTGGCGGGCTGAATGGGGGGCCCTGAGGGGGGTTGCAGCTGGGGGGCCCGGAGGGTGGTTTGGGGCCCCCTGTGCTACAATCCCGGTGGGCCCTGGGCCCCCCAGGCCGACGCTGAGTGGTGCAGTCAAAAGTGGTGCAGTCAAAAAGATCTTACTGAGAGAAATGAATCATTTCTGTTTTATTGTATTTATACTATTTGCTCATCTCAAATGTAATTCAATAATACAGATATCAAGATAGTAGTTTTCGATGTATTCTCTCTGCCAGATCCTGGGTGTGTATATTAGGAAAAGTTGTTGTAAATGGTTGCTTCATCTTGCAGAGAAAGAAACTGATTATGATGGTTTCACAGTTACATGATGGTTACAAGCTAATGAACACAGGAAAGCTTTGAATTTACTGGAATATACTGCATATAACCTTGTGACTTTAAATCTGTGACAACCAAAAACATGGCTGCTGCTTGTACTGCAGTGAGACAGTTTTCAGCCACAGCCTGGCCAATCAACAAGAAGGATTTGCTTCTGACTTTGGAGCCAAAATGAAAGTGAGGCTTTTCCAGGAAGAAGAGAAGTAGGGAAAGCATGGTCTCTGCACAGAACTACTGAGAGCAGCCTGCAATCTGTCCTTCTATCTCGTGAGTGTTCCTGCTGATCTATTTGAGTAGGAAGCTAGGGGTGTCACCTGTAGAACATTAAGGGCTATTCCACACGGGGAGATAGCGACGCGTTTGCGGTCGCGGCGACAAAGCGCCGCGACAGTCGCCGCGACCGGCGCAGGCGACAGTTTTGTATGGGCGCCTATGTAAAAACGCCTGTGCTAACCACACGAGGCGATGCGCTTTTCAACAGTCGCCTGAAAAAGCCTGGCGAGGCATTTTCAGGCGACTGTTGAAAAGCGCATCGCCTCGTGTGGTTAGCACAGGCGTTTTTACATAGGCGCCCATACAAAACTGTCGCCTGCGCCAGTCGCGGCGACTGTCGCGGCGCTTTGTCACCGCAAACGCGTCGCTATCTCCCCGTGTGGACTAGCCCTTACTCATATAGGGAACCCCATAATTAGAGTGCAGGGAGTTAGTTAACCCTTTCCATTCAGCCATCATAGTGAATGGAACTAGTGCGGCAGGCCTGAGTTATTGCTAGGGTAGTAATCCCTGTAGGATAGATAGGACTTCAGCCTTGTAGTGAGTTGCCAGTGTGTACACTGCATCTGGCCTGTGGATTTCCCATCAGCCTCCGTGACACGAGCAGTGTAAGAAATTTTGGAAGTCTCCTCCGACACCAGCATTCCAAGCTCAGTGTGGATTAAAGCTGCCAGACAGCTCCCCTGCATCTGCTCTGCCTCGCACGATTTATTCCTTTTTCATTACCACTGGGAGTTGGTAAGACCTTTACTTTACACACCCTGGTGTTGCAACACATACCTCTGCTTATACTACTTTGGTATATCCCCACAGGCCCATAGTGTGCACACTCACCATTCTTAAAGTGACAGTGGACATTCTCTTTTAAAGGCATTGATGCCAAATATAAGTCAAATATTAGGCCGTGTGTGTGGGTGCTTAATATACTAATGGGCAGATTTATCAAAGGTCGAATTTGAAAAAATTAAAAATTCTAATTCGACAAGACCAACCGAAACTTATTTTTTTGGCCAAACAGGTCCGTTTAGATTAAATAGGTCAGTTTTCGATCGAATTTGAATCGTATAAATCTAAGTAATAGCGCATTCGAATCATATGATCAGCGTTTTTCCCAAAAAAAACTTCTAATTTTCCAATAAATAAACCAATTGACTACAAATAGTTTCTAGGAGGTCCCCCATAGGCTAAAACAACCAATCGGCAGGTTTAAGACGGCGAATGGTAGAAGTCAAATTTTTAAAGAGACAGTAAATTACGAAATTCAAATTTTTTTCAAATTCAAAATGAATTTGGAATATTCCCAAGTCGAAGTACACAAAAATTAACTCAAAATTCTAATTTTTTAATTCGAATTTTCACTTCGACCTTTGATAAATCTGCCCCTTAAACATATAAAAAAATCAAAAAAATCAGAATACCATGAATTATTGAAAAGGTCTCCAGTCCACCCTTTGAAACAGAGGAACAATATAATGGGAAACGTCTTTACACAATGGATATTTAATATTCACCCTCATTTAAAGGAGCTGTCTGGTAAATTACTTATGTTTCCTTATACTACAGTATGAGCTGGGGATTTTGTAGACAGCTTTGCCATTAACAACATAATTAGTTTGTATTATGTTTCCCTCCCATCTAAGTTTGACTCCATAATGTGTTTTCCTCATCTACCGATTTTCATTCAGGAATTGTTTTTTTCCATATTGACCGTTAAAAGCCATTTCACTGCTAAACACAGAAGCTTTATAATTAAAATGTGCTAATTTAATGAAGAAAAAAATCTAGTTCCATGGTGAATTTTATAGTGTGTTAGATGCATTTGGAGTTAAAGAAGGCATACATTGCAGAAATGTAATTTATTGTAGTACATTTTTATTTTAATTAAATTATGAACAAATACATTGATGGCAGATAGGGATTATTTGGTGTATAGTTGCAAATGTAAGCCAACACATATATGATGATAAAGGCCAGAATTGGCAATCATATCTCTCTGGGCACAGTACTGAAAGCATTTTTTATAAACCATTCATGAACTACAGTATAGTGCGTCTTTCAGCGTCTTCTCAGGCTATTAGATGTACAGTCAGATGTCTATTCATGTGTTGCATTTTGCGGACGGTTATTAGTAATAGGAAACTAGAATTTCATTTATCTACAGAAGAGGAAATATTCATCCTTTGATGTGTTGTGGACAGACCCATCAAAATACCTATGGATGATGATGACATTTCATATACCCTGGGCAAAAGTCCTCATGTCTAGCTGTGGTTATGCTTAGTGATTTAATGCCCTTATGGAATTTTTATAAATTTAGCTTATGATCCATGTACTGATTGAAGAGCATATTTGCCTACTTACACTAAAAAAGACAATTCACCAGTACAAATTCTGTTTACTGTCACTATATCAGTCATCAGCAGGTTTGCTTTATGATATGACACTGTAATTAGACAGGAAGACAGAGGACATACTGCTACATACAGTATGCTATATACAGCTAAAAAAAAAACAGTCAAAGCTTTCTGCTCCAGTTGCAGAACAAAAAAAACATGTATCCAGATTTTAACAGATCATATGGGATTCTCATTGAAGGATCTTTTTGCATTTTAAAGTGGACCTGTCACCCAGACATAAAAAGCTGTATAATAAATGTCCTCTTCAAATTAAGTATGAAACCCAAATAATTTTTTTTAATTTAATTCATAGCTGTCAATCAAATATTGCCTGTCCCTCCTCTATGAGGCAGGGCAGACAATTACTTTCACTTTCCATTCAGCACTTACTAGATGTCATTGCACTGCTCACATTCCCCCTGTTCTCTGTACCATTTAATTGTGTAGCCAGTGCATGGGGATGGACATCAGGTCCCCCCGTCCTTGTGCACAAACTCCTGCCTGCTTGCTATAATTATTAATTCCCAGATGGAAGGAAACATGATTCAAACAATTTTTACAGTGCAATTAAAGTTCATTTTGCTTGATTAACATGATAAAATAGGATTTGGAATTATTTTTGTGTGTAACGGGTTCCCTTTAATGGTGTCACTGGCCTTGGATAGATGCACTATTGTTTTATCCCAATCTACAGCTTCCTGCATATTCTAGCCCTTGATAATATGTTAAAGTATGCTGGGATTTGTAGTGCAAAACAACTGAGTGGTTGAGCAAAGAGTGTTTAGATTCCTTTTAAGTCAATTGATTGCATTGACTGGAACTTAAATCTGCTCGTAAGCAGGATGCATAGAATAATATAGTTGGCGCGATATTGCTGACTGAAGATTTTTTCTCCTGCTGTTAAGGGTGGTTAATAATTTACATTGACATAAATTTAGTAGAATGTCTATGCATCAGTGAGATGCACTTGGTAAAGTAAGGCTGTGTATGTGTGTATATATATATATATATATATATATATATATATATATATATTATATATAGTATAATGCAAATTTAATGCAGAAGGCATTTAAATTAAACCTTATCTTAAATAATTTGTCAGCTTAGAGAGTAAGTACGAAGCCCTATGAATATTGCAGTCTCGGCAGACGTTTACAATTCTCTGCCACAATCTATATACAGTACATATAAAGATTTTAGCTCTTTTCATACAAATGCAAAAACAAGTCTCATATTTTAATAGTTTTGCTAAGACATGTGAGGACTATGATAAATCATATGTCCAGCAGCTAAAGTTGCATCTGGCATTTTAGTCATTATCTCTGGTAAAAAATTAGAAACATGCATGATCATTTGCCAACACTGATCAAGTATGCACCAGGACATTAACCCACAGCAGTGATTAGCTTTGCACAGTGATCTGCATGTAGAACTAAGATAACATTTTGTTTGGTTCCCATGATTTTCTGCACTAGTGAAATTTGCCCAGTGATGCTTTTAAACAGGTGACCAGTAAATGCTACTTGCTTATTGGTTGCTATGAGTTACTGCTCCTGGGCAGACTTACTGGATTTTATTACATAACCCCAATTGTGCCTTCTTGTTTATTATGAATCCATACTCCGTGTCAGCCATTTTGAGCTGTTTTGTTTTGGAAGCTTATTCTAAGATATGTTTTTTTATGGAATACACACTACATACACTTTAAAGAAGAGCCCACTGGGAGCTTTAAGCCTTCCCTTTAGAAATAACATATAAAATGTAATATGAGACACAGATGACTTAAGCCTTCTGTTGTTTAGACTGAGCAAATAATTGTTTGCAGCATGAACCAGGCATATTGTAAACTACTGTAAAATAAGCCAAAGTAAGATCAATATTACCATGGAAACTAAAGTAGAAAATGATAAAATAATATTGCAATAAATAAAACAATTGCGCAAGATATATGAAGCTAGTGCCATCTACTTGATACAGAGCATTTGTTCATGCTCTCAAATCTCAGTAAATTCATATTTTTGGCAGTTTATCTTACTTATCAGAGATTACCTTATTAAAGGGCCTTCTCTCATCTCATTGCCAGCTGAATGATAGTGGTTGAAATTAAAATAAGAAAAATATAGTATTTGAAGAATGCTTTATTAGTTCTGAAGTTCTGGATTTACATTATATGAACTTTCATGAAACATTAAAGAATATCTTCTGATGAAAATAAATGACTTAATTGAGTTATAGAAAATCCTATCACTGCCGAACAAACAGATTGTAAGTGTAATCCTGTAATTAGAAGCAGACCTGTTGCCTTTTAATTTACAAACGTGCCATTATTTCATAACAGATATAAAGCTTAGCCATCGCTTATTGCAAAACTTGCTTTATTGTTGTCTGCTGTGAAAAACTGAAGCTAGGTACTACTGCCATTTCTGCTTTTGTGTCCAAAAGTCAAGTGTCTCTTTCACAAATTTTTATTTAAGCATAGTGACCATTTTTAATAATCTGCAGTCATTTTAAAAAACTCTGTGAAAAGTAATATGAAGTTTCTAACATCTCCTCCATCGGAATGACACACAATCCCTCCAAATGCAGCCCCTTGCACCCTAATAAATAACGACAAATGTTGTTGCCCGTCTGTAGTATCCGGCTTGGATCTGCATCTTAGCAGCTTGCAGTTACTGTATAGTCCCCTCGCTATGAGCAAACATATAAAGTTCTTGTCCAGTGATTTAGTATATTTGTGGCATGGCTTGACACAACTGATAATACTGGATTCTTGTGTGGAAGTCCTGGTGGCCTGGTAGCTGAGGGCCAGGCCCAAAGCCAAAGGTTTTAGTCAGAAAATCACACTTAGGAATCCAGTCACTCCCCTGGGGTATGGGTTTACCTTATGGGATACTTTCTCTACTGATGAGACAATAGTGCTCATCAAAAGCAAATTCATGTGCCACTGAAACAAATACAATGTAGACTTTTTATTTGTGTTTGATTATAAGATAAAGTGGAAGGGATCCTAATGTTAAATAAACCAATTAAATGAGTATTCCTACCACCTGCACCTACATGGCTCTCAATATGCCTTTACTGCCAGGACTGTGAAGATGTTTAAGCCTATGGAACTTAACATTTATGCCCCAGCTAGGGATAAGCCCTTTAATGCTAATTTATGAATAAAACACACTGAAACAGAATAGTGGGTGAAAGTCGGCCACAGCTTTATTTATACTGTATATATTTATTTAATTCCCGATCCTTGCCATTTCAAAACGTATCTCGTTAACTGTCAAGTATATGACCTTATATATCTTACCCCGAATGCCGGCCACTGTGTGCAGTGGGCATGTGGTGTCGCCTTTTATACTAGGCCGAATACAGGCAAAGGATCAATAACCGCCACGCTGTGACAAGAACACTGAAATCCAACATGTATACATTAAAATGAACAACATCAGACCTCGTCCCCTTTTTTCATTATTATTTTTTTTTTTTTTTTTGTAAAACATAACAAAACAACAATGGAATCATTTATCACTGGGTGGGTGGGCGGGAAGTTGTGCCTGTAGCTGCTATGGGCGCCAAGAGGAAGCTCAGTGGGAGGCGCTGCCTTATAAGGCCGTTCCTGTGTACAAGCGCGCATGCGCACTGCGCGATGACGTCACCCCCGTTCTTGCGCCTGCGCAAAGACGCCAGGCGCGAACACGCTGGCGAATTTACGCCACTGTTTACTAAGGGAAACTCCCACTCCCAGTCAGTAGCGCTTTCGCTACTTGCTTCAGCGCTGCTCAGACTGTGAAGATGTTTAAGCCTATGGAACTTAACATTTATGCCCCAGCTAGGGATAAGCCCTTTAATGCTAATTTATGAATAAAACACACTGAAACAGAATAGTGGGTGAAAGTCGGCCACAGCTTTATTTATACTGTATATATTTATTTAATTCCCGATCCTTGCCATTTCAAAACGTATCTCGTTAACTGTCAAGTATATGACCTTATATATCTTACCCCGAATGCCGGCCACTGTGTGCAGTGGGCATGTGGTGTCGCCTTTTATACTAGGCCGAATACAGGCAAAGGATCAATAACCGCCACTAGGAGTTCGTGTAATCCTACACCGAACTCCGACCTCCACCCAGAAGAGAAATGGCTCTCCCTACGCCATCGCGCAAGCCCGACAAAAATATATCTAAACTGGCCTCATTAAGGTGAACCCCGTCAGCTAACAAGGGGGTATCCGTTTTCAATTGCCGGTGCCGAACCACCACCCAGCCCTGGCTACGCACAAAACGCGAGATTCTTTGATTAAGCAGGGTGCGGGATCTATCAACTGCAGCAACATTGCGGGCACCCCTCCACGCCAACCTGGGCACCAACTCTGACCAAACTATAACCAAATCCATAAAAAATGGGGGGAAACAAACAATATCGGATTTTATGAGAGAAATAAGCTCAGCTACCCGAACTTGGCACAAATCATTACCCCCGGCGTGAATTACCAGTACCAGCGGGCCATCATAAGCTCGGCTAAAGCAAACCACCTCAGGGAGTACTTGCAGCCACCGCATGCCACCGATTCCTCGCCAAATCACACGTGTGCCAGAAAAACCAAGGTTTTTTCCCCCTGGACGAATCTCCGCACGCTGTGCCGCTCGACAGATGTATGAGTGCCCCACCAGAAGCACCACCGCAGATGAACCGTCTGTAAAGAAAATTCAGTTAGTAAGAAGCTGCGGTCGAATGTAACCAGCATAACATTTCGATTTCCATCTGCCTATGCACTTCAATTGATCCTCACTCATGCCCTGAACACTAGCCTCCGTGGCTGCCCCTATTCGAAAGGAATGAGTCCCAAACTCCTTGGAGTTGAGCCCCAACGCAGTCAAGCATTTCTTAAAAATAGTATCAAACTGATATCTAGTCAGAGGTGAACCATCCTCATGAGACAAAAAACACACACCCTGCTTCCGAACCGCCGCAAATGCGGTCGCAAGTCTTGCCGGGCAAGCTACGTCATCAATTGCTGAAAGAGTCACCCAAGTCCCCTGCCCATAGATGTCCGATTTAGATTTACGGATTCGGAAGCGGATGAAGGAGTTACCAAGAATAACGTCTTCCGCCTGGAGGCCACCTGGTTTGACCTTACTCATGGGGACCAGCTCGCTGATGCGAAGAGCACCAAAAAATGCCAAGCTAAAAGCAGTTTGAAACAGGGAAATCTCATAAGGGGAACTAACTGCCTGCTGCAGACCCAAAATTAACTGTCGTAGCAGCGCAAAAGAGACGGGCCGGCGGCTCTCCCTTTTAACTACTTCCTTCTTCCACCCTTTAAGCGCCTGCGAAATTACAAAATTTTTCGTCACGTCATGCCAACCCGCCAACTTAAAATAAAAAGCAAGCCCCGACAGACGTCTCTGAGCCACTGTGGCAGAATAGCCATCTGCCCTCACTTGTAACAAATAATCTATTGTGAGTTGCAGCCTGTCAGCGTCACTGGCTAAGGACCTGCCATGCCCCATCTGTACCCACTCAGACCAAGCATTACCGTAACCCTTCCATGTCGCTGCCGTAACCGATGCCTGTATCAAACTCATAAATTCGTCTCCACCAGGGGCCACAGGGAAGCTGGGCATTCTGTACCCTCCTCGTCCGCCTCGGGAGCCAGCAGTCGAAACGTTGACCACTGAAAACGAGAAAGAGCATCAGCAATGGAGTTGACCTTCCCTGGTACGTGCCTAGCACGAAACCAAATGTTATGGGCTAAGCACAAATACACCAAATGTCTCAGCAAAGCCAAAACAGGAAGGGAGGAGGAAGATAACCCGTTAATGCAATGCACCACACTCATATTGTCCGTCCAAAAACAAATCTTGCGATTGGCCAGGCCGGGAGCCCAGAGCTCAAGGGCAACTACGATGGGGAATAGTTCCAATAAAGTTAGGTTCCTGCAAAGACCAAGCTCGAGCCAGGTGGCTGGCCAAGGCCCCGCACACCAGGAATTCCCAAGTACGGCTCCAAAACCAGTCAAACCAGCCGCATCAGTGTATAAGGACACCTCACTGTTTTGGACCTCCTCACCCAATAAGCAAGTATGGCCGTTGTAGATGCCTAGGAAAGAGTGCCAGACACTTAAGTCCTCTCGCAACTGTTTAGTAATGCGAATGTGGTGATAGGGTTTTTCAACACCACGAGTGGCCAGAGACAGCCTTCGGCAAAACACTCTGCCCATAGGCATAATGCGGCAGGCAAAAACCAATAGCCCTAATAATGATTGCATTTGTTGAAGTGTCACCTTTTTGCAGAGTCGAGCCACCGTGATGGCGTCCTTCAATTTTTGCAATTTGTCTTGTGGCAACCTAAAAACCATCAAATTGGAGTCTATTTCTATGCCCAAAAAAGAAAGAACCGTAGTGGGGCCTTCGGTTTTATCCAGTGCCACTGGTACCCCAAATTTCTGCATGAAAAAGTGGAATGCGTTCAACAACGAACCACACACCTTGGAAGATCGGGGCCCCACAAAAAGGAAATCGTCAAGGTAGTGCAGCGCGGAATTGAACCCCGTTTCAGTACGTACTACCCATTCCAAAAATGAGCTGAAAACCTCAAAGTACCTGCAGGAGATTGCGCAGCCCATAGGTAGGCACATATCATAGTAAATAGCATTGTTGAAATGACACCCCAGCAAATGAAAGCAATCATTGTGGACCGGGAGGAGCCGGAAAGCTGATTCTATGTCTGACTTAGCAAGGAGCGCCCCTGAGCCGGCTGCCCTAACCAAGGAGACAGCCCTATCAAAGGAAATATACGACACTGCTGCCGCCGCTTTGCTAATCCCATCATTCACAGATGTACCCTTTGGGTAAGACAGGTGGTGTATCAACCGGAATTTTCCGGGTTCCTTCTTGGGTACCACGCCCAAAGGAGACATCCGCAAATTGGGAAAAGGCAAATAGTCAAAAGGGCCGGCTACCCTGCCAAGCTGGACTTCTTTAGCTAGTTTCAGCGCAACTACCCCCGGGTTGTCAACGGCACTTTTCAAGTTTTCAGCAAATGTAGGAAAGGGCGAGTACTGAAAAGGGATGAAAAACCCATAGGTAAAGCCAACTCTAAGTAGGGCGGCTTCCTGCTTCTTGGGATAACTGTCTAACCACGGGGACATCCTTCGTACGCTCACTGGGGTCCTCTGGCTTACCGGTGCCAATACGGGTAGTAGGTTTGAATTTCTTAAAGCATCGGAGTGCCGAATGGGCTCCTCCGCAAGTGGAACACTCGTGTTTGAACTTACAAAGGCTGTAGAACCTGCAGTGTCCCTCATTAAACAACCAGCAGGAACCGGGGCGTCTAGTGGCCGCTGCACTGGGTGCCCCAAGGGTATGTTGTGCAGCGGGATATTGAAAGGGTTGTGACCTCTGTGAGGTCATCAACCGAAGCCAAACATCAGTCGCCTTGCTATCCCAACCCAGATCCGGTTTAAGCGCTAACCGCCTCCTGAACTCCTCGTCATATCTCCACCACGCAGCGCCCCCATGTGTCCTGTAGGCCCCATAGATTAAATCCAAGTACACGAAAAGCTCAGAACATTTATTAGGAAATTTCTGGCCCACTACACAGGCCAGCACCGAAAAGGCTTGTAGCCAATTTCCAAAAGTCTTTGCTACTTTTACTTTTCTGTCGTCAGGCTTTTCAAAACGCCTCTCCCGGTCAACTGTGGGCTGATCTGGTGAAATTAAAGACCATATGTCAATATATTCATTGCGCCAAATTTTTTCCCTGATATCAGTGGAGATATGGCACCCTAATGGTGTAACACCACAAAAATAGGAGTCTTTCAAAGGACAAGTTAAAGAGGGTTGGGATGCTGCCGAAGCAGTTCCTAGTAAATTACCCATAATAGACCGTAAAGCATTAAGGACTTCTGAATTACCTCTCAGCTGATCCCAAGCACCCAAACAAGCATGCTCACCTGTATGCTGTTGTACGCTGCTTGGCAAAATGCCATCACTTCCAGCCTGTAACAATGGGTTGGGAACTGGTAGAGTAGCCGTTGCTGTCTGTGGTGCAGGAACTGTAGTAGCTGCCTTCCTTTTAAGGCGAACAGAGTCTCTCTCTGAGGAGGAGGTGTCTCGTGCGCGGGAGGCGGATGAGCTGTGGTCACTGTACCCCGGACCGTAGCGCCTATGCCTGGAGGCTCCCCTATTGTCCAAAAACCTATCTGGGGACCTATCAGCGCTACAATGACGTTTACACCCGCCAGAACCTTGTGATGCAAGATCCCTAACCGCTACTGACCCTCCCATCCCATGTGATCCCCGCCTGTCTAGCCTGTACTGGCTTGAAACCCTATGTGCAGGGAGTGAGGCCGGAAGCCGGGAGCCGGGATGGTATAAGGGAGGAGGGTTGAATAGAGGCGGAGGAGATTGATGAATCACAGGTGTGAGTACATGCTAAGGCCTAATGGCCTGTGATGGTGCCGTATCAAAATTGGGCAGCTCTCTTTCCTCAGAGCTGTATGCCATGGAATCATGAAGCTCCTCAACTAAATTAGCCTCTGGGCCCCCCATCACTGTGCGAACCCCAGTTGGTATGCCACCACATGGCCGGGGGGAGGGGGGATCATGGAAGGCGATGGGGAACGACTTTGCATATGCCCCTGACCACAACTAACATGACCTGGGGAGTGTAAACGTGACTGCAACCCAGCTACGGTTGGTTCTGCAGATGCATGAACTTGTGCAGTCACCTGTAACTGTGGGGGTGTTACTGCTGGTGTAGAAGTTACCACCGGTACTATGGCTGGCTGAGCTCTCTTGCGAGCTGTAGGGGGACTGGGGCTTAATCTAGTGGGTGGGCGAGAACGGCGAACAGGGCGAGCCCTGGTGCCTCTTACCCCTTCTCTCCCAGATCTGCCTGCTGCCTTATCTTTTTCAGTGTAGAGGAGGTTCTGCAACCACCCTGTACCCTCTTGTGCCATCCTAGCCTGGATCTGCTGCAGGAGTGCGTCCTTCATTTCAGAAGTTGTGCCTGTAGCTGCTATGGGCGCCAAGAGGAAGCTCAGTGGGAGGCGCTGCCTTATAAGGCCGTTCCTGTGTACAAGCTAGCATGCGCGCTGCGCGATGACGTCACCCCCGTTCTTGCGCCTGCGCAAAGACGCCAGGCGCAAAGACGCCAGGCGCGAACACGCTGGCGAATTTACGCCACTGTTTACTAAGGGAAACTCCCACTCCCAGTCAGTAGCGCTTTCGCTACTTGCTTCAGCGCTGCTCAAGAACACTGGTTTGCATCTAAAAGGAACAGTAACACCAAAACAAATGTGTTTTAAAGGAATGAAAATATCAGGTACTGTTGCCCTGTGCTGATAAATCTGGTGTATTTTATTCAGAAACCCTACTGTAGTTTATATACTCAAGCTGCTGTGTAGAAATTGTGAAAATTGAAGAAAGGCTATATGGTACAGGTTAAATAGTGGATAACCGATAACACCATCATATCCTATCTGTTATGTAACCTGAGCCTTTTCTCCTTTAAATAGCTGCCCCCATGGCTACACAGCAGCTTATTGTATGAGCAATAGTAGTGTTTCTGAAGCAAACACAAAAGTTGTACCAGTGCAGGGCAACACTGCATTATATTTTTATTACTTTAAACACTTTCATTTGTTTAGGTTATCGTTCCTTTAACAAGCTTGACAATGAATGTCTGAGGAAATTCCTGTTCTCCACTTTGTTAAAAACAGAAACAAAATAATGAGTGAACATGATATGTAGTACTGCCATCTGTACCTAACTACAAGGGGGTTTATGTCCCTGTCACAAAATCCAAATTTTCAAATCTGAGTAATACAAAAACAAAATCCAAACAACCACCAGAGAAACAGGGAAAAAATTTTATAACCCTGTTATCTCCAAGCTAACCAGTTCAGATGAATCATGCCAAAAGGTATATAGAAGAAAAAGTATTTTAAAACATAACTTTTAATAAAAGTAAGTTAAAAACACACGCACCCACAAAAACAATGCCATATGAGACTCCATTGTAAGTATATGGAAGTCCGGGACCCTGTCCCTAAAACAACACACAATTAAAAGCCAAGCATGGGGTGAATCAGTGGACAATTATTGTAGTCAGCGTTGTAAATTCACGCCTGACCACAGTAGTGATTAAAGTGATAGCCATATATTTGTAGCCATTCCCAACACCTCCCTTCCAATCATTCTCCAGCCCAAATTCTACCTAGCTACGTGGGGAACAAGTGGGAGCTATTCGCCCACTGTCCACCTATGCCACCTATGCGGGTGGCATAGGTGGACAGTGGGCGAATAGCTCCCACTTGTTCCCCACGTAGCTAGGTAGAATTTGGGCTGGGGAATGATTGGGCCCCAGGGTTATAAAAAATTTTTTTTCTATTTTCCCTGTTTCTCTAGTGGTTGTTTGGATTTTGTTGGTTCTTTAATGAACACTAACCTGCAGATAAATTAGGTCTGAAACTTGACTACACTCACCTTTGTGAATTTAATACAGAAACAATCATTATCTATGAAAATTGTCTAGGGTTATCCAATTTCGACAGTTATTTTCTTCTGTAACCTTGTAATACCCCTAATTTTATTATCTGCTTCTTCTTCAACTCTGCTCTGTAGAGCATCATTCTTATGCTATGGGGAGTAGTAGCTAACTTTGGGCCCCACCCAAATTGCATGTGTCCTATGTAAGAGTAAAACAAAATTCCTTTTTTTCTGTTTCTTTTTTCTGTATATTGTTACTAATATAATACTTTTTTAACCACAATGGTTTCATTTTTCTTTTCTGCATTTTAATTCTGAATTCCTGAAACAGTTATGTAATATCCTAGAAGTTTTGTTTTCTTTGAAATAATTTTTCCCCACTTTTTGTGCTTTGAAAGTTCCCTAAATTTATTAAATGTGCCCTTAGACTTCTTTGGGGCAAATTTACTAAAGGTGAAGTGGCTAACGCTAGCGAAAATTCGCCAGTGTGACGTCATTTCGTTACTTCGCCGATTTACTAACGGGTGCTGGCGTAAATTCGCTAGCAAAGTGGACCTACTCTAACGCTACTTCTCACCCTTATGCCAGGCAAGTTGCGCTATGGCGAACGGACGTAACTACGCTAATTCACTAACTTGCAGATTTTACTGAACGTTACCTCTTGCGCCAGACTTGCCTTCTCCACCTCAGACCTGGCGAAGTGCAATAGAGTAGATAGGGCTTGCTTCAAAAAAATGTTAATTTTTTTCTAAGTCCCAAAAAACACTGGCGTCTTTTATTTTTTAAGGGTGATTGGCTGAAAAAGTACTTTAACTTGGCACAATATGCAAATTATTCATCACAAGCGTAACTTCGCTTTGCTTGACGAACGGTAGAGCAACTTGGCTACATTTCGCCTCCCTAAACGCAACTTTGGATTTTAGTGAATTAGTGGCGCCCTGGTGAAAATTCGCCTGGCGAAGTGCGGCGAAGGCGTCGCTAGTGCATTTTCGGTGCTTAGTGAATTTGCCCCTTTATGTTTTTATCTTATTTGCAAACATTGCAAAACATTTATCAAATGATATCTAGTTGTGATGCTATAGCCTAAATGTATATCTTATATTGAATTTGTTCTTTCTCAGAAAGTCAGAACGAGCATAGTTTATACTTAGCTAAGTAAGTGTCTAAGACCATTTTTGCCCTTTGATACTAGGCACACATATCATCTTGAAATCAACCAGGATGGAGTGTGGGAAGCTAGTTAAAGAATGTTTTCATTGGGATAAAACATATGGTGTTGGAGATTGGACAAGAGACAAATAGCAATGAAAAAGTAGTCAGGACCTCTGAGCAGTGTTATATTACTCTAAACATGAATTACTTTATTGTCTCACTTGTCAGATGGTGAACAATCAGCTGTATGGGAGTGAATTCCAGATGAACAGAAAGATGCCTTATTCTGTGGACACACACAAACACTGGCATAGTTAAAAGGTAGCCCCTTGCAGTTCTACTTTTCACCATCGCACATGCTTTCCTTCAGTGCCTTTTGACACAGGGGACATCATGGAGATCAACTTCGGTGGGAAAAGCCAGTCTGAGTCTCGCTGATATATTGCCAAACTGCTATCCAGGGCTATTACTTTATACTGCAGGAAAATTAAGTCCAAATGTGTCAGATGACAGAAGTGTAATTTGAGAAAAACTAACAGTATACTTCAATTGCCCAGGCCTCCTAGGAATGTAGTATTACCCAGGCCTCCTAGGATTTTAAGGGTTTTGACAAAGGTTTTTTAAAAAAGAGTTTTTTTTAACAAGGTAGTGTGGTGAGGTCACTATCAGGACACCTGGGAACGTCCAGGACGGAGATTACATATCTTCCATGTTCCTAGCAGAGTGTTTCCGGAACTGCTAGTCCAGCCTGGGTGTTTTAGGTTTACCTGAGGCATCTCAAGTGGATAATTAAAAGGTAGCTCAAGCCACAAGGGAGAGTTCCAGTCTGGGGGGGAGACAAATGAAAGCTGCCTGTGTGAGCTCACTTAGAAGCTTGGATTCACAATAAGGTCGGGACTTTGTGTTTCTTAATTTTTCTCTGTTTTGACAGGATCTAGGCCTGCTCCTAGTTAGTTAGGACAACTGATCTGTGTTAGTTAGGTGGCAAGCATTTCATTTTGAACTGTATATTTACTATTTGTTTCAAGTGAAAATAAACTGCCTCAAAATACTACACTCTCATGGGCTGTGACTGTGCCATGGGCTACTTTTCCCTCAGAAAGATGGTCTCGGTTACCTAACCCCTGACAGTAAATTTTTAAACTATGACAAAAAGCTGAGAAAAAACGCTAAAAACACATAACCAACGTTACAACGGAATGACCATATAAATAGAATCACTTTTGGGCTTTTTATAGTCACAACATTGCAAAAATGCATACTTGGCTAATGTCTGCCCTACTCCTCTGATATTTATCTGTTGTTTATACAGTATATAGTAAATTTTTTGTTCCAGTAGATTGTGTTGCATATAATGGATATTTGGTATAATCTATCAATTATTATTTAATTTTTTAGGGCAATATGCCAACTGCCAGAATGGGTTCCACAAACATACAACCAGGCTGTTGAGGTTCTTCTTAAGCTACAACTCCCACCCTCCTCCTATAACAGGAACCGCACTTAAGGATATAAGTTTAGCTAGAAACTTATACATAATTTTGCCTTACAAATAGAGCTAGCAAAAACATTTAAAAACATATATGCGTGAGCACCATTGCTCCAATCACAGCAAAATTAGTAGTCCAGGTTCTTCCTTATCATGTCCAGTTCATGTCCATTATAAAAAAGTGCTTTAGTAATGCAATATGTTTCAGGTTAACAAGAACAATTTATCATGTATGCATTCAAATGTAAATATCACATCACGGGAAATGACATAATCATTACCCCGCCCGTTGTGTTCCATCCATTTCAAATTATTCCATAGTGTCCATCATGTTAGTTATTCTTTGTACCAATCCATAAGTTATTCAGTCCCCATTTGAATGGATCACTCCAAATATTCATGAAAGTAGTCCATTTGAAATTCAATCCAACCATCTTAAGAACACAATGCTATGGGGCAGATTTACTAAAGGGCGAAGTGACTAACGTTAGTGAAAATTCGCCAGTGTGATGTCATTTAGTTACTTCGCCAATGTACTATCGTTGCGCTGGCGTAACTTTGCTATCGACTCTATCGGTAATTCTCTCCCTTACGCCTGGCGAAATTGCGCTCTGGCGAAGGAACTATGCAATTTCACTAAGGTGCAGATTTTACTGAACATTACCTCTTGCGCCAGACTTGCCTTCGCCACCTAAGACCAGGCGAAGTGCAATAGAGTAGATAGGACTTCCTCAAAAAAATGCTGGTGACTTTTCATTTTTCAGGGTGATAGGCTGCAAAAGTTCATAAATTTTTTCTGGGATACCTGGCTCCCCCCCACATTTCCTAACATATGGCACATAAAATATAAACTGGGATCATGTGTAGGGCAATATAACAACTCTATTTTATTTTATGAAGGTTTCCCGGGCTTGTGTAGTGTAATGTATTGGCTGCAACATATACGTCCATTGAACTTTAACTTCCTGCCGTATGCAAATTAGCCAACCCAATGCAACTTTGCTTGCTGCAGTAACGCTAGCACTACTTCGCCAGCGTTCGGTGCTCTGGACACAACATCGGACGTGAATCTACGGCTGGCGAAGTGTTGCGATGTGAGCATCAGTTAATAGTGCTGCTAGACAGTTTCCCAGGTGCCCTCAGTCATGTGACTTGTTCTTTCATAAAAATCAGCCTATCAACTGAACAATGGGAAGGTAATAGGATAACAGCTCCCTGGTAAATATAAGAACAGCACTAAATAGTAAAAAAAAAGTCCCACTCAAGACTCCTTCAATTATGTTCAGTAAAAGAAACAATAGCCTGTCTGAAAGCAGTTCCATTGTGAAGTGCTGCCTCTTGTGACCTGAGATGGGTGACTACTAATCAATATTACAACTAAAAAAAGTACACCTGTTGGTTTAGGAATACAATTTTATATGGTAGAGTGAATTATTTGCAGTTTAAACAGCGTAATTTAGATATAAAAACTACATCATAAAAATCATAAACAGAAACTCTTGAACACTTGGGTGCTGCCTATGCGGCCTACCTAGAGGCACAGCAAGAAGCATGAGGTTATAATTACATTTCCCAATAGATTTAAAATGTTGGGGCCTAGTGCTCCACTATGAATTTGCATGGAAATTTTCCACCACTTCTGTAGTCATAGAGGTGGACCGTGCATACCGGTCATTTGGGCAAAGCCAGCTTCAGCCTCTGTAACTTTACCAGTAACTAAATAATCACAACGACACTGTCAATAAATCTGTGACCTGTCAAATTTCACTGCCATACCCTGGAGGGTTGGAGCCTGCAGTTTGTACAAGCCTACAATATTGCATAATCCGCAGTGTTGCAATGTGTTTTATTTTTAAATAGCTGTAAGTATGAAGCTACATGGAAATCCCCTGTTGAATAAATAATTGTTTGAAATCAAATAATGCTTAATGTACTAAAGCAATACATAGAATTTTTATGATTCTATTACTGAGTTATATTGCCTTAAAAGCCAAAGGAACTGGAACCTCATTACTGAAACACATTCATATCCAACAAAAGAAGGAATGTGTGCAGCAAACTACAGTGTTGTACCAATTACAAGTTACAAAAGGAAAATGACTTTTTAAGCTTGCAATCCTTAATAAATTCTCTGGTGGAAATTATATCTAAAAATCAGCATACGGTACATACACACCCATACTAACTGTGTGAGGGCTAACTGAATTAAAGGCTTAATAAAATCCTGACTTCTTATTGAGCCAATTAGTCTTAGAATTATTTTCTTTGCATTAAAGGGGACCTGTCACCCTAAGAGATAAGTCCAAATCCTATTTAATGATGTTAGTCAAGCAAAATAAACTTTACTCACACTATATAAAATATTTAAATCTTGTTTCTCTTTTAGTTTTGGAATTCACAATCATGTAAAACAGGCAGCAGCCATTTTGTTGCCAATATTATTACGGCAAGGTTTAAGATCATGTCTTATTTATGCAATTACTATACACAATTAGATGGTGAGGAGGGAAGGGGGATGTGAGGAGTGCAATGACATCTAGTAAATGCAGAATGGAAAGTGAAAGTAATTGCCTGCTTTATGCCTAAAGGTGGCATATACGATAAGATCTTGGCAAACGAGCGGATCTTTCCCCGATATGCCCCCCAACGGACCAAATGATCGGATCATACAAAGGAAATGGGCGCTGACGGATCACAGGTCAACTATCCGATGTGGTCCTCGATCATGGGAAAAATCAAACCTGCCTGAACGATATCAGGCCGTCGGACACCCCCACGCACAGGCAGATAAGATGCCCAGTCGGTCTAAAGGACCAATATCGGCAGCTTTACTATGCACGTGTATGGCCACCTTAAAGGGGTTGTTTAGTAACTTTTAGTATGATGTACAGAGTGATATTCTGAGACAATTTGCAATTGGTTTTCATTTTCATTTTTTTCATCAAAATTATTATTTGTGGTTTTTGAGTTATTTAGCTTTTTATTCAGCAGCTCTTCAATTTGCAGTTTAATAATCTGGTTGCTAGGGTCCAAATTACCTTAGCAACCATGCATTGATTTAAATAAAAGAGACTGGAATATGAATAGGAGAGGCCTGAATAGAAAGATGAGTATAATAAAAACTACCAATAACAAAAAATGTGTAGCTTTAGAGAGCATTTGTTTTAGATGGGGTCAGTGACCCCCATTTGAAAGCTGGAAAGAGTCAGAGGCAAAGGCAAATAATTAAAAAAACTATAAAAAAATAAATAATGAAGACCAATTGAAAAGTTGCTTAGAAATGGCCATTCTATAACATACTAAAAGTTAACTTAAAGGTGAACCACACCTTTAAGACACAGAGGAGGGGCAGGCAATATATGATTAACAGGTAGAGATATTTTACTAAAAAATAGAATTTGAGTTTCATGTTTAATTTCAAGAGGACTTTTATTATACAGCTTTTTATGTCTGGGTGACAGGTCCCCTTTAAAAAGCATATGTAAGCAACAATTAAGGGGGTTGATTATCAAAATCCGAATTTTTCAGATTTCTTTAGATAAAAAAAAGTTAGACCAAACTAGAATCCAGTATTTGACCTTATTTATTATTTAAAAAGCACAAATTAATCGGTTCAGGGAAAAATCTGAAAAAAATTGTATCGTACGATTTATTCTGGCTTTTTCCAGAATCGTACAATTTTTTTAAGATGTTTTCCCGAATCGTACAATTTTTTTAGGTCTCTAAACCAACACAGACCACAAAACTTACACTTAGGATAGGGAATTCTCCCATTGACTTATATACAACCTCAGCAGGTCTGAGCTGACCGATTTTTGGATTCTGGCTTTTTGCAGCCTCAGGGTATAATACATTTTTTTTCCCACAAAAAATTAGTGTTTTAAGCATTCAGACTTTAATAAATA
This sequence comes from Xenopus laevis, assembly GCF_017654675.1. Lineage (NCBI taxonomy): Eukaryota > Metazoa > Chordata > Amphibia > Anura > Pipidae > Xenopus > Xenopus laevis. The sequence goes on from NC_054379.1 coordinate 79,490,491, forward strand.
ACCCCCTTAGAGTGGAGGATTCCGCCCGCTCGTGCTTATTTGCTCTGCATGCTGAAATTACAACTTGCTCTCAATGTAAAAAAAAAAATTTTTTTTTCTTTTTACTGGAATTGTTCAGTAGCGGATAAAATGGAGTCCAGCCATCATGATTGTTTTGTGAATATTGCATGAGACTATGGTCCCCACACGGCCAGCTGCAGGCTTCGAAGCATCCCATTGACCTAGTTTCAGCAGCAGATTAGTGTCTGCTCTAACCTGTGCTGCCATTCTTGCACACGGAACCTGATTTTATCTTCTCTGACTTGTTGCCCAGAATTCTGACCCATATTCTAAAGACTGGGCAGCAGTAGAGGAGAAAAGAAGAGCAAAGCACACATACTGTATGACTCTAAGGGTAAGGCCACACTAAGCGATAGCGCGGCGATTTGACTCGCCGCGACTATTCGCCGCGACTTTTAATCCTCAATCGCTGGTGAAACTTTGGCGCTGGCGTCTATGGGGAATCGCTGCGTAAAAACACACGCGGCGATCTTTTTTCTATTGTCGCTCGAAATCGCCTCGCTAGGCGATTTCGAGCGACAATAGAAAAAAGATCGCCGCGTGTGTTTTTACGCTGGCGATTTTGCGCGATTTCCCATAGACGCCAGCGCCAAAGTTTCGCCAGCGATTGAGGATTAAAAGTCGCGGCGAATAGTCGCGGCGAGTCAAATCGCCGCGCTATCGCTTAGTGTGGCCTTACCCTAAAGCAATTCACAAATTTTGGTTTACAGGTTTAGTGCGTAGTGTCTGAAGGGGGAGTGTATATGTCTGCTTTTCCTTAAACCCCTCCCAAATGCCTTGTTCTGAAGATTTTGTTCTGAGATAAAAGTCTAGGTTGGACAGACTGATAATGTCTATTAACATTTGCTGATATAAAGCAAAAAAAAATAGGATAGAGAAGATAAAGGTTTGTTTTTTAAAATATATTTTAATTTGTCCAAACAGAAGTGAAAACAATATGGTAGCAACAGCAAATCAGATATTTGCTATCAAACAGGTGGGCAGTAAATCTTACTTGCTAATAATTGTAGCCCTGGTGTAATGTTTGTGACTTTTATTATACTCCTTTCCTAGGTGATACCTGTATTCTGCTTCCTCCTACTATTCCAATGTGCTGCTTAAAAATATATCTTTCTTGGTTTGGATGGAGAAAAAAAATGTTTTTAACTGTCTTGTTTTAAAGAACGTATTCTTTTCGTTTTCTTGACTTGTGGGAAAGTGGTTTTCACTGTCTTCCCTTGGGAAAAAAAAAAGTAATTACATTTTATTACAATAAATAAAACTGTATATGTTTTATACAAAGAATTTGTTAATGTTGCGACTGAATAGTGAGCAATGACATGCTGCAAACAATGGTTGCACTGTATAAGGGCATAATAGGTTCTTGGAAATAGATTACAATGGAAGTTTGCAGAGACAGTAGGAGTCTGAATTAAAAAGAGTATTCTGTTCTATGGAAAATGTGTTTGCATGAACTTTAATGTAAACTTCGAATCTTTTATGGAGTTATAGCATGTGAGACTACAGAAGCATTTCTTCTTTTGAATATTTTCACTTAATATATATCTGTGACTTCTTGGAAAAAGGAACCATGGGAAAGAAGTTACTCAGAGAGGCAAATTCATACTTTGTTTGCTTCTGCATACCATAGACTATGCCAACAGAGCAGTTCTTGGAAGGAGAAAAGAAAGTAGTGCTCAGACATGCTGATTATGCTGTACATTAGGGAAAGATGGGTTTTTTTCTCTCCAATTAGTGGAAACCAAATCGCAAGCTCATTATGGGAAATGATTATTGTGCTGACCTTGCAAAACATATGTTAGCAATGTGTCTGAAAATGTTGCATTTTATAAATAAACCCAGTGCTGTTCAAGGTTATGTTAGGAGGTATCTGTTGATAGGTCTTGCTGACATAATTTTAAAATCTCAGCAGTCTCAGAAATGGGTTTCAAGCAGTTTCTTTTCTTCATTGCTGTTTTGTAAAAACCCATAGGCCAGATGCCACATTTATATGATGTGCCAGTGAAGTATGTGAATTGCTTAATTTTCAGTATGACTATGAAGATTTTCATTCATCCAGGTCATGATGTATCTAATATAAGTAATTCAAAAAACAACTGAACTTGCTAAGTAATTATTGAAGACGTTTCACTACTCATCCGAGCAGCTGAGTAGTGAAACGTCTTCAATAATTACTTAGCAAGTCCAGTTGTTTTTTGAATAACTTATATTAATTTTTAGTACATTGCATGAAACATAGCACTAAAAATGCCACTGACATTACCTGCCTGCAGGTGTGTAGGTGCCCTACTGTATATATTCCTGTTTTGGGATAAGGACTTCAAACAGGTGTTTGACATTGCTGGTGCAGGGTAGGCTAAAAAAAACAATGTTAATTTAAAACACCATGCATTAAGCAGAAACAGCTATGTTTTCTTGTTGCCCCTATTGGTGTGAAAAAGGTGCAATGACCTGTGCTGATTTGTGATGTGCACAATTATACCAGCATTTGGGGGGGGGCACATCATATGCTAAACTGTGCCTATTTTTCACTTTCGACAATTTAGTAAACCTTGGTGTCCCAGTATCTCAGAACAATTGGATGAAAACCAACAAATTAAAAGGCTTAATTCAACAATTTAAATAGATTTTGCTATTCGCCACTGGATGAATCCATAATTTCTAACACAATTCCAAAGCTGAACAACATGATTATTACAGTGTATCTAGTGTGCACTGTATCTGTTTGTGATAGCTTTGACCATATTCTGTCTGATTCTGACCCCAACCATCTTGCAACCAGATGAGCATACATTCAGGTAATCACAAACACTTGGAGGATACAAGTTCTTTTCTGCTTGGATAATGTGGAATTATGGGACACAGTTTAGTGTATGCCATTGTCCCCTAATTTGCATATTCAAATTAGGATTTGGTTCGGCCGGGCAGAAGGATTCAGCCGAGTCCTGCTGAAAAAGGCAGAATCCCGAACCGAATCCTGGATTTAAAATGGCAAAGTTAGATTTCAAAGATACTGAATGAAATCAAAAATACAAATAATGAATTCATTTCCAGCTACCGTCAGGTGATCCCAGTGATGGCCAATAAAATAGGCAACCATTTGGGTGCTTTGTAGTTTTCATAATTTAGTTCAGATGGTCACTTTTGTTAATAAATTCTGCTTTTCAGGATTATCCACAAAATAATGTATTTCCTGTGTAAAGATTTTATATATCTTATGAGGTTGAAAGGATGTGTGGGAGATATTCTACATGAGGATGAAAAAATGTCTAGCAAAAAATGCTTATTATAGAAGCCAAAGAATAGCATTTTTTGAAAAAGATAATTTTTAAAATAAATTTGGGGAATTTTTTCATAATCAAGAGAAACACGTGCAAAGCACGTCTTTAGAATCATGTCTGTGGTTAATAGGCACTTTTTCCCCCTAGTAAATGCACGAATAAGAAATAAAAGTTCTCGCCTGAACCAACAGACTTTTCTGAATGCTTCTTTCCCCCTGCTTTCATATGATAATTGGATGATACCATGGCAACCTCTGAAACAAGAAGGTCTAACAACAAAGGCTGCACCAGGAGAGGATCAGTGCACTTTCACAGGGTCTATAGGCATGGCAGCCAACACCAGCTTTTAGAGAAAGTTATTTGACTGATGTGTCTCAGAAAGCATTGTGTCGGCCCAAGCAGCCAGCATGTAATTAATGCAAGGGTTTTCATTTCTATTGTACCTGATGCTTCTCCGTTTTTTTTTTTTCATTATTGACGCATTGCTGTTGGTGGGAAGTGTTTTTTTTAAATAAAAAACAAAATTATGGCATCCAATGTCAGCACTTACTGATGGAATAATTACATGTTACCTACCATGTTGTTTTTCAAGCTAAACACTCCAAATTGTCCCTTACTATTACCCATAGGCAAAAAGTGAAAACACCAGAATGTCTGATTTTTTTCGTAGGTGAAAATGCCAACAACAGCAAGAAACTATGGAAATTGCCAATGCTGGCACTAACAGTAATATGTCTTCAGCCCCAATAAGGATTTGAACTGTGAATGTATGGGAGTTTTAGCAATTTCACATCACAGTGAAATAATGCTGTAAGGCAAATGCCAAAATTCACTACATCAACCATGGTCCTATACAGGTATGCAATCTATTATCTGGATTACTTTGGACCTTTTTTCAGATAAAATTGATCACTTTAAGCTAAGTTCACACTGGGCGATAAGTCGCCCACAATTTTTAAAAGTGAGTCCTGTCGACAAGTCGTTAGTTTTGTCGACACATCAAGATTCATGCAAATCGCGAGCTAATATGTACACAGCGCGATTTGAGATTGCCTGTAGCTTTAATCGCGGGCGACTTATCGCCCAGTGTGACCTTAGCCTAACCTACAGTAAGTCTACAAAAGAATTTTGAAACTTTAAAATTAGCAAAGGAACACTCTGGGCAGATTTATCAAGGGTCGAATTAGACTAGGGAGTTATTCAAATTCAATTCGAGTTTTTCCAAAAATCCTAATTCAACTTTTGAGATTTATCATACACTGGCCTTTTAAGAACTCAAATTGGACTATTCACCATCTAAAACCTGCCGAAATTACTGTTTAAGTCAATGGGAGAGGTTCAGGAATCAATTTGGAGTTGTTTGCAGCCTTCCTGACTTTCTCAGAAAAAAACTCGAATCGGGTCTTTATAATTCGAATCGAATTAGATTCACATTCAATTTGAGTTTTCATCAATCCTATTTACCTGAGTTTAAAAAATGCAATTTTCAGAGTTTATGGGAATTTAAGGGAGTTTTAAAAAACTCGAATTTAAAATTTGACCGTTAATAAATGTGCCTCTCTGTGTGATAAAATTCTACCTGCTGGAAATCCATAAGTACAAGTATCCAGAAAACCTTATCCAGAAAGCTCTGAAATACAGAAAGCCCACCTCCCATAGATTCCATTTTATCCAAGTAATCCAAATGTTTTTAAAACAATTTCCTTTTTTTCTATAGCAATAAAACAGTACCATGTACTTGATCTAACTTGATACAGTAACTAATCTTTATTGGCAGTAAAACCAGCCTATTGAGTTTATTTAATGTTAACATGATTTTCGTGTAGACTTATGGTATGAAGATCCAAATTATGGAAAGATCCATTATCCCAGGTCCCAGGCATTCTGGGTAACAAGTCCCATACCTTTATTCCTTAATTTTATTAAATTAGCTCCTATGTTTCTTTACATGGACCAGACTGATTGTTATCCTTTAATTATTTGCATATTTAATACATTTAGGTCAATCAAATTGATGAGCTAGGGGTGTATTGGGACTTTTAAAGTTGCTGTACACCTTTAAAGTGGCCACTTATTATTTCAAATGTCCAAGGAAGCAAAATAAAAACAAAAGAGATCATCTAATGCCCTAGACATGAGGCCACCATAAAACAAATGTGGCATGCCCCTCAAATGGTTTGGAGAAAAAATGTTAACACAAAAATTTCTATGTGTTAGAACTTTGAAAAAACTCCAGCGTTTTTTAGAACTTTTATGAATTTTCGGCATACAGGATATGATGTCACTGACATAAGTTCACCAGGTCTAAGGTGGCAAATGAAACTCTGGCGAAAGAGCTAACGTTCTGTAAATTTCGCACTTTAGTGAATTTGCAGAGTAACAGTTGTTCACCTGAGCGAAAATTCACCTTGCATTAGGGTGTGAAACTACGCTGGTGACAGTCTATTTTGCTAGTGAAATTGCCTGTTAGTAAATTGGAAATGTCCTTGTGGATGGGATTTTTTGCTAGCGACTGGCTGCCTTTTCCCTGGCCCTGCTCCTTTGCTTGAGGAGACTACAGTATGTGAACACATGTTGGTCCTCTCAAATAGTTTATTATTCTATGGTGCACCAATAGCATATAACTTTTGATTTTATTTTCCAATTTAGTAGTAACCATAGTAGACCGATCAAAACTTTTTGGTTGTTAGAATGGGTAATTGGGGCTATTAATAAAATTAAAATTTCAGAAAGAAAGTTGTAAAAGAACAGTTCTGTGTATTGTTCTTGTTTATTATACTATTATTGCTGATTTTTTTTATATCCTCTGCAGATCATATACATTTTATTATTTTGTGAAAAAAAGAACATTTTTGTAACAATAGTTGGGGTTGAAAAAAAAAGTCATACATTTCTCCATATTTGATTTATGAAATGTTCCTGTACAGCTGGCTGACACATCTTACTAATGAACTAAAAAAAAAGCAATAGTTGCATTTTTATTGTAGTTTGTGAAATACAAGTGATGATGTAATAGCCATTTTCTGTGATTACACAGGATTTCGGAGTAAACATCAATCCTTTGTCAAATAGAAATCCCCTTAACGTTATTCTTCCCTACTAAGCTACATTCTTTCCACTTCCTGCTCGTAAACCTTTACAGGATAGTTCTATGACACACCTCTATTGACTATTCCTGGGACTGCTTTGGTCTGTCTTTAAGAAAGGGAGGTTGGTGAGATAGCAAAAGATTTGTGCTTATATTTTCCCACTGGCATTATTGCCGGTGGGAAAACATTTGCAGGAAATTAGTTGCCCATTTATTGTGGGTGACTAATCTCCATGTGTGACAGTTTCCTAAATAACCGGAATTGGTGCTAGCAGGGGAAGGGATAGCAACAGGAATATATAAGAGCATATGTATAGTGCAATAGAAATCCAATAATGAGCACCTGTAGCCAAGGCAGGATTTAGGTAGATGGCACCCTTGCACTGAATGAGCTGCATAGTGTTTCTTGCACTAGGGCTATCTATAGGTATAAGAACTATATGCATGGTGCTTTAATGGTGAACAGTACAGTTTCATTCCCCTTGTTGATATCTTCCATGCCCATGTTGTATAATAATTGTATTGGTCTGTTCTCTTCTAATCAATGTACAGAATTTGCCACTTCATAATAGCTAACCTAGTAAATTAACCAGGGTGGACAAAGTATAATGGAGAATTCATGATTGTACTCACGTGAAAATATTTTTATGTACATATTTTCATGTACATTAAGGGGCACATTTACTTAGGGTCAAATATCGAGGGTCAATCAACCCTCGATATTCGACCGTCGAAGTAAAATCCTTCGAATATCGAAGTCAAAGGATTTACCGCATTTCCTTCGTTCGTACGATCGAAGGAAAAATCGTTTGATCGAACGATTAAATCCTTCGAAACGAACGATTCGAAGGATTTTAATCCATCGATAGAACGATTTTCCTTCGATCAAAAAAAGCTAGGAAAGCCTATGGGGACCTTCCCCATAGGCTAACATTGATGCTCGGTAGGTTTTATGTGGCGAAGTAGGTGGTCGAAGTTTTTGTGAAAGAGATAGTACTTCGACTATTGAATGGTCGAATAGTCGAACGTTTTTTTGTTCGAATCGTTCGATTGGAAGTCGTAGTTGAAGGTCGAAGTAGCCAAAAAAATACTTCAAAATTCGAAGTATTTTTTATTCTATTCCTTCACTCACGCTAAGTAAATGTGCCCCTAAGCACCATTCACTTAGAGGCTTGAAATATAGAGGATATTTCTTTACTTATACTGTGTTATAGTCCCTAACAGGGTCAGACTAGGACACTGGGGTACTGGGGAAAAACCCGTGGCCCTATCCCTTGTGAGCCTGAATTCCTGGTCTCTGTCTGTTCTCTGACCTCCCTCACTGGCCCTGATCAAAATGAGGTTTAGTAAAAAAACCCTTACTATGAATCAAAAGGAAAAAATCAGATAATTTGTTTTTTCTTTTGCTAATGGTAGTCAGACATGACAAAATTATTGCCAAAGTAATGTTAACCTGTGGCATTGAATTCTAAAATTTCCCAGTGACTTGTCACTGCTCTCTGTCTCAGTGAGATTCAGCTTTTTGTCCTACTAGTGTTGTTGCCGGTTAATCTTAATTGGCACTTCAGCAAAACCACAGTTTCTTCAAAATTTCTTTACCAACTTCCTTTATTATAAAAAAGTCCCTTATTTCAAAATATCTGTAATCCTGTACTTTTTACATTCTATTGTAAGCATGCTTATATATTAGTTTTTATTCTGGATAAACATAACTCAAAAGAATACAGGAATATAAATAATTTATGCTTTGCAGATGATTCAAATAAAAACAAGCCATTTATCTATACATAATTAGGATGAGTGTTCTTAGACCCTAACCTATGTGGTCAAAAAATGGAAGCTTAAAGTGGACCTGTCACCCTAAGAAACAATTCCACATTTTTTTCCATCATGTTAGTTTAGCAAAATAAAGTTCATATTTATTACTTAAATTTTGTTTCCTTCAGTCTTAGAATTCACAATCATTGCAAGCAGGCAGGTGCCATTTTGTGACAAGGCAGGTTATTTATCACCCCAAAATCTTGTGTGTGTGCCAGAATTAGGGACATAATGCCCACTCATGGTACCCTACACAGTTATAGAGTGTGAGGAGGGAGGGGCAATGTAAGCAGTGTAGTGACATCTAGGAAGTACTGAATGGAAAGTGAAAGGAAGTGACTGCCCTGCCTCTATGCCTGAGGTATAGAGGAGGGACAGGCAATATATGATTGACAGCTGAAACTTTTAAATCAGTTTATAAAAGGTATGGATGTTTTAAAGAAAAAAAATATCAGTTTCATGTTTCATTTGCAAAGGACTTTCATTATACAGCTTTTTATGTGTAGGTGACAGGTCCACTTTAATAACGCCCTAATGTCTTTAGTTGTCAAGTACACTCTAAATGCGAACATTTCCTAATTAGTATAGGCATTACCCAGGAGGAGACATTTCTATTTTCCATAAATTTGTTCTATTTTAAAAAATTAAAATATCTTTAGTAGCCTTAAAGCACACCACTCCAAATTGCCAAAGAATATATTATTTGGAAATGCCAGGCCTCAAGTGATCTGTATAGATTCTATATACCTGTACGTCTTATTATAGGTATAGGGGGTTCATTTATGAAAGCTTGTACTGGGGAATCCAGAAGCATTTTCATCTATTTATTTATCAAAACTTACCTTTAATGTTCACCTATTTCAGCTTTTTAAGTGTACATTCCTCTAATGGCAACAGGTCTTATTCCCTTGGAAACAAGACAGCACACCAATGCTTGTGTTAAACCCTCTATAATTATGAAAAGTTTCAGGAGAAGATATAAAGCATTTTGAGGAAAATAATGACATTATACAAGTATGAAATCTATTATTCAGAAACCTATTATCCAGAAATCTTGGAACCTTATGGAAAGGCACCCTTATTTGGGATAACTCAGATTCCAATTATTTCAGATAGTAGATCCTATAGCTGTACAGTAATACCTTCTACAGTGTAGGGAAGACCCTGCAACATTGTACATTCATCTTTTAATGTTTGCATTTTACAAACACCAAGGCATTTACATTTTGGGTAAATAAAAATCCTGTGAATAATATAAGCAATAAGAATTCATTTATATGTAATTCATGGAGATCTTGACAAATATAATTAGGCCCAAGTGAGGACAAGTAAGAAGTGTCTGGCAGATTTTCAGGCAGGCCATTGGGAAGGTCCCACACATTGGCCATTAAACTGCCAACTGTTTGGAGGGGCCAAGGCAGCAATAATTTATTGGTCCATGTATGGCCACTATAAGTCTCAAATACAATCTTTATTTGTTAGGCTAATGTCATAAAAAGCCTTGTCTTCTCTATGCCTGTGTTTTTTCTGCAGAGAAAATACAAGTGGAGAGAAGCCGAGGTTGCAACATGTCTGACATTAGCCAATGTGGTAAGTCCTATGTCCCATTTGAACTAGAAAGCAAATTCACATTCTTTCTAGAAGGATATTATGCTGCTTTTCATTTTTTTGTGACTTGGTGAATTTCCACTGCTCAGTGTCAGGATGGTATAGGCAGAGTCACTATCACAACAGATTTGCAGGGTAGTGCAGACTAGTGTCATCCTCCTTTCATAGCTGTAAACATATGGCCTTGCTGTAATGAGAAGCTAGTAGCATTCCTGGCTGATATGTCCGGGAAGCATTTTGCTTTTCAGAAAGGACTTTACCCTTATGTTCCCCAACACACCAGTGGGGTATGTCACCGAAATAACAGCCAATTTATGAACCAACCTATCATGTTACATAGGAGGGAAGGAAGTCAGCTCATGTATTTATTGGAATAGGAGCTGGGAGGATATGGCATTGTTGCTGCTGTATAACCACACTATAGTAGAATTATTTTATTTTCCACATGGGGAAGTGAGAATAAACATTGATTCCCCATATCCTTTGGAGTATGAAATGTCCTCTCAATCAGGAACAGTTTTCTTGTGTGGCACACTGTCCCGGAATGCCCTTGGAAACAATGTTTTTAAGCAATCTCTGTCAAATTGTCCTTCATTTATATGATTACATTCCACATCTTTATTATGTTTCATGTAAACAATGCTATAAATCTAAAAATCTCAGGAATGTGGTAGTGGGAAGCAGTTTATATTATAATTATATGTTATAAGGCAGGGGTCCCCAACCGCCGGGCAACGGACAGTCCTGAACTGGGCTGCGAAACAATTAACGCGACCCCTCCCCGACCCCTCTGACCCGCTCCGACCCCCATCCTGACCCGACCCCTCCCAACCCCCCCATCCTCCGGTCCTTGCAAAAAAATTTGGCTCTTTTCTGGTCCTCCATAGTGGAGATGTGGAGTAGGAGTGGAGCAGTAGGAGTGAAGACATTATACTGTTACTGTATGCCAATATAGAAATACCTAATAAAGCCCATATAAGGATAAGGTACTTGCTGGATCTAAATTATTTCAACAGTGCCATTAAAATATATTCTAACTACAGTGGATTATTTCAATTAGTATGGGCATCTAAGATACCGATCCTTCTATGATAAACTTGTTTCTTAAAGGGGTTGTTCACCTTCCAACACTTTTTCCAGTCCAGTTGGTTTCAGATAGTTTACCAGAAATAAAGACTTTTCCCAATTACTTTCCATTTTTTATTTTTTTACCATTTTCCCAAAATCTAAGTTTAAAGTTATGGGGCAGATTTATCAAGGGTCAAATTTTGAGGTGATCAACTCAAAATTCGAAAAAAAAGACCAATTGAAATTTATTTAAAAAATCTAAGTTTTTAACTTCGGTTGAATAGGCTGTATTCAAATCGTTCGAATCAAAGTTTTACCTCATTCAAACAAATTTCAAATCGAAGGATTTGCCCAAAAAACTTAGATTTTTCAAAGTCCACCAAGTGACTCCATATAGGTTCTAGGTCCCCCATAGGCTAAAACAGCAATTCGGCAGGTTTTAGATGGCGAATGGTCGAAGTCAAAGTTTTAAAGAGACAGTACATGATAAATTTCGATATTCGAATAGTCAAATGTTAACATTTTGCAACATTTATTTGACAGATCTCAGCAGGATCTGTGGAATTTTAAGCTCCCCATAGACGCGACGATTCTTCTTGCCGAACGACCGATTTTAGGGAAGTCCGACCAATCCTTTGAAATTATCGTGCGGTTAGTGGGATTCGACCGATTATGCATCATCTTACGATTTTTCGGCCGACATCTGTCAGGAAATTGATCGGCTAGGTCAAAAAAACATTGTCGGCCCCAGTGCAATCTATCTATGTTTGCAGGGCCAAGCAGGCAGCTCCCCTTTGTTTTCCTGGCAAATTGGTCTTTTTAGTTGATGGTCAATTCGTACGATCGTACCGAGAAAATCGTGGTCTCACGGTGAGGATCGGCTCTTTTAAAAGTCTCAACATCTATGGCCAGCTTTAGCAACTATTGTATCAATAGCAGCCTGTAATGAAACTCAGGGATTATACTCAGCAGCAACAAAGATAAGAAATGTATCAACTAAATGTATCAATTTAGAACAGTTTACAGGGTAGGTGAGCTGCCAGAGCTGCTTTACAAGGTGAAAAATTAAACTTTACACTTCAATACTGTATTAGAAAAGCAGTCACACATAGAAAATAAAAAAGTAATTGAGAAAATATTTTAGGAGTTAAACAATTGCAGCAGCACTCCGATGTTTGATGAAAAAACTTTTTATTCGTGCAACAACGGCAACGTTTCGGACTATTCCAGCCCTTTATCAAACCAAACAAAATGTGTAACAAACGTGCTTATAAAGGTGATTACCAGGTGCTTGATGGGAGGGTTTACCAATTAGTCACCACCCCTCAATTAAGAGACTCAATTCCCAGCAGTCTCTGTAAAATGTCCGTGAAAATTTGTGCAAAATTATCTCTCAAACAGCTCAGTATATTAATAATTAAATAATTCATCCATTGTGTTAAGAATCATTTAAAACATTTTAAGAAAACATTTTTGTGATAAAAATCCAGTATATTACACATGTATAAAATTTAGATTGTGAGAAAATTGAGTAACACAATGTGATACTATAACATTATAATCCATTGTAGTGAGTTTTAAAATTTCTTGTGACTAACACATTTGCTCTGTCACTGGAATTCTGGATGTCTACGTTTGTCAGGACATCAGTAATTCCCAGGATAGGAGCAGTATACTTCTAAAATGTAAAAAAATACATGATTATGAGCAATTCGAGTATAGTAAAAAGATGCTTAATAATTGAAACATTGTCTATTCCATATAGAAACATTGCTTACTTCGTAAAATTACATTTTGTTACACTAAAAGCACGATATAACAAAATACCATCTCAAATAAATACTTTGGGAGTATATTCTCTGTTTAATCCCCCAGGGTTCAATGTGCCAAGTTTCAATATCCATTTCATTTCCATTTTCTTTAGCAGTTGCACTCTATTTCCCCCACGTCTCAAAGGGCCCACACTATCAATCACTTGGTATCTTAATTGACTTACTGTGTTTCTGGCTTCCACAAAATGTGCCGGTATTGGCAAATGTGTGTAGTGACATCTAATGTTAGACTTATGTTGTTTAATTCGGTCTTTGACTTTTTGTGTCGTCTCTCCCACATATGCCAATCCACATGGGCACCTGTGCAGAGAGGAGTACAGCGTGCACCCGAGGCTTCAAACAGTGAGTTGTGTGAGTGTGGCACTTTACTTTAGACTTGGGAAAATACTTTATTTCCAGTGAACAATCTGAAACCAACTGAACTGAAAAAAGCGTTGGAAGGTGAACAACCGCTTTAATTGCTAGTGGCTACAAAATAGCATGACCAAAATCTGCTTTTATAAATCACACACAAGTTCTGGTATGCTTTTGTCTTCCTGCATTTGTGTGAGAAAGCTTGGCTGAATTTATCAGTGCTGACTGAACTCTCTGCAAGGTGTTAAAGGAAAACGATACCCCTGAACAATCTATTAAAAATATATTGCACAAAACAAAAACCTGCTTCATCTAAATAAACCATTTTAGCACAAAGGTATACTCCTTTTGAATAATCCTAAATAGAAAATTGCCATTTTGAGTTCTAAGGGCTGCCCCTGGGCTCATATGATTTAAGGTGCACACATAAAAACCAAGGGCACACACACAAAGTTCTGTATTTTACTCCCACTCTTCTTCATGTAAAAGTTAGAGCTGCAGTATTTCTTGGCAGTTGATCCTTGAGGCAGCACAGAGAATTTCATAAAATGGTGGCTCAAAAGATGTAAAAGGTCAATATTTACTTAAATATATATTATAGTAACATTCTTTAATATATATGTCTTATATATATATATCTTTTTAATGATTTTGTAATAATTTAATATTTTTAACTTAATATAGGTTTACAGGATAATTATTTGATTTTGGACTTGTGTACCCTTTGAACTGGGGTTTTTATCCCAGTAAACATGGGCCCTTTGGACAGGTCCTTAAAACATTAGCATCCCATTATACAGTAATTGGATTTTTAACATTCTTTAATATGCCACTTAATATGATATGGTATAAACGTATCCACGGTCGTCTTCCTTAACGCCCTTCCAGCCCCAGTTGCCACTGCATGCTAGGCACAGGGGGTTAGAGGGGGTTGGGGGCCCGAAGCAACAGCCATGGTGGGCCCCAGGCCCCCAGTCCAACCCTGATCATATCTGTCGGTTATGTATTTATTCTAGGGGTATAGTTTCCTTTATGGAGCATGTGTAGGTGCAAATCTCAGTGAATAGCATCAAGCGTGCAGAATTACATTTGCCCTTGTGTTTGTAAACAAGCTTTTGTGTGTCTTTTCCAGGAGGAAATATACACCTTCACAAGCACTGTTCCATGTGCCTCCAATGTAGATATTTAAAACTTAATTACAGATGCAAAAGCATTCTTCAGTCAGTATTATCTTGAATGAATGCTACGTTATTCATCTTGCTATTATCTAACATTTGATTACCTTGCAATTTTAGCTTGCACATGTAAATACAGTAATCAAACATCAGAAATATGTATATAGTGCTTTTTAAGTGTTTCGACTTATTTGCAGGCCCGGAAAGGCCACCAAGGCCCGGGCCTAGGGCAGCAGGATTTTGGGGGCGGCATGCTGCCCAACCAAACCCACATTCAAAAGCACTGGGGATGCGCAGGAGATACAATCATTTTTTTTAATTTCCCCATTGCTCTGGTCCGATGATGAAAATTTGCACGAATAAAGGGGAGGAGATGGGGCGACAAACTGCAGTGGGCCTAGGGGCGCCCGCTATGTAAATCTGGCCCTGCTTATTAAAAAAATATATGTAATATCTCCAATGACATTCGCATGAAAAAAGAACAGGCAGTGGATGGACACAAGGAAGCCCGAATTCTGAATTCTCTTTAATCAGCAGTAGGAAAAAGGTATAATCGATATTGCTAAAAGAATCCACCCTAATGTTTGTGGACTATGGCAATCTTAATATGCCGGGAGTTGTGGTCCAGCAACATTTGGGTAGAGCAACAAGATGCTTTATGTAGTTTTATGTAGAGTTAGTGGGTGCGTTAGTGGGTGTAAACAGGGTGGGAAGGCAATATCAATTTAATACGATATACAACAGTTGATCTCCTTTGGATGAGCTAAGCCTCCCTAAATCTTCATTATTCTCCACCCATGGATATATACCCTTCCTAAAACTGTCTCTTTTGCACTTACTAGGAGTGCAACAGAGATGCTAACACACACACACAAAGAAGTTCACTCGATTTAGCTCCCCCTTTCCCTCTCATCCAGTAGCAGTTTTTCTTGTAATGTGCACCCCCAAAATGTTAACCCCATTATCGAAAAGACTTTTAAAAAGCCCCTATTACCTTATTGAGGCATGAACAGGGTGTGGCAGGGCATAGCCAAAACCTCAAAAAGGAGCATTTTAAAACAATGTTATAGAGGGTTCACTTCTCTTTCAGTTCATAAAGCTGGTCATTTTGTATTAAAAACCAAAAGCAACAATAATTTCCCAGCAACATAAAAATAGGCTGCAGTCACCTAACCAGAAGCACTGCATGCTGACTTTATGTGGCAAGAGTTCTCCTACACTTTATTTTACTGTATTTTCTGTTCACACCGCAGATTATCCTATTATTTTTGTACTATAAATTGCTGTAAAACCTTATGATTATAGTGGACATAAACGATTAAAATATGAATATAAAAGTCTTTACTACTATCCACAAAATATATACGCTTCTAAGATGCCTATAAAAATGAGAATGTAAATTCTTTCAGCGGCAGATCTTTAAACCATCACTCAATGGAGTGTGACATTTCTACATCCTGTTATGCACTCCTATGAAATATAGATTCTGGATTCTGCTTGACATGATGGCGTGTCTGATAACCGCCACTGAAACTGATATTAAAAAGGCCTCAGGATTTTATTGTGCCTGGTTCTAAAGAATGTAAACAATGGGCAGAAAGAGAAGTAAAGAAGCAATCATGGCTTTCCATTGCCAGTGCATCGCCATTGCATGATAAAGCAGCCACAGGACCTTTGTGGTAACTTATTGCTTTTAAACATCAAAGCAAAGGAAAGACCAGAAGTGAAAACCCTCTTGCATGTGCTAATTAGATGGCTTTAAATATTAATAGCCCAGCTTAGTTTATAAAAAATCATTCAAGAGGAAATAGAACTGAGGAGAGGAGTAAAACGGTATTGTTAAATGGTACTTGAAATGAAATATAAAGTGAAAGAATTTCCCTGAAAGACAGATCTTATCAATGAATACAGAAGTCAACTTTTCCAAAAAAATCCTGGCACTGCAAAGGGAAACTGAGAGATGAATTGATATAAAATTGCACTTCCCCACTCAGATAAATGAGCTTTTAATGTGTGTCAAGTTGAAGTGATGTGCAGTTAATTTACTGGTGTAAACAGTCAATAAGCAGTAATTGTGGATAAACCACATTAGGCTAATCAGACACTCTGTTATTGGTCCATCGGCTTGTGATATGTTACAGGATAGAAGCCATAGTTCAGTGAAAACCACATTTTCCCAATTTTTTCCACAGTCAAATAGACAATGAAAAATAAATAACATTAATAATAACTTATTTTGACAAATTCTGACAGGTTTTGAATGACATTTAGTTTTTTTCTTTTGGTTTATGAATAGTGATGGGCGAATCTCACCCGTTTTGGTTCGCTAAAAATGTATAAAACGGCAAAAATTTGTCAAAATGCATTCGTCTATGGGCCTCAAAAAAATTTTTGGCCCAGCAATTTTTTTCATGTGGCAATAATTTTGCTCGTTGCTAATTATGGATACATTGCTTAAAGCTCACCCTTAGAACCTGTGGAAGTTTGTTAAGCTCATGTGCTGATTAGCTGGGAGGCTGCACAATTTTTTTTTCTGTGCATTAGTGATGTGCAGGCCGACCCGAGGCCTGTGGGATGCACAGGTTTGCCTGTGGGTCGTGCGTGTTCAGGCTGACCCCTGGACAAAATGCACGGGTCGCGGGCAGGTGCGGGTCGAGCTCTTCTCCTGCTCTCCCCGCCCGCGACCTAGTACTGCCGGCTTCCGGGGCCAGAATTTATAGACTTCCGCATGCCCAGCCCCTTTTGTGACGTCACTGTGGGTCGGGCGCAGGTCTATAAATAAAGGGGAGCAGCGGGCCGGGTAGGGAGTGGGTGGGTTAGGGTCGGGTGCGGGTCGAGAAATTCTTGACCCGCACATCACTACTGTGCAACTGTCCAGAATATTTTTATGAACATGACAATAATTGCCCATGCAAGGTGCTTTACAATGGTTAGCAATCTTTGATTATGGCTACTGACCTTATTCAATAGGCCATTTTGTAGTGGGCAGATCTGAGAATCAGCTTGCCTTAGTTTGATTCCAAAGGGTGTTTGATCAGGTCCAAGCGAAATGTGGGGCCCATTTTGAATGGAATAAAAATATTTGCCCATGTGGTGCAAACAACCCTAAGGGCGAGGTCACATGTGGCTTTTTTACATTGCGTTTTTAAAGATGAGTTGAGCATAGAGATGGTTGAGCATAAAACTCGCCAATGAAACCGCGTGCCCATGCTATTATGCATTTTTCAGCCTGCAGCTTTCTTTTCCCAACATGCATTTCTGTTTTTTCTCGTTCCCCACAATTCTGCTCAGAATTGAGATTCAATATGCCGAGGACTTCCCATACCAGTCAATTGAACTGAAGAAGCTGCTCGGATGAGTAGTGTAACGTCTTCAATGATTACTCAAGTCCAGTTGTTTTAGATTTACCTATACTAGATAAGAACTTAAGAAAACTTTTGTGAAAAAAAGCCAAGTGGTAAAGCAATTTACAAAATGCAGCTGGACTGATCGTTAATATGCAACGTAATTGTGCAAACCATCTCGCAAGCGTTTGGCTGCCATATTGAAAATACACAATGCATTTCAGTGAACTGTATTTACAAACATGTGGATCCCATAGAGTTCTATAATATGGTATTTGTCTGGCATATTGGCATTTCTGCTGAAAAACACAAATACAGGCGTTGCATGGCGGATGTTGGTGAGTGCGGAAATGCTAAAGTACATATTCCATTATTTTTAGTAGGGCTTAATTTTGTTCGCTCGAATACGCAGTTTTAAAGACACCCCGTGTGACCTCACCCTAACAGAATAGAAGAAAGGGAAATACACTAGAATACTATTATAAGTCAGATTCAATAAAAATCATGTACTGCTCTTCCCACATATGAAGATGATTGGATGCTGAGCTCTGCATGTGGTGATTAACATTATAGTCAGTGGAAAGTAATTGGCGTTCATTTTTAGTTCAGATGACTCACAATATCACCCCATTTAATAAATCATTATATATCCTATATACTCTGCCACTGAAAAACCAATTTTCCCTTTGTCTGATTAATATTTATTTATGCAACATCAACATACTGCACAGTATATAAGCAGTTACATTTAACTCTGAGTAGAGTAGAGCCTGGCAACTGATAGTGTTTAGTGCTAATCAAGTACAGATATGTTTTGAAAATATTCACTACACTGCAATTTAGTCACAGCTAATTAAAGAGTATATATATCCGTTGCAGTTTGAGTTAACTTTCAGAAGTGGCCCTAGAAAACTAACTAAGCTTAGTTACAGTTTATATGGTACTAGCAAATTAGCTAGCAAATTCTACAGCTTTGTATAATACATTGAATAAATGTTGAAATACTAGACATAAAGTCAGCAGATCCTGCCCATAAGAATTTACAATCTTGGGGTTGAGTAGGGACCATAATACATGAGGTATGCTTTGTAGCAGTGATGTACTATAGTCAAGGGTTATGTAGACACTGTAATAAGCTGATTCAAGATTTTAAATTAAGATTAAAAGTAGTTTTACTAATGAACCACAGAACACAAAAAGAGATACAGGTATGGGATCCCTTATCCAGAAACCCATTAACTAGAAGGCTCTGAATTACAGAAAAGCCATCTCCCATAGACTTAATTTTAACCAAATCATTCAAATTTTAAAAATGAATTACTGTTCCTATTTAATAATTAAATAGTACCATGTACTTGATCATAACTAAGCTGCATGAATCCATATAGAATGCAAACTGTTCTATTGGGGTTATTTACTGTTTAAAATATCTTTTAGTAGACTTATGGTATGGTGATCCATATTATGGAAAGATCCCTGGAAATATCTGGAAAACTACATGTCCTGAACATTCTGGAAATGGATCCCTTAGCTATACAATAACAAGGCTCAGATTTATGAACATAGTGATAACATACTTTAGTAACAGATATTAATACTAGAATAAAAGGAAATGCCCAAGAGGTTTCAACTCTCACGTATACAATGTATAGGGACCCATAGGTTAATGACCCCCATGACTTCATGCCCCTATACCATTGCCTCATTTCCTTGTTGCTGGTTTTAAATCCATGTAACCATTTGTTCTTATTTATATACCCAGTTCAATGTCCCTCATGTTGATAACCATATCCTGCATCACTGTAACATAGTGCTTTGCAAGGGTTGGTCCTCCCTCTTTGGCCTGCAACAGTTGATCTGGATGGATGTCCATTGAGCCTGGAGTCAACAGGGCCCCACACGTGTTAGGCACTAAAGGGACAACCCCTTTAAAGAAGTCTGGGTACAGGGACCCAGTGAACGAGATTAGCTAGTATATGCAGGATAGGCAGTGTTACATCATTCTCTAGAAGAATGAGTGAGTGAGAATTAGCTATCAACCATCAAGGAGTATAGACAGGAGTAGCTCTCCCCCAGGCTCTGCTTGCCTGTAATAAGGGACTGCAGTACAGTACAGCAGTAAACAAGTTATTTTTCTATCCCTGTTCCATGTCTATTGTAGGGAACCGGACCACATGAGGTACTGACAACCTGAAAGGTGTGTGTATACTTTCAACTACCCCTGCTATTCCTTCAGTGGTGTCATTTATGCTGTGTCTGCTACATCTCTGGCATTTTCTATTATTTTACACTTTTGGCAGTATAGAGGTGTAGTTCAGCGACACCCACATGTGTTTTTTTACCTAGCGAAAGTCCATCCTGTTGAAAAGAGGTCCAGTGTAGCCCATGTTATACCAGTGTAGTTGGTCTTTGCCTTTTTAAGCCAAATTAGGGTTACAAATGTTTTTATTTGAGCGCAAACATTTTTTCATGACAAAATGAGGCACAAACTATTCACAGATCGTCATATTACAAGTGCTGCTTAGATTTTTTTTTCCTCAGGTTCTAAGATTTGTGGTCATGACAATATTCCCTGGTCCCCATGTGGCCCAAAGTGATGAAAGAAAAGGCTGGAGACAACATGTCAGCACTTGGGGAGCCTCTGCTCTATTGTGCACAAAGAAAAAAAAGTAAACATTCATCTTTCCCCAGTACAGCTGTATTATGTAATTGTGTTATCATTTTTTATCATGTTCTCATGAACTAACACTCCATTATTCTATGATTAATATTTTGGGTCTGGCTTTACTTTAGCTTTTCATTCCTGCTTTAGATACCTCGGTTGCATATTAAAAATTAGCTGAATGCTTTGTAGTTTCGTTCCCTTTGACATATGACTCTTTTTTTCTGTTTCTTTTCTTTAAAAACCCATACATTTTAAAACGTATCACTTGCCATGTGGTGTCAACTCATTTTTAACATACAGATACTTTGCATCATTTGTCTCATTTGAAAAACCCTTCCTATATAAGGTACTGTCAATATTGAATTGCAGTCATGTGAGCGACCCGATTGGATTGGATTGGATTGCCAAAAAAATCACAATGCTCATCAGATCCTGGTACCTTGAATTTCACATTGCCTGTGAAGCTTCTTTTATGTTTAAATATAGACTTAAAAATATATTATTTTCTTTGTACCACTGTTGGGTCATACAGTGTACTATACAGTATATTATATTTTAACAAGAGACAATTTGGTGGCTCATATAGGTTCATACAGGAGTTATCACCTATGACTTTTTAACAATATTCTCTTATCCCTGACAAAACAACTATTTTTCATACAAAAATTTTTCATTCACGTAGTTATCCTCCTCACTTTATATACAGGTATGGGACCTATCATCCAGAATTCTTGGGACCTTGGGTTTGCCGGATAACGGATCTGTCCGTAATTTGGGAAACAGTATTTCCATAATTCTAAAGCTTTCTGGATAACGGGTACCTGTATTTAAAATGAGCCTACCCTCCAAATACTGAGGTCCTACCGTACCAGAATTGTATACAAAGTTTCAGAAAATAGTACACTCTCTGTTCTTGTCAAACACAAAGTATTAAAGGGGTTGTTCACCTTTGAGTTAACTTTCAGTATGATTTAGAGAGTGATATTCTGAAACAATTTGCGATTGGTTTTCATTATTTATTATTTGTGGTTTTTGAGCTATTTAGCTTTTTATTCAGCAACTCTCCAGTTTGCAGTTTCAACAATCTGGTTCCTATGGTCCAAATTACCCTAGCAACCATGAATTGATTTGAAAAAGAGACTAGAATTTGAAAAGGAGAGGACTGAGTAGAGAGATGAGTAATAAAAGCAAGGAGCAAGTACAATACATTTCTAGCCTTAAAGAGAATTTGTTGTTAGATGGGGTCAGTGAAAGCTGGAAAAGTCAGAAGAAGAAGGCAAATAATTCAAAAACCATAAAAAAAATAATAATGAAGAGTGAATTAAAAGTTTCTTGCTGTGGTTACTCATTTTAGCTGAGCTCCAATTAGACTTATATTTTCATCCTTTTAAAAAGGAAACATGAATTCTTGGAGCATATGGAGAAAAATCCTGTCAGCTATATCATGGTATTACAAAGGAACAGGGTTGATTGGTGCCTCTAGTAGTCTAGGGTCCCTTATTAACTAGAGGTGAGAGAGTTGACTATTGCTATGGGGGGCAACCACTGTCTTGGTTTCAATTGGCTGATGGGAAATAGGCCTGTGGTATTACAAATGTCTTGGATTTGGTTGGTTGAGAAGGGATTTATTAGAAGTGGAAGTCCAGGAGGAACCCAAACAAAATTTCAAGATGTAGAGTTCATCATGTGAAGGGAGTCTGGTAGGTACCTTACAGACAGAGATTATAGTCTAATGTGGAGGAGCAGCAGCGGAAGGAGGCAATAAGGCAGGTTAGGGGAGCAGATTATGTTACGGTTGGGAAATATTGCCCCATTGGCACAATGGTTAGGTAACTAGAAAAAAGACAGCCCAAAACACACCACTTCAGTGACTGCCTTTATAGGCTAACTTACATCAGCATTTTGAGATATAGTTGTGCCAGGTAATGTAAAGTAAACTTAAAGCTCAGATGAATCAGTGTGGCTGATCAGCTGGAATTTGCTGCCTGGAATTTAGTGGTTTGGCGTTCCATGAAAACAGATGTGGAGTTAAGACTGCTCTAACTTTAACACTGTGACGTGTATGAATTTAGCAATAACTCACTTGTATGAATTTTAACCATTTTAATGTAAACTGCAACAATTAAATGATCCTTTCTATTAAGATGTTAGTAGTTGACTTTTTGTAATCACAAAATATAATTTTACTAGCACTGATTGCTGCCATTTTAAAGCTAACAGCCTTAACAGCTGCCACAGTGTATAGCATTAAATCATCATTATTGGGATGAAGGGCAAAGGTATTAATTCCCATGCCTTGTTTTTGCATGCAAGTAATTTATATCAGCCAATCAATCCCCTGAGCAATAGAGATGAATCCACCATAATTGGTATGCAACATAATTATCACTTCCTGCTGAGTAAATGTATATATGATGGCAGACAGGAATGTGGGATTTTCCCAGGAGGGATATTTCATTTCAGTGTGGAAATGGAATAATGTTGCTTATAATGACCTATGTCCACAGTGTCCTGTGCAGAACCACATTTAGAGCAGCATAATATAGCCAGAATTAAATTATTATAGTATTGGGGAAAGTCCATAACCTTGTCAGAACCACACAATACATATACAGGTATGGGGTCTGTTATCCAGAAAGCTCAGAATTCATTATAATCAAATAATCCAACTTTTTAAAAATTATGTCCTTTTTCTCTGTATTAACAAAACTGTACCATGTACTTGATTCCAACTAAGATAGAATTAATCATTATTGAATGCAAACCCAGCCTATTGGGTTTATTTAATGTTTACATGATTTTCTAGTAGACTTAAGGTATGAAGATCCAAATTATGGAAAGATTTGTTATCCGGAAAACCTCAGGTCCTGAGCATTGTGGATAACAGGTCCCATACCTATATATTCTTATTATATTAAAATGAGAAATTCTGTAGTAATCACAAACATAGGGTAAAACTGTACAAGTGCATTTGCCTATGCCAACCAATCAGCAATGAGTTTACTATCAGTTAACATCTGATTGGATACTGTTGACAACTGCACTGTTTAAAGGACCAGTAACATCAAAAAAATTAAATTGTTTTAAAGTAATAAAAATATAATGCAGTGTTGCCCTGCACTAGTAAAACTGCTGTGTTTGCTTCAGAAACATTACTATTGTTTATATAAATAAGCTGCTGTGTAGCCATGGGGGCAGCCATTCAAAGGAGAAAAAGCTCAAGTTACACAGCAGATAGCATATAAGCTCTGTCTGTCTAATAGTGTTATCTGTTATCCATTAGTTATCCTGTGCCGTTTAGCCGTTTTTCAATTTCCGCCATTGCTACACAGCAGCTTGTTTATATGAACTATAGTAGTGTTTCTGAAGCAAACACATCCGTTTTACCAGTGCAGGGTACTGCACTGGTACTGCACCAGTTACTTTAAAACACTTTCAGTTTTTGGTGTTACTGTTCCTTTAACACCTATCTTAGTAAATCAGACCTGAGAAACATTACTTATAACTTAGTATTATTACTGTGTAATGATAGTCAGTTATGATGTAACATACTATATGTAGACAGACCCCTTATTTCTTTCTTTTTATTAGCTGCACCTCCATCATTAGGTGACTCCTTTTCCCCAGTGCAGTGCATGAGCCCTCACTTATCTTTCATGTTGCTACTGAGGTTACTGAAATTCTCAGTGGCAATGCATCAAATTCTCTGTGCTATCCAGTTTTGTGTAGTGACAACTCACCTGTGTTAACCTAGACTAAGCAAGAAACCACACTTAAATTGTAAATGAGAAAAAAAAATCACTGCTAATGGGAATGTCTTCAAAGAACCTATAGATTTGTTGGAAAGATACAAAGTGAAGTAGCTATGGAGGAGGCAGACCCATGGGGGGGGGGGGTTGGAGGGTTATGGGTGACTGGCAATTTTGCTTGCATTGGTAACCTAACAATTTTTTCAATAGATTTTGCCAAATCCAAAATAAGTCAATTATATACAGACATTTATATATTGTGATTGTTAACCTTTTAAAGTTGCAAACAATAGACTTATTATGCTATTGAAAGCAATTATTAAAGACAAAAGTAGGGTTGGCACAGTCACTTTAATACTTACAGAGTAATGGCACAGAGGGTGCTTTTAAGCACCCCAAAATGCTTCTCCAATGGGCCTGAAGCACCCTCATTGTCTTGCACATCTGTCACCTTCACTTGTGCCAGCACTTGTCAAGTTATAATTGGCTGGAAATATGTCACTCTGCTAAATAACCCAGAAGTGCCACCTGTGACTGTAACCAACATCTTCACTTGACACTATCACTTTGAAGATTTGCTAGTGCTATTCAATTTCCCATACAAAAAATATAACACAATATCAAGGGTGGCCACTGTTAACTGTTCCCAGTTAGGTCAAAACAAATTGCGAAACCATGGAAAAATTTGCAAAATATCAATGGGCGTTTTTTCTCACGTTTTTCCCATAAAACAAAAGACTAAAAATTAAGAATCGTGGATAAATAACAATTCGTTCAGATTCAAGTGACATGGCAGCATAGAAACCAGTGCATTAGAATTGATTAATAATCAGCCCTGAAACATTGGCTTCAATGACAGATATTCATTAACCTAACTTGTTGCTAATGTTCTGATGATTTCCCACAACATTGAAGCTTAGCCTGTCAATCCCAGTCAGTAGCACAATGCCATGTCACTGACATGAAAAAGATGGCCTAAAATGATCGAAGATAAAGAGCAGCTGTGGACAAATCTGAAGTCTTGGATCATTACTGTTATAAGACAGCCAAACTTCTTTGTTAAGTTAATTATTAACTAGAATTAAACTACACATGGAATGTTTGCCCACAACAAAACACAACATAAAGAGGGTTCCTTGCCATGCAGGCTACCTCACATGACAGTGATTGGTGGGTGTGTAAGAGCCAACCACAAGCAAGCAATCACATTTCCTTCCTCCTGGGACCTGTCTGAGGAGACAGTCTTGACACATAGGTCCCCACTCCTGACAAACATTCCTCCCTGATGAATAATAGCACCTTACTCAGCCATAACCCCTCACTAAAGCTCTCCATAATTTTAGGGTGCCATATGATAATAAATCATGAATCATGTGAAGAGTAATCCATGTCGTCTCCAAGTTACCAATTAATGAGTTACCCACCCTACAAGTTTGTGACATTATGGTGTAATCACAAAGATTGTAATATAGTTCCTGCAATTCATTTAAATATTTTCTACCCCCTATACAATGACGTAACTAGAGGGGGGCGGGCCCTGGCGCGGGACGCACTGCCGGGCCCCCGCCCCCCTCCGTACACCCGGAAACGGCCGGGAATCGTGGCGTGTGAGCTGCCGGGGGGGCCCTGAGGGGGTGCGGGCCCTGGCCCAATCGCACCCCCTGCTCCCTCGGTAGTTACGCCACTGCCCCTATACACAGCAATTAGTGCATTGTTGTTAATTCCAGTATGGGTTGCCAGCGGGATGAATCTGGGTAGGATATGTTACAGGGTTATGGGGGTGGTACCACAGTGCAGCATCAGATAGCAAGTGTAAGGTTGCACTGTGGGTTGATTATAAGAAACATATTTAGTTATTGCTACAGTAGTTGTGGATTTAATGGGAACTTTCTAGTTTAAACAAATTGAGTTAAAGTAATATAGTCTAGTGAGGCTACGCATTTATGTGGCACCTGAGACAAATCACTTTGGAAAAAGTTATTAAGAAGTACTAAGACAACGTATATTATTTACAACCTCTATGAAACAAATGGAATTAATGGCTGGTGAAATTGCAGAACAATTAATATAGGTTGATGTACTGGTCGGTGATAATGTTACAAACTTGGGGACAAGCAAGGATGAATTCCAGTCTCCCAACGATCAGTTGCCTTACAACAGAGCTTAGCTCTGTGATTGCCAAACCTCTTTACTTAATTTTTCAGGATTCATTGAGATCTGGCATAGTGCCGAGAGACTGGCGAATTGCTAATGTGGTGCCTCTATTCAAAAAAGGATCCCGTTCTGAGCCTCAAAACTATAGGCCAGTTAGTCTGACGTCAGTGATAGGAAAGCTTTTCGAAGGGTTAATAAAGGATACGATACTGGACTTCATAGCAAATCATACTATGAGTTTGTGCCAGCATGGTTTTATGCGTAATAGATCTTGCCAGACTAACTTAATTTCTTTTTATGATAAGGTAAGTAGAGACCTCGATTCTGAGACCTCGATTCTGCACTTTGGCAAAAATAATATAAATGCAAGTTATACACTAAATGGCAGTGTGTTGGGCGTTTCCTTAAATGAGAAGGATCTAGGGGTCTTTGTAGATAACACGTTGTCTAATTCTGGGCAGTGTCATTCTGTGGCTACTAAAGCAAATAAAGTTCTGTCTTGCATAAAAAAGGGCATTAACTCAAGGGATGAAAACATAATTATGCCTCTTTATAGGTCCCTGGTAAGGCCTCATCTGGAGTATGCAGTGCAGTTTTGGACTCCAGTCCTTAAGAGGGATATAAATGAGCTGGAGAGAGTGCAGAGACGTGCAACTAAATTGGTTAGAGGGACGGAAGACTTAAATTATGTGGGTAGACTGTCAAGGTTGGGGTTGTTTTCTCTGGAAAAAAGGCGCTTGCGAGGGCACATGATTACACTTTACAAGTACATTAGAGGACATTATAGACAAATGGCAGGGGACCTTTTTACCCATAAAGTGGATCATCGTACCAGAGGCCACCCCTTTAGACTAGAAGAAAAGAACTTTCATTTGAAGCAACGTAGGTGGTTCTTCACAGTCAGGACAGTGAGGTTGTGGAATGCACTGCCGGGTGATGTTGTGATGGCTGATTCAGTTAATGCCTTTAAGAATGGCTTGGATGATTTTTTGGACAGACATAATATCAAAGGCTATTGTGATACTAAGCTCTATAGTTAGTATAGGTATGTGTATATAGAATTTAATTAAAAGTAGGATGTGTATGGATGCTGGGTTTTCATTTGGAGGGGTTGAACTTGATGGACTTTGTCTTTTTTCAACCCCCTTTGTAACTACGTAATATAGAGGGACTATAAACTGAAATTAAAGCACCTAAAAAGCACAAAAATGCATGCGATCTGTATGCATTGTGTGTACAGGTATGGGACCTGTTATGCAGAATGTTTGGGACCTGTGGTTTTCCAGATAATATTTCCATAAGTTGGATCTTCATGCCTCAAGTCTACTAGAAAATAATTTCAAAATTAAATAAACCCGACAGGTTGGTTTTGCTTCCAATAAGGATTTATTATATCTTAGTCTGGATCAAGTACAAGGTACTGTTTTCAAGGTACTGTTTAATTATTACAGAGAAAAAGGTAATCACTTTAAAAAATTTGAATTATTTGGATAAAATGGAGTCTATGGGAGATGGCCTTTCTGTAATTCTGAGCTTTCTGAATAATGGGTTTCGGGATAATGGATCCCATACCTGTATTTCACAGACAGATTGTATTGCTTATTATCAGGTCAGGGTTTGGGTGTCAGAGTGGCTATGTACTTGTTTAATAAAGGTCTGGTAAGGACAGTCTTTTTACATTTCTCAATTCTTAGGGGGTTTATGAGCAGAACGTGTTTTTCTTCTCATATATTTCACATCATTATTATCACAGTATGTAACATAACATTAAAGTAAAGAGAAAATAAAAAAACCTACAAAAAGTAAAAAGAGTCAGAGGGGGGACAAAAACGTAGTCCTTTTTCAGCATAGTTCAAGGCAAAGAGGAAAGGTTTAAACTGTTCATTACCAATTACTGAGAGGTGCTTTCAGGATAATAGCAGTTTAGGAAAATACTAATTATACACAGTTTTAGTTGAGTCATATTATGTCTACCCCTCTGGTGTTTTCATTCTATCCATATTGCCGTCTGTTAAATGTACATTATGCTGTTACTGAATCCTGCCTGAAAATATGGGAACAATTTGTTACACTGATTACAGTTTATTCAGCAGCAGATTGTAACACTTTACATTTAAAGGGAACAATAGCTGGAAGTACATGTGGTGTCTATGATTATTTTATTAATTCAGTATTAGAATCTTGCTGTCAACACAATAATAACTAATAATGATGAGTAATTTTTAACCAGTTAAAGCTTAGTTGTAAAAATCATTTTGAAATGTTACTATACTATATTTAACCCCTTTTAGTGATGCCCAATATAGGATTTAGAGCAAAAAACGGAGCATTCGGGGAGATATGTTAAAATCTTCAAATTTTAATCATCCAAGTTAAAAGAAATAACAGCGTGTCAAGTTACATCAGATCATCCGCTTTACGCGTTTCATGGCATCTCGCCACTTCATCAGAAGCGTATAACTGATCCCACTCCATAGCCACGATTAAATAGCACCTAGTCCCACCCATAAAATACATTAACCCTTTCATGATACCATGAATTAGATCACATGTTAATCAAATATTCGTTTTGCTAAATATGACTATATATAAGTAAGTCCTGTAGCCCGAGAATGAATAGTAACACAATATATACCATATAATTTTAGCTGTCACATTAATTATTGTTGCATAAACATAGGGCTACAATGTAAGGTATATTTCAGCAAGAATGAAGGCTGTCTGGGAATAAAGAAATACCTAGAATACACTAAGGCATAATATATGCATAAATTTACTAAAATATCATAATACATCCTTATTTCTATATCGGTATGGTGGCTATTGACATTCAAGCTAAACCATTTCAATTATAATTAGAAAAAACACGACAATTCCCAATCCTTATTCAAACCCCCTTCCCTTTCCAACGTTTGTAGACGATAGATCCAGTATGCTTCATTTCTCAGTAGCCTTTTATCCGCATCTCCTCTTCTAGACTGTATTTTATGGGTGGGACTAGGTGCTATTTAATCGTGGCTATGGAGTGGGATCAGTTATACGCTTCTGATGAAGTGGCGAGATGCCATGAAACGCGTAAAGCGGATGATCTGATGTAACTTGACACGCTGTTATTTCTTTTAACTTGGATGATTAAAATTTGAAGATTTTAACATATCTCCCCGAATGCTCCGTTTTTTGCTCTAATTCTATGGATTGATCCGGTTGGGGACGGATGCTACGTGCAGCATGGAGGTGAGAATGTGATTGAGTTGGGATGCTCCCCGTATCTGGTTCGTGTCCAATATAGGATTTACCTTTATTTGGTAACAATGTTCTAACACTGTCTGCTAATTTTGACTCGCCTGTATTTTTTCTGTAATTTTTTCTTGTTAGTATAATTCTAGTTATTCTAATTAGTATACGTGATATATGTAAGATAAAGGCGGTGGCCTACTGGTTGGGGGATGGTATTTGCATGTGAATCATCTCCAGAAAGCATACAATTTTCTACTCTTACAGCCACCACACACGGGCAGCTTTTTGGCCCCTGTGTGGGGCTATCGGACAGGCTTCCTCGATCGATATATGGCCCAAAGTTGGGCAGATGCCGATTTGGCCCCCATTGTGATCCGATCGTTGGGCCCTCGTTTGGCGACATCGGGAGCGGATCTCCCTGTGTATGGCCACCTTTAGGTTAGCTTAAGATTATGATTATGATGATGATTTACATGTGGAAAATATAAGTTCCCTGGCTCCACAGCACAATATTCTTTTTTTGAAATAAGGATTTCACTGAAAGGGACTTCCATCTTTTTCCAATCCTCCTAACTCTAGCCACTAAATGGTACTGGTTCTCCCAGAGCTGACAAAATAAAATATATTTATGTGTATGCTAACCATGTCCATACATATTTCAAAATACTAAATTTAAGTGCCTTGTCTCCAGAGAAAACGCCATACCATGACAGTCTTTCCTCATATTTCAATTTGTCCATTCGTGTTACCAGTTTAGTTTTACAGTTCTACCTGCAGCTGGTTGAAAAATGCTAATCACTGATTGGTTTCTATGGGTTACTGCCCATGTGCAAATATGCATTGAGCTGGTAAATGATCCCCAGTGACTTTAGCACAAAGCACCTCTCAGACTTGGTTTCTAGTGCTAACAAGAAAGAATGCAAAACATGTGTTGTTGTTTAAAGACATAATTTGTCAGTATAATGTCCAATCTCCAATCAGTCTTAAGATCTGCTGCATACTTTTCTATGAAGTATTTACTTACTCCCCAAGGATTGAATCTCATCCATTATACGATACAGCAGGGCAGTAGAGGACACAGGCTGAATGTAGTCCTCCTTGAGATTTCAGATCTTTGATCCTCTTATTTTTTTATTTATAATCTCATGTAAAGTTTGTGAGGTATCCTGTAAGTGACCCGCTACCTTGAAGAATTGGGCAGCACTGTTCTTCATAATGGCCTTGATGATCTATGAGAGCTTCGGTTATTCTTTGTGTGACCTGAGAAGCAACTTCCTTAATTGCTAAATATTGGTATTTGGAACAGATGTGCACTGAAACTTGTCTCAATAACCAAGTCGTGTCTGGGTTACCTCAACACAACAGTTATATATATAGTATAGGTATAGGATCCCTTATCCGGAAACCCGATATCCAGAAATTACGGAATGGCTGTCTCCCATAGACTTCATTTTATCCAAATTGTTAAAAATGATTTCCTTTTTCTCTGTAATAATAAAGCAGTAGCTTGTACTTGATCCCAACTAAGATATAATTAATCCTTATTGGAAGCAAAACCAGCCTATTGGGTTTATTTCATGTTTAAATGAATTTCTAGTAGACTTAAGGCATGAAGACCCAAATTACAGAAAGATCCGTTATCCGGAAAACCCCAGGTCCCGAGCATTCTGGATAACAGGTCCAATACCTGTATTAATTACCATAACAAGAAAATGTATCTGCAATGGAAACTACAATAATGTACATAGGAATATATGTAGTATTCACAAGCAATAATGTTCCACAAGAAATTAGTAGTGACCCAAACCCATCTACTAAGTAATAATGATTATTATGAATTATTTATAAAGCACCAACTTATTCTGCACTGAAGTACAACAACAAAAAAGGGAGGTACATCTTCATGCACATCATACAAATAAGGTGTATGCAGGAGGTAAAATTGTTCATTAGAATTTACAATCCAATCTGTTAGAATAAGTGAATTGAATTAGAATTATGGTAGCAGCTTGTTTGATGAATCGTCACATTTTAGAACTACTCCTTAGGTAAAAATGAAATGCTATATTTTTATTCATTAAATATAAAAAAGAGGACAGAATCAAAGATATTCACAAAGGTGCCAGGCTAACTATAGCTCTCAAATCTAAAAGGTTATATGCTGAAACATAAAATAATTGAGCAACCCATACCTTTTTGTTACAGACATTTGGTGCATTTGTAATTTAAACAATCTCCAATATTGGTATATTTTTCTATGAAGGTAAAACGTTAAACGAATGCACAAAAATTTCCTGCAAATCACTCAGCACTGTCAGGCAATTAGGAAACATACATATTATTTCTTCTATAAATGAGAACAATCACACAGTGCTCCAGGGAATTATATGGAGAAATGTAGCATGACTACACATGACCCATCTCTGCCCTTTTGATAAGTGAAACTTTACATCTAGGGCATACAAAAGGAGGAAACTTAAGACCTTTTCTAAACACATCCTGGTGTAAGCCTAATGTAAATACATCACTCTCATGTCCAAACAGGAAAAACCCATTCCACCTTTTCGAAAATGTAAAGAATCTCATACAGGATTTCGGCATTCATTGATGTTATCAGGCATACACAACATACAGCTAGAATAGCAAAAATATCTGACATTTTCATGTCTCTAAAAAAGTGATTGTGTTTACTTTATTTCTCATTATTCTCATTTTTTTGTGATAGTGTCACTTCTATGACAATGTAGAAATAAATTGCAAATATTTGTACTCTTCTGCAATGAGCTCACATAAACGGTTGCGGGATCCTCACTATGAGGTAGTGTAAGTTATGGTCTCCAACAGGGAGAGGTTGTATTTTGCACATATTTTGGCAATTTGTACATTTGTTATTTACTTTTATTTAATGAACCCCGATTTAGTGATAATGGTTTGTCCTCTCCTTTGGCAGTTGATTATATATCTCTACCCCTCAAATAAACAAAATGGAGTTGAAACTGGTCCATATGAAACTGGACCAAGTCTAGTAAACTTTCTAGCTAGTAACATTTCATATAGGGGCAGGTTTATCAAGGGAGTGTAGAAATGTAGCAATGCTCTACTGTACAGCTTATGTGGTTTTAAAGGAATTTCATGTCACCACATTTTACCTGGTACATTTTGTTACTCAAAGTGGGACACAAATGGTTAAAAGGTGTGAATTGTTTGCAGCCATATTGTGACAGGTATGCAGTGATGTATAAAGGAAATGGCAGTGGGTTTGGGCATTTGCGTGGTGCTGAATGCCAGTATTCAGACTGGATGTGAATGTTAGTTGTAATGTAAAAGTTCCAGAGCAGCCAATCAGGGCACCAAGTCCATTATATGTGGCATCATGGTGACTATATTGTAGGCTGGTAATAAGAGAGAACACGCCAACACTAAATAATGTTATTGACAAAAATAGATTGCTCATATAGCAATGACATCCTGTTCCTAAAATCAACATTTGCTAATGGTAGAAATGACATCCAATTTTCACAAATTTTTTTTTTTTTGTTCTAGGAAGTATTTAATCAGACTAAAATCCAAATAGGTATATGAAATGTGAACTGGTAAATTGTAGTCTAAGAATCTACGTATAGATTCTTCTAATGCAAATAAATGAACATTAGAATCTGAAGTCAGCAATGACATCATATTTTAGTTACAAAATACATATAAAGGTTAATTTACAGAAATTGTTTCTATTTTTATATTTACATAAGAAACATTAAACCTCTTTTGATGGGGATGGTTACTAATTTTAATTTGATCAGATGTTTATTTAAACATTTTATTTTTCCCTCAAATTTGCATTTTATTCCTCAAATTCACAGATTTTATTTTACTCAGGTCTGTTCCTTCTAGAAAAAGTGATGGATTTGTACTGGTTCTATGATTACAATGGACGGGGAGGGATAACATTACGTTTAGTCAGAATAAATATGTGGATATTTCAAATATATGAGACCCGGGCGGCATTTTGTGATTTTTTTTGTCTAAAACAGGGGTCCCCAACCACAGGGCTGTGGCCCAGAACCGGCTGCAATTAACGTGGCATACCAAATTGGATGCCGGTGCACCAAAATTGATGCCAATGCGCCGAATTGGATGCTGACCCTTCTGACCCCTCTGACCCCCTCCTGACCCCCCACCCCTCCTGGTCCTGGCCAAAAAAGGTTGGGGGACCCCTGGTTTAAAAGAAAAGTGTGACATCATAATTGATAGCAAATTAAAGCTAGGCAATTTACCAACATTCTGGTCATTTCTTTTTTTTTTTACAAAATGGTATAACAAAATAAGAACGTATTTAATTTTTTTCAAGTATTTAAGACTTAAAAAGCCTAAATAAACACAGATGTAATTTCAATTGCATCTGCTGGACTGCAGCCAATAAGGAAACTTATCTTGCACACAATTGCAAAAAATATTTTAATGGGGTAGTTCCCTTTAAGTTAACTTTTAGTATGTTATAGAATAACCAGTTCTAAACAACTTTTCTATTGGTCTTCATCATTTATTTTGTATAGTTTTTATAAGCCTTCATCTTTTGACTATTCAACTATCAAATGGGGGTCACTAACCCCATCCAAAAAACAAATGATCTGTACAAATGTATTGTTATTGCTACTTTTCATTACTCCTCTTTCTATTCAGGCCCTCTCCTATTCACAGATCTTTTTTTTTCTGCCTTTAACGAAAAGTTCTTAGGAAATATTTCTTTTTTATTTCAACATGAAAACCTTTTGGTGGATTTGTTTATTTTTCTTATTTTTAACTCTTAAATATGGAATAACTGGTGAGTTTTTTTATCTATTTATTCTGTCCCTCTTAGAAAAAATGAATTCCTCCTAACACCAAATAGTGTGTTGGTTTATACAGATTTATCTGTTAATATGGGTGTTTGTATGGTAGCATCTCTGTGCCTCTGATTAACTGATGATGAGTGTTTTCATACCCCATATGATTCCATTAATTGTGCTCAAATAAAATCATGTTTTCTTAATGTAGGTGCTAATCAAGATTCAGATGATGATGATGATGATGACTTTGATGTTTATGAAGAGACTTCGGTTACAGATGTTCCAGATGATACAGAAGCCCAAGGTAAGGTTCATACTCTAGTATACTATACTTTTTTCATAATAACTACTTTTTAGTTATTATTTTAATGTACGTAGTAGTGTAACTGTATCTTTCCTGCTAATTAAACCTATATAACCTAAAATAATTACACAGATGCAGTTTTTCATAAAAAAGCATACTTGAGATGTGCTAAAGATATTGTTTATTTTTACAGTACCAACTGTTGATGATAACAAGGAAGAAGATACTGAAATAAATTCTCAAGAAAGTAAGACTTGATTATTATTGATATTTTTATGAATAAGGGGCAGATTTATCAAAGGTCGAGGTGAATTTTCGAATGAAAAAAATTCGAATTTCGATTAATTTTTGTGTGCCACAAATTTGAATTTGAACAATCACCATCTAAAACCTGCCGAATTGCTGTTTTAGCCTATGGGGGACCTCCTAGAACCTATTTAAAGTCAATTGGTGGACTTTGAAAAACCAAAGTTTTTTGTGTGAAAAACTTTGATTCAAATTCGGCCAAATACGGACCTATTCGATCAATAACGGGCCTATTCGACCAAAAAAAAAGTTGACTTAATTCCAGTTGGTCTTTCTGAATTTCGAAGTTTTTTCAATTCGAAACTCGACCCTTGATTAATATGCCCCCTACATGTGATTATAAGGGACAGACCTAACAAAATGCCTTGAGGGGATCTGTTATCCAGAAATCTCCAATTACCAAGTGTCTGTCTCCCATACACTCCATTTTATCCAAATAATCCAAATTTTGAAAACTTATTTGCTCTTTCTCTATAATAATTAAACGGTACATTGTACTTGATCCAAACTAAGATATAAATAATCAGTTTTGGATGTAAAACCATTGTATAGGGTTTATTTAATCTTTAAATGATTGTCTAGTAGATTTAAAGTGTAAAGATCCACATTACAGAAAGATCCGTTATCTGGAAAACCCAAGTTCCCGAGCATTCTATATATATATAACTGTATAACTGTCTAGTTACAAATATCAAAAAGTATATAAACCAAAAATGATTGAAATAGGCCTGTGGTAGAAATATAATTAAATATCATTTTTTTCTTTTCATTTAGCAGCAAATTATGAAAATGATGACTTTGACAATGACAGTGATGAGAATGAGCAGCAATCTGAAAGTAAGATTTAATTAATGTTTTTATTATTTTGGGGAGATACCATTTGTCACTACGAGTATACTGCAATTTTGATATGAGGACATTTTATGATCCAGAAATTTCCAGGAGACTTATTCAGAGACACCAATCCCTACTTTAATCTATTAACCCATAGTAATCAATCATATGACTGCTTCATTATTCTGACTCCAAATAAGTTCTAGGAGGTCCCCCATAGGCTAAAACATCAATTCGGAAGGTTTTAGATGGCAAATGGTCGAAATTTTTAAAGAGACGATACATGATAAATTTTGAAATTCAAATCGAATTTGGACTATTCCCTAGTTGAAGTACACAAAAATTTGTTTGAAATTAAATTTTTTTAATTCAAATATTCACTTTGACCCTTGATAAATATGCCCCATAGCTGTATATTGTATTGTCCCACAGGTTACTAGGTTCTTAGTTGCATTTATTGTATAAATATTTGGTACATGATAAATTCTAAATATAACTTATGTCTCCTTTCTTTTCTCCTACAGAAGACCCTGAACAAGCCAGGGCCCAGTTGGAATCGTTACCTAAAAATGAAACAGAGCTTGGTAAGCAGAATGTTAATGTACAGTAATCGAATGAACTATGTTTAGAAAAAGGACAGCTAGAAATCCTTTTTCTGTATTCATATAAAGTTTTACATAGACTTGTAAATAAGTGCTGCAGTTAATTTTCAGTACAATGTTATTTTCTTTTTCAGGGATGATCAACCAATTGTTAATGAGACTGGATAGTAACAGCCAAAGAAACTTCATCATTATTTGCTCTGTTTTGGGCAGTGGACTTTTCTTGGTTTTTGTCATTTTGGTGTGCCTGACATTCTGTATTGCAGA
The DNA here is from genome assembly GCF_017654675.1 of Xenopus laevis. NCBI lineage: Eukaryota > Metazoa > Chordata > Amphibia > Anura > Pipidae > Xenopus > Xenopus laevis. Next base: position 79,527,060 of record NC_054379.1, read on the forward strand.
TCTAAATCCGTAAGTATTACTTTTATTACTTGCTTTTGTGTCAGTTTCATCTTCTGTATATTAACTTTGTATTGTTCTTATTTTCAGTGATGAAGATAAACTGATTGAAGCCGAGGAAGGTAAATATCTTAGTTATCTAATTTATTACTGCACTTTAAGGGACTCTGTATTGGGGGAATAAACACTTTGCATGTCTGTTTTCACAGGACGAGCTAATATTGAAGATTAAACCAAGAAAGCACCCGCCTCCTAGCAGGCCCGGATTTGTGGAAAGGCCACCTAGGCCCAGGCCTAGGCTGGCAGGATTTTAGGGAGGCGGCATGCTGCCCAACCACACCCACATTGGTTCAAAAACACCGGGGATGCACTGGAGATACAAAGAGCGACAAACGGCAGTGGGCCTAGGGGCACCCACTATGTAAATCCGGCCCTGCCTCCTAGCCAGGAGTATGAGTTCTTACCTTAAAATGGTGACTTGTCCTTGCCCTTTCTGGATGTAAATTATGAAGAATTCTTACATCACCTACTTCTGAAGAACAGAAAACACGGCTATTTATGCAGATGTCATATACAGGAGTGGTTTGACCCTAGACATGGGCCAGACTTCAATCAGACTTCTGTGGGATGAGCTTATGCACACTTTCTTTTCCATTAAATGGGAACTGTTATTACAATAAAAAAAATCAATATAATCAGTGAAGTCCTTTTTGTAACTTTTTTTAAACAGCAAATATGTTTTGGACCTATTTTTCTGTGAAATCATTATCTATGAAGCTCTGAATTACAATTCATGAAAATACATTTTTTTTGACTTTTTTTCTCTTTAGTACCTGTAGTAACTTAGCTAAATAAATCTGTATTGGTGGTAAAACAACCCTATTAGTTTTATTTAGTGTTTCAATGTTTCCAATAGCCTTAAGGCATGGTCCTCCAAGTCATGGAAAGATCCCCTATCTGAAAAAGTCCAGATCCCAAGTATTCCAGATAATAGATGTCGTAGGGGGTTATTTATTAAAGCCAGATTTTATCTTAACATTTTCTGATACAAACTTCTATCGAATCCGCTCGTCTTTTTTATGCTTCTTTATTATTACATTTTCCCAAAAATTTGCTTCTTAAGATTCTCCCATATTGGATGTTTGATTTTTTTAACCACAGCTACTTTGATAAAAACGAATTATTTACTGACAAACAACTATTGAGGAAACAGACCCTGCAACTGCTGGGGTCCAGTGGGATGTAACCGCTATGTAACTGCAATATATTATCATGGAAATTGTCTTGTTAGAAAACTTTAGGGGCCCAGTCATCTTGCTGTAGGACCTAATAATTAGTCATCGCACTGCTTCAATTTTATTCCTATATAAACAGCTGTATGTTAATATGTGTTATGTCGGACTGGGCCAGTGGGACACCGGGAAAAAACCTCATGGGCTCTCATGGGCCCCGCCAGCCAAGACCCACACCCTGTGGTTCCTTTTCTTACTGCTAATGGCTTGAAGAAGGGCCTGGGGCCCAAAGAACACAGTGCACATGCGAACTTGCACATGCGCAGCACGGACAGCAGTGGGGGGCCCTGAGACTGAAACCCTGTTGGGCCTCTGCCCCCCCAGTCCGACCCTGTATTGTTATATATAGTTTCAGTGGGTGTGTGTGTAGGTATGTGCGCTGGGTTTCATTTGGAGGGGTTGAACTTGATGGACTTTGATCTTTTTTTCAACCCAGCTTAACTATGTAGCTTTGCGCTATGCAGTCGGCCCCTCTTTAAATTTGACTGGGCTTGGGAGAACAGTTCCCTTTCTTCCCTCTGAAGGTGACCACTATACCTCCACAATATCCAGTAAACTGGGACTGATACTTGTGGTAAAATTAACCATTGATTGCCTGTCACAGTTGGATTAATGAATATGTTTTTAAATTAATCACTAGTGTACAAAGGAAGTACCATTCTATTACTACTATTAAAAAAACAATTGTTTCCTGTTTCAGAACTATGGGCACTATCACAGTATGGACTTTGTAGTTCAACTACTGTATATCTTTCATTCTACAGACACTTCCAGGGAGGGTTCAGCCTAGAGAGAGAGAGTGTAGAAATGTAACAATTCTCTACTGTTCAACTTATTTGGTCTTAAAGGAATTTCTTTTCTTTTTTTTGTAACCAATTTTTATTTAGTTTTTCCATTTTTTCGTGTTCATATACATCAACCGTGTAGATGACCTTGAAACCATAAGGCATAAAAGTATCTACAATTATACATGGTTATACAGTTTTGGTATCAGCATGTTGTTAAAGATTATACATTGATAAGCAATTAAAATCTGATCTTGTACATGTCTTGGTGTGAACGTGTTGTCATTGTCATTTTAATTTTTATAACATAAAACATTTATATAATAAACCCAGTGAGGGGAGTGGGGAGTGGAGGAGGTATGACAATTCTGTTGTATTTAACCTTAAGCAGTTTCATTTTCATATTGGGGTTGTGGCTTCACTCGTGTTATGGGTTGAGGTTATATAGGTGTCCCATCTGGACCAGATTTTGTCCCAACTTCTCCGGTAACGCCTGATATTTGCTGTCATATATTCCATTTCACTCATATCTCGCACTCTATGTATCATATCTCCTATCTTAGGGGAAGAGGAGGTTTTCCACAGGGAGGTGATGGTCATCTTGGATGCTGTTAAGATAAAGTCTTTGTTCTGCAAAGGTATTGTCTGGCAACGGTTTAAGGTGGCCATACACGGGCCGATAAAAGCTGCCGACAGACTGTGTCAGCAGCTTATTGGCCCGTGTATGGGGCCCCCTGACGGGCTTCACCGATCGAGATCTGGCCGAAAGTCAGCCAGATCTCGATCGGATGGAACAAAAAATCCCGTCGGATCACGGCCGCATCTATTCGTTGATGCGGTCCCGCGATCCGACCGCCCATTGCTATTCGGTAGGATCCCAACGGGCCCACGATCGGATCAGCCCGATATTGCCCACCTCAAGACATCGCCAAACGAGCGGATCTCTCAGTGTATGGGCAGCTTTACCCACAAATGTTGTATAGATATCTAGGTGAATTTTCCTAAGTAAGAACTTAGAGAATAGCTCTTCCACTTTTCTCCATAGTGCTGAGATCTTGGGGCAATCCTACATTATATGATGTTGAGTCCCTCTGTGACCGCAGTGTCTTAAAGTAATGTGTCTTAAAGGAATTTCATGTCACCACATCTTACCTGGTACATTTTGTACCAAAGTGGGACACAAATGGTTAAAATGAGTGAAATGTTTGCAGACCTATTGTGACAGGTAAGCAGTAGGGATGGGCGAATTTTTTCGCCTCGTTTCGCCGAAAAAATGACGCCCATAGACTTGTATGGCATTGTGCGTCAAAAAAAAATTAGCCGCGCGTCAAAAAAAAATTAGCCGCGCAACATAATATTTTTCTCGCCCATAGACTTTAATGGGCGTCTGCGACAATTCGCCGGGGGTGAATTTTAGGCGAAACAAAACGGGTCAAATTCGCCGATCCCTAGTAAGCAGTGCTGTATACAGGAAATGGCAGTGGGATTTTGCATTTGTGTGTTGCTGAATGCCAGTATTCAGACTGGATGTGATTGTTAGTTGTAATGTAAAAGTTCCAGAGCAGCCAATCAGGACACTAAGTCCCTTTTATATGGCATCATGGTGACTATTTTGTAGGCCGGTAATAAGAGAGAGCATGCCAACACAACTACGGTAAATAATTTTATTGACAAAAATATAATACAGATATAATTCTTTCTCATGGAACAATAAACTCCTGTTAAAATCAACAATTGCTAATGTTAGAAATGACATCCAATTTTCACAAAATGTTTTTTTTGTTCTAGGAAGTATCTAATCAGACTAACATCCAAATCCAAATAGGTATATGAAATGTGAACTGATAAAATTGTAGTCTAAGCAGAATGACTGTTATATTGTATAGATTCTTCTAAAGCAAATAAATGAACATTCTAAATCTGAAGTCAGCAATGGTCTCACCTCAGCTGTATAACATTGGTGCAATGACATCATATTGACTAGGAAGTATACCTTTTAGTTACAAGTTACATACAAAGGTTAATTTACAGAAATTGTGTCTATTTTTATATTTACATAAGAAACATGAAACCCCTTTTGGTGGGTTTGGTTACTAATTTTAATTTGATCAGATGTTTATTTAAACAATGGCAACATTTTAGTTTTTCCTCAAATTTGCAGTTCTTTCCTCAAATTTGCAGTTCTTTCCCACAGATTGTATTTTACTCAGGTCTGTCCCTTCTAGAAAAAGTGATGAGTTTGTACTGGTTCTATGATTACAATGGATGGGGCGTGATAACATTACATTTAGTCAGAATAAATATGTGGATATTTCAAATATATGAGACCTGGGCAGCATTTTGGGATTTTTTTGTTTAAAAGAAAAGTGTGACATCATAATTGATAGCAAAGTGAAGCTAGGCAATTTACCAACATTCTGGTCATTTCTTTTTTATTTTTACAAAATGGTATAACAAAATTAGAACATATTTATTTTTTGTTTAAGTATGTAAGACTTAAAAAGCCTAAATAAACACAGATGTAATTACAATTACATCTACTGGACTGCAGCCAATAGGGAAACATCTTGCACACAATTGCAAAAAATATTTTAACGGGGTAGTTCCCTTTAAGTTAACTTTTAGTATGTTATAGAATGACCAGTTCTAAACAACTTTTCTATTGGTCTTCATCATTTATTTTGTATAGTTTTTTAATGATTTGATTTCATCTTTTGACTATTCAACTATCAAATGGGGGTCACTAACCCTATCCAAAAAACAAATGCTCTGTAAGGCTACAAATGTATTGTTATTGCTACTTTTTATTACTCATCTTTCTATTCAGGCCCTCTCCTATTCATATTCCAGTCACTTATTCAAACCAGTGCATGGTTGCTAGGGTAATGTGGACCCTAGCAACCAGATTTCTGGAATTGCAAACTGAAGAGCGGCTGCATAAAATAGTTAAATAACTAAAAACAAATCCAATAATAAATAAACAAAAACCAATTGCAAATTTTATCATAATATTACTCTCTACATCATACTAAAAGTTAAAGGTGAAAAACCTGTTTAACAGACATCATGCCACCAGCAGTAAACAGTGGTTGAACAGACCCAGTGGCAGCAGAAGATGGTTTTGGCTGGGGGGCCAGGAAACGCAGAACTGAAACATTTTGGCCATGCCCCTTTTGGCCACTCCCTTTGGACTTCATCCCATGTGTTTATACAGAATTTTCAGGAAAATCAAACCATATGAGTGGGGGCACAATTTGCTTAAAGTCTGGCACTGCAGGAAGGAGGTATTAACAGCACATGTACCATTTTAACTGAGAGCTGTGAATGTTGGCACTATAAGCACAATATGGGGAAAAGATCTGGCACCTAAAGTACATCACATGCAGAGACTGTGAGGTACTCATAAGATATATACTCAAAAGATATACAAAGGAGCAGTAGGCACTGATCTCCCAAGAGCATAATATAGAGAAGGCACCACAAGTACAGAAGCAGAGGCACTCACACACAAAATACATCTAACTGTACTGTATAAGCAGCAATGGACAATGGCACCATGAGCAGTAAGATATAGTGAATAAAGTACCCCCTCTTGTAAAATATAAGGATATTATAAGTTACCGAGGAGTTTCATGGCCATATAAAAACACGAGGCCGAAGGCCGAGTGTTTTTTTTACAGGTCATGGAATTCTGAGGTATCTTCTAATATCCTCATATTTTTCAACTTGGGGTACTATGTTTATTATAATACACAAGTTTCAGTGAGTCATGTGACAGAAATGACATCAGAACTCACCATTTATAACTGATGACATCAGAACTCACCGTTTATAAGGATATAATTTACAGGATATTTATGGCTTTTGTGTATTATATAGAGATATAGAGAATACTGGCAGGCCAAGCACAATATACAATAAAACAAAGTTGGTATAATTACAAGAATGCATTATATAGTAAAGAGTGTGCACAGGCACTCTAAGCCTGCTATAAGTTCTAGCACCTCTCCATGCACTGCCTCACTCTATTGCTATGCCAAAATGCAAGGTATGAGGAACTGTAGGCCTGGAGCATTGTGTAACCTTTAGTAGGGAAAGCCATGCAGTGATTGCATTAGTAATGTGAAAAATTCAAATATCTCTCACTACATGGATCTCTTTTCTGCTAGTTACACAGCAATGTTATATTATAATGGGGTAGTTGTACAAATTCTCCAATCCCATTGCATCAGCATAATAATTATATATAAACATAGTAATTTAGGTTGAAAAAAGACACGTCTAGCCTTTTGGCCTAAGTAATACTTGTCTAACTTCTACCTGATACAAGGACGGAAAACAACCCCTTCTAAAGCTTCTCTAATTTGCTTCCAAACAATTCTTCCTGATTCTAAAATGCAAGTGGACCATTTTCTAGATTAACTATGTACTAGTCCTTTAACCCAGTATTTTTGTATACCCCCACCCAGAAACCCCTAAAACTCACAGCACAATGGCAACTTAATTTATAAACACCTCCAGAATTCATAGCAGAATGGCAATCCCATGTATAAATACCCCTATAACTTATTTCAAGTTGGCACAGTGGCAATACCATGTATAAATACCCTCAGAAATCACATCAGGATTGCAGAGTAGCAATTCCATGAATAAATACCCTCAGAAATCACATTAGATGGCTGAGTGGCAATACCCAATATAAATACCCCCAGAAATCACATCAGATGGCAGATTGGCAATACCCAGTATAAATACCCCCAGATATCACATCACATGGCAGAGTGGCAATACCCAGTATAAATACCCCAGAAATCACATCAGATGGCAGAATGGCAATACCGCGTATAAATACCCCCTGAAATTGCATCCGATGGCAGGGTGGCAATACCCAGTATAAATATCCCAGAAATCACATCAGATGGCAGAGTGGTAATACCCAGTATAAATACCCCCAGATATCACATCAGATGGGAGGGTGGTAATACCCAGTATAAATACCCCAGAAATCACATCCGAAGGCAGTGTGGCAATACCCCATATAAATACCCCCAGATTTTGGTGGATTTGTTTATTTTTCCTATTTTGAACTCTTATATATGAAGTTTTTTCTCTTTAATATATCTATTTATTCTGTCCCTCTTAGAAAAAATGAAATCCTCCTAACACCAAATAGTGTGTTGGCTTATACAGATTTATCAGTTAAAATGGGTGTTTGTATGGTAGCATCTTTGTGCCTCTGATTAACTGACGATGAGTGTTTTCAAACACCTTATGACTCCATTAATTGTTTTCTTAATGTAGGTGCTAATCAAGATTCAGATGATGATGATGATGAAGAATATGATGTTTATGAAGAGACTTTGGTTACAGATGTTCCAAAAGATACAGAAGCCCAAGGTAAGGTTCATACTCTAGTATACTATACTTTTTTCATAATAACTAATTTTTGGCTGTTGTTTTAATGTGCGTAGTAGTGTAAATGTATCATTCCTGCTAATTAATCCTATATAGCCTAAAATAATTACACAGATGCATTATATTATAAAAAAGCATAGACGTGCTTAAGATATCAGGTTTTTTTACAGCACCTACTGTTGATAACAAGGAAGAAGTTACTATATATATATATAATACACAAAAGCCATGAATATCTTGTAAATTATATCCTTATAAACGGTGAGTAGTGATGTCATCAGTTATAAACGGTGAGTAGTGATGTAATTTCTGTCACATGACTCACTAAAATTTGTGTATTATAATAAATAAAGTACCCCCAGTTGTAAAATATGAGGATATTATAAGTTACCTCGGAGTTCCATGACCTGTATAAAAACACTCGGCCTTCGGCCTCGTGTTTTTATAGGGTCATGAAACTCCTCGGTAACTTATAATATCTTTATATTTTACAAGAGGGGGTACTTTATTCACTATATATATTTCTAAGACCTTTATCAAGACCCTGTTCTCTGATTTACTAACTGCTGCTGGCGTAAATTCGCTAGAGAAGTGGACCTGCTCTTTCGCACCCTTACGCCATGCAAAGTTGCGCTCTGGTGGAGGGACTTAACTATGCTAATTCACTAAGTTGTGGATTTTACTGAACGTTACCTCTTCGCCAGACTTTACTTCGCCACCTCAGACCAGGCGTAGTGCAATAAAGTAGATAAGGATTGCTCCAAAAAAAGTTGACATTTTTTCAAAGTCCCAAAAAACGCTGGCGTCTTTTACTTTTTTAAGGGTGATAGGCTGAAAAAGAGCAAACATTTTTTTAGGGTACCCTCCTTCCCCACATTTGATAACATATGGCATCTAAACTATACTGTGGGCACATGTGTAGGGCATTAGAACACATTTATTAAGGTTCCCTGGCCTTGTGTAGTGTAATGTGTTTGCTGCTGCATAAACGGCCATTGTACTTTAACTGCACACCGTATGCAAATTAGGCATCGCTAGCGTAACTTTGAACCGCTGATCGTAACATCGCAACTTCGTAAAAGATCGGTAACTTGTACGCAACTTCAAATCTTTGGGCAAATTTACATGTCTTCAAAGTTGCGCCAGCGTTCGTCACACTTCACCGCACTTTGCCAGGCGTAGATTTGGCAGGGCTGTGCAAATTTACGAAGATCCGAAGTTGCGCACAAGATACCGATCGTTTGCGATGTTACACTAGCGAAGGCAAATTTGCATACGGCGTGGAGTTAAAGTGCAATGGCCGTTGCAGCAGCAAACACATACTAGGCCAGGGAACCTTAATAAATGTGTTCTAATGCCCTACACATGTGCCCACAGTATAGTTTAGGTGCCATATGTAGGGGGGGTGAGGGTACACTAAAAAAAAAATATTTCGCTCTTTTTCAGTCTATCACCCTTAAAAAACGAAAAGTCGCCAGCGTTTTTTGGGACTTAGAAAAGTTTTCAACTATATTTTGAGGAATTCCTATCTACTCGCCTGGTCTGAGGTGGCGAAGTAAAGTCTGGCGCAAGAGGTAACGTTCACGAAAATCCGCAACTTAGTGAATTAGCGTAGTTACGTCCCTTCACCAGAGCGCAACTTATTGTAACAATGTTATATTTATATTATTCATGTAACTTATTTACACAAGCCAGAACAGGCTAAATATATATGTATACTTTGTATCCAATCATAACACAGTATATATGATTACGTTTCTATTGTTACTAATATGACAATCTTTGAGTGGGTGTTGAGAGTTTAACACATGATGGCACCTCCTCTATTTTAAATGAATGTGTCCATAATTAATCAACTATCTATGACTATCCCACTATATGGTGTAATTAAACACTCATCCCATAGCTCTCCTTATGGCCCCTTATTAATTATTTATATATATTTGCCCAAATCTAGTTGCAAATATCAAAAAGTATATAAAACATACATGAATGAGATAGACCTGTGGTATACATATAACTATATATATATATATATATATATATATATATATATATATATATATATATATATATATATATATATATATATATATATATATATATATATACAGTATATATATATATATATACAGTATATATATATATATATACAGTATATATATATATATATACAGTATCTTTTTTTTTCCAATTAGCAACAAATAATGAAAATGATAACTATGACAATGACAGTAATGAGAATGAGCAACAATCTGAAAGTAAGATTTTTAATTAATGCTTTTTATTATTTTGGGGGATACCTTTTGTCACTATTAGTATACTGCAATTTTGACATTATTCTAACTGTGCAGGTAGCTAAATAAAGGCATGCAACTATGCTGGACTAAAATATATAATATTTATTGTTTTCTGCTTACACAGTTCATGTTTCCAGACACAGTAAACATCTCTTAACAGAGAAAAAAAATAAATATCTATTAAGGCTAACAACTGAACTTGAGATATACTTGATTTATAATCATCATCATCATCATCATCATCATTTATTTATATAGCGCTGTCAAGATACGCAGTGCTTTACTGCAGTTATAGCAAACAGGGAATAAATGGTGGATAACAGACAAGGATTACAGAGTACAATAGGGTTTACAAACTAAAAGGTTAGGGTACAATTGAGACATTAGGATTGTATAAACACTTTGTCATTTTTGATATAGCAATGATTAATTAAGGTACAACGAATAGGCCTCTTTAAACAGATGGGTCTTTAAGGAGCGCTTGAAAGTTTGGAAGGAAGGAGAAAGTCTGACAGCTTGTGGCAGAGAGTTCCAGAGAAAAGCAGAAGCCCGAGAGAAGTCTTGTAGACGAGAATGGGCAGAAGTGACCAGAGGAGAAGTGAGGCGAAGATCAGAAACAGAGCGTAGGTTTCGTGAAGGAGTGTATTTGGAGATTAGAGATGAAATATAGGGAGGGGTTTCATTATTAAGGGCCTTGAATGTGAGTGTAAGTAATTTGAATTTGATTCTAGAAGAGATTGGGAGCCAGTGAAGGGACATACATATGGGAGCAGCTGATGTTGAGCGGCGAGCTAGATGAATGAGTCTAGCGGCCGCGTTTAGAACAGATTGGAGTTGTGAAAGGTGACTTGTTGGAATACCTGTGAGGAGTAAGTTGCAGTAATCAAGGCGGGAGATGATGAGAGACTGAATCAGTGTTTTAGTTGATTCTGAACTGAGATATGGTCGTATTCGAGCAATGTTGCGCAGTTGAATATGGCAAGATTTTGCAAGTGTTTGAATGTGTGGTGAAAAAGACAGATGAGAGTCTAAGATGACTCCTAGGCAGCGTGCCTGTGTGGTGGAATGAAAGGTGGTGTTGTTTACGGTGAGTGATATCTGAGGGACAGGGGAAGATCTTGGAGGAAATATAATGAGTTCTGTTTTAGAAAGGTTCAGTTTCAGGTGGCGCTGTGACATCCAGGAGGAGACAGCAGAGAGACAGTCTGTGACTTGGGAAAGGACAGAGTTAGAAAGATCAGGAGTAGACAAGTAGAGTTGGGTGTCATCAGCATAAAGGTGATACTGAAGTCCAAATGACTGAATGAGTTTTCCTAGTGAAGTTGTATAGAGCGAGAACAGCAGGGGGCCAAGAACAGAGCCTTGAGGAACTCCAACAGAGAGTGGGAAAGTAGTAGAAGTAGAGTTAGAGAAGGAAACTTTAAAGGAACGGTCAGACAGATAAGATGTAAACCATGAAAGAGCAGTGTCCCGAATGCCAGCTGAGTGTAGAATGTCAAGGAGGAGTGTGTGGTCAACTGTGTCAAAGGCTGCAGAGAGATCTAGAAGGATTAGAATGGAATAATGACCTTTAGACTTTGCCAATAGAAGATCATTGGTTACTTTGGTGAGGGCAGTTTCAGTCGAGTGTGATGGGCGGAAGCCAGATTGCAAGGGGTCGAGGAGGGAGTTGTGAGTGAGATGCTGGATCAGGCGTTTATAAACAAGCCTTTCTAGTAATTTGGAGGCGAATGGAAGAAGGGAGACCGGTCGATAGTTAGTGGGAGAGCTGGGATCAAGGGAAGGTTTTTTGAGGATAGGAGTGATTAGTGCTTGTTTGTATAATGATGGAAAGGTACCAGTAGAGAGTGAAAGATTGAATAGGTGGGTAAGTGCAGGAGAGAGTGTATCAGAGATTGGGTGGAGAAGGCGAGAGGGTATGGGGTCAAGGGAGCAGGTGGTGGGTTTTGAGCTGGCTAGAAGTTTGCTAACTTCATCTAGAGTTGCAGGGGTGAAGGAGTGCAAAGTAGATGTGAGTGGACTGCACGTTGGTCTGAGATTGTTGTCGGACGGTATGCTCAGCCTAATGAGATCGATTTTTTCATTAAAGAAATGAGCAAGGTCTTGGGCAGTAACATTAATAGGTGGAGGAGGTGGAGGGGGGCATAGGAGTGAGTTAAATGTGGCAAACAGCTGCTGTGGTTTGGAGGACATAGTAGATATTAGATAAGAGAAGTAATGTTCTTTGGCTAATAATAGAGCTCGGTTATAGCAAGAGAGCATGAATTTGAAGTGGATGAAATCAGGATCAGTTCGTGACTTTCTCCACAATGATATGCTTTCTCTTTAATAACAGCTACTGGTACAACTTAGAATGAGGAATATGAAAATCAGGAAGGTAAGATTTATATTTTACATTTCAAAATTATGGAATTCCTTGCAATTCAAATTACCATCATTATAACAACTGACAAAGACACGAATGACACTCTGCAATGCGAACACATAGCTGTATATTGTATTGTCCCACAGGTTACTAGGTTCTTAGTAGCATTTACTGTATTCATATTTGGTACATGATAATAAATTCTAAATATAATGTTTTTCTCCCGTCTTTTCTCCTACAGAAGACCCTGAACAGGCCAGGGCCCAGTTGGAATCTTTACCTAGAAATCAAACAGAGCTTGGTAAGCCTACTTTTTTTTTCATAAAAATAATTTAGAATAACTTTGTTAATGTAATCGAATGAACTATGTTAAGAAAAAGGACAGCTAGAAATCCTTTTCTGTATTCATATAAAGTTTTACATAGACTCGTAAATAAGTGCTACAGTTAAAAATTATTTGCAAGTTTTCCGTACAATGTTATTTTTTTTTTCAGGGATGATCAAACTATTGTTAATAAGACTGAATAGTAACAGCCAAAGAAACTTCATCATTATTTGCTCTGTTTTGGGCAGTGGACTTTTCTTGGTTTTTGTCATTTTGCTGTGCCTGGTATTCTCTATTACATCCATAAGTATTACTTTTATCACTTGCTTTTGTGTCAGTTTCATCTTCTGTACCTTAAGATAAACTGATTAAAGCAGAGGAAGGTAAATATCTTAGTTATCTAATTTATTACTGCACTTTAAGGGACTCTGTATTGGGGGAATAAACACTTTGCATGTCTGTTTTCACAGGACGAGCTAATATTGAAGATTAAACCAAGAAAGCACCTGCCTCCTAGCCAGGAGTATGAGTTCTTATCTTAAAATGGTGACTCGTCCTTGCCCTTTCTGGATGTAAATTATGAAGAATTCTTACATCACCTACTTCTGAAGAACAGAAGACACCGCTATATATACAGGAGTGGTTTGACCCTAGACATGGGCCAGACTTCATGCATGGCCTATCCCATTCTGTGGGATGGGCTTATGCACACTTTCTTTTGCCTTAAAGCGGAACTGTTATTACAATGAAATAAAAAAATCAATAAGAAATTTTCACTGTGAAGTAACTTTTTTTAAACTGCAAATAAGTTTTGGACCTATTTATCTGTGAAATCATTATCTATAAAGCTCTGAAAATAAACCTTTTTTTTTCTTTAGTAGTAACTTAGCTGAATAAATCTGTATTGGTGGTAAAACAAACCTATTAGGTTTATTTAGTGTTTAAATATTTCTAATAACCTTAAGGTGTTAAAGTGTATTATATATATATATATATATATATATATATATATATATATATATATATATTTGCCCAGATCTAGTTACAAATATCAAAATGTAAATAAACCAAACATGAATAAGATAGGCCTGTGGTATACATATAACTATATATATATTTTTCTTCTTTCCATTTAGCAACAAATAATAAAAATGATGACTATGACAATGACAGTAATGAGAATGAGCAACAATCTGAAATTAAGATTTTAATTAATGCTTATTGTTATTTTGGGGAGATACCTTTTGTCACTATTAGTATACTGCAATTTTGACATTATTCTAACTGTGCAGGTAGCTAAATAAAGGCATGCAACTATGCTGGACTAAAATATATAATATTTATTGTTTACTGCTTACACAGTTTATGTTTCCAGATACAGTAAACATCTCTTAACAGAGAAAACTCTCATATACATTGTAAAAAAAATCTCCATAAATATCTATTAAGGCCAACAACTGAACTTGAGATATACTTGATTTATAACGATACAGTATGCTTTCTCTTTAATAACAGCTACTGGTAAAACTGAGATTGAGGAATATGAAAATCAGGAAGGTAAGATGTATATGTTACATTTTAAAATAATGAAATTCCTTGCAATTCAAACTTCTTTCATTATAACAACTGACACAGTCAAGAATGACACTCTGCAATGCCAACACATAGCTGTATATTGTATTGTCCCACAGGTTACTAGGTTCTTAGTTACATTCAATGTCTTCATATTTGGTACATAATAAATTCTAAATATAATATTTTTCTCCTTACTTTCCTCCTACTGAAGACCCTGAAGAGGCCAGGGCCCAGTTGGAATCTTTACCTAGAAATCAAACAGAGCTTGGTAAGCCTACTTTTTTCATAATAATAAAGTAGAATAACTTTGGTAATGTAAACTAATGAACTATGTTTAGAAAAGGACAGCTAGAAATCCTTTTTCTTTATTTATATAAAGGTTTACATAGACATAAGTGCTACAGTTAATTTCAAATTATTTGCAAGTTTTCAGTACAATGTTATTTTCTTTTTCAGGGATGATCAACCAATTGCTAATAAGACTGAATAGTAACAGCCAAAGAAACTTTATTTCTTTGCGCTGTCATAGGCATTGGACTTTTCTTAATTTTTGTCATTTTGCTGTGCCTAGTATTCTCTATTGCAGAGCTACATCCGTAAGTATCACTTTATCACTTGCGATTTTGTCAGTTTCATCTTCTGTATATTAACTTTTTATTGTTCTTATTTTCAGTGATGAAGATAAACTGATTAAAGCCGAGGTAGGTAAATATCTTAGTTTTCTAAATTATTACTGCACTTTAAGGGACTCTGTATTGGGGGAATAAAAATTTTTCATGTCTGTTTTCACAGGACGAGCTAATATTGAAGATAAAGCCAAGACAGCAATCACCTCTAAGCCAGGAGTATGAGTTCTTACCTTAAAAAGGTGACGTGTTGTTCTGCCTCCCTTCCTAAGCATTGAACTTATGATCTCTGTAACTTATCAAGTTGTCTTGAGATAGTAATAACTTACAACATTTCAGAAGACAGTTGAACTCAATTAGAATGACACCCTGAAGATAGTTAAGTAGTTTGTTTCCAAACTGTGAGGATCTTGACAGCAGTGAACATCCAGATAGGTCATAAGACTATAATGTGATCCACTCTAGCAATATACATTTAGTTCAAAATGGAGCTTAGCATATACTACTGGACAAGTGGAACAAACCGATCGGACAGAGATCAGAGGGGATAACAGGAGGGGAAATGGGACAACACAAGTTAAGCAAACCATGAAGCAAATTATGCATGTGTAACATGACACTAAACGTCTGAAATCTTTAGATTTCAAATAATATACAATCATTAGAAATAAATCCTAATGAACATGTCAATAATTCAAACATCGACATTAATACATTAAAATGCATCCTCCTTTTTGGAGAGAAGTTCACCAGATCATTGATGGGTCTGGAGAATCCTTTCACCCTCCACAATGATGTGGCATTTACGTCTGACCCGATCATGTCATGGTTTGAACATCCAAAAAATTTTTTACTACTCAACTGCTGCAGTCTAAACAGGCCTGTCAAAAAGGGCCAAGGTGCTGGAATATAGCCCCCAACTCCAAAGGGCACTCAGATCAAAAATTCAAAAATATATTTCCAGTATATACTCAAAGTTAAAAAGATTACTCTTTATTTATCATAAATATTAAAAAATATAGGCATACAGACCAATTGATGCTCCGCCTTACGCGTTTCGCACCCACAGGCACTTATTCATAGGCATGCCTATGAATAAGTGCCTGTGGGTGCGAAACGCGTAAGGCGTAAGGCGGAGCATCAATTGGTCTGTATGCCTATATTTTTTAATATTTATGATAAATAAAGAGTAATCTTTTTAACTTTGAGTATTGACTGGAAATATATTTTTGAATTTATGGTTTGAACATCTCCAAAATGTGTCGTGGTGGTTACGTCAAAAACTATGGTGCCAGCATTATCTCCTTGTGTGACGCTGTATTGCATATCTTTACTGTATAGTTTTTCCTTCACACAGTAATGGTGTGGACACTGTTCAAAATAAGTATTGTGTTCATTAGACAAAATGTATGTCTTAAATGAAGAAACCATAGTAGGCTTTCTAACTCTTCCCAGGCAGACATTGCCTATGATCACCCAGCCTAGGTCCAGGCTTTGGGCATACGGGGCATCATGTGGACCATTGATTTGTTGGCGTACCTTGTGTACCCTTAGAATATCTCTGCCAAGGAATAGAAGGATGTCAGATTTTTGGTCAAAAGCTGGTATCTGATCAGATATAACTTTCAAGTGTGATCAGATATAACTTTTCAAGGTGAGAGACAGATGCAAGAGTAGGGATCTCTTCTCTGTCAGTTGGAATATGGTTGCACTCCATAAGAGTAGGCAATGGTATTTCTATACTGTCATTCAGAGGAGCTACTATGAGACCACTGGCTTGTCTTCCTGAAGCTTCCATAGTGCCAGCACAGGTAGCCAGGGTTTAGGGAAGGGCATCTGTCTGAATGTTTAACAGGTCAAAAAACTTTGATCTTGCAAGAGATCGGTTACTCTGATCATCTAGTATTGCATACAATCTCACAGCCCATTCTGTTTGTCCCTTGGGGTATACACGTACCAAACATATTTTGGAACAGGACTTGTCATGCAGTCCTTCTCCACAGACTTTAGTACATGTAGAGGATACTGGTGTTGGAGGTGTTGTCTGATCTGTGCTCTCCCCGTCTTGCTTTGCCACAGGAGAGTTGTGAGCGGATGTGGCTTGTTATGTAAAGGGAACTGACAATTTGGGTCCTTAATTTTGTTGCTTTGATTAGCCTTTCCAGGAACTGAAGTGGCTGCAGATGGAATGTCTGTCTTTTTACTGACACTGGATTTCTGCGTTCTCTGAGTGTAGTGGGTGGACTCGTGGACCTTGGAACACCTGGACCAAAAAGATTAAATTCACTATAGTAGAAACTTGGGTCATTCCTAATGTCTGCAAGTCTTCTGATGAAGTCACAGAAGTAGGAAAAGGAAGGAAATGCAACTTGATTCTCTTCCTTGTACTTTGACCCAAGCGATGCCCACCTTTCCTGGATATTGTATGGCAGCTTGGAAACTATAGGGTTGACTCCACGTGCTGTGTCGAGGTGACTAAGGCCAGGGAGATGGAGGTCAGCCTTGGCGAGTTGGAACTCCAAAAGAAAATCACTGAGCTCTTGAAACTTTAGGTTGTCTTTGCCAGATACCTTTGGGAAGCTTTGCAACCTTTTGTACAAAGCATCCTCAATTGCTTCAGGGCTTCCAAAGCTACGCTCTAGTCTGTTCCAAGCAGCGTTAAATCCCACAACAGGATTATCCATATGAACTGCTTTGAGTCTCTTGATACGTTCAGACGATTTGGGACCTAGCCACCTGATCATAAAATCAAATTCTTCAGTAGCTGTGATGTCTAGCCCACTAACTGTTGCCTTAAAGGTGGATTTCAAGCCTCTGTAATTTTAGGGTTTGTCATCAAACTTAGTGAGGCCTTTCTTAGTAATTTCTTTGCAAATCATGTATTTAGCAAACTGTGACAAGTCGGCATTTCCAGACCTTGGATTTATGACTTCACGTGAAACAAAGACTGGCGAAAAAGAATTTAACTTTGGCGCTGGTTCAGACTTTATGGATGTGTTGGGTTGCAGCTGTGGAGGAGTGTGGTGATTTGTGGTAACTGATTATTCCCATTGTAGGGGATATTGTCTCTAGGACCGGTATATGCAGTGTACATACCTTGGTCACGTGACGCAGCTGTGTTGACTGGGAGCTGAAGTTTTAGAGAAACATCTAAGGGGCCTCTTGCATTAGATGCAGCTGAATGGCTTCTGCTATCATTTGCGACATAGTTGGTAATGCATTCAAAACCCTTTATGTCTGTTGGACTGCTACAATTTCTTTCAATCTCATTAGCCTCCTGTTCGAGGACATTTAGCCTTGCCAGAGCTGTGGCATGTTCAGACTGCTTTTCCAAGGCCTCCATTTCTGCTTTCTTACATGCAGCTTCTGCTTCCATTTCTGCTTTCATTTCAGCTTTCCTTTGCGCAAAGGCTGCCAGGACCTTAGTGACTTCAGCGTCGGCACGTGCCTGAATAAGCTGTTGATGGAAAATGGAAGATCTCGATTGTAGGGATTTGGCGGATCTTGTGGAGTGTCTATTAGATACAGAACGATGAGATCTGGATTCATGAAGTTGTGAGATTCTCACTTCTGCCTTTGTCTTTGTTTGCAATAACAAAATGTCTCTGTTTAGATTCAGCTCATCAAATTCCTTTTCTTCTTTCTATGTATCAGCAGTGTTGTACCACTTTAAGAAGTCTGTATATTCCAAAAACAATTGCTGGTAGCTCTCATAGGTAGCAATTAATTGTTTAAGACTGCCCTCGAGTTGAAGAGGATTGAAGGCAGGTTGAGAAATAGCAGACATACAGTTAACAGTCTTAGACCACAAATGGTTAATACCAGAAAGCAATTCCTCTTTATCAGTCTCAAACCTTTGCTGAGCCTTCCAAGTCAATTTAGTTGTGTGCTTTGATTTTGCACTAGGTTCAGGATTTACTCCCTGATCTGGAAGAAATTCTAATTCTTGCTGTGGATCTCCAGAATGTGTAGCACTGTGCTAAGACATTGCACTGTCAGGAAAGAAGAAAATCCTTCAGTAGCAGAGGAATGAATTAATTCTGAGTTAGCTGGAAGTTTGCAGAGTCTGTGTTTGCAAGGCAATTCAGACAGGTTTCTCTTTAGCTTAATTCACAGAATAGCAGGCAGGAGTCAGGATGCCAATGCTAATGCAAACAGTTATACCATGCATGTATGATACACAAGCTGATTTGAATGATGAGCTCCAACAGTCACAACAGGGTTGATAAACTGAAAGCTGCTGTTAGATTGCTGGCATATACAGACTGTATGGCAATGACTGTGATGTTGCACTGTCTTTAAGCTACTATATTCCTAGTGTCCATGTATTCACATTATATTCCAGAGTTATCAAAAAGTCTTTTGACTGTTCTGCCTCCCTTCCTAAGCATTGCAAGTGTGATCTCTGTAACTTATCAAGTTGTCTTGAGATAGAAATAACTTACAACCTCAGGGATTTCAGCAGACAGTTGAACTCAATCAGAATGATAGCCTGAAGATCGTTGAGTAGTTTATTTCATACTGTGAGAATCTTGACAGCAGTGAACATCCAAATAGGTCAAAATACTATAATATGATGCACTTTAGCAATATAGATGCAGATTAAAATGGAGCCTAGCATATACTACTGGACAAGTGGAACAAACCAAATGGACAGAGATCAGAGGGTATAACAGGAGGGGAGATGGGACAACACAAGGAAAGCAAACCGTGAAGCAAATTATGCATGTGTAACATGACTCTTGTCCTTGCCCTTTCTGGATGTAAATTATGAAGAATGCTTACATCACCTACTTCTGAAGAACAGAAGACACCGCTATATATGCAGCTATCATATACAGGAGTGGTTTGACCCTAGACATGGGCTAGACTTCAAGCATGGCCTATCCCATTCTGTGGGATGGGCATATGCACAGTTTCTTTTGCCTTAAAGGAGAACTGTTATCATTATCATTATCTATAAAGCTCTGAATTACAATTACAAGAAACCTTTTTTGACTTTTTTTTCTTTAGTAGTAACTTAGCTGAATAAATCTGTATTGGTGCTAAAACAACCCTATTAGGTTTATTTAGTGCTTACATGTTTCTCATAGCCTTAAGGTGTTAAAGTGTGTTGGTTTATACAGATTTATAAGTTAAAATGGGTGTTTGTATGGTAGCATCTCTGTGCCTCTGATTAACTAATGATGAGTGTTTTCATACCCCATATGACTCCATTAATTGTGCTCGATTAAAATCATGTTTTCTTAATGTAGGTGCTAATCAAGATTCAGATGATGATGATGACTATGATGTTTATGAAGAGAACTCAGATGTTACAGATGTTCCAAAAGATACAGAAGCCCAAGATAAGGTTTATACTGTATTATACTATACTGTAACTGTATCTTTCCTGCTATTTAAACCTATATAGCCTAACATATTTACACAGATGCATTTTATTATAAAAAAGCATACTTGAGATGTGTTAAGATATATATTAGTGTATATAATCTATATAATATTAGTATATAATATATGTTTCCAGACACAGTAAACATCTCTTAACAGAGAAAATTCTCATATACATTGTAAAAAAATATCTCCATAAATATCTTTTAAGGCTAACAACCAAACTTGAGATATGCTTGATTTATAACGATATGCTTTCTCTTTAATAACAGCTACTGGTACAACTGAGAGTGAGGAATATGAAAATCAGGAAGGTAAGATTTATATTTTACATTTCAAAATTATGGAATTCCTTGCAATTCTTTACTCTACTTTGTATTGTTCTTATTTTCAGTGATGAAGATAAACTGATTGAAGCCGAGGATGGTAAATATCTTAGTTATCTAAGTTATTACTGCACTTTAAGGGACTCTGTATTGGGGGAATAAACACTTTGCATGTCTGTTTTCACATGACGAGCTAATATTGAATATTAAGCCAATAAAGCACCCGCCTCCAAGCCAGGAGTATGAGTTCTTAGCTTCGAAAGGTGACTAGTCCTTGCCCTTTCTGGAAGTAAATTATGAAGAAATCTTCCATCACCTACTTCTGAAGAACAGAAGACACTGCTATATATGCAGATGTCATATACAGGAGTGGTTTGACCCTAGACATGGGCCAGGCTTCAAGCATGGCTCCTCCCATTCTGTGGGATGGGCTTATGCATGCTTTCTTTTGCCTTAAAGAGGAACTGTTATTACAATAAAATAAAAAAAATCTATATAATATTTTTACTGTGAAGTCCTTTGTGTAACTGCAAATAAGTTTTGGACCTATTTGGAAAATCGTTACACAGGCATAGGATCCCTTATCCGGAAACCCGATATCCAAAAAGCTCCAAATTACGGAATGGCTGTCTCCCATAGACTCCATTTTATCCAAATGATCCAAATTTTTAAAAATGATTTCCTTTTTCTCTGTAATAATAAACCAGCAGCTTGTACTTGATCCAAACTAAGATATAATTAATCCTTATTGGAAGCAAAAACAGCCTATTGGGTTTATTTCATGTTTAAATTAATTTCTAGTAGACTAAAGGCATGAAGACCCAAATTACTGAAAGATCCGTTATCTGGAAAACCACAGGTCCCGAGCAATATGGATAACAGGTTCCATACCTGTATAATTACAATTCAAGCAAACAATTCTTTTTTGACATTTTTTTCTCTTTAGTAGTAACTTAGCTGAATAAATCCGTATTGGTGGTAAAACAAACCTATTGGGTTTATTTAGTGTTTAAATATTTCTAATAGCCTTAAGTCATGGTTCTCCAAATTATGGAAAGATCCCCTATGTGAAAGAGTCCAGATCCCAAGTATTCCAGATAATAGATGTTATAGTATTCCAAAAACATAAAGATGGACATATTTATCAAAAAGTTAAATTAGAGATTGCCACAGTCTACATGTTCTGTCCTAAATACATATTACCCTGAGGCAGTTTGTTGCTTGGCATACAGATACACTTCCCTACACTCAAGTAAGAGAGATAAGATGAGAGTAAAGTCTGTAGAATTTACTGAAATATTAGGACAATTGGTGAAACTGGAACATAACTTTAAAAAATGCAGTGAATATGAGGAATGAGCTGCTAATGCACCAAAAGTGTCTATTCTCTATCATTAGGTAGACATTGCCTCTGATAGATAGAGTCAAATGTTTATATTTTTAACTAGTCCCTGCTTTGCCAGTCTTGTGCTGAAGGACTGCCACAGGGCAGAGTAAGATCAAAGCAGCGGTCATTTCTCATATTAGCTTGTCGGTATACAAAGTACACAAACACAGTGATGGGAGGAAATGGAATATTGTGTGCCTCTTTTGACCCATGTGTCACCCACTGCAAGTTGTATGGAAACTTCTATACTACACTGCAACAATCCACCTGTTTCATAGCTGCTCTTCACCTGTACTCGCGGTGTAGTTTCTGGCTTGCTCTACCCACTGTATAGCCACTGTTTCTCTTAGGCATTGTATAGTTAGACAAACAGATGAACTTTTCTACACTGTAATAAAAGAGACGGGGAGGGTTATTTAGTAAAATCTGAATTTATCTCATTTTTTAAATAAAAAAAACATGACCAAACTCCCATTCTCAATTTTACCTTATTTATTATTAAAAAAGCTTGATTTTATCGGTTCAGGTAAAAACTTGATCAATTACTGGGATCTTAGGCAAGCAGTGAAATTGTAACAAAAATGAAAAGAAATGCAAGGAATATGAGGAACGATTTGCAATGAACACAGCAAACAATAACTGAAACATGCAATATTTAGCTGCACTATGAACACACAGATGCTGGCACAAAATACATCTGTGGCAATGTCTCTGAGCTTCTGGCAGGTGTAGTGGTGGCTTAGTTTTTGCTGTGGAGCCATGCAGGAGATAGCTCAAATAATTAAGTAAATAAATCCTTATACAACCAGTTGTTACTCTATAATAAGTAGTTCATTATAAATAGCTCCATTTATTTGTCAGCCACTTCATTGGGGGTAGTGGAGTTTGCCCTAAGTTTGATTCCAGCACACTTTCATGCCTCATCATGTAGCTGTGCATTGTCATTGCATGATATGAAAGTTATGGAAGTTTCTACAAAAGTAAAGTAAGCTGTTACAACATTGTGTAAGTCTAGGGGCCCAATGATCTTGCTGTGCGGCACAATAACTAGTCATTCAGCTGTCATTAAGTTGATAGCTCATATAATTAAATAAATAGATTCCAATATAACTTGTGTTACTTGACAATAAGTACAGGTATTAACCAGAAAGCTCTGAATTATGGAAGGAGATGTGGCAAATTCACTAAAGGACAAGCGCCTAACACTAGCGTTAATTCGCTAGCGTATCGCATTTTCGTTAATACGCCGATTCACTAACGGACGCTGGTGTAAATTCGCTAGTGTTACTTCGCACCCTTATGCCTGGCGAATTTGCGCAACGGACCTAACTACGCAAGTTCACTGACGCGCAAATTTTTCTGAACGCTACCTTTTACGCCAGACTTCCTTCGCCACCTCAGAACAGGCGAAGTGCAATAGAGTAGATAGGGATTGCTTCAAAAAAAGTTTAAAAATTTTCTAAGTCCCAAAAAACGCTGGCGTTTTTTCTTTTTTTATGGGTGATAGGCTGAAAAAGATAGAAATTTTTTTTGAGGCTACCCTCATTCCCCCCTACATTTCCTAACTCATGGCACCTTAACTATACAGTGGGCACATGTGTAGGGCAAAATAAACAATTTTATTTGCTGTTTTGAAGGTTTCCCAGGCATTTGTAGTGCTGCTACATATACCTCCATTGTAACTTAAATTTTGCGCCGTATGCAAATTAATCATCGCTAGCGTAACTTCGCTTTGCTTGGCGAATTAATGGTAGCGCAACTTCGCAACCTTATGCTTCCCCTGAGCGTAATTTAGGATTCTAGTGAATTTGTGTAGCGCTGGCGAAAATACGCCTGGCGAAGTGCGGCGACGCAGACGCTGGCGCAACTACAATTCTTAGTGAATTTGCCCCATAGACTCCATTTTATTCAAATAATCCAAATTTTTAAAATTATTTCCTTTTTTTCTGTAGTAATAAAAAAGTACCTTGTACTTGATCCAGACTAAGAAATAATTAATTAATATTGCAAGCAAAACCAGCCTATTGGGTTTATTTAATATTTAAATGATTTTCTAGTAGACTTAAGGTATGACGATCCAAATTACGGAAAGATACATTATCCAGAAAACCCCAGGTCCCGAGCATTCTGTATAACAGGTCCCATACCTGTAGTTCATTAAAATGTAAATAATTAAAATAAAGAATTATCTCACTAATAAATCATCCAGTTCATTGGTGTTGTGTTGTCCCAAATGTAATTCCTAAACTTCTGCTTACCCTGTCACACTGCCTTGTTACAGCTTCAATGAAAGTTACATTAGCTCCTAGGCAAGTCAGGTTCTAGGGAAGTTGCATTACTTGCATGTTTTAATGGAAATTTATAAATAAGTTACACAATTTACATAACCTTCGGTTCAGAATTTGTTTGAGCCTTGGATTACAGTCTCTTCTC
This sequence comes from Xenopus laevis, assembly GCF_017654675.1. Lineage (NCBI taxonomy): Eukaryota > Metazoa > Chordata > Amphibia > Anura > Pipidae > Xenopus > Xenopus laevis. Next base: position 79,551,277 of record NC_054379.1, read on the forward strand.
CCCCCCCACCCCCACCAATGATAGCCCTGGTTACATCCATGGGAGTTAGGCATTAAAGGAGAAGGAATGCTACGGAGGCATTTTATTGGCAATAGATTAGCTGCAATAGTGCAAGCTAGAATGCTATATTTATTCTGTAGAATAGTTTACCATACCTGAGTAAAAAGCTCTTGAAACTCTCTGTTTGTTTAGAATAGGAGCTGCAGTATTAATGTGGTGTGACATCACTTCCTGCCTGAGTCTCTCCCTGCTCTGGGCTCAGATTACAGTAGAGAAGGGAGGGGTGGGCGGAGAGGAGCAAACTGAGCATGCTCTTGCCCAGGGCAATGAGGTTTAAGCTGAAGGCAGGAAGTCTGATACAGAAGCCCATGTGTACACAATAGAAGGAAAGAAATGCAGTGTTTCTTTTGACAGGGGACTCAGAGCAACATTACTTTGGGGGTTTACTGGTATATTTAGATGGACCTTTCTGATAAGGCTTACTTAGTTTTAACCTTTCCTTCTCCTTTAATAATAATGCTGCTATTATATAACTAAGCAAATATACACCTACACTTTTTGGTGTACCACTGATTTTTTTATAAATCCATTCTAGATATGTGAAGAAAGTGCTTAAGTACATTAACAAGGATTTGTACAATATCCCCAATCTTTTCATATTTAAAAAATGCAATCTTAGAAAAGATTTCAACGTAGTCCTATTACAACATTGCTTTGAAGGATTTATAATTGGTTAAAGAAAGCATTACACTTGGGCATCTTGTCTTTCAGGTTTATTGTTTATTGCACATTAATTTGTTTGCTATAAGACAGATCAGTAACATGATAATCTGTAGGTCCCTCTAAAATACAACATGAAAGAGGTGAAACAGCAAGAAATATGGAACATGCTGCCTCATTTAGCAGATATAGTTCATATGTTTAAAAATGATCGGGTTTCTTTCTAGACACAACATAAAGACTCCTGACAAATGGGTGGCAAGTAGATCTAAGGAGATCCTTAAAATTATTTGACCTTAGGAAAGACTTTGCTGCCTTTTAGATAAGCGACTTTGCTTTTGAAATACTATACCAAATATTACCTAGGAATTGTTCGGTGTAAAAATAAAAATATAGTATAATATAGTTAATATAATATAGTATAACATAGTTAGTTAGGCAAAAATGTAATGTATAAAGGCTGGAGTGACTGGATGTCTAACATAATAGCCAGCCTGCTTTTCAGCTTTCTTTGTTTACACTGACAGGTTACCCTGGTTAACAGGCAGTAACCTTTGAGAGGGGGCAACATGGGTCATGTCTGTTGCTTTTGAATCTGAGCTGAATGCTGAGGATCAATTGCAAACTCACTGAACAGATATGTATCATGTGGCTCCCCTTCAAGTCGCCGACTACCTCAGAGTTAGAGAGCTGAAAAGCACAAAGTATTGTTCTGGCTATTGTGTTAGACGTCCAGTCACTCCAGCCTTTATACATTAAATTTTTGACTAACTATATTAGAAATTTTTTTTATTTTGCACAGCCTATCTATTTACACAGTTTTTATTTTTACACTGAACTGTTCATTGAACCTGCTGAACTTGATGCACATCTTTCTTTTTTCTGACTCTTAACATGTCTATATGTCTCTTCAAGAGAGATCATATACAATATGGTTGGTGTAATCCCAAGATCTCCTATTATTCAGTGTGTGAATGTGCACTTTTATCGGTGAAATAAATCACTTCACTGGCTTTCACATTTGAAAATACAGCAGATATTTGGCAGATTTCTCTTATTGAGTAAATATGCTTTCTCAGTTTCCTGTCAGGGCAGCACAACTTTATTATAATATTATTTATGGTCTTCTAAAGCTCTAATATATCTTCCTTTCTTTCTGCATTATTATGCACTATGTGAACACATTGTGCAGGACTGTTACATGTCCCTCGCTTTAACGTCACCACAACCCTCTGCCTTCTTGCTCATTTCTAGCACTCGAACATTCATTGCTGAGTATGGAGGGGCAGTGGCAGCCTATATATGAATAGCATTTCAGTCTTCTGTTCTGTGAGAAAAATTATACAGTACTTCTGAGGTGGCTAATATATCTCTAGACACATAGCAAATATAAAACACAATCCCAGTTATTCTACACATGCTGCTAGGCTTGGTTGCCATCATGCATTTTAAAATGCTGCTGCAATTTTCAGTTATGATTGGTTCTAAGAAACTCCCTGTTTCCCACTAAGCCATATAAACACAGGCTATCACTAGTCAAATACATATTTAAATATGTATAAAATGATAATTCTACCTTAATGCTTTGAAATGTTAACGTGCCAAGCATCAGACAATTTCTTAACTGGCCAGGCTGATCTCCTTCGACCGAACCAGATCAAGAAAAGATGTTAATAGTCTGAGTATTCTAAAGCACATTGATTGGTGTATATTCAACATATATATATAATTTGAATCAGATAATGCAAAGAGTAACATCATCAAGCCTGCCTCCGCATTACATTTTTTAATAAGATCATTAGGCAATTCTTTTAGCTCCAGTCTTATGACTGTGTGGTTAAAAACTATTCAATATAAATTCATCAAATACTTTTAGAGAGCAAGCTTTCCTGGTACATGAATCTGTCCACCATGTGAAGTGCACAGCTGTTTGTCCCGTGTAGTAAATGGGCGCCTCTGAAACATATTACACCCTGTAAGATATATGAAACCATTAGCCCTCTTCTCAAAATATATAGACATACCTTCACTTTTTTATTCTATGCTGTTAGAGCTAAACTCAGGGTCATTGTTTGGGAAAGACAAAGCTTATGTACAGTATAATAGCTGTTTTGACTTTTGTTTGGTTACCTCAGATGTTGTATTAATATTATATTAAATAATAGGTGTTTGTATGATCTGCTGTAGTAATTAGGCATAGTATGTATGATATTTCTAATAAAAAAACCAAGCAATGTTTTTCTTCTAAGGCGCCATTCTGTTTGATGTATGGTATACTAAGGGGCAGATTTATCAAAGGTCGAAGTGAAAATTCGAATTAAAGAATATAGTATGTCGAGCAAATCTTTGTGTACTTCAACTAGGGAATTAAAATTTTGAATTTTATCCTGTACTGTCTCTTTAAAAAAATTAACTTCGACCATTCACCATCTAAAACCTGACAAATTGCTGTTTTAGCCTATGGGGGACCTCCAAGAACCTATTTGAAGTCAATTGGTGGACTTTGAAAAAATCTGAGTTGCGCTATTACTTTGATTCGTACAATCCGAATTTGATCGAATACGGACCTATTTGATCAAAAATGGACCTATACGGCCAAAAACCCTTCCAATTAATTTCTGTTGGTCATTTTGAATTTGAATTTCAAAGTTTTTCAAATTCAAAATTCGACCCTTGATAAATCTGCCCCTTACAGCATATGGTATATTACCATTTCTTTCTTAAAATAAATTTAAAAAAAATTCCATTGGAATACACTGTTGACCCATTTTAGAGCAGTCTGTAGGAAAAACAGCAGCCACATATGATAATTAAAAATATGCTTTGAGTTTTACGTTTTTTTTTAATATCAAGCTGACAGCTCTGGCAGTAAGCACAACTAGCAGACTGACCATCAGATTGATCTTACTGACAGTAAGAAGTGTAGGAAATGTAAAGCAGAATTAGCCCCATCTGACAATGCCTGAAGTACATGGCAGAGTTCAAAATAGATTTTGGTATTACAGCTGTAAGGGAATTCTTTCCAAATGTAACAAGAACACATTTTAAATATGACGGCATATAACGTGGCTCCTTTGATATTCTGCAGCTTGGTACTCCGGTCTAAAGAAAACCATGGAAAATGCAAAGTAAAAGCCACACGCACATATTTTTATATATAAACGATGGGATCTGGCAAAAATATACCACATGAAAGAGTTTTAGCAGAGATAATGACATTTGCTGGGTCTTCCATAATTCTTTTATTCACAGCATAAGAGGTATCTGAAGGAACAAGGCCATTCCCTTTGCAACGTGATTTAATGAATGGTGAAATGCAAGAAGGACATTCACCTTTACATGGACCTGTTCTAAGAAATTTTTCAACTGGTCTTCATCATGGTTTTCCAATTTTTAGCCTTTATGTTCTTCCGCTTTCAAGCCTGTAGATGTCTGGTCACCGAACAAGCATATTGACTGAAGATTCAGTTTATTTTTTATTGATGGTCTTTTTTGCCCAGGCCCTCTGCTATTCATCTTCATCTTAAAATCAAAAAGATGTTGCTAAGGTAATTAACCCCTAGCAACAAGATAATTGAGATTCCAAGTCTAAGGGCAGCAGAACAAAAAATGAATGTAAAATTCGCCTTAAAATTCTTGTGTCTGCACCAAATTAAAAGTTACTTTGAAGGTGAACAATGCCTTTAAATGGGTGGTTCACCTTTCAGTCAACTTTTTTATGTTACCGAATAGCTAATTTAAGGCAACTTTTCAATTGGTCTTAATTATTATTATTTTTTTTTTATAGTTTTTTAATTATTTGTCTGACTCTTTCCAGCTTTCAAATGGGGGTCGCTGACCCCATCTAAAAACAAATGCTCTGTAAATCTACAAATGTTATTGCTATTTTTTATTGCTCATCTTTCTTTTCAGACCCTCTCTTATTCATATTCCAGTCTTCACATCAATGCATGGTTGCTAGGGTAATTTGGAGATTTCTGAAACTGCAAACTGGAGAGCTGCCAAAATAGAAAGTTAAATAACTAAAAAAAACACAAATCATAAAAAATTTCAGACCAATTGCAAATCTATAATTAATCAAATTTTTTTTATTAAAACAAAGTCAACCAAACTCCTATCCACGAATTGAACTTATTTATCAATAATTCTTCTTGAAAAAGTCAGAAAAATGTCTCAACATATTAGTGAATTAAGTGCATTATGATGCTCCGAAAGTGTAACTTTATCAAATTGTCGGCCACTTTATTGGATTATAAGACAAAAACCCAGATCACAATGTAAAGTTTCTTTAGGGACATCTGTTATTGACTTCTACGTTACCTTTGACAGGTTTGAGATGGAATATTTTGGGATTTGGATTTTTAGCAACTTTGTGGTATAAATCTCAAAAAATTTGTTTTTTTCTGAACTGTGCAAAAAGTGGGTTAGCAGCATTCTACCTCAAATGAGGGATTGATCCCAAAAAGGCTGGAAACCTCTGCTGCATATAAAGATGTTTTATTTTTAATTTATCAGTTATTTTCTACTATAATAAAGGGTGCTTACTTGCTTTACTGTAGTTTATTTAATTACCTCCTGATTTACTGTATGTAATCACCAGTATTTCAATAAGTCTTTCTCTCTAGCTGAATGATTTTAAAGCTTTAGACATTGATTATCTACTCAACTGGCGTTTCACTCTGATGATATATTTTGTCATTTGTATTATTTTACTAAAGGCAACCATTATCTTTTATAATAAAAACATTTTAGTGGATAGAGAACACATAATCACCCCACCTTTCTGTAAATGCCTGTGGAATCCATCAGACATTGAGTCCCTTTTCTTGTTTACACCCCACCAAAGCATTTGTCTTTTTATAAGGGGATTTGAATTCCACCCCTCTAGCCAACAATGAGCTGCTGTTACCTAAAGCTTCTTACTCATCATTTAATTCTTTTGTTACTGTGACACTGACAGAAGTTTCTCATCTTCTCATATCCTGTCCTTTTACTATTTGCTCACTTGACCCACTGCCCTCTTACTAATTGAAGTATTGTGCTGCTGTCCTTACGCCTGTCCTTTTCTACATATCTAATTCTGTGTTTTACAGGATATTATATTTTAAATCTGATCCATATTAAGATACCTCCTAAGAATTTGTGACTAGTTCCGAAAAAAAAGTCAGAAAAAAAAAATCCTTTCATGTGAAGAAAACACCGTTTGTTAAGTATGTAATGTGTAATGGCTTGAACTACTGACTGATGTCCTCACCCTTGCCATATATTCAGCTTTGTGTTTCTCTGAGCTTTCATTCTTAAATTATATCTGTTTTAAGTCAAATCCTAAGAAGGCTTCAGTTAATCCACTGCATCTTTTTGTCAACTGCCCTACATCCCTCTTACAGATTACAAACTACAGAACTGCTGGGAAGCCTCATCTTTTCCAATATTTCACATTGCTTTCATGCCTTTAATGTGCTGGGGCATCTGCAGTTTGATTTGTGGGCTGCCCACTGTACAGTCACAGTTGCAGAATAATCTGTTTTATTATTCCCAGTGTGTTTCTAAAATGTAATTCACAAGCTATCATTTTAAACCAGTTACCTAGAAGTTCTTCCTCTGTTATAAACCGCCCATATACCTGTAACACTTATTTGGGCCACTCGGGGTTAATTCACCAGCTAGAACACTAGAGCATGGGTTACACGCGACTTACACCCAGGGCAGGGCCTTCACTAAGTGGAAGTGTTCCCTCTATGGTGTAGTGCAACTACATCCCCCCCAGGCTACTGTGCACACAAAAACAACTTGGGCGCCAGGAGGTTCTTAACAATCAGGAACGGTTTATTATGCCAAAAAGGGCAAATGACCACAGGTTTCAGTACTGACGCAGGAGTTGAGGAAAACAGCATATTGAGAGTTCACACAGAACAAGGCAGGCTCACACAGAGAGTACACAGGCAGATGCAGTACAACCTTTCCCTCCTGGAAGTTGTCAGGAAAGCAGCTTCTACCCTACAGTCCCTCTTCACTGAGGTCCCTGACTGGAGGCAACACACAGAGCCTCTGGGAAGCTACTCCCTTACTGCAAATCCTTGTTGGAGCTTCAGCTGCTCTTTCTTTCTAACCTCTCTGCCTTTCTCTCCTAGAGAGACTATGACAAGTCTGCCCTAGTGTATCTGTTCCTCATTCACGGGTTACCTGGTCCCCGACTTGGACACATGCCTTCTTCTGGGCCTATTGCACTCAGTCCCCCTGAGCACATCCAGCTGGAATCACATCCAGAGGCAAAAGAGAAAGTGGCCATTCCCTGCACACACTATATAGGAGTGAGTCAGAGCAGTGTCATCAAATCTCTCAGCCTATCACTGTAAAGGTTATTTTGTAACAGGGATTCTACCTGGATCATTGCTGCTACTGAGAAGCTGAAACTTTAGGTGCAATATGTTCAGTATATAAAATGTATATAAAATAAGGGAAAATGGTTAAGGGAAATGGTTATAAAATCATGCCCGCTTTTTTTTCTTCAAATCAACATTATTTTGCCAGTGACATGGAAATTAAGAAAGGTTATGCGGATTTTGTTATATATTTAAACCTAAAAAATATTATCCAGTGCAAGTTGAGCTCAGCTGCGTTATACATTTGTTTACATGCACTAAAAATTTCATTATCTTTAGTGGAAAAAATGACATAACAGTTGTACTATGGCAAACAGGTGTTGATAGAGTCTATGTTACAAAATGTCACCATAGCAATTAAACAAATCTGATAAAGTTGCTAGAAGAACGTGTTTTGGAATGTGATGAAATCTACTTCCTGTGGATTTGACTTTCATAATTAGTTACAAATATAATAAATAACACCCTAAAATGAGCTGTCCGCTTTGGATCTACAACGTGCTTGATGCCACTGCAATTTCAGTCACCTTTCAGAGGTGGTTCACTTTTGAGCTAACTCTTATGTTATAGAGTAGCAAATTTATAGCAATTGTTCTTTTTTTAATAGTTTTAATTATTATATTTATAGGTGAAGTTTAAATTATATGCTTTCCTCTTCTGACTCTCCACCTTTCAGATGGGGGTCACTGACCCGTACAGCCACATTTGTTTTCCTTTTTTGACTCTTTGCAGCTATCAGATGGAAGTCACTGACCCCCTGCAACCAAATCATTATAGCTCTGTGTGTTACAATTTTTCTGTCATTGTTACATTTTTATTAATTATCTTTCCATTCAGACTCTCTCCTATTCATATCCAAGCCCCTTATTTAAACCACTGCTTGGTTGTTAGGGTTATTTGGACCCTAAAAACAGTTAGGCTGCAAAATCCCTGAACAAAAATCTAAATAATTAAAAAGACAAAAACAATTAAAAAAAATACCTATTGGAAATTGTCTCAGAAGGTGAACACTCCCTGTAAGTCAGTTAAAAATTAAGTTTTGCCTCCAATATTGATGCAGGCAGCTTAGTTACCATCACTTATAATCTACTGTTTTGTTATTACAGAGGAAAGGGAAATTGTTTTTAAAATGGACTCGATGGCAAATGACTTTCCTGTAATTCTGAGCTTTCTGAACAATGGGTTTTGGATAAAAGATCATATACCTGTATACATGGATTATTATTTTTTATTTTTTTTTGAGGGGGAGGCATGTATCTTCATAAATTATTGCTAAGGCACTGCCAAATTTTAAGAAATACGATCATTCTTAGTATCTGTGGAGAAACAGGTGATGGTTCCATTCGAACTCTCATCATTAAAGAGTGGATCGAATTGACAAATTTTCCACACAACCACAGATTCAACACTGCTGATCTCTAATTTCTCACACCACAGAATGGAGTTTTGACTGCTCAAAGTTGTACATATTCTTTTTGGGTATATTTTGTTTTTTTAGATTTTTTCCAACCAACTGAAATACTGTAGTAACCTATGGTAGAAATGTACTGGGGTTTCACCAATATTGGACTACACTGTATTTGGATTTTTTTTCAATATAACTTTTCTATTGTTTTTTTCTTTGTATCTTTACTTCAATACTGATTTAACACAACACTGGTTAATAAAGAGAGAGTGCACTTCCTTCTTGTGTGTTTTATTGAAACATGTATCTATAAAACAGCTATAAAAATGTATATAAAATAAGATTTCTTACAGAAATCCTGGATAAACTGATGTTACTAATAAGTCTAAAATATGTTTCATAATGTGCCATCACAAACTGCACAGTAAAAAAAGAATATATTAATAATATAATACCACACTTTAAAATGAAAGAATTACATATCTGAATAATGTTTTTCTGTTCTCGTCACTCTCTTCACCTGAAAAAAGCCTCACCATATCTTGACAAGACGATTTTAAAATAGCTAGTCATACATCATTTCCAATGTTTTGAAAGCCATTAGATTTGTAAGTCACTTTACTTCTCCTTTTGATTGATTGCACGTGCTACAAAGACATTAAAACGTTTTTATAAAGATATTGATTCATTTCATATCAGGCTAACATTGCACTGTGATAAAGCAAACCATTGTTGAACAAAGTATCTATGAGCATGCCCTTAAGGCTAAAATGGTTTTTAACCTCTTTGTTTATAACATTTATGGGGTTATGTAATAAAAGACACTTTGGTTTGCCCAGGTGCAATAAACCATAGCAACCAATCAGCAGGTAGCATTTAATGGTCACTTATTTCAATGAAAAATCATCTTCTTGGTTGCTATGGATTACTGCTCCTGAGCAAACTTAGAGCTTTTAATTACATATGGGGGTCTGATTCTCAAAACACATCTTACACCCAAATTATGAACACCACTCAGTTTACTCAGAGTGAACATCCTTCAAAACAAGAGAAACAACATATTTGTACAGTATTTAGTTAAAACTCCAAATTTCTCTGATTTGTGTACAGTTGCTTAAAAAACGTTAAAGGAATATGCACCCCTTTTGACATGAGTTTATTCACTTGGGCTTATGTATAAAAGATGCTTAAACATGGAGCTTCCTGAAATACACATAACAGAATATTTCCTTTTTTTCAGAGGCACCTGATTTCACAGATTGAAAGGAAATTATGATCATATATCTCAGTTTGCACTGACAAGCTCTCCATCCTGCCTAGGACATGATGTCCCTATGCTTTCTAAACAATCTGTGCACCAGCCTCTATAAAACTTCAAGAATCCATCACTACAGTGTATAATGGAACAAGGTGAGAGAGATGTTGCATTATATCAGCCAATAGAATTTTGGGAAATGGTTTATTAAGGTATACTGGCTTTCAGGATTGCCACCCCACAGATTTAATTCCAAGTGGTGCCAACCCCACAGTTTGGGAGTCATTAACCTTTGAGAATTAGAGTGACTAATTCTCTATCTTCATCATGCCACTGACCCTATTCAACACTGTATATTTTAATGGGTATGTGCAGGAATATCTCCTTTAGATAATCTTAGGAGGAAAATGCGTGAGAGCTGGTTTCTCCAGAGAGAATATTGTCATGTAAATAAGTGTTCCAGTATGTTTTTTATAAATAAATCTGGACTTGAAACAAATAGAATATATAAAATAAACATGCTCAATGCTTTTTGTTCATTTAGTTATAAATACGAACCCACAAGAGCAGTGCAACAACATGTAGATTTTATGGTATGATTGAGTATAAATTTTTGGCAGTTAACATTCCCTCGAGTTATTGGTATAAGTTACACAATTTTTGCTACTGGAATTTTCTGCCAAGGTGAAGGAATTCAATAGGTTGCTACTTGTTCAAAAAATTCTACTATTAAAGAAAAGTCTCCTGCACAAATAGGAATAAATAGCCGTGTCGTGAAACTATATTTTCTACACAGGTCTTATTTATTTTCTCCTTCCAGCAAAGGTCACTACAGCATTTTAGTCTTACATAAAATATCTGTTATGGAGGTGTGAGAAGAGCAAGTTTATGTATACTAATACATGATTCCCAGTTTACAAGTTAAAAAACATGGTGCCCTGATGGACATAATTCTGCTCCCCTTAGTGCTCCAGCACATTAAACCCATAAATTGGTAAATGAGCATTAAAGGAATTGTTCAGTATAAATAAAAACTGGGTAAATAGATAGGCTGTGCAAAATAAAAAATGTTTCTAATATAGTTAGTTAGCCAAAAATTTAATATATAAAGGCTGGAGTGACTGGGTGTCTAACATAATAGCCAGAACATTACTTCCTGTTTTTTGACTCTCTTGGTTTACACTGACTGGTTACCAGGCAGTAACCAATCAGAGACTTGAGGGAGGGCCACATGGGTCATATCTGTTGCTTTTGAATCTGAGCTGAATGCTGAGGATCAATTGCAAACTCACTGAACAGAAATGTACCATGTGGCTCCCCTTCAAGTCGCTGACTAGCTCAGAGTTATACAGCTAAAAAGCAGGAAGTTGTGTTCTGCCTATTATTTTACACACCCAGTCACTCCAGCCTTTATATATTACATTTTTAGCTAACTAACTATATTAGAAACATTTTTAATTTTGCACAGCCTATCTATTTACCCAGTTTTTAATTTCACACTGAACAATTCCTTTAGGGTCTGGCCACACAAGCAGATTCGGGGAAATTTAGTCGCCTGACACTTTTAATAGCTTATGCACACTTTACAAGAACACATTAGAAAAGTATCAGGCTGAATATGCCAGTAATAATAGGTTCGCTAGAACTGCGTACAAGACAAGGGTTAAGATTTGCAAAACTATCAATCTATGCTAGAAGCAAGACCAAACTTCCCTGTCAGAATAAGATCTGGTGCATATCTGAAAATATGAAACCAAATGCCTGAAGGCTGGTGTTAAAAGTAATATATTATGGCTATGGCTGACTGGCCTAGCATTGTTTAAACATACAAGAATTTGTTTTTTTTGTAAAGCAGATAAAATGTTACTGAGGCTAAGCAAACCACAGGAATGTGTGTGTCAGCAATTTATGCTATTTCCTTAACATATACTATGTTGATCATGTCTTAAGTAAGTTAAGATGCAATACAATTGTTCATATAGCTTTAGTGACTTCTGAACAAAAACTGTAGTTTTAATGACTTTACTTACCCCTCGTTGCAGATTCAGGGCATCGGAGTTCAGTCTTCGGTAATCTTCGGGCGATGCAGCAATTTCCGTGGCTTTCAGGGCATGCGCAGTTGTTTGGGACCGGAAGATTGCGTCAATTGCACATGTGCAGATATGCCACTCTCGTCCCGAAGATTACCGAAGAGAAGAAGTTGGCGCCTCTGAACTCTGATGCCCTGAATCTGCAACGAGGGGGTAATTACCCAGGGTAACACCTAAGCAGGCAGGAAGCAGGGAGGGCGGTCTATGTAGGGTAGGGGATTTTAATAAAAAGGGTTTGGTTCTCCTTTAACAACCCTGCTATCTCTGAACTTCTTTCACTAACATCCTCCCTAGGCTTATCTCTGTGCTCAGCATCCCCCTCTCGCTCCAATGGTAACTTTCTGGATCTTACATTTACCAGATTCTGTTACATTTCCAATTTTAGCAACTCACCCTTTCTCCTCTCTGATAACAATATGTTCACATTTCAACTCTGACTAACTCCCTCCTCATCCCCTGCTATTCCCCAAGAAATGTACTGTGACTTGTAAACACTGGGGGAGATATTTACTAAACTGTTTTTTTTTCTGGTTGAGGTTTTTTGGGCAAAAACTAGAATTTTTATATATTTTTATTATAGCCCAATGCGTTGGCAGGTGTTTTATCAGCTAGGCCAATAAAACAAAGCCAAGTGGCAACCCATAACACTTGTTCATACTGTATAGATGTATAACAGTAATATACAAAGAAAACATGATAATTCTTATTGGAGGACCCTTTTGCAACCAACCCTGCAGCAGTATCAATTCTACAATCCATTCCTGATATTGTAACACTACTACCAGTAGGCTTTTACCTTTCATAATATGTTGGGAGTTCTAAAATAGCACAGTTTGTGTGGTCCTAATTTTTTATAAAATATTTATAAATTCCATATAAGTGTGAGAGTGCAGCATTCAGCTGAGGTTCCTATTAACTATTCTAAAAATCCAATATCATTATTTTGCCACAGATATGGTTTCATACAGTTTTGTTTGGATCAAGTACAACTTGATTACCATATTAAGTTGACACTTTGGAGTTCAACTACATTTTCCATAGTGATCTTCTTAAGCCAACTAAGCCTCTCTGTGTTGCCCTCTTTCCTGGGATCTAAAAAGTTAATTTTTTTAAAACCATAATGCATCTTGTACCCTTTATTAAAATAATTAGATTTAGTGTGATATTGTCATAAATCTTTCAATGTTATTTCACAGTGTGTGGCATGAGGAACATGGAACATGCAATTACCTTTCACAGTAAGCGCCTTTCATCCTTGTATTTTTATTGAAAATATTTTAAGTGGATGTTTTGTGATAGATCCAACACAAATATACACACATGCATATATCTTTATTTCTATATTGCTATATATATAAATATATATATATATATATATATAGTTGGTGGACTGTGAGAATGGCTTGTCTCCATTTCTCCCTCTAACACATTTGGAAAAGAATATACATTTTACATTTGTAACATATTTCGCTTACCTTCTGTCCTCTGCAGGAAAAAAAAAGTTACTACCATTTACTGTACTTTAGAACCTTGTTTTAGTTTACAGATGTAGCTGAAATCTGTCCAAAATAAAGGGAGAGGCTCTGTTCTGCCCACATGCTGAATAAGTATATTTCCCTTGTGCTGAACAAAAATTCCAATGTGCTAGCATCCATTTTTTTCTGCACTTATAATTTACATTTGGGACGTGTGATATTTTAAATGAAAACACCCACATTTATACATATTTGAGAGAAAAGTGAAGCTAAGTTCAGACTGAGATTTTTTTTTCACTGGAGGAAAACACAGTTATCATATATATATATAGCATATCAAGGCTATAGTACATCTAAAAACTACTGCAAAATGAGCACATGTTCAGTGTTAAAACATCTTTAAATGGTGAATACTGCCCAAATTTTAAAACATAATGAGGTGGCATGTGTGAATAAGGGTTTTAAATTCCAGGTATATGCGAAACAAAGAAAGAGATTACAAGTGCTCTGTCTAACCTATACTGTAGCATTAACCAGCTGCAATTGTTTTTAAAGTGCTAGGACTAACCTACATTCTGGAGTTGATTGGATGCTAAAAAAAGACATACTGCCATAATTTGCACACACAAAAGAGCAAAAACATGGCATGCGAGCTTGCATATTTTGGCCAAAATGTCATAATAACACCTTGGAATGTTTTTCTCTTTTAAATATTATGCTCTGAAGAAGAACATCAGAGGCATCTTTTAGGATCAAATATAGACCAAAGTAACCAAATTATTGTGAACTAAATTAGCTCAGCAATCAAACATTACTTCAAAGCAAACAAGTTTGGATGGATACATGTAAAAAGTAACTAAAATGTAACTTTTAATAATATTTACAGTAAAATTTGCACTCCATTAAATAGACTCTCTGGGCAACAAAGTAGCTAGCAGTGCAGGACAATGTGCTTCAAGCACATTAATTATTAAAAACCGCATAGGGTGAATATATGGCGTTTTAAATGAGACATTGCTCAGTATAGAGAAAAGTTCCAGCCCAATCAGCTAAATACACATTGCGGCACCTGCCTGTCTACGTGGGGACCGAGTGGGAGCTAGTCACGCCACTGTCCACCTATGCCGCCCTACGTGTTTCACCGAGAACGTCGGCTTCATCAGGGGCATAAGTGATGAGTGCGCTCCATTTCTTAGTTTAAATAGGTACCCTGTTACTAGTAGTCTCGCAATATTTTGACACGTCATTTTTGTTTTTTTGGGCAGTTCCTAGTGCATGTTATCAGGAAGTGTAAATTGTATTTTGCCCTTTCATGCTTCAGAGACATCTAGTATGCTTGTTTGCCAGTACTTGAGTTGCTCCTTTGACAGTCAAGGATTGCCTTATTGTAGCAATATTTTCATTACTATTACTATGAACTATTGTTAAGGAAATGACGTTTCGAGTAGGTAGATACATTTAAGTAGTTCATATAGGAAAATGTCATTATTATAATAATGAAATTAGTGGATAGTATCTAGAATTGTCCCTGTGGTTAATCAATTTAATTATATATATATACATAGTTTAGATTTAGGCTACAAGAAGGGAGAGAATGTGAAACCTTCATTGAAGGAGTTGTTCACCTTTGAGTTCACTTATAGTATGATGTAGAAAGTAATATTCTCAGACAATTTGCAATTGGTTTTATTTGAGTTATTTAGCTGTTTATTCAGCAGCTCTCCAGATTGCAATTTCAGCAATCGGGTTGCTAGGGTCCCCATTCCCCTAGCAACCATGCATTACTCGGAAATAAGAGACTGGAATATGAATAGGAGAAGGACTGAATAGAAATATGGGTAATAAAAAGTAGCAATAACAATAAAATGTGTAGCTTTACAGAGCATTTGTTTTTAGATGGGGTCAGTGACCCCCATTTTAAATCTGGAAAGAGCTAGAAGAAAAATAATTAAAAAACAATAAAAAAGAAATAATGAAGACCAATTGAAAGGTTGCTTAGAATTGGCCATTTTATAATATACTAAGTGAACCACCCCTTTAAGTCCATTGGGGGCTTTACTATTCAGCCAGTAAATCCATTTTCGCTGTAATTTTTGTTTTTTTTTTATCAATATCTCCTATTCTCGTGGTTGCTTTAACATGTTTCGCTGCAATAAATTTCATGATGCTTGTACTGCCATTGTTTGATTCATTAATGTGATTCGCTACAAAAGTATTTCTTTTGTGTCTTTTATGTCTCCTGCATGTTCTAAAATTCTTCTTCTAAACTCCCTGCATGATTTGCCTACATAGATCTTTCCACATCTCATAACATATGACCCCTTTTAGGATAACACAAACAAGGCTTGTGCTCTGTTGTAAATTTGTAGATAAATTTCTGCCACTTCTGAAGTAACAGAGATTTCTCTTCTTAGTAAGCGGAAACAGTCACATGGCACATAAAGTCAGCTGGGCAAATTTCCCCACTGTTGTATATACTATAGGTTATTAAAAATGTCCAAAATTGAATCAAAACATTGATTGTTGGTTCAGTGTATTGAATAGATACATTATGACAGATTATTCAGTGTAAAAATAAAAGCTGGGTGAATAGATAGGCTGTACATAATAAAAACATGTTTCTAATATAGTTAGTTAGCCAAAAATGTTATGTATAAAGGCTGGAGTGACTGGATGTCTAATATAATAGCCAGAACACTACTTCCTGCTTTTCAGCAGGGGGGACATAACTGTTCAGTGAGTTTGCAAATGATCCTCAGCATTCAGCTCAGATTCAAAAGCAACAGATATGACCCATGTGCTCCCACCTTAAGTAACTGATTGGTTACTGCCTGGTAACCAATCTGTGTAAACCAAAAGAGCTGCAAAGCAGGAGTAATTGTTCTGGCTATTATGTTAGACATCGAGTCACTCCAGTCTTTATACATTACATTTTTGGTTAACTAACTAAATATATATTTTTTATTTTGAACAGCCTATTTACCAGTTTTTATTTTTATACTGAACTGTTCTTTTAAGACCTTTAGGCATCAAAGCCTCTCAAAGTGTATTTCTTTTAGGCTTTCTAATAATAATTGTTAGCATCATATTGTATAAAATGTAGCAAGAGCACACACTTTAGTGCCTATGCAGAGAGCATTGGGCAGGTGGTAAATATAGGGCCCAGCTGTGGCCTGTGTCTGACACCGCTTCCTAACATGTCTAAATGATAAACAAGTTCAGGAATGGCTGATATCATCTGTAACTTAACAATGTAACTTTGAATTATGCTCCATGTGCAAGGGGAACATAATTAATGCAATTTACCTTGTGTGAAATTGAAGGATTGTTTTGAGTATAGAGATAAACGCGGGAATGTAATAAAAATCGCTAACGGAAAAACTATTTGCAATGCGAAAAGTTATGCCTTTGTGCGAACAAATTTTGCTTTGTGCGAATTTAATATAGCTTTTGCGAGCCCGGAAACTGTTTAGCGACCACTTCCGACCGTTTGCGAATTTTATAGTTTGCGGCAATGCCCAGTCAATGTAATAAAACTTCTTACTGAAAAAGTCGTTATGTTTGCTCCAAAAGATTACGACACCTTCAAGCACTTCTTATGAGTGCGCAATTAAAATTCGCAATGCAATAACAGTTTAAGGAACAATATTACATTGCGAGATGTAGATTTTTAGTCTTATTGGTGCGAATTGTTTTGCTCTTTGCGACTTTTCTTACATTCCCCTGCAAGACTGTTTGTGTTACATAGTTACATAGTTAAATTGGGTTGAAAAAAGACAAAGTCCATTAAGTTCAACCCCTCCAAATGAAAACCCAGCATCCATACATACACCCCTCCCTATTATACAGAGTTCAATCAAGTACAGCACATTTGGTTAAAGTGACTGCAAATATGGGTAACCATGACAACCAACATGCTCCTGGCAATATCCACCAAAACCTTTTCCCTGTGACCGTAAATCTGTCCAATTTTAATAAATGTGCCCTGTAGTATAATAGCTACTACAGTGGATTCAGTACAGAATATAATTTGGAGGTACTGGCATATCCACCATTTCTATAAAAAACACCAAAACCTTTTCTTACCTCAGTTAACTCTGTAAGGTCTTAGGCCATTTTTTGTATATTGAATTAAACGAAATAAGGATCTGCTAGGGTGTGACGACTCAAAAGGGATGATTCTTAAGGGCACATACAGTAACTAGATCCAGGACAGATTTTTTTAAATTTATAAGGAAAGTATGATGCTGTGCTGTCCTGTTTGTATATCAGCTGGAATTCATCATTTTAGTGCCGTCATTTTTGCAGATGTGCTTGGGCTTCAAACTGCATTGGGTAATGTTAGTATTCTGAGTCACTGTCACTGTATGTGTAGGTATAGGATCCCTAATCCGGAAACCCGTTATCCAGAAAGATCTGAATTACAGGAAGACCTTCTCCCATAGACTCCATTTTAATCAAATAATTCAAAACTGTTTTAATTATTTCTTTTTTCTTTGTAATATTAAAACAGAACATTGTACTTGACCCCAACTAAGATATAACTAATCCTTTTTGGAGGCAAAACAACCCTGTTGTGTTCATTTAATGCTTATTGATATTTTAGTATAATTATGGAAAGTCCCCTAATCCTCATATTCCCAGGTCCTGAGCATTTTGGATAATAGGTCCCATCCCATACCTGTATATGTCTTCCTTATTTTAGGATTTTGAAAAAGCTCATAAAATTGTTGTTGGTAGGATTGTAGATTTGATTCCATATACATTTAATCCTGGGCAGCCCAATTATACATAAATTATGTTACTAAAACCATATCCTCTCTGACATATTGTTGTATTTGGGAAAAGCAGGATTAAACAAGTATAATGAGAGAAAAGAAGAACTTGGTATACATAATGTTTATGAGGTTGTATGTTATGTCCACAAGATAATTACTAATGCCATTATTTATTCCAGCACCAATCAATGTAGCAAGAAATCATGCTTAGGAGCAAAATATGTGTCCATACACTTCTTCAGTAATTTTGTAGTTTGAATGTGGTTAGCATCCATACTTTCTGTAGGTAAAGAAATCATTATATTGAAATTGGAAATATATCATACCTGTAAATCTCTGGCCTGTGAGTGTCACATTTGTGTTTAGGCTACTCCTGTGATTACTGCTGTCACATTGCTGCTTCAGCTCCACTACAGGGAAATGGGGTGGGTGAGCCAAAAATTGACATTCGTAAGCCAATAGCTGCAGGTGAGGAGACTGTATGGGGGCACTTTTCCCCAGGAACCAAGGTCCTGAAATGGGACCTGTCCCCCTGAAACAGGGACTAGTGAGAACTCTAGACTACATCAACAATATGCTACCCTGCATGTATCATTAGCCTAAAACAAGCCAATTTAAAAGCAAACATGTATAAAATAAGATGACCAGATTATTTAGTACAGGTATGGGATCTTTCAGTATTTTGGATTTTCATACATTAAATCTACTAGAAAAGCATTTCATATACCTATTAAATAAACCTAATAGGCTGACTTTGTTTCCAACATTAATTATATCTTAGCTTGGATCTAATACTGTTTTATTTCAAAGAAAGGGGAAATCATTTTTAAAAATTTGGATAATATGGATGGAGTCTATGGGAGATGGCCTTTCCATAATTTGGAGCATTCTGCATAACAGATGCCATACCTGTCCTATTTTCACCAATTCATTAATTAATGAGAAATAGTATTGGGGAGTATGAAGGGTAATAGGGGCAATAGTATGTATGATGACTAAGGTTATGGATTCATGCATACCATGACATCTCATAAACGTGTCATTCCAAAATTCAGGGCAGGGTGTAAAGTGCACAACTGCATATTTTTTGTATTTTGCACACATGCACCTATAGGTAAAGGTCTTTGCACTACAGAATGGGACACAAATACCAGTACATTTGTTATGAATGTGTTGCTGACAGTATTTGGCATTTCTCAATTCTTGAGAAGTTGGCTGGGGGCTGTACCTGTACATTCTCTTAGATGCTTCTTATGGAGCTAGGGAGGTCTAAAGGGTGCATGGAGCAATGGAATCCTGTCAGGGGCGTAACTACAGAGGAAGCAGACCCTGCGGCTGCAGGGGGCCCAGGAGGTACAGGGGGCCCCATGAGGTTCTCATTGATGAGCAATTTGAACATATATTGATAAAACAGGACAAACACTGGATATGTTGGGGGCCCTAAAATTAATTTGCTGTGGGGCCCAGCAACATCCAGTTACGCCACTGAATCCTGTACTTACAACCTAATTATATCATACATTAAGAACAGGGCTCCACTGAGCCCACAGCACTGCACTCTGGTGCAAGGAGCAGAAAGCAGCTAGGTCCAAGAAAAAGTGCACAGTAACTAGGAATTAAGGTGGGCACTTTTGGCAATAGCACAAATGTCTGGGACTTAATAAATTCCACCTCAGTTCTTTAAATATAGCAAAGTATTAATCTGATTTGAAATGGAATGTAGTTTTTTTTTGGTTTCTCCAATAAAACAAGCAGAATTATTGTTTTTTATTTATTGCAGGTATATTTTCTTCAGTGGATTCTTAGCTGATATTCATTGTGTCCTCAATATCCCAGTATTTGTCCTTAATATCCCAGCAGATTGTGGAACTTTATGCATCATTTGACGGCATTACTGGTCCTTAGAGGAGACATGTAATGACATAAAAATCTTTAAGAATGGAAGGAAGGTTCCTTTAAAAGATGCTTTTAGTGCAAAGTTTTTGATACTGTACCTAAACACCTTGACATATAGTAGACTTATTCTGCACACTGCACTCAGCACTTTTTCCAAGACACTTTTATTTGTGATTCACACTCAGGGTGTCCTGTGATGATGCATTAATTGCTTATGAATAAACATGGCTGGAGCGTGTTCTCTGTTCAAACCCTAGGGCCAAAGTGTACCTAATTTATAGGTCCAAAGCATTTCCCTTTGTATCAGTGTACTGTCTGTTACCTAAAATGTAAGATAACAATCAATTTTAGTTCTCATATACTAGTCATTATTATTATATAAAAGATTTATATGTATTCATTTATAATCAGCTCATAAGTATATTATACATTTTGTGTACTAATTAAGCAGAAACTGATGGCACCCTTAAACTGTGATAAGTGCTGTAACATTTCAGGATCTTTCAGGTTATTATGGTTTGTATATTAAACAATGACTAGCGTTACAAGCAATTTAGAAAAATGTGGTTATCATCATATTGGGGGTGCAAGAACACAGGCTGAATTTGGAAATGCAGCATTATAAAATATCTACTATGATGAAGGCTATATTAATGGTGACAAGACTCAAACATAAACATGAACAAAGTTGATCAGAATTAATCAAACTGGTGCATTCAGAATCAGCAATTTACCAGCAATATTGGTGAACAGGAATAGCATTTTCTGAATAATTTAATGGTAGGGGCTAATATAGAAAAGGCTGCAAAGTGTCCCAGCTGTCTAATAACCCATAGAAACCAAGACATTTTTGTTTTCAAATAGTCTTTTAATACATTGCCCCATACTCTTTTAAGGAAGTAAACACAGGGACTACTAAACCCCTCATTTTAATAAATAAGAACATTTCTACAGGATTTAATGCCCTTTTACGTGCCCTCCAGTATGCAGCTGCTAGAAAACAGCATCCAAGCCCACTCACCTTCCAATGCATTTCTCAGACGGCTCAGTATCTGAATCACGCCCTGATCAAGTATTTATTGACCCATTTTTTGTTGTTGGGCCTATAAACTGGCCAATAAGGTGCCTACTCTACTTGTCAGGTGTAGTGGGGTCAGTATTTAATGTTTGTCCTTGTACAATTACTTTCAGTAAATCATTTTCCTGCTTCAATCATTTCCCTTTTCCGATGTAGCTCAGCCTATTGCCTCCAAAAACAAATATTATACCCATCATCAAAGACAGTGACAAACTGCTTCAATATACCATACTAAAGCAGTCCATATGAAACATTCTCTTGGCTAAGCAGCTGAGTATAATAGGGGAACTTCCAATTTGCAAACAAGTTAGTGCTTAGAGTAAGCATTGGTTACTGACATTCAGTCTTTTATGTAGAGCATTTTCACTGTTTTGTATAAAGTGAAAAGCAGCTAAATCTCTTGGCAATGGAAATGCTGCCATCAGCAGTTTAGGAACAACTCCGCTAAATGACAATGTAGTTTCAACTGTCTGTAACCTTTCCAACAAATCATCTCCAACAAAAGGTTTAAGTTGCTCATACATGATTCACATACAAAAAGTAAGATCCCATTGGACACTGCTGACTGTTTGAACATCTGATTTGATTTTTTTGTTGTTGCTGCAATTTTGAAAATGGAGCAAGGTTTGATCACATTAGGCCTGGATTAGCAGCAATGCTGGGGAAAAAATAAGAATCCAATATATTCCTATATATTTACACTAGATCATTTCTCTGAAGAGTCTACATTGCTGGTAAGGAAGCTACAGACTGCCTGTGTCATAGATAACTTACATCAATGGGATGTGGTGCAAGTTGTCTACACCCGTGAGTTTGACCCAAAAGATAGATCTTCATGTTTTTAGTGTTTACAGTGATGGACCAAAAGTTATATTAAATCACACTTCATTTTAATCTCTGCTATATTGTGATCTTATGAAATGTTCATAGCACTACTCGGTAATGTAACTATGGAGTTACAAACATACAAAAAGGAAAAAAATTGATCAACGCACATTACCGTAACTATGGAGTGGTGGGCCCCCGTGCAGCTGGACTGCTTACCCCCACTCCGAAAGCGTTTTTGAAGCGCCTACATGATTGCGCGAAGTGAGGGCCCTGGTACAATTGCAACCTCTGCTCCCCCGGTAGTTCCGCCACTGGCGCTACTGTCAGTTTATTTCCCTCCACCCATACAGAGATATGACAGCAGATTTCCCAATGTTCTGGTAGACAACTGACAAATCTCCTGTAACTGATAAGGAATAGCTCATCTCAGCAACTACATTTCAATTAATTGAGGCACTAAACAATTACATATGGCTTTCTCAAAGATTTATTGAATTTGACTTTGCATTAGCATACTATTTTGGGTGGTTTAGCAGCCACAAACAAAGCAATTTATTCGTATTTTAATAGACTCAATCCATATGAAAAATACTTGTGACTGTAAGCACTTTATCTTGTTATGCATTATTTGTCAACATGAAATTGGCAGATCTCATAGTGTACACAGATGCTGTAAACCTAGCAATACACACATATATCTAGTGTTTTTTCCCAAATAAAAGGGACAGTATACTAGAGGTTTACCATGGGTTGGGCAGGTTTGGGCCCGCTTCCACACACATTTTGTGGGTTGCGGTCGGGTTCTTCTTCGCTTTGCTTTGCCCGCGTCCAACGCCCAGGTCAAAAATTTGCGTTTCATTAAATTAGCGTTGTCTGAATTAATTTTCACCTGGCGAAGTGTTGTGATGACTGTGAATGCCGTTTCTGTTGATTTTTGCCGGTTATTAAATTTGCCCCATAGGTTTGCCACCTTTTCTGGAAAAAATACCAGCCTTCCTATATATTTATCTCTTTTCCCTATTAATAACATTGGGATTAACCACCATTTTTACCAGCCAGGCTGGTAAAATACTGGGCAGGTGGCAACCCTACTCTCCCAGCATCCCTTTCTCTCTCCCAGCAGAAACAATACAGAGCAGAGACAAATGTACACAGCTCTCCTACAATACAAAAAGCAAACTCAATATATTTGTATTTCTCTTACTAGCTGCCCTTTTTATATCCCCATACTAAATAATACTACAATTACATGAGCTTGGCAAACAGCAGTTTAGATTTATAAAGAACTGCAGGCTGCCATAATGAGCGAGAAACAGCAAGCAGAATGTTATTATCATTATTAGAAAGGAGAACATTTTATCCTCTGTACCCAAGTGTGCAGCTAGTTTCAACAAACAATTTTTACCAATAACAGTAGTTTTAAAACAAAGGAACAAATGCTGTAAATGTGGCTATGAAACACCCATAAGACTCAAACATTACACCTTTTAGTGTAAATAGCATTTCAGTAAGTCATGGGTTTGCAACACTGTACTTGTCCTTTAAAGAGGACATTCACATACTATAAAAAACATGCCATAACAATGTTATTCCATGTTATTCATGTTGGTATTCTACCACGATATTCACACATATTATCGAGGGTTGACGTTTGCTGTATTCAAGCACCACCAGACCTGTATTTTCGAAGCAAAATGCATAACTCTAGTTGTCCCCATTTCAGAGGGATAGACCTGATTCATAGACCCAACAATGGAAGAGACATAATGGGAATTCAGTGTGCTTTGGAGGAGGATTAGGAATTTGTGCAGGATAAATAGGCCAAGGCTATAACATATAAAGGATAATTTTTTTGATTTAGAAATGTTGGGAAATATAAACCAGTTAATTAATAGCTCCCCATACCAGGGAACCATTTAATGCTACAATACTGTAATATAGTGAGAATGTTACTGCTTCTGTCACTGCTCACTGATGCTTTTTCATACAAAGATCACAAATCCACAATCCCATAATATTAAATTATGGGAAGGCCATAAAGTCTATTTTATGATTTATAAATGCATATTTGTGGCAAAACAACCCTATTGGGTTTATTTAATGTATGAATGCTTTTTAGCAGACTTAAAAGGAAACTATTGTGAAGATGAAAATGTGATATAAGCATCTCATGGAAATAAGAAACCTTCCATATATATTCAATTAACATTGTGTACTGTTTCTGCAATAATTCATTTATCTCTTCATTTCTTCAAGATGGAGTCAGTCAGATTTTGATGGACAGCTAAATCTAATACATCATGGCGGTGTCCCTTTGCAGAGAAGATATAACTGACTCCAAACTAAGTGTCTTTTTTAATGCAAAACAATAATATATGCCTAACTGTCCATCAAAATCTGAGAAATAATGAGGACAGAAAGATTTTTAAAAATGGATACTGGAGGTTATCTTGGTTATCTATAAAAGTTTCTTATTTCTGGAAACCCCAAGTTTCAAACATTCCAGATAAGAGATCCCATACCTGTATGCGCTAGACTTTTTGTCTTTTCAATATGTTTTTTATGTACTTCAAAACTGCTGTAGAGTTGTTATACTCTTTATTTCTATTGTTTTGCTAATAAGTCTGTTTGCCTCTCAAAAACCTGCCGTGAAGGCGTAACAAGCTATTACTGGGCCCCACAGCAAACAGTTTTTCAGGCCAAGTTGACCTGTTTTACTACTATTTATTGAAATTTTATATGAATTATGCCCTCATGGGGCCCCTATACTTCCTGGATCCCCTTGCAGAGGCAGGGTTGTTTCCACTGTCATTATGCCCCTGGCAGTGATGTTGCCAAAAAGAATCTAGACCAGAGTCAGCCATAGCAAAGGCACCTACATAAGCATAAACATCATTTCCCCCCAAAACTTCAGTAAGGATTATTATTATTATTGATAATATATATTTAAGAGTAAAGTCTTTTCTAACAGTGAATTAAAAACAGAGGTCCTGCAAGCTATTTATTGGCATCAAAATTATTAATTCTATAAAGGCCCAAAGAGCATACAATTTGAAATATACTTAAAAGAGAATATATCACACGTTTTTACAATTGTGTTATTCACTATGCTGTAAATACAGTCCATGTATGCCCAAAATACAAAAGCACTTATTTTTTTGGAGCCAGATCTGATGAGTTGAGATACATTATGTAAAAGTACAATACTGAATAGATGTGGAGAATTGTAATACAGGACATAAAACAATTTATGCTTTGATGTAAATTAATCCTTTCTTCCTCAAAGAATCGAATTCGCTTATTGTGGCATGACCTACGACTCATGAAGTCACACACAAAATTACTGTTAATTACACTCTCTTAGAAGTAATTGTGGGCTACCTGTTTTGATCATGTTGCAAGTAGCACATTTTCTCACATGCTTTCCAATGTGCTAGAGATTTAAGAATGTGATATAAAACTTCCATAATAATGATTCTCCATCCAAATGTTGCTTGACTACAACTCCCAGCAAGCCACAGTATATTAAAGATGCTTAAGCTGGCAAATATATTAGAAATTATGATATCTGGTATCTTGTGGCATGCTGCCAAATGGGTTATTCAATGGCCTTTGTCTTTTGTCCTTCTCTGGCACACCACTACTGTATATGAATACTTAGGCCTCTGCTTGAACTCTCCAGTTAATTCACTCCTGAAGAAGGGAAGTCACTCTCAAAAGCTTCTGCTATCCATCTTTTTATAATAAATGCAAACTGTTGGATTTGCCCACAAAATATGTGCACTTCTCCCAATCTTTATTTTTTTAATCTTAAAATTCTTTACAGCACAGGGGACATAAAACCTCTGTAGAGAGATTAATGGGCATGTTTTTGTTGCTGATATTAAACTGTAATAATGGCTGCTGGAAACAAACAAACAAGTAAGGGGGGAGCAAGTAAAATAGGCCCTGGAGATCTAGGTTAATTGGTCTGTAGTTGCTGGACTACCTTAAACTGCAATTATCTATAAAATGTGCTTGTAAATCAGATACATTTAGGCAAGCAATGTTTGAAAAACAGTGTGTAGGTACCCATAGGGTTAATGTGCCCATATGGCTTTACATCCCTACAATTCTTGATCTCTCTAATTACTGGGCAGATTTTTAATCTAATTTAAATAAATTTTAATGTAATTTGCATAGTTGTAAATTTGGCAAAGAGCCACTGTGACCATTTCCTGTCACACTTAGATATAGTGAGTGAGAAGGGGTGGATCTTCCTCTTTGGCTTCTGGTCGCTGATCCAACTGGATGTTTCCAGGGAGCCTGGGTACAGCAAGGCCCAGTAAAGCCATTGTGTCCTAGAGGGATAAGTACCTCTAGAGATAAGTCGGGGAGCAGGGACCCCGTGAATGAGGCATTAGTACACTCTAGGGGCAGATTTGCTAAAGGGTGAAGTTTCCCATCGATAGAGAAAACTCACCAGAATACCAATCCGCAGGGATATCCCCAATTTACTAACTGGCGTAAAGGACAATTCACTAGTGAAAGGGACCGTCGCTAGAGCAGTTTCACACACTTTCGACAGGCACATGTTCGCTCAGGCAAACGATCGTTACTCAGCAAATTCACTAAAGTGTGAATTTTGCTGATTTTACAGAACGTTACCGCTTTCACCACCTGGTGAACTGATAAGCTGAAGCTACATACTCTTCAATCCTACGTCAGCGACATGATATCTTGTATGCCGAAAAGCCATAAAAATTATAAAAAAACACTGATGTTTTTTCATATTTTAAAGCAGTATTGTCTTTAAAAATTGTAACTATCAAAGATTTTTGTTTTAACCTTTTTTTTTACCGTTTGAGGGGCATGCCACATTTGTTTTAGGATGGGCTCATGTCCACAGCATTAGAGGATCTCTTATTATGCATCCTTGAACATTTTTAATAATAAGTGGCCACTTCAAGCAATTTCCCCAACATCAGTTATAAGACATATATATGACCTATATGTACCCACCCTATTCAAATTGACCTAAGTGCAAGTCTATTTAAAATAGTTATGCTAAACAGAATCAACGTTAGTGAAAGTTCGCTATGAAATGCTCACGCTGACAAATTAAAGCGGAACGGACTTCATTTGTCTTGAACAAATAAACTGTTCTATTTTTGTTGCAAGAACCTCTTGGCACCCTTGTTGTTTTTCATGCCCAGTAGCATATGGAAGATGTAGTTTCTATAGCTATAACTTTGTTATAACACAAGGGGTGCTGTAGTTCAGCAAGTCCCTTTATCTTCCTGCTTTCAGTTTTTTGTTTAATAGGTAGGTTGCAGTACTGAGAGCCACTTACATATTCTTGAGCCCTAGAAGAAAAGGTAACCTGCTACTGGATAATGATTTCATTCATGCATTTTGCTTGAAGACCACAAGTCAGAGCTCATGCACATATGGTTCAAATGTGCCATTACACCAGTAATCAGAAATTAACAGAGGACAGGAAAGTATGAAATAACATTTAAGCAGGACGTGAATCCAAGCATATCCACAATTTGGAAATGCGGAATAATACTTACATCCCGTAATGTCAGAATTTAGTCCATTCAGCATTAACTAAAGATATAGTGTAATTCAAATCATTATTTGAGTCACTGAAAAATGATGTGGTATTCTGAGAATAGATTGGGGGAAACCACTTTTGAAATATTTTGGCCTAAAGTTATATTAAGGCTGAATACGTATGATTAAAGACCTTTTTTAAGTCTAAATATTTAACAAAATGTCAGCAAATGGCTTTATGAAAAATATACGGTGAGCTATAATTTAAATCCGCATACATTCTTACATCTAGAGAAATTAAGTAATTTGCCTCCTTTCTAGTTTCTTGTATGCCAGCATCAATTTTTCATAGTTAACAGTAAGGATGCTTGTTAGCTGGGGTTTTTTTGCATTAGGATTTTTTCACAAAATCGAACTCTATTAAATATGTTAAAGAATTATAGAGGTCATTTAATCACAAGCGCAGCTGGGCTTGCACATATTTTCCCACAGCCAGTTGCACATAAAACCCCATTTATTAAAGGTATTTGCATCAAAATGTGCTATTTGCTCGTCCATTTACTTGCACTCAGAGCCACTGCCTACCGCCTGCCTCCTTTTCCAAATTAAGCGCTACCTATACTGTTCCCATTGAGTCAGGGGAACTCTGGAGCCACCTCCAGACCAGATAGTAGCTCCAAGGTTCTGACAATGCCCTGCATCAATAGGCACAGCACGCAATTAAAAATTTTAGCAGCTTTGTGGTATAATAAATCTCTAAAAGTTTTAGTTTTTTTCCCACAAACAAATTAAGTTTTTCCATTAAAAAGCTAGAACAGAAACATCTGAGCTTTAAAAAATCGACCCCAATGTGTTGGGTTTTCCATTTAATAATGCAGCTTTATAGTATGTCTTCAAAATACTGACTCAGGATATGATCCATAAAGCTTTAATAAAAATGAATGTAAACAAGGCTCCAGGGCCTGATGGCATACACCACCGGGTTCTAAGAGAGCTTAGTTCAGTTTTAGACCAGCCCCTATTTCTGATTTTCTCAGATTCACTTTCATCTAGTATGGTACCTATGGATTGGAGAAAAGCTGATGTCATTCCAATATTTAAAAAGGGATTACGATCTCAGCCTGGCAAATATAGGCCAGTAAATTTGACATCTGTAGTGGGCAAATTATATGAAGGCTTGTTAAGGGATCACATTCTAAATTTTGTCCTAGTGAATGGCATTATGAGCAGCAATCAGCATGGTTTTATGAAGGATAGCAATGTGTAAAAGAAACGGATCCGCACACACACCGATTAGTGCAGTCGGGATTATCCCCTTTTATTCAGCCACCAAACATCAACGTTTCGGGGGGGAACACCCACCCTTCATCAGGATAGACGAAGGATAGGTCATGTCAGACAAATTTGAATGCTTTTTATGATGAGGTAAGTAAGATTCTAGACAGTGGGGGGGCAGTAGATGTGATCTATTTGGATTTTGCCAAAGCGTTTGACACCATGCCCCATAAATGACTGCTTTCTAAACTAAGGTCTGTTGGGCTTAATGAAGTCGTTTGCACATGGATAAGAAACAGGCTACAGCATCGGGTACAGAGGGTGGTTGTTAATGGTAGATTCTCTGCTTGGAGTAAGGTTGCAGACGACACAAAACTATCCAGCCCAATTAATTCCATCCAGGATGTAGCATCCTTGCAACAGGATCTTGACAAACTGGCAATTTGGGCAGCTAAGTGGCAAATGAGATTCAATGTTGATAAATGTAAAGTCGTGCACCTGGGATGTAAAAATATGCAACCCACTTATACCCTTAATGGGACTATACATTGTGGAAAATGACCTTGGAGTCCTTGTAGATAATAAACTTGGCTGTAGCAAGCAATGCCAGTCTATAGCATCAAGGGCAAATAAGGTCTTGAGCTGTATTAAAAGGGGCATTGCATGGCAGGAAGTGGTCATTCTTCCACTTTATAGAGGACTGGTAAGGCCCCATCTAGAATATGCCGTACAGTTTTGGTGACCATAACTCAAACAGGGCATTATTACTAGAGAGGGTACAGAGAATAGCAGCTAAGCTGGTAAAATGTATGCAAAATCTTAGGTATGAAGAAAGACTGGCCAAATTGGGGGTGATATGATAACTATGTATAAATATATAAGGGGATCATATAATAATCTCTTTATTTACAAGGTCTTTCCAGCTGACACAAGGTCACCCATTCTGTTTAGAAGAAAAGAGGTTTCAGCTAAATACAGTGAGAGCTGTGAAGATGTGGAATTCTCTCCCTGAATCAGTTGTACAGGCTGATACATTAGATAGCTTTAAGAAGGGGTTGAATGGCTTTTTAGCAAGTGAGGGAATGCAGGGTTATGGAAGATAGCTCATAGTACAAGTTGATCCAGGGACTAGTCCGATTGCCATTTTGGAGTCAGGAAGGAATTTTTTCCCCCTCCGCAGAAAATTGGAGAGGCTTCAGATGTTTTTTTTTTTTGCCTTCCTCTGGATCAACTGGCAGATAGGCAGGTTAAAAAAAAAAGTTCAAAGGTTGAACTTGATGGACGTGTGTTTTTTTTCAACCTAACTTACTATGGTTACATACAAGCTGGTGAGCATCCATCCATTAATTCTAATTTATAACCACAAGCGTGTCATGCCATAATGAGCGTCAAGTTGAACATGTATCAATGCTATTCATTTAAGGTACTTGCCAAGCACAGTCCATGCATTACTGCATAGTTGCACTGAGCACCATTGTGGCCGCCGAATTAGGACTGTTTCCATGGTTGAGGTGTAATAAATCACACATTTTAATTTACATTTGAATAGGGGGATTAAAATTCAATATGTGAGATTTGACACCTGAAAATTAGAATTTGAATTAAAATGTGCTATTTGATAAATCTGCCCCAGAGAGACACAAGAGTTTAGCTGCAACCTGTGCAATTGTGGTGAATGCATTTTGCAGGTCAGCCAAAATGATGCTAGAGTTTTATAGGAAAATTTTCATTTTTTGGGGAAAAAATCCTGTTTATATCCAATACTGCACCAAACCCGAATGTGCTGCATAAAAAATGTGACTTATTTTGTGTAATACAATGTATGAACAGAATTTGTTCAAGAATTACTTCAGCAAAAGTTTGTAATATTTGTCTGTTTTTGCTCTTCATCGAAAAGTTATAAAATATGGCTGTGCGTTCTGTTAACTGGAATTTGGAATGGTTGACAAATGGTCCAAAGAGAATAAGTCCAAAAGTAATAGATGGAAATCTAGGTACTCAACCAAGCTTATTAGAAAAATTTATATCATCATTTAAACTGGCAAAAAAACTACATTTGGAGGAAATCCATGGATTTCTTGCGGAATTTCTAAATGTAAGTTGGATACTTAGTAAATGTGAGGGATTGAAACGCAGTGGAAACTTATCCTTCATTTTCTGTTTCAGAGGGACAAATCAGGGGTGAATTAGGAAAGATTTATGTTCCTTTTCAGTGTCTATATTTCTTTACAGAGAATCTGCAGGACATTATATACATATGATGGAAGCAACGCAACGATTGATTAAACATGTGCTTCTCTGTTTTATAGTAATTCATGGTAATTCTTCAGTAACTTATACAGAAACCCTGTGTCATTTTTGGCTCTGTGTAGTAATTTATCAAGAGATATTCATCAAACTGGTTTGGAAAGAATGTGAAACTGTAGCGTCCAAGCGTAACTGAGGAATATTGTATAATGTGTGAAGGCTTACAATGATATTAAAGATACTTTCCGTTCTTTACAATTAGTGGCAGTCTAAATAGTCGAGTAGCCACTTTTACCCAACCGCATATTATCTCTTCAGAATTTATAAATATATTTTAATGACTCTAGAAAGAACAAAAGCAATATGGAGGTCAGCAAGATCAGACCCAGTGCAGGAAGAACTTAATAGCTTTAATCAGAAGTTAACATGGTTGAATTAAATTATCCACTATTGGAAATGCTGATAGCTATAAAATGAGTATTGTACATTTTTGATCTAATAATCTTTCATCTAAATCCATGTGATGTTATTAGCACTACTTCCTAGAAAGGGGTTAGCCAAACTGTAATATGAAATTGCAAAAAAAAAAATAGAAAGCTGTACAATTTGGAACTCTTTTGTCAGGGTTAAATATAAAAAATATGTTATTTGCAGCCTGAAATTAATAAAAGGGCAGTATACACTTGTGTAACAAGAAGAATAGATTAGCCACAATAGTGCAAGCTATAACACTATATTTATTCTGCAGAATGCTACCATGTGTAAACAGCTCTAGCTTGTAACAAGTAGTTACCAACCTTCCATGTGGGGAAGCCTCCAGTGCCGACACACACGCAGAGAGTTGCAGTTCAATCACGTTCTCTTTATTTGTCACAGCCATCAGCAGAACAGCAGTACATTCACAGGGCTCAATTTCCCAGCCTTTTGCAGAACATTGCCAGTAACAGCAAACTTCTAGGGGGGACATGCTTGCAGGCACCCCTCTTGGGCCCTGGCTGGCTTAATCCGGATCTAGCCTTTCCTTTTAAAGGAAAACTATACCCCTCAAACAATGTAGGTCTCTATAAAAAGATATTGCTTAAAACAGCTCATATGTAAAACTCTGCTTCATATAAATAAACCATTTTCATAATAATATACTTTTTTAGAAATATGTGCCATTGGGTAATCATAAAAAGAAAATTGCCATTTTAAAAAATAAGGCCCGCCCTCTGGGATTGTAAGTTTCACGGTGCACACAAACAAACCATACTTGCTAGGTCACATGAGCCAATTAACAGACAGAGTTGTGTCTTTTGTTTCCACACTTCTTCCTGTTACAGTTAGAGTTGTAGTATTTCTGGTCAGGTGATCTCTGAGGCAGCACACAAACCATCACAAAATGGTGGTTCAAGGCAAGAGATGTAAAAGGGAAACATTTACTTAAATATATATATCAGTATGACAAGATTCTTTAATATGCCACTTAATTTGATATAAACTATCTATTGCTCAAGTATTCATTTTGGGGGTATAATTTTCCTTTAAACCCTGGCTGGCTGGATTCCAACTGGTTATACTATGCACACTCACTCCTAGTTAAGGACATAGCTGCCCATGCTAGTTGCCTTGCTCTCTTACACTGCCTAGAGTGTACTATTATACTACTAGGCCTCACACTACCTAGGCTCAGTACCTCTTCTAGGAGTGCTGCAGTGCCCTCTGCTCATCTTGCTTCCCATGACGCATCTCTCAAAAATACAATTCTCCACCCCCCCAGGGACTTTCCCTTGCAACAGTGATCATCTAGCTCCCCCTAGTGGCCAACCTTAACATATGTATTAACCTATAGTATAGGTAAATCTAAAAACAGCTGGACTTGCTGAGTAATCAATGAAGACGTTTCACTACTCATCTGAGCAGCTTCTTTAGTTCAACTGACTGGTGTGGGAAGTTCTCAGCATATAAACTCTTCCACTAATCAAATCACAATGGCCCATTGTAAGGGTAAGGCCACACTAGGCGATAGCGCCGCGATTTGACTTGCGGCGACTTTTCGCCGCGACTTTTAATCCGCAATCGCTGGGGAAACTTTTGCGCTGGCGTCTATGGGGAATCGCGACAAATCGCCAGCGTAAAAACACACGCGGCGATCTTTTTTCTATTGTCGCTCGAAATTGCCTAGCGAGGCGATTTCGAGCGACAATAGAAAAAAGATCGCCGCGTGTGTTTTTACGCTCGCGATTCCCTATAGACGCCAGCGCCAAAGTTTCCACAGCGATTGCGGATTAAAAGTCGCGGCGAAAAGTCGCCGCGAGTCAAATCGCGGCGCTATCGCCTAGTGTGCCCTTAGCCTAACTCTTCAAAGAGGTGACATCTGAAGAAATTCACAGAGGTGTAGATTCTGTGTAGTTACTGTGATAGGATTATCCAATGTGTCGTTTTTTTCCTAAAAACAAAGGAAGGTTTATTATCAAGCACTCTCGCCATCACCGGGTCCTGCCTCAATATTTCCTAATGCTGTCCTGAACAGGGCCGGATTTACATAGTGGGCACCCCTAGGCCCACTACCGTTCGTCGCCCCTGTCCTCTCAAGGGGGACAGGAGCAATGGGGATTGGCACACAGGAAATTAAAAAAATTATTGTATCTCCAGCGCATCCCCAGTGTTTTTGAACCAATGTGGGTGTGGTTGGGCAGCATGCCGCCACCCTAAAATCCTGCCACCCTAGGCCCGGGCCTAGGTGGCCTTTCCACAAATCCGGGCCTGGTCCTGAATCAATCGGATTCCCTTGCCATATATTGGGGAGTTTCTAGCACCTTTACTGATGTTAAATTAGTTGGGGTGCTTAACTTTCCCTGATAGTAAATTCGGTCTGTTCATCGCTACTGCTTTGTCATAACCTGATCTCACTACTACCACAGAATTTTTTTTAAAGCAGCTATTATAGGTGTATTAACAATCTGAGACCGCAGGAGATTAAAAGAAAAGTATACCCTTAAACAATGTAGGTCTATATAAAAATATATTTCTCACAACGGCTCATACGTAAAACCCTGCTTCATCTAAATCCCCAACCTTTTTAACCGTGAGCCACAATCAATTGTAAAAACTTGACTCCATGCCAGGAATTAAGCACGTGCTTTGATGCCACCGAGAGTAACATCCAAGGGGTTTGTGAGCAAAATGATCACTGGTCTAAATAAACTGTTTTCATAAAAATTTACTTTTTAGTAGTGTGTACCATAGGGAAGTCCAAAATAGAAAAATGTGCTAAGGTCCATTTTATGTACTTCTTCCTGTTACAGTTGGTGCTGTGTTATTTCTTGTCAGGCAACGTCACATCAGCAGAGAAAATATCATAAAATAGTGGCTCAAGGTAAAAGATGTGAAAGGGCAATATTTTCTTATTACTGTTGATTAAATATTCATTCTGGAAGTATAATTTTCCTTTAAGTGACTTTTCCAGGGTCACAAATAGTTGACACAGTGAACTGAACCAAGGTCTCTAGCATGAGAGCTCATATCAAAGGCTGATGACTTAAACTTAAACCTTTAGGGCTTGAAAATAAAAAAAAGCTAAGAGAACCTATGGATTTCTTTATTTAAAAGACTACACAGAATTGTAAGTCCTGTTTTTACTACTTTGGTGTATATTGATCTGTTTAAAAAGAGTAAAAGGTGTGTATTTTACATTTACATACACCAAAATATGTTGCAATTGGCCTGTAGATATATATTTTTTTATTTTACAAAAAAATATGATTTAAATAAATATTGAAACTAACTTTAGTTAATTAACCCTCGATATTCGACTGGCGAATTAAAATCCTTCGACATCGAAGTCGAAGGATTTTGCGCCATTCGTATGATTGAACGATCGAAGGAATAATTGTTCGATCGAAGGAATAATCGTTCGATCGAACGATTAAATCCTTCGAATCAAACGATTCGAAGGATTTTAATCCATCGATCGAAGGATTATCCTTCGATCAGAAAAAACTTGGAAAGCCTATGGGGACCTTCCCCAGAGGCTAACATGGACTTCGGTAGGTTTTAGGTGGCGAACTAGGGGGTCAAAGTTTTTTCTTAAAGAGACAGTACTTCAACTATCGAATAGTCGAACGAATTTTAGTTCGAATCGTTCAATTCGAAGTCGTAGTCGAAGGTTGAAGTAGCCCATTCGATGGTCGAAGTAGCCAAAAAAACACTTCGAAATTCGAAGTTTTTTTTCCTCTGTTCCTTCACTCGAACTTAGTGAATGGGCCCCCTAGTTTTGGAAAGACATAGTTATTCGAGTGGCAGATAAAGGTTATTTTGGGCCATAGGCAATAACTTTTTTTTTCTAAAGAGATTTCTTTTACCTGTACGAATAACATGTTACCTTATACTTGATCCCAACTATATTATGAATACTTATTGGTGGCAAAACAAATTTAATATTTAAATTATTTTTAAGACTTCAGGTATGGAGATCTAAATTATGGAAAGGACCTGAGCATTCTGGATAACAGGTCCCTTACCTGTGTAGACACACAACGCAATACACACAAACCTTAAAAAAATATTTTTTATGCTTTATTTACTTTCCAGCAGACGAAGAGTGTACATTCGGATTAAAAAAAAAAGTTTTTTCTTACAGTGAGAGCTGTGAAGATGTGGCATTTCCTTCCTGAGGCTTTTGTACTGGCAGATACATTGGATTGTTTCAAGAAAGGTTCATATGCCTTTTTAGTGAATACATATAAAGTTGCTGAAAGGAACACTTAATACAAAGTTGATACATTGAATATTTCTCTGGATCAGCTAACTGCAGTTAGGCAGATTCACTTAGAACTTCATGGACACGTCTTTTTTCAACCTCTTATCCTATGTACTATGTTATTTGGGAAAGGCTCCTTGACCTACCATTTGCATGCCAGTAATGCTATTAGTTAGTTGGGTCAATCACAGCTCTGGACCTCCTGGCTGGGTGCTACCAGTCCACTTGATCATCCTCTACATTCATACAGTTTGGTCATATGATTGATCTATAATGACTATAATGTCCTATAGACATATATATATGGGATCACCATCCAACCCAGAACTACATGGAAGTGTGCTTCCACACAGAAATCTGACCAATTCATCTTCATACAAATTTTAAAATACCAAGTTATCACCATGTAGGGTAAATGTATATCCTAAAAGATGGTAGGGCTCATTTATAAACAGTGGGCAAACTTTCACCTGATTGCTTTCAGTGCTCAACCTGTAGCTGGCTGAAAAAAGCTAATCACTGATTGGTTGCTATGGGTTACTGCCCAGGTGCAAATTTTCACTACTGTTTATAAATGAGCACACGTGTATGTTAAAAACTGAAACTGCCTAGTTAACTTGGCTGTACAATTATATCTTATGTGCAGAGAGAGACTAGTAACAGTTTTTATTAACTCTACAGTATCTTAAAAATGTTAGTTATCTCCATGACATGTATTGATCTGTTGCAGTATCATTAGATTTGGCAGAAATAAAACATTGGAATACTCCCCAGTCTTGAATTTTGTAACCTACTCATATTTCCATTAATGCAGAATCGAATTCCATTCTAAATACTGCAGCAAGTATCCCTTGATTATTCTTTCATTCAACATCTGCTTCTTTTTTCTTAAATTTGCTTTGCTAAATTCCTTTTAAATTTGAAATAATTAAAACATCCTTTTGATTTTAGTCAAAACCCTTCACTCACTGGCACTCAATTTACATCAAAGTTTCTAAACTCAAACAACGTCTCTGATATGTTTTCAACATATCTAAATGATATCAAAAATGTATTCTAGACCAGCACAACATGAAATACTCTCAACATTCTTTGTAATGTTCACATTACAAACATATCAACTCTTAAAAGAACCTAAATATAATATAATAAATAAATGTTACCAGTTAAACCTTCCCTAAAATATTTCCATTTGTACCCCCTCCACAACTCTCCACTGCAGAAATAGTCCTTAAAGGGGCTGTTCATCTTTAAATTAACTATTAGAATAACATAGAGAGTGATATTCTGAGGCTAGTTACAATTGGTTTTATTATTTATTAAAAAATAATTAAAATAATTCGAATATCGAAGTAGAAGTATTTTTCACCGAATTTGGCCATCGAACGATCAAAGTAAAATCGCACGATTGCACGATTATTCGAACGATTTTAGCGAACAATTTTACTTTGATGTGCGAAGACTTCGAAAAATGCTGTAGAAGGTCCCCATAGGCTAACATAGCACTTCGGCAGGTTTAATTTGGCGAAGTATTGAAGTCAAAGTTTTTTTAAAGAGACAGACAATTTTACTTCAAATCGAATTCGAAGTAAATTCGAAGTCGTAATATCCTATTCGATGGTCGAAGTATCCAAGAAATTACTTCGAATTTTCTTACTTCGAAAATTCCCTCGAATTCACTTCGACCCTTGCTAAATCTGCCCCTAAGTGTTTTTTGTGTTATTAGGCTTTTTATACAGCAGCCCTCTAGTTTGCAATTTCAGCAATTTGATTGCTAGGCTTCAAATTACCCTAGAAACCATCCATTGATTTAAATAAGAGACGGATATGAATGAAATGGCCTGAATAGAAAGAAAGATTTTTAGATGGGGTCAGTGACCTTTGATCGAAAGTTGAAAGGTCAGAACTACTACGTAATAAAAGTTAACTTAAAGCTGAACCACCCCTTTAAATTCAAACAAATTCACCAATGATGTGGTCTCTTTATTGTTGGATTGCCATGCAATTTTTGCTTGCCAAAATTACAATAGAAGGGTTATTTATTAAAATCTGAATGTTAAAATCTCGAAAAATTTTAGTTTTTTTCACTAGAAAAAATTTTTAGAGGGGAAAAAAAAACTTTTTCAAGATTTATTATATCCTGATGCTGCAAAAAGCCTGAATCCGAAAGTCAATCTGAACTTAATGGTAGCGGCACCTATCTCAATTTGAGGTTATCATGGTCTGCGCTGGGCTTAGCCCGAAATCTCACTTTTTCTGGGTTTTTGGGCAAATTTGAACAATTCGGGAAAAAAGTCGTGTTTTCACTCGATTTTATCAAGTTTTTCGGTGATCTGATTAAGTCGTTTTTTTATCAATAAGCTAAAATCAGGTATGGGAGTTTGCCCGTGGTTTTTTTTTTAATAAGATATGAGATGCATTGGGATTTTAGTAAATAACCCCCTAAGTGTTCTGAAATACGTATGTCCAATGGCCAAAGCAGCAATCACCTGAACAAAATACATGGAGACGTAGACAGAGTTCTCATTAAAGAATTATTTTATATTCAAATCGCCCCTTGCACTGGAGAGCCAAGAAAAATGTTGTTGTTGTTTGAAGAATCTATCCAGACCTCATTAGTCTTAAGTCCATATTATGAACTATTTAATCAGATGGAAAGAAATATTAATACATTTTTAAAATATGTACTTAATATTTGTCTCAATATTGTTACTTGTACGTATATACTTACTTAATATACATACATTTTATGCAATACTATATGTGCAGAAATCATACGTTTTAGAATTTTTTTCTTATAAAACTGAAAAGTATCTACATATATTGTTTATAAACAATTGGATCAAGTTTCTGGGAAGATGCACATTCATTTCAAATGGTAACATATGCTCCTAATAAACAATGTGAATTGTGTTGGCATTACAACAACTAACACTGGAATGTTTCTAAATGAATGTGACCCTCTAAGCTTTATTGTTGGTACTGCAAGAAAAAGGAGCTTAGTAAAGCAGTTTTAGACCAAATTGTTCTCCTGAGTTCTAACAAATGATGTCAGCACCACAGTGCAACTCAATTTCCAAGGGAGAAGGACATTTTTATATACTGTGCCAATAAATCTTTATCTAAAGCAAGACCAGGCAGACCTAAAGGGACCACCTCAATGTCTGGAGAGAGGTCCCAATGGGAATCAAAATTTTACATTGCTTGTACATGAACCTATAATACACAGTATAGGTATGAGGGATCTTTCTGTAATTTGGATCGCCACACTTTGTCAACTAAAAAAACTATGTAAACATTTAATAAAACCAGCAGGAGTGTTTTTCCTCTAAAAATGGTTAATTATATCTTAGTTGGGATTAAATACAAGGTACTGTTTTATTATTACAGGGGAAAAGGAAATCATTTTTTTAAAAATCTGAATTATCTGATTAAAATGGAGTCAATGGAAAATGTCTTTCCCATAATTTTGAAACTTTTTGGATACTGTGTTTCTGGATAATGGGTGCCATACCTGTACTGATGCTGGAATGGTGTTAGCAAGTCTATGGTCTTTCTGTGTGAACAGTTATCCATAAGGTTGTTTAAAACTCTGGAAGCATGGTGTCAGCAGTCTAAAACAAAATGAGAGACCAATATTTGAAACAAAGAATTAAAATAAACTGCAATTCTATAATTTAATTGTTTTTTGACATTAGTAAATATCACTCTGGGTAAGTTTACATGAATTCATTCTCTAAGTTGAGATTGCCTTTAAGGAAATTGACTTGATTCCTTCTTGGGAAAACTAATATTTATTATAAAAGCTGTGGTTAGTGGCCCTTGCCAGGATCTTTGGGACGACTCATTATACACTAGAGGCTTCAGTTTTGCTCTTAAAGGAGAACTAAAGCCTAACTAAAGAAGTAGACTAGAAATGTTGTACATTATGTTTTAGGTTTCTGTACCAGCCCAAGGCAAACACAGCCCTTTAGAAGTAATGATCTGTGTCTCCAAAGATGCCCCAGTAGCTCCCCATCTTCTTTTCTGCGGATTCACTGCACGTGCTCTGTGCTGCTGTCACTTACTGATATGAAGGACCCACTCACAATATATAGTACACGTAATATAAATGTCACAATATGAGGCTGATTAGTAATTAATATAGATAATTACTGCATGGTAGCTCAGAAACCAGTGCAATTAGCATGAGAATGTAATAATCAGCCTTGTAGCATCAGCTTAAATAACAGACAAACCTCATTTTCTGCTGGATAATTTGTGATGACCCCTAAGCTTAGCTTCGCAACAGCTGCTCAGAGCCCACTGAGCATGTGAGTGTCACAGACACTTTCCAAGATGGTGACCCCTGTAACAAGTTTGAAGTCCTGGATTATTGCTGCCATTGACAAGCTGAAACTGGTGCAATAAAAAATATAGAATTTTTAGCCATATTAATTTTTAGGGTTTAGTTCTCCTTTAAGAAGAAGCCAACAGAGCCTTCTGGAGCATATGACTTACTGATAACAATAAAAATGTAAGAAATAATGTTTCTGGGTAGAAACAAGATTAGGCTACTTTGGGCCCCATGGAGTCATAGGCATTAAAGGGGTAGTTCATTTTAAATAAAATTTTAGAATGACATAGACATTGATATTGTGAGACAACTTGCAATAGGTTTTAATTTTTCTATTTTTTATGGTTTTCAGTTACTTAGCTTTTTGTTCAGCAACTCTGCAGATTTAAATTTCAGAAGTTATCTGGTTGTTAGGGTGTTGCTTACCTTTGCAATCAGTCAGTAGTTTGAATGGGTGGTTTGAATTAGTGTTGCTAGGAACATGACATTCTATATATATTAATGTACATGCAATCATAACCTGTCTACAATTGCACCCTCAATATTTTGCTAATACTCTCTTGCCAGTGGGTCTGTGAACAGTTGCAGTGGATAATTCCTTTATTTCATTCTGCAATTTATACTGCAGTCAATAAGATTATATTTGCTTATATAAGAACCAGCAGAAATGAAGAATTGGAACACAGACTGCAAAGAAAGGCAAAAATACATTTTTTGAAAATATTTGCTAGCTTTGTTAAAGGATTGGGGTACTTTGCTTATATTTTATGAAAATCCTGTAAACTGTAACTCATTCCTACATTTTGCCACTTTAAGTTTTAACACAGACAGAATGGGCCCTTAAGGAATTCATTACATTTCATCATATATTGAACAGTGGGGGACCTACACGAGAAATGTCTCGAGCACATGTAGTTCAACCATTTATTTTCTGAAAAAATAGTTATTCAGATATTGGAATATTTGTTTTACAAAGCTTTTGCAATTAACCATAACATAAGGCCAAAGGTTTGCGTTTTTGTCAAAAGATAAATCAGGACTGCGACTCCTACCTTGACCTATGCATAGCTGGCTTTAGAATGAGGGAGGTCTTGAGCCTAAAAGTAAATTATGAGACTTTATTTTTCTTTGCGACTTCAATGTGTTTGATGGGCTGGCTTTCCTGATTTCTCAGTTTAGTGGATATCCCAGGCATGTTCTTTGTTTCACTGTATAAAAACCTGGGGCACATAGATATTAGATATTACAGAAGAGGTGAAAACTTGAGGTAACAGCAATACATTTCTTTTAGGGGGTTATTTACTAAACCTGGTCGGGCTTTTTGGGGCAAAAACTGGAATTTTTCGTG
Organism: Xenopus laevis; assembly: GCF_017654675.1. Classification (NCBI taxonomy): domain Eukaryota; kingdom Metazoa; phylum Chordata; class Amphibia; order Anura; family Pipidae; genus Xenopus; species Xenopus laevis. Next base: position 79,592,670 of record NC_054379.1, read on the forward strand.
GAATTGTTCCCCCCCCTTAGATTTATTATACCCCAATGCTGCAAAAAGCCTGAATCGGAAAATCCATCATCTCAGACATGTCAAGGTCCTGTATAAGTCAATGGGAGATGCACCAATCTCAATATGAAGATTGGTTTGCGCTGAGTTTAGCCAAAAAATCAGAATAATTCAGGTGTTTTCGGGCAAAACCCCCCAAAAATTGTATGATTGGGGGGGGAAGAGCCCGAAAAAATTGTACAATACCATTTTTCGTACGTTTTCTTCTGGTTTTTACCCGAACAGATTAATTTGAGCTTTTTAAATAATAAATACGGTCAAATCGGGTATGGGAGTTTGGTCTTGTTTTTTTTTTAAATAAATAAGTACCTGCTGGTTCTCGCTACAGGTACCATAGCCAGGTCCCCTCCATCCATGACTCCTGGAAAGAAGGAAAATCACAGTTGTGTTCATTGCTTTGTGGGCAATGGGCTCCTGATTGCTAAAGCGCTGATTACTACAATATCAATACAATAATACAGGCAGTCAGACCCAACAGTGCAAGTAACAGAGGACATGCAGAAAGTGCATTCAATAGCAATGTCATTTACAAATAAGACGATAATCAATGAAAATATTTGATTACATTTATACTCAACAGTTCCAAAAAATGACATTTGCATTAAGGAAGCAAGATAATATATGGGGAATGGGACCTGTTATCCAGAATGCTCAGGGCCTGGGGTTTTAGAGATAAGGGGTCATTCTGTAATGTGTATCTTTTAAACATTTGATCGTTTAAACATTGAATAAGCCTAATAGTTTTGTTTTGCCTCAAATAAGAATTAATTATATCTTAGTTTGGATCAAGTACAAGGTAACGTTTCCTTAGTACAGATAAAAAGGAGGTCATTTGTCAAAAATTTGAATTATTTGCTTAAAATGGAGTCTATAGGAAATGGCCTTTCCATATACTTTGGCGTTTTTTTGGATAACAGGTTTCCAGATAATGGAACCTATAACCTAAGGCAGTATTTTTATACGGCTCAGTAGTAGTGATGGGAGAATAAATTTGCCAAGTGCAAATTCACAGCGAATTTCCGCATTTCACCACAGGCCAATAAATTTGCAAACCTGCAGAGAAAATTACCTGGCGAAAAATCCAAAAATGTGGACAAAAAATTTGCATTAAAAGTTGTTGCACGTCAAAATTATTCGGACGCCCATTGGGGCTCATTTATCAACACTGGGCAAATTTGCCCATGGGCAGTTGCCAATAGCTTTTTAAAGCCAGCTGCAAATAGAACAATGAATGCAGCAATCTGATTGTTTGCCAGGGTTACTGCCCAATGGGCAAATTTGCCCAGTGTTGATAAATGACCCCCATTGACTTTAATGCACTTGGACAAAATAGGTGTGCGTATACAAAATTTTGCTACCCATTGACTTCAATGCGTTTCACACATTTTACACTGTTCACGAATTTCGCGGGAAGTTTGCGATTTTTTTGGCAAAGCGAAATTCGTCTTTCACTACACAGTAGTCGTTGAATTATGATAAAGAGACTTGGTCTGATTTAATGCTTTGTTGTCTTGTCCAATAGGGAATTTATTATAAGGTGCAGTGTGGTACAGCTTTAGTCACCTATAGTCTCCAATCAGCAGGTAACATTTACAGGTCATCTGTTAATAACATCTTAGCGGTTGCTGTGGGTTACATATGGGATACTCCTTGCAATTCCCAATTCTAATCTCTATAAAACAGGGACAAATAATTAGAAGTGCTACATAATAAACAATAATATGCATATTGCATAAACAAAAGCATGTTGTACATGTTTTAACTGATGCCAAGAGAATCACAAAATCACAAAAAAATTGTCTTTAATTAATTTGGGCACTAACGGCAGTGTCTCAAAATGAGTGCTAAAGTCCCTTCAAATTTATGATTGTGTAAATATTTGTCTCTAACACCTTAACTGCCTGTGGGACATTCATTGCTCTCAGGACAGGAAATAGGGTTAAAAGCTGACTAAAAAAATGCATGTGCTGCATGTCAGCTTATGTAAATAATAATTCATCAAAGAAGCTTGGGCTTGTGAGACGCATCTGGTTTGAATTAAAAACTGTAATGCATTCTTGGAAAGTTGCTAAAGGAAACCAGAACTCATTAAGAGATCTCCATATCTCATTACTTTATTAAAGCCACATAAACACTCAATCCAAGCACTTGTAATAAATTGAATAAGAGCTAAAACCTATATTTCTGTTATGATAGCATATTTTAATATTTTGCTTTTTTTTCAGTACCTCTCAATAATCACCTTTCTACATCTGGTAAACATTAGCTGAAAAGAATATCCAAGATTCAATGTCAAGTAAGTATTTAGTAACCCCACCTATAACCATCTGCATCGAAGGAAATCACTTGACATTTTGGGAGCGGATAATAGCAATTGTTTGCTCTATTGGCTCAGTTTGATGACTGTACAGCCAATGTCAGATGTAATTAAATGAGAGAAAAAGGGTCCGCCAAAGGTACATTAGACAATAGCTAACAGATAAATATTGACTTCACATAAAACACCATTTAACAAACCATTTAAAGGACCAGTAACATAAAAAAAACTAAAAAAATTCATTCGTATAGAACGACATAAAAACACCAAGACAAATGAAACTTTAAAATAGAAAAGCCCTTATTAAGAAATAACTAACAGAAACTTCGCTTCCTGTCCTCTACAGAAAAGGCCACAGGGCAACGACGATCCATTTCTTCTCCTATATTCTACTGACATCGTGTTCATGCACCATAACGACTGCCACAGAGGAAGGCGATGTCAGCGGGCTCCCCATTAGCTCCCACACTGGGACAGCAGTTAATGGCAATGAAGAGGCAGGAGGGATCCTGCAGGTACTGAAGTGCCCGTTGAGTTTCATGCAACTGAAATGCTCATCGAATCCGACCACCATAGCCTTCACCTCGGGGTCCGTCTCCACCGAAGCCCAGTCCTTGGGGGTGCCGGTCACAAGGTCAGCTCCGCAGCCAAAGTGAGGGATCCCCGCGGCCCGAACTCCTCGCTCAGCGTCCGACACCCAATTAGATAGACTTTGCCCTGGAGTCGGGCAATGCCGACATGGGTAAATACAGCTTTTTGGCAAAACCAGCAACTAAACATGTACAGGTATTACTTAGCATCAGGGCCGGAACTAGGGGTAGGCAAAGCAGGCACGTGCCTAGGGCGCAAAGCTGGCTCTCTGTCGCCTACCCCATGTCCAGTCCCCTCTTTCCCCGTGGTTTTCCAGTCGATTAGTGCTTCTACACATGCACTCTTTGATTTGCGAATGTGCGCATACGTCATTTTGCACATGCATGTGTCATTTTGCGCCATTGCATGAATGTTCGCACGCCCATCTTGCCCCAGGACAGGTCAGGTTGCCTAGGGGGTTTGGCCAGCCTGGCCCGGCTCTGCTTAGCATCAGACTGGAGCAGCGGGGCCCATGGGGGCTGCAACCTGAGGGCCCTCCTAGCAGCCTCCAGGGCCCCCTCCCAATGTCTAAACTCTACCCGTCACTACTTTTCTACTTGTCAGGGGGCGGCTAATCAGAGGAGTGGGCCTGGGCCCACCAGGGTTTTTCCTGAGTCCCGCCAGCCTAGTCCGACCCTGTGTTAATTAGTTATTACCTGTGAACAGGGGTGGGGCTGGGAGTAAGCTCTTTTTTCCCAAAAAGTAAGAGAGGAGTGCTGCAGCTTAAAAGGCTGAGGAGAAAACACAAAAAGGACTACGAGTATTGGTTTGAGTTTGATTATTAATGGCTGAGGAACTTTGGGGGAAAAAAGAAAATATGTTTTACTGCATATTCTCCATGGAATTATAAAAAAGTGCCCTATTCTGGTCGAAAGGCTCTTCCTATGAATCCCCATCATATATAAAGAAGGTCACATGCTAATATAGAGTTCAGCATACTTTGTTACATACATACAGTTACATACATTCAGTTTTTGGGCTATAAAAGACCAAAGTCCATCACGTTTTTGGGTTATAAAAGACCATCAAGTCCATCAAGTTTAACCCCTCCATATGAACCCCAGTGCACATATATACACATACTTATACCAACCTATACACTCACATATATAAACTAAATATAAAAATATCTATATTAATTGTAGATTTTAGTATCACAATAACCTTGCATAGTATGCTTGTTGAACAAATCAACCAAGCCACTCCTAAGGGCTTTAATAGAATCTGCTATCACAACATCATCTGGCAGGGCATTCCACAACCTCACTGTCCTCACTGTGAAGAACCACCTACACTGCTTCAAATAAAAGTTATTTTCCCTCTAGTCTAAAGGGGTGGCCTCTAATGAGTTGTTTGTACTTTCTTATGATGAGCTTCAGCTTTGTACCAATCTGAATGGGGTCAAGGACAACTGGTGGACACATGGATTTATTTCAATAGGCTGGAGTCAATGAACATAAAATCTATGTTGCTGGCAATTAATGGTCTTTTCTGCTAAAATCTGGATTCTAAGTTCTGCAACAATAGTAGAGTCTATTCTTTTCTTTGTCTTGTGCTATTTATTGGGATAATTGTATCTTGTTGTGTATCAAAAGGGGAATTGATTTGTTACAAACATTACTACAATACAATATATGAAGTACAGTTTTGGCCACCCACTTTTAAGTAAGATATAGTGGAACTTGAAAAAAGGATTGTTAAAACTGCACTGAAAGGTCTGACAAAAAATTTAATTCTCAACCTTTGAAAATCTAAAGGACATGGTCGGCTGGTCCTATAAGCAACATAAGGATTTCATAAAGAGATGTTCATCTATAAGAGTGCTTGAAACAAATGCATATCTGTTAAAATAGGAAGTAAGTATAGGTTATAACTATTATAATAAAGTATATTGTAAAGGTAGAGAAGTTATACGTTTTACTGTAAATTAGGTTTTAGGGATGTTGCAGTAAATAAAATTAGTAAAGGCCGTATAAGAGTCACTATATTAATATTTTGGGGTTTGAACGTTTTTTGTTTTGTTGTTGTCTTCCAATGAGATCACATTTGGGAGACATTCAGCTTTTTCACCCCAAACTCATTTACTAAAAACTATAAAACCTAAAAATGAATACATGAATCCTTTACACTACTTGCTTGGTTACTTGCAGTTTTGCCAATATGGCTAATTAAGAATAATGTACTAATTGTGTATTTATTTCTTTATGTTCTATAACATGTTCTGTTGACATCTTGTATAAAACAGGCCATTTGTCTGCGTTTCTTTTAAGAACCGCTAGCATTTCACACGTCTGCCTGTCACAGCGATTTGAAGAAAAAGCATGCAAACTGGGATATTTACAAAATACAAGTTTGCTTTAGGGCAAAGTTATGCGAAGTGCAGAAAGGCAAAATGAAAAGGAAACATCTCGAGCTGAGTTCACATCTGTGTTCTCAAAGATTTATTGTTTAAGGGAAGAGAAAGACGCATTTAAAAATCGGAAGTTAATGATATTAGACTGCTTAACAGTACACAGAAGGATTAGTCTTTTCGTTTTAGTAAAGAATTCCAGTGAACTCATAACTGTACAGAGCATATGAAATGATCAACAGAAGGAGGGGAAACATTCTTCATATTTGAAAACATAAATCATTCTTTCTTTCACCCATTCCTCTATTTTCCCTTATGAACTATCAAAAATGCGAATCAATCAAAGCCTCTCCTTTATAATTAAAGTTAAAATGGTTTAACAGGTTTAGAGTCATTTGGAATCTCAAAGCTGGACTTTTGAGGTCTAAAATTTAAGTAACAATTCATATTTTCCATGTCAAAATTAAATCTAATATGAATTAGGGATGCACCGAATTCTGGATTCGGCCTTTTTCAGCAGAGTTCGGATTCGGCCGAATCATTCTGCCTGGCCGAATGGAATCGGAACCCTAATTTGCATATGCAAATTAGGGGCAGTAAAAGAAATCGAATGACTTGTTGTCACAAAACAAGGAAGTTTTCAACTTCCCACCCCTAATTTGCATATGCAAATTAGGAGGGGGAAAAACTACAGAGAAAAAGAAAATCCTTTTTTAAAATGTGAATTATTTCATTAAAATGGAGTCTATGAGAGATGGCCTTCCCATAATTGTAAGCTTTCTGGATAATGGGTTTTCAGATAACCCATCCCATTTTTATAAGATAAAGATATGTAACTCTCCTTTAATATTCATTTTAGGGATGCATCGAATCCACTGTGTTGGATTCGGTCTAACCACCAGATCCTTCACAAAAGAAATGGCCGAATACCGAACAGAATCTGAATCCGAATTTGCATATACCCGAATTTGTAGGGCAGTGGAGAAAGTAGTGCTGTGAGTACTGCAAGTCACATAATGATTCTTTTAAGGGTCTGCCACCAAAAAAAATTTCCTTTGTACAATAAAGGAAAATGTAATTAATTCTAAGCAACTTATAAGCATTAATCAAGAAAAAAAATAATGTTTTAAAGTAATTTGTAAATGAAATTGCTATGAAAGCAGTATCTGTCTGTTTGTTTGTATTCTCTGCACTCCTGTCTCCTGAAACAATGGGCCAGATCTAGTCAGTGAGTAAAAGTTATCTCCTGGTTTATCAGATGTTGGTGAGTTTGGCTAAACCTTTTAGTAAATGTAGTGTGCGGAAATAATTGCCAGCAGGTACCATTGTCACTCTTATTCTAATGGACAGCCTTATCTGTTTAGTGGCTTAGCCATGGCCCCCAGAAAGTCAAAGTGAGTCTAGAAGCACCCACATATAGATAAAGGGTAACATTACCTTAAAACTGGATAGCTAACTGATCCTTAAAGCTTTGTGGTGCTTAAAACAAGCCAATATTCAGGTTAGCCAAACATCAGAATACATTAAACTTGTTTCCTCTAATCTCCTTTGCCTGCCAAAATGCTGGCCCAGAATTCCTGATTATATTAGCCTTTAATTATCTCCTGCCATAACTTTTTGATGGATTCACCATAGTTTCACAATGTAAGGGTATCTCATGAAACCCTACTTTTAGATTGCATCAATCTTCAAAAGGATATGGTGCAAATTCCCTAACCGGCGAAAATTCATTCATTCATTCGCTACCATCGCAACACTTTAGGCTAAATTTGCTAGGACAATGCTTATTCACTAAAATATGAAGTTGCGTCCAGGGCGCTGAATGCTGGAGAATTTTCGCTAGTATTACTTCGGCAATCAAAGTGAAGATGCAATAGCATTGCCTAATTTGCATTCCGCATGAAATGATAAAGTTACATGGACGTATATGTTGCAGCAAATACATTACATTACACAAGCCCAGGGAACCTTAATAAATAAAATAGAGTTGTTATAATGCCCTACACATGAGGCCACTGTATAGTTTATTTTCCATATGTTAGAAAATGTATGGGGGAACCCGGTTACCCAAAAAAATGTATGGACTTTTGCAGTCCTATGCACTCCTGTGCACTTCGCCTGGTCTCAGCTGGCAAAATCAAGTCTGGCGAAAGAGGTAACATTTAGTAAAATCCGCATCTAAGTGAATTTGCAGAGTTACGTCCATTCGCCAGAGCGAAAATTCTCCTGGTGATAGAGTGCGAATGATCGCTAGTGTCTGTCTCTTTCGATAGCAAAGTTACGCCTGCTAGTAAATCAGCGAAGTGCCTGAATGACGTCACACTGGCGAATTTTTGCCAGCGTTAGTCACTTCCCCTTTAGCAAATCTGCCCCATAGAATGATTCAGAAAAATTCTCTGTCCAGGTAGGCATGATCATAATATATCTCTTTAAAGAGGTGGTCTAAATACTGTTACGTAACTTCAGATGTTGCTGCTCTGTGTAAATCTGGCTGCATGATTATTTGTTCCTACAAATGGAGCTGGAATCATTAAACTCAAGCTTTCTTACACAAAACCTCTAAACAGAGGCATGCCCTAACACCACATATTTAATTACAATGTAAGCCAAAATTTGCAAGGCTACTTTGCGTTATATAACAAGGTGACTTATGACTCCATTAAAGTTGCTTTTCATGAAAACCCAGTCTTTATTTGCCTTCTAAGCTTTAAAGGAGAACTAACCCTAAAAAGGAATATGGTTAAAAATGCACTTATTGTAGCACCCTAAAGTTTCAGCTTCTCAATAACAGCAATGATCTTTCTTCTTTGGTTAAGCTTTACCTCTCCTTAAATACTAGTTGAAATTCCATTTTTATCTAACAATACACTGGCCCTGAATTTGAATGGTCGCAGAAAAAAACCCTTTGCTTGTATAATAGTAGCAAAGGGCTATGATTACTGCAACTATGCATATATACATTCATTACAGGCTATTTCTTGTTATCCAAGCCCCATAAGGATATTAATCCATATCACCTCCTGCCTGGGGATTGTGAAACAACAGGAGACAATGAGAAAATTAAGCTTTTGAACATGAAGCCTATAAACAATGGAAGCTTGCATGCTGAGCGAGTAACACCTTCATAAAACATAGGAGAAACAAAAATAAGGAAAATTATTATATATTCTCCAATTAATACTATATTTGATAAACAATGTCAAAAAAGCCTTTAAAATGAATAGTGACCTTTTATATAGGTCAACTTTTTTCTGAGTTCTTATTCTAATTAAATTAGAAGCTTTCAAGCAGAGTTGCCTGACCTTTTTTCTCCACTTAATGTCCACTCTACATTTAATGTTTTATTACTGTACAGTGTGATATCCAGTTGTAAAGAGCAAAACTCCCGAAAGTGCACCATAAAATTACATTTGCACTATTCAGTTGAGCTTTATCATGTCAAATCCCTGGCTTGAGCCATTTGGAGAACAAAACGTGACATTATTTTGGCACCCAGATCAACCCTGTGTCTGTATATCTCTGCAAGTCTGCATTGTTTAGGATCCAGAAGCTCTAAGACAAAGATTTGGCTTCATCTTGATTAGGGCAGAATGTCACACCGAGAGAGCCAAGTCAGCCAGCCAGGATTATTTGCATAACATTGGTCTGCCTCTGGGGCATAGCTTGTCACTAGAGTCCAGCAAGTCAAGCTGGGTTCTCTTTTTAAGAGAAAAGAAAGAAAGATGCAGCTCCTGTATGCTGAATATATTGTTCATTAGCAATAAAACTAAAACAAAAAATGTCTTTCATTAAGGTTTAATATTAATATCTATCATACCATTAATAAAATGACAATTGTCCGGTATATTTCACTTTTTTAAACCACAGCCACTATAATACCCACAAATTATTTACTGAAAAGCTGGGGTGTAACTATGGGGGGAACAGACCCGGTAATTACACAATTTATATAACCTTGCACTATGCAATCCTGTCCCCTTGGGATCGAAATTTGATTGGTCCTTAGATGCCAGTCCCCCATCTCCCATTAAAAGGCAGCCCTGACCACTATACCAGCACAGTATGCAATAAACTGGGGCTGATACCTGTAGTGAGATTAACCATTAATGCCTGTTGCAGTTGGAGTATTGAAGAATATGTTACTTCAATCATTAGTGTACAAAGGAAGTACCTTTCAATTGAACTGTTTCCTGTTTAAGTAACATGGGCACCATTTATTTGTTCTGTCACTACATTGTAGTTTAACTACATCTCCCTTCCTCCAGACACTTTCAGCAAGGGTTAGTGTAGGAATGTAATAATGCCCTAATCTTCAACTTCTCTCGTCTTGAAGGAATTTCTTATCACCCAAAGTTGGGCAAAAAGGATACAAATGTGTTAATTACTTGCAAACACATTGGGGCAGGTATGCAGTGCTGTATGGGTGTGTGTTCTGTGGTTCCTTGGACCTGGATTTACATTGGATATGATAGTCTAAGTAACGTAAAAGACAAATACAAGAGGTCCTATGCACTCAACCTATTATCAACCAATTAAAGGGGTGGTTCACCTTTCAGTTAACTTTTAGTACGTTATAGAATGGCTTATTTTAAGCAAATTTTCAGTCGGCCTTCATTTTTGTTTTTTTTATCGTTTTTGAATTATTTGCCTTCTTCTAACTCTTTCAAGCTCCCAAGTAGAAGTCACTGACCCCATCTAAAAACAAATGCTCTGTAAGGCTATACATTTATTGTTATTGCTATTTTTTATTACTCATCTTTCTATTCAGACTTTCTCCTATTCATATTCCAGTCTCTTATTCAAATCAATGCATGGTTGCTAGCGTAGCTTTGACACTAGCAACCAGAATGCTGACATGGCAAACTGCAAGCTGAATAAAAAGCTAAATAATTTGAAAACCACAAATAATAAAAAATGAAAACCAATTGCAAATTGGCTCAGGCTATCACTGTCTATATCATACTAAGGGGCAGATTTATTAATGGTTGAAATGAAATTTAGAATTTTCTAAATTTTGAATTTTTTATGGTCATAATTCGAATTGTATATAATCCAATCTTGATTCGAATTTGATTTTCGAGATTTATCAAACCCTGGCCCTTTAAAAATTCAAAGTTGACTATTCACTACCTAAAACCTGCCTGTTCATGTATAAGTCAATGGGAGAGGTCCAGGGACCAATTGGAACATGTTACTAGCCTTCCTAACATTCAAGTTTTTTTCAGAGAAAAAACTCAATTCGAGTTTATTCGATTTGCATTTTCGGGTCGGCAATATTCAAGTTTTAGATACTCTAATTTCTTCTTAAATAATCCCCAATCTAATTTCGAGTATATTCGAATTTATTAGTGTTAAAAAAATTCACATGAATTCAAAATTCGACCTTTGATAAATGTGCCTCTAAAAGTCAATTTAAAGCTGAACAACCACTTTAAAGACATTGAGACATTTTGTGCCTTAAGTTTATAAAACATTCCCTCCTCTTTAAACAAAACAGGGATTGTTTGTCCATATATTGCAATATATTTAAGCGGGCCAACTACATCACAGTCATCCCATATCTGGCCAGTCCTATGCTCAATTTTTATCTGATTCATTAAGAATTCTATAGTTTCATTATACATTTTATAAAGGGACTAAGTTTTATCTGCAACTTACTTGCTGCTTGCAAATTTGCCCTTTTATTGGCCACCTATGGGATCACCTGACTTTAGCTGGAAAGGGTGGGAGCTACAACATGGAGCTGGTCACTGCTCCTGTATAAACTATAGCAAAAAGGAGAAAGTTGTGCTCACCTCTAATTTTTTATTTTTTTTTAAACTTATTGTTTATTCAAGTTCAACATTTTGCACAAAATGCTAATGAACAGCTGTAAAATGTAATACTGTGTCACAACATACAATAAAATAATATTATAAAATAAAATATTAACATTTCGCATAACATTTCCATTGTCACCGTGTCATTCTTACTGGCTACTTTACACGAACTGAGATTATAGCTATAACAGTCAGTGAGATATATACATCTTATGTATGGTCATCTTTAGCAATCCAGGGACTCCATATTAACTCATATTTGTCCAGCTTATCTTTCAATAAGTAAGTGATTTTTTCATTGGCCGCAATCCACCATATTTTCCCTTCCAGTGCTGATTGGTGTGGCCTCATCGCTAAATTTTAAACCATTGAGCGGGGGTGCAATGAGGCTGTGACCAAAAAATTCACGTGGACAAATACAAGAGTCCTCTGTACTCAACCCATTATCAATATATTTAAGATATTGAGCCAATTTCTGCCTTAAGCTACTAAAAAATGCCTTACCCTTTAAAAAAAAAGAGGAATTGTTTGTCCATATATTGCAATATACTTAAGCTGGCCAACTACGTCAAAGTCATCCCTGGTCTGGCCAGTTCTACATCCACTTTAATCATATTCATTAAGAATTCTACTGATTCATTATACATTTTACACAGGGACTTAAGTACAAGGTCTTTGTTTTGTTTTTCCAGTGAAAAAACGATGCATTTAAAATGTGTTTCTATTGGAGATGACTAGCCCCAAATTCAGAGCTTTCTGGATAAAAGGTTTCTGAATAATGGATCCTACACCTTGCAGAAAAGAATATTAAGTGAATGTTGTATGTCATTTCTAGCAACCAATTCCAAATAAGTAGAGGTATGGGACCTATTATCCAGAATGGTCAGGATTTTCCAGATAAAGGGTCATTCTGTAATTTGGATCTCCATGCCTCAAGTCTGCTAAAAATCATGTAAACGTTTATTAAACCCACTTGGATTGTTTTGCCCCCATTAAGGATTAATTATATATAAGTTGGGATAACGTTCAAGGTACTGTTTAAATATTACAGATGAAAATACTTTTTGAAAATGTTATTAATTATTTGATTAAAATGGAGTCTATGGGAGACATTTCTGGATACCGGATCCCATACATGGAATGTGAACAGATGTAATTGCAGTCTTTATTGCAGTCTAATGCAAATAAATGAACATTCTAAGGGCTCTTACACATGAGCGTTCCGACCTGCGCTCCCCTGCGTTCCGTTTTTTGGCGTTCAGCCGCAGGGGAGCGCAGGAATAGACGCAAGTCATTATTTGAAATGGGGCTGTACTCACTCAGGCGCGTGTAGGCGCCGAATGCAGGAAAAATGCAGCATGTTGCGTCTGAACCTGCGTTCGGCGCCTACACGCGCCTGAGTGAGTACAGCCCCATTTCAAATAATGACTTGCGTCTATTCCTGCGCTCCCCTGCGGCTGAACGCCAAAAACGGAACGCAGGGGAGCGCAGGTCGGAACGCTCATGTGTAAGAGCCCTAAATCTGAAGTCAGCAATGGTCTCACCTCAACTGTATAACATTGGTGTATAATGACACCATATTGACTAGGAAGTATACATTTTAGTTATATACAAAGGTTAATTTACAGAAATTGTTTCTATTTATATATTTACATAAGAAACATGAAACCCCTTTTGGTGGGTTTGGTTACTAATTTTAATTTGATACGGTGTTTATTTAAACAAAAATGGCAAAACTTTTTTTTCCCCTTGAATTCTGAGTTTCCCACAGATTTTATTTTGCTCAGGCCTGTCCCTCATAGAAAAAGTGATGGGTTTGTACTGGTTCTATGTTTACAGATGGGTGCACGATAGCTTTACGTTTAGTCAGCATAAATATGTGGATATCTCAAATATATGAGACCTGGGCAGCAGTTTGGTGACTAATAATACCAATGTATTTTTCACTAAATGGCATTTTTCATTTTAAAAGAATATTTTGTGGCATCGTGATTGGTAGCAAGATTTTGGTGATTGGTAAAAAGAGCTTATTCCACTTATATTTGAGACAGAACTGAAATGTCTTTTTGTTTAAAAAGATGAACACAGACATTGTGACCTCTAGTAACCTTTGGGACATCATGATCACAGTTGCAAACAAAGATTCAACAGACATTGTGACCTCTAGTAACCTTTGGAACATCATGCTCACAGCTGCAAACAGACATTATGACATCATGCACACATTAGTAAACAATGGTTGAACAGACATTATGACATCATGCATACATTAGTAAACAATGGTTTAACAGACATTATGACATCATGCTGGACAACAAATTGTAGCTGGGTTATTACTCAAACTGGTCATTCCTATTTGGACAGTTCATGAAGACAGATCTTTTTTTTCTGCCTTTAACGAAAAGTTCTTAGGAAATATTTCTTTTTTGATTACAAAATGAAAACCTTTTGGTGGATTTGTTTTTTTATCTTATTTTTATCATTTAAACATGGAAAAACTGGTGAGTTTTTTCTCTTTAATATATTTATTTCCCAAAAACATAGTTATTTTCTTCTAATACCAAGTTGTGTGATGCTTTATATGCAATTAAATGGGTGTTTGAATGGTAGCATCTCTATGCCTCGCTGATTAACTGTTGATGAGTGTTTTCATACCCCATATGACTCCATTAAATGTGCTCAATTAAAATCATGTTTTCTTAATGTAGGTGCTAATCAAGATTCAGATGATGATGATGATGACTTTGATGTTTATGAAGAGACTTCGGTTACAGATGTTCCAGATGATACAGAAGCCCAAGGTAAGGTTCATACTCTAGTATACTATACTTTTTTTACAATAACTACTTTTTGGCTGTAGTTTTAATGTACGTAGTAGTGTAACTGTATCTTTCCTGCTAGTTAAACCTATATAACCTAAAATAATTACACAGATGCATTTTTTTCATACAAAAGCATACTTGAAATGTGCTTAAGATATTGTTTATTTTTACAGTACCAACTGTTGATGATAACACGGAAGACGATACTGAAAGTAAGATTTGATTATTATTTTTTATTTCTATGAAGACCTATTATTACTACTACTAGAATTAAAGATGCAACGAATCCAGGATTCGGTTTGTTTATTCGGCCAGGATCCGGCCTTTTTCAGCAGTATTCGGATTCGGCCGAATCCTTCTGCCTCCAGCCGAAGCGAATCCGAATTTGCAAATGCAAATTAGGGGCGGGGAGGGAAACGCGTGACTTTTTGTCACAAAACAAGGAAGTAAAAAATGTTTTCCCCTTTCCACCGCTAATGAGCATTTGCAAATTAGGGTTCGGATTCGGTTTGGTTTTTCGGCCGAATCTTTTGAGAAGGATTCGGGGGTTCGGCCGAATCCAAAATAGTGGATTCGGTGCATCCCTAACTAGAATACAATTAATTTAATATAAAGGACAGATCTAACAAGATGTCATGAGAGTTATTCAATAGCATAAATATTTTCCCTTTGTTCCTTCTGGTAACCAAATGGCTGATTTTATTATTCTGACAGTGCAGGTACTAAAAGGCACTCAGTTTAAGAACATGCTAATTTGATACTTTACCATATTACTGTATGTCAGTGTTATATAACTTGCTTCTCTGTGGATAGTTAATGGCATATTCCCAGAAAGCAAACTTTCTTATATGCCCTATAATGTATATATATATACCCACAAATATCAAAAAGCATGTAAACCAAACATGATTGAGATAGGCCTGCGGTATAAATATAATTAAATATTATTTTTTTCTTTCCATTTAGCAGCAAATGATGAAAATGATGACTTTGACAATGACAGTGATGAGAATGAGCAGCAATCTGAAAGTAAGATTTTATTATTTTGGGGAGATACCATTTGTCACTCCGAGTATACTGCAATTTTGACATGAGGACATTTTATGATCCAGAAATTTCCAGGAGACTTATTCAGAGACACCAATCCCTACTTTAATCTATTAACCCATAGTAATCAATCAGTGGCGTAACTACCGGGGGAGCAGGGGGTGCAATTGGGCCAGGGCCCGCACCCCCCAAGGCCCCCCGGCAGTCACGCGCCCACTGCAGCGCCGCACGGAAGAGGGTGGGGGGCAGGGCCCGGCTGCACGGCCCGCACCAGGGCCCGCCCCCACCTAGTTCCGTCTCTGTAATCAATCATATGACTGCTTCGTTATTCTGACTCCAAATAGGTTCTAGGAGGTCCCCCATAGGCTAAAACAGCAATTTGGCAGGTTTTAGATGGCGAATGGTCGAAGTTGAATTTTTAAAGAGACAGTACATGATAAATTTTGAAATTTGATTTGGACTATTCCCTTGTTGAAGTACACAAAAATTAGCTCGAAATTGAATTTTTTAAATTCAAATATTCACTTTGACGCTTGATAAATATGCCCCATAGCTGTATATTGTATTGTCCCACAGGTTAATAGGTTCTTAGTTGCATTTATTGTATAAATATTTGGTACATGATAAATTCTAAATATAACTTATGTCTCCTTTCTTTTCTCCTACAGAAGACCCTGAACAAGCCAGGGCCCAGTTGGAATCGTTACCTAAAAATGAAACAGAGCTTGGTAAGCAGAATGTTAATGTACAGTAATCGAATGAACTATGTTTAGAAAAAGGACAGCTAGAAATCCTTTTTCTGTATTCATATAAAGTTTTACATAGACTTGTAAATAAGTGCTGCAGTTAATTTTCAGTACAATGTTATTTTCTTTTTCAGGGATGATCAACCAATTGTTAATGAGACTGGATAGTAACAGCCAAAGAAACTTCATCATTGTTTGCTCTGTTTTGGGCAGTGGACTTTTCTTGGTTTTTGTCATTTTGGTGTGCCTGACATTCTGTGTTGCAGATCTAAATCCGTAAGTATTACTTTAACTACTTGCTTTTGTGTCAGTTTCATCTTCTGTATATTAACTTTGTATTGTTCTTATTTTCAGTGATGAAGATAAACTGATTGAAGCCGAGGAAGGTAAATATCTTAGTTATCTAATTTATTACTGCACTTTAAGGGACTCTGTATTGGGGGAATAAACACTTTGCATGTCTGTTTTCACAGGACGAGCTAATATTGAAGATTAAACCAAGAAAGCACCCGCCTCCTAGCAGGCCCGGATTTGTGGAAAGGCCACCTAGGCCCAGGCCTAGGGCGGCAGGATTTTAGGGAGGAGGCATGCTGCCCAACCACACCCACATTGGTTCAAAAACACCGGGGATGCACTGGAGATACAAGGGGCGACGAACGGCAGTGGGCCTAGTGGCACCCACTATGTAAATCCGGCCCTGCCTCCTAGCCAGGAGTTCTTACCTTAAAATGGTGACTCGTCCTTGCCCTTTCTGGATGTAAATTATGAAGAATTCACCTACTTCTGAAGAACAGAAGACACGGCTATATATGCAGATGTCATATACAGGAGTGGTTTGACCCTAGACATGGGCCAGACTTCAAGCATGGCTCCTCACATTCTGTGGGATGGGCTTATGCATGCTTTCTTTTGCCTTAAAGGGGAACTGATATACAATAAAATAAAAAAAAAATCAATATAATCAGTGGCGTAACTAGAAGTCACAGCCCCCCCCCCAACTTATCCTAGTTGATGCAACACAAAGGCCACAACGCCATGCAATAGCCACAAGCATATAATGTGTAGAAAGGAACAAATCCATACTGGTTTAAACAGCTATATGTACTTTATTGAAAAAAACATGTTTCAACCTAGCCCTCTCTCAGTCTTCCAGTAGAGCAGATCAGGCCCGGACTGGCAATCTGTGGGTTCTGGCAAATGCCAAAGGGGCTGCTATAAGGTGCCATAGAAAGTCAGTATTTAGTGGGCTGGTGGGGGCTGTTTGGGCCTCTATGTGTGCTGATTGGGTCTCTGTAAACCTGAAATGCCAGGGCCTATTTTAATTCTCAGTCCGGACCTGGAGCAGATTATGGCGTAGTCAAACATCTGCAAAGCACAAATAAAGAATATTTTATCACTCACTTTTTTTGTCTTCAATGTCATTTGTGTTAATGACTAGTATATGTAATTGCTTATGTTATACAGATAGCTAGAATCGCAGCCATAAAGCAGGGCAGGACTGCTGCTTATAATGGGTTTCAGATACGATCTGTGCAGCCACTGAGACAGAATGCTCTGTTATACAGATAGCTAAAATTTCAGCTGCCCTAAAGCAGGGCAGGACTGCTGTTTACAATGGGTATCAGATAGGATCTGTGCAACCACTGGGACAGAATGCTCTGATATACAGATAGCTAAAATGTCAGCCATAAAGCAGTGCAAGACTGCAGCTTACAGTGGGGATCAGATAGGATCTGTGCAGCCACTGGGACAGAATACTCTGTTATACAGATAGCTAAAATCTCAGCTGCCATAAAGCAGGGCAGGATTGCTGCTTAAATGAATGTTACAGTTGCTGTTTTCTCCACTGACTAAGAGAATGCCACTAATACTATCCTAAAACCAGTTATTCCTGCTTTGAGTAAGTTTAATAGTATCTGCCTGTCGCTGCACACACAGGGTTAATTATTATACGTGCCCATCTGTGCTGCTTAAGGCTTAAACTCCTCTGTTTGCTCATAAACACTAAACTAACACAACAGAAGCTTTAACCCTCTGTTAATCAAGCAGTTTATCACAAACAGTCTAGTCATATCATGGTAATACCCCCTGACAATTCCAAAAGACTTACAATTTTGATGTGAGCAGAGGTTATTGTTGCTGCTGATTGGGGCTGTCTGAAGACACTCACTCAGCCTCACTCTCTGCCTGGGTCAGGTGTGTTGGTTTTTAGGTGGCTCCGCTACAGCTAGTGACTGTTTAGAGAGGCACAGCCACAGGCCAAAGACAATAGAAGCACAGCAATGGGACAGTCAAATGTCAGTTGACTCCTGAAGCCATACACCTAACCCACAGCAGGAGGAGTGGGGTGGGTCCACTAGTAAATAATCTATTACATTACTGGTCAGTTGAATGTAAGTGGGTGGGCCCAGGATGGTCCAGCAGCCAGTGACCTGCAAGTGTTGAACCCATGTCTCTCCACCCCATCCGCACCCCTTCCATTCCCTTAACAACCTGTTGCTAAGGTCACATTACAACAGATGA
Source organism: Xenopus laevis (assembly GCF_017654675.1). Classification (NCBI taxonomy): domain Eukaryota; kingdom Metazoa; phylum Chordata; class Amphibia; order Anura; family Pipidae; genus Xenopus; species Xenopus laevis. The sequence continues at coordinate 79,610,981 of NC_054379.1, forward strand.
CCAGTCAGGTCAAGAGCCCACCCAGCCAGCAATGGGAAGGCATTTTGGGATTAGTGTGGATAAACTTTAAAACTTCCAAGCCATATTTGTGTGCTCTGCTGCTCCCTCCCCTTTGAGGCCCTGTGTAAATGGAGTAGACAGGCCCGGCAGGGTGGGGCTTGAGGCCGCTGCAGCCAGTCGTATGCCGAGTTCTTCTGGCCTGCCCACCCCTACAACCACACAGTAGTTGTTCCTGCCCACCCCACATGCAGCCAGGAAAAATGAATCTACCTGCACAAGCTGAAGAGTGCAAATGCGGAAGTACAAGTAAGATAACACATCACCTAAAATCCTAGCCAGGCCCCCTCTCCTCCCGGGCCCCACCGCAGCTGCGGGGGCTGCTTTCTCGGTAGTTACACCACTGAATATAATATTTTCACAGTGAAGTCCTTTGTGTAACTTTTTTCAAACTACAAATAAGTTTTGGACCTATTTATCTGTGAAATTGTTATCTATAAAGAGTATGAGTTGGTGACCCATTCTATGGTGATGGATTCATGATGCAATTTTTTTGCCCTTATGGGAAACTTTTATTACAATACAATAAAAGATTAAAGCTGATATTTAACGAGTATTTATTTTAGTCTTTTTTATTGTTGTCTTACAATTGCTTAGATATTTAATATTTTCATTGTGAAGTCCTCAACTTATTTAACTGCATATACATTTTGACCTATTTTAAACTCATTATCCATAAATCTCTGAAATACAATTCACCAAAGACAATCCTATTTGGTTTATTTATTTATTCATATGATTTTTTTATAGCCTTGTCTTTGTCCTTTAAATTATGGAAGGATCCCTTATCTGGATGTCCAGAAATATTTCAATGAACCATGGTCATGTTTGTGTGTAAATATAAAACAGGCTCAAATAGCTGCACTCACATTTGGGAGAAAAATGTCCTGATGCACATAGCACATATGCACATAGTGATTGACAAAATATACAAAATGATGAAAAGGAAATTAATTTTAAAAATCAGGATTATTTGGATAAAATGGAGTCTATGGGAGATGGCCATTTGTAATCCAGAACTTTCTGTATAACAGGTTTTCAGATAACGGATCCTATACAGTACCTGTACAAGCAAGTTAACAGAACAGCTTTGTTAATCTGAGATTGTAGAATGTAGAAAATGTGTTTTCACAAAGAGACAAGCTACTGTACATTTTTAGACTAATCATAAGTAATATGTAATGTAAGTTAACCAGTAGTGATTTATTGTATTAAACTGAATGCTGGATATCCAGTAATAATTTAGTACTTTCAGCAGAGGATTAACTATAAACAGGATTTTACTATTTCAGAGCAAATCCTCAAAAATGGTACTGTATCTCCAGATTTTAGAACTGGACTTCTTTAAAGAAAATGTAATCCAATGTTTTAATTTAAACGAATCAATAAAGACATGCTATAAGGTTATATACAGTATGTTTTTCTACAAAACAACAATCATCTAAGTCATACAACTACTGTAATCTGTCCTGAGAGAAATGTAAAAGCAATAGACCAAATCCTTGATAAGGCTGAATTTCCTCTAAAAATGAACTGTGTTGGCTGAAAACTTAGATGAAGTGAAAACGCCAAAATCCTACAGCAATTAAATATACCAGAAGATGGCTGTGGAAGCCAAGAGTTTCAATAAAATGTGCTTGATTTGAATGATGGCACTATTCAAATGTATAATTCTAATTTTGAATTTAAGCTAATTACATATTTGAATGAAGAGGTTAATTAATTGGATAAAAGTGCAAGAATATCATGGGGTGCTCCTTTTTGAAGCCCAGAGTCCTGCAGCAATACTAAGTTGCAGGGCATGGAGCAAAGTGCAAACAAACTGTGCACAGTACCCTGCAAGTAGTAAGTGGCCCCTTCAATATTTTTTTATGCCTTCCTTATCACAAAGATGAAATCAAAACTATTTGAAAACAATAGTGGAAATCAACATAGATAATTACAGTACATAAGTAATTGTTATCAAAAAAATATATAGTTCTTGTGATTTAAAGAACATTTTTGATCAGTGTGGCTATTTTCTACACACAAGGTACTGCATGTTGACAAAATCTGTTTAATTCCGTTCTTTGGAATCATGTAAGCCAATAGGAAACAGAGGAGGTTATTAGGAAAGTGGCATCATTTAGCTACAATATTGCAATAAATAAGCTCTGCTATTATCTGTATGAAACTTAATGTTCTAGCCCATAATTAAAATGAACGGAAAGTAAGATTCATTTACCCTGTTGATGTTCAGGTTGTAATAGGTACATTTTATTTATGTCACAGTTTATTTATGAAATATGCACGTCATGTCATGGTTTACGTGATTCAGACAATAAATAAATTCTGCAAAAGTTGACTGATGCTTATAAAAAGGGAAGCCATATGCACTCACAGACTATAAATCCAGATTCTACTGTAGTAAATTAGCAGCCCCTTGTGCATAAATGTTATTGATGCTGAAATATGTACTGGGACAGTGCAAGAGAGTATAGTCTCTATCTTATATACATTAGCATAAAGTAGGTTCCTAATTGGGGAAGCTGCTTATTCCTCCTTAACAACTGTATTATAGAAAACAAAATTAAAATTGCTAATAACAAATTTCTTTTACTGTACAGAGTTCATTATGAAGCCAATATATGTTTATTCTGTATAACAGGATTTGCATTAGTGATGTGTGGGTCGGGTTTTACCCGAACCCGCAGCTGCCCGATAACCGCCCTCCCTGCACCTGCGCCCGCCCAAGCCCGACTTCCTTTTATTGACCCGTCCCACTGATGATGTCACAAAATGGGCAAGCAGGCACATGGCTATAAAACCGGAAATCCGGCAGTGCAAGGTGGCAAATGGGGGTGCGAGGTCGACCTGAAACTGACCAACCCGTGGCTATCGGGCCGGCCTGCACATCACTAATTTGCATGTAATACAAGTATGGGATCTGTTATCTGGAAACCTTTTATCCAGAAAGCTCTGAATTACAGAATGATCATCTCCCATAGACTCTATTTTATCCAAATAATTCATATTTTTAAAAATGATTTCCTTTTTTCCTGTAATAAAAACATTAGCTTATACCTGACCCAAACTAAGATATAATTAATCCTTATGGGAAGCAAAACCAGCCTATTTGGTTTATTAAATGTTTAATTATTTTCTAGTAGACTTAAGGTATGATGATCCAAATTACAGAAAGATCTGTTATCCAAAAAACCCAAGGTCCCGAGCATTCTGGATAACAGATCCCATACCTGTATTAGTAAAGAAGTACTGTTAGGGGTATTTTATTTACACTGCCTTATTACACAAACTAGTAGCCATATGGCTTATTATTATTATTGATGAGCAAATCTGTCCTGTTTCGATTCGCGAACAATATGTGAAACTGATAAAAATATCCCGAAATGGCGAAACTAATTGAAGTCAATAGGCATCCAAAAAAAGTGTGACAAAATGTTTATGCATGACAATCTTTTACATAAGTGACAATTTTTTCTCGTTCCAAATGCATTAAAGTCAATGGGTGTTTTTTCTTATGGCGATTTTTGTCTCTGTGACAATTTTGTCGAAGTTTAGCAAAAAAATTAGCATATGGCAAAATGCGGAAAGTCGCTGCGAATCCATGTCAGGCAAAAAAAAATTGGCTCATCACTAATTATTATTATTATTATTTAATAAGGGTCGATTTTCGAATTGAAAAAACTTCAAAATTCGAATTCAAAAAAACAAACCAAAATTAAGTCAAAGTTTTTTTGAGTGAATAGGTCAGTTTTCGATCGAATAGGTCCGTATTCGGCCAAATTCTAATCGTTTGAATCGAAGTAATAGTGCATTCGATCAAATGCGATTCAAAATTTTCCCCCAAAAAAACTTAGATTTTTCAAAGTCCACCAATTGACTCTAAATAGGTTCTAGGAGGTCCCCCATAGGCTTAAACATCAATTCTGCAGGTTTTAGATGGCGAATGGTCAACATCGAATTTTTAAAGAGACAGTAAATGATAAATTTCAATATTCTAATTTTTGAATTTTTTGCAAATTCAAATCGAATTTGGACTATTCCCATGTCGAAGTACACAAAAATAGCTCAAAATTCAAATTTTTTCAATTCGAAAATTCACCTCGTCCTTTGATAAATCTGCCCCTAAACATTGTAAAAGAAAGGGGCTGCCCTAGATCTGTATATTTTTGGTAAAGGTATATGATCTGTTATCCAAAACCTTAAGGTCCAGAAAGCTCAGAAATATTGGAATTTTGCCTATTTAAGCAAACACGTGTTCAAAATTGACTAATCTGCTTTTTTTTACTGTAATGAGTATGACTTTTTGGGAGGGACATACTGTAGAAGACTAAAAAGATAAACCAGTGTAGTTTAGAGTAAAAATAGACCGTACAATAGCATATTGCCTTCCTGTCCCATTAGAAATAGTTTTTGGAGCAGGTCTTGCAACATACCGTTCTTTATAAAGGGCATAAATATAATGAAGGGTATGATCAAAACAACTGCCTTGAAGCATAATCATTTATTTTTTCAACTACCCAATAAATAGTATGTTATTACACTTGAAATCTAGTGTTTTTTGTCAAAACGATGCTGCAGGCATAAAAGCTAAGCAATCCCACCATGACATTGTCCATTCTCTCCTAAATGAGAGGTAGGACCCTGCTGAGGAATGCCATAGAGAAGGTAGCTGTATTTTATGTGAGAAGTCTCTGATCGAAATTTGATTGGTCCTTAGATGACAGTCCCCCATCTCCCATCCAATGGCAGCCCTGGCCACTACACCAGCACAGTATGCAATAAACTGGGGCTGATACCTGAAGTGAGATTAACCATTAATGCCTGTTGCAGTTGGAGTGTTGAAGAATATATTACTTCAATCATTAGTGTACAAAGGAAGTACCTTTCAATTGAACTGTTTCCTGTTTAAGAAACATGCGCACCATTTATTTGTTCTGTCACCATATCTACATTGTAGTTTAACTCAGAGGCTGGCCAGGCAAGTCGGGCACCCAAGGCAGCCCAGCTGCCAGCTCGCCCCCTCCCTTCCCCCATCACACGTGCATGCGCAGTAACGGCGCTCGCGCATGCGCAGTATCATTTGGGGCGCATTGCATACGCTAAGTTCCAGGTGAGTCCGGTCATGGGGTAGGCAGAAGAGGTAGTTGCCCAGCGCTCCCTAATCGTTGCACCCTAGGCAGCTGCCTCTTCTGCCTACCCCTAGTTGCGGCCCTGGTTTAACTACATCTCCCTTCCTCCAGACACTTTCAGCAAGGGTTCAGCTTAGCGAGAGTGTAGGAATGTAATAATGCCCTACTCTTCAACTTCTCTCGTCTTGAAGGAATTTCTTATCACCCAAAGTTGGGCAAAAAGGATACAATTGTGTGAATTGATTGCAAACACATTGGGGCAGGTATGCAGTGCTGTATGGGTGTGTATTCTGTGGTTCCTTGGACCTGGATTTACATTGGATATGATAGTCTAAGTAACGTAAAAGACAAATACAAGAGGTCCTATGCACTCAACCTATTATCAACCAATTAAAGGGGTGGTTCACCTTTCAGTTAACTTTTAGTACATTATAGAATGGCTTATTTTAAGCAAATTTTCAGTCGGCCTTCATTTTTGTTTTTTATTTTATCGTTTTTGAATTATTTGCCTTCTTCTAACTCTTTCAAGCTCCCAACTAGAGGTCACTGACCCCATCTAAAAAACAAATGCTCTGTAAGGCTATACATTTATTGTTATTGCTATTTTTTATTACTCATCTTTCTATTCAGACTTTCTCCTATTCATATTTCAGTCTCTTATTCAAATCAATGCATGGTTGCTAGCGTAGCTTTGACCCTAGCAACCAGAATGCTGACATTGCAAACTGCAAGCTGAATAAAAAGCTAAATAATTTGAAAACCACAAATAATAAAAAATGAAAACCAATTGCAAATTGGCTCAGGCTATCACTGTCTATATCATACTAAGGGGCAGATTTATTAAGGGTTTTTAATGAAAATTTGAATTTTCTAAATTTTGAATTTTTTATGTTCATAATTCGAATTGTATATAATCCAATCTTGATTCGAATTTGAATTTGATTTTCGAGATTTAGCAAACCCTGGCCCTTTAAAAATTCAAATTTGACTATTCACTACCTAAAACCTGCCGAGTTTATGTATAAGTCAATGGGAGAGGTCCAGGGACCAATTGGAACATGTTACTAGCCTTCAAGTTTTTTTCAGAGAATTTGAAATTGATTCAAATTCGATTTGCGTTTTCGGGTCGGTAATATTCAAGTTTTAGATACTCTAATTTCTTCTTAAATAATCCCGAATCGAATTTCGAGTATATTCGAATTTATTAGTGTTAAAAAAATTCACATGAATTCAAAATTCGACCTTTGATAAATGTGCCTCTAAAAGTCAATTTAAAGCTGAACAACCACTTTAAAGACATTGAGACATTTTGTGCCTTAAGTTTATAAAACATTCCCTCCTCTTTAAACAAAACAGGGATTGTTTGTCCATATATTGCAATATATTTAAGCGGGCCAACTACATCACAGTCATCCCATATCTGGCCAGTCCTACACTCAACTTACATTTGATTAATTAAGAATTCAATTGCTTCATTAAACATTTTATAAAGGGACTAAGTTTTATCTGCAACTTACTTGCTGCTTTCAAATTTGCCCTTTTATTGGCCACCTATGGGATCACCTGACTTTAGCTGGAAAGGGTGGGAGCTACAACATGGAGCTGGTCACTGCTCCTGTATAAACTATAGCAAAAAGGAGAAAGTTGTGCTCACCTCTAATTTTTTATTTTTTTTTAAATTTATTGTTTATTCAAGTTCAACATTTTGCACAAAATGCTAATGAACAGCTGTAAAATGTAATACTGTGTCACAACATACAATAAAATAATATTATAAAATAAAATATTAACATTTCGCACAAAATTTCCGTTGTCACCGTGTCATTCTTACTGGCTACACAAACTGAGATTATAGCTATAACAGTCAGTGAGATATATACATCTTATGTATGGTCATCTTTAGCAATCCAGGGACTCCATATTAACTCATATTTGTCCAGCTTATCTTTCAAAAAGTAAGTGATTTTTTCATTGGCCGCAATCCACCATATTTTCCCTTCCAGTGCTGATTGGTGTGGACTCATCTATAATTTTTAAACCATTGAGCGGGGGTGCAATGAGGCTGTGACCAAAAAATTCACGTGGACAAATACAAGAGTCCTCTGTACTCAACCCATTATCAATATATTTAAGATATTGAGCCATTTTCTGCCGTAAGCTACTAAAAAATGCCTTACCCTTTAAAAAAAAAAGAGGAATTGTTTGTCCATATATTGCAATATACTTAAGCTGGCCAACTACATCAAAGTCATCCCTGGTCTGGCCAGTTCTACATCCACTTTAATCATATTAATTAAGAATTCTACTGATTCATTATAGATTTTACACAGGGACTTAATTTTACAAGTGCAAGCTCTTTATTTTGTTTTTCCAGTGAAAAACAATGCATTTAAAATGTGTTTCTATTTGAGATGACTAGCCCCAAATTCAGAGTTTTCTGAATAAAAGGTTTCTGAATAATAGATCCTACACTGTGCAGAAAAGAATATTAAGTGAATGTTGTATGTCATTTCTAGCAACCAATTCCAAATAAGTAGAGGTATGGGACCTATTATGCAGAATGGTCAGGATTTTCCAGATAAAGGGTCATTCTGTAATTTGGATCTCCATGCCTCAAGTCTGCTAAAAATCATGTAAACGTTTATTAAACCCACTTGGATTGTTTTGCCCCCATTAAGGATTAATTATATATAAGTTGGGATAACGTTCAAGGTACTGTTTAAATATTACAGAGGAAAATACTTTTTGAAAATGTTATTAATTATTTGATTAAAATGGAGTCTATGGGAGACATTTCTGGATACCGGATCCCATACATGGAATGTGAACAGATGTAATTGCAGTCTTTATTGCAGTCTAATGCAAATAAATGAACATTCTAAATCTGAAGTCAGCAATGGTATACCTTTTAGTTATATACAAAGGTTAATTTACAGAAATTGTTTCTATTTTTATATTTACATAAGAAACATGAAACCCCTTTTGGTGGGTTTGGTTACTAATTTTAATTTGATACGGTGTTTATTTAAACAAAAATGGCAAAACTTTTTTTTCCCCTTGAATTCTGAGTTTCCCACAGATTTTATTTTGCTCAGGCCTGTCCCTCATAGAAAAAGTGATGGGTTTGTACTGGTTCTATGTTTACAGATGGCTGCATGATAGCTTTACGTTTAGTCAGAATAAATATGTGGATATCTCAAATATATGAGACCTGGGCAGCAGTTTGGTGACTAATAATACCAATGTATTTTTCACTAAATGGCATTTTTCATTTTAAAAGAAAATTGTGGCATCGTGATTGGTAGCAAGATTTTGGTGATTGGTAAAAAGAGCTTATTCCACTTATATTTGAGACAGAACTGAAATGTCTTTTTGTTTAAAAAGATGAACACAGACATTGTGACCTCTAGTAACCTTTGGGACATCATGATCACAGTTGCAAACAAAGATTCAACAGATATTGTGACCTCTAGTAACCTTTGGAACATCATGCTCACAGCTGCAAACAGACATTATGACATCATGCACACATTAGTAAACAATGGTTGAACAGACATTATGACATCATGCATACATTAGTAAACAATGGTTTAACAGACATTATGACATCATGCTGGAAAACAAGTTGTAGCTGGGTTATTACTCAAACTGGTCATTCCTATTTGGACAGTTCATGAAGACAGATCTTTTTTTTCTGCCTTTCACGAATAGTTCTTAGGAAATATTTCTTTTTTGATTACAAAATGAAAACCTTTTGGTGGATTTCTTTTTTTATCTTATTTTTATCATTTAAACATGGAATAACTGGTGAGTTTTTTCTCTTTAATATATTTTTTTCCCAAAAACATAGTTATTTTCTTCTAATACCAAGTTGTGTGATGCTTTATATAGGTTTTACAATTAAAATGGGTGTTTGTATGGTAGCATCTCTATGCCTCGTTGATTAAATGATGAAGAGTGTTTTCATACCCCATATGACTCCATTAAATGTGCTCAATTAAAATCATGTTTTCTTAATGTAGGTGCTAATCAAGATTCAGATGATGATGATGATGACTTTGATGTTTATGAAGAGACTTCGGTTACAGATGTTCCAGATGATACAGAAGCCCAAGGTAAGGTTCATACTCTAGTATACTATACTTTTTTTACAATAACTACTTTTTGGCTGTAGTTTTAATGTACGTAGTAGTGTAACTGTATCTTTCCTGCTAGTTAAACCTATATAACCTAAAATAATTACACAGATGCATTTTTTTTCATAAAAAAGCATACTTGAAATGTGCTTAAGATATTGTTTATTTTTACAGTACCAACTGTTGATGATAACGAGGAAGACGATACTGAAAGTAAGATTTGATTATTATTTTTTATTTCTATGAAGACCTATTATTACTACTACTAGAATTAAAGATGCACCGATTCCAGGATTCGGTTCGTTTATTCGGCCAGGATCCGGCCTTTTTCAGCAGTATTCGGATTCGGCCGAATCCTTCTGCCTCCAGCCGAAGCGAATCCGAATTTGCAAATGCAAATTAGGGGCGGGGAGGGAAACGCGTGACTTTTTGTCACAAAACAAGGAAGTAAGAAATGTTTTCCCCTTTCCACCAATAATTAGCATTGGCAAATTAGGGTTCGGATTCGGTTTGGTTTTTCGGCCGAATCTTTTGAGAAGGATTCGGGGGTTCGGCCGAATCCAAAATAGTGGATTCGGTGCATCCCTAACTAGAATACAATTAATTTAATATAAAGGACAGATCTAACAAGATGTCATGAGAGTTATTCAATAGCATAAATATTTTCCCTTTGTTGCCTCTGGTAACCAAATGGCTGATTTTATTATTCTGACAGTGCAGGTACTAAACATGCTGATTTGATACTTTACCATATTACTGTATGTCAGCGTTATATAACTTGCTTCTCTGTGGATAGTTAATGGCATATCCCCAGAAAGCAAACTTTCTTATATTCCTTATAATGTATATATATACCTACAAATATCAAAAAGTATGTAAACCAAAAATGATTGAGATAGACCTGTGGTATAAATATAATTAAATATTATTTTTTTCTTTCCATTTAGCAGCAAATTATGAAAATGATGACTTTAACAATGACAATAATGAGAATGAGCAGCAATCTGAAAGTAAGATTTTATTAATGCTTTTTATTATTTTGGGGAGATACCATTTGTCACTCCGAGTATACTGCAATTTTGACATGAGGACATTTTATTATCCAGAAATTTCCAGGAGACTTTTCAGAGACACCAATCCCTACTTTAATCTATTAACCCATAGCAATCAATCAGTGGCGTAACTACCGGGGGAGCAGGGGGTGCAATTGGGCCAGGGCCCGCACCCCCCAGGGCCCCCCGGCAGTCACGCGCCCACTGCAGCGCCGCACGGAAGAGGGTGGGGGGCAGGGCCCAGCTGCACGGCCCGCACCAGGGCCCGCCCCCACCTAGTTCCGTCTCTGTAATCAATCATATGACTGCTTCGTTATTCTGACTCCAAATAGGTTCTAGGAGGTCCCCCATAGGCTAAAACAGCAATTCGGCAGGTTTTAGATGGTGAATGGTCAAAGTTTAATTTTTATAGAGACAGTACATGATAAATTTCGAAATTCGAATCGAATTTGGACTATTCCCTAGTTGAAGTACACAAAAATTTGCTCGAAATTGAATTTTTTAAATTCAAATATTCACTTTGACCCTTGATAAATATGCCCCATAGCTGTATATTGTATTGTCCCACAGGTTACTAGGTTCTTAGTTGCATTTATTGTATAAATATTTGGTACATGATAAATTCTAAATATATTGTTTGTCTCCTTTCTTTTCTCCTACAGAAGACCCTGAACAAGCCAGGGCCCAGTTGGAATCGTTACCTAAAAATGAAACAGAGCTTGGTAAGCAGAATGTTAATGTACAGTAATCGAATGAACTATGTTTAGAAAAAGGACAGCTAGAAATCCTTTTTCTGTATTCATATAAAGTTTTACATAGACTTGTAAATAAGTGCTGCAGTTAATTTTCAGTACAATGTTATTTTCTTTTTCAGGGATGATCAAAGAATTGTTAATGAGACTGGATAGTAACAGCCAAAGAAACTTGATCATTGTTTGCTCTGTTTTGGGCAGTGGACTTTTCTTGGTGTTTGTCATTTTGGTGTGCCTGACATTCTGTGTTGCGGATCTAAATCCGTAAGTATTACTTTTATTACTTGCTTTTGTGTCAGTTTCATCTTCTGTATATTAACTTTGTATTGTTCTTATTTTCAGTGATGAAGATAAACTGATTGAAGCCGAGGAAGGTAAATATCTTAGTTATCTAATTTATTATTGCACTTTAAGGGACTCTGTATTGGGGGAATAAACACTTTGCATGTCTGTTTTCACAGGACGAGCTAATATTGAAGATTAAACCAAGAAAGCACCCGCCTCCTAGCAGGCCCGGATTTTTGGAAAGGCCACCTAGGCCCAGGTCTAGGGCGGCAGGATTTTAGGGAGGCGGCATGCTGCCCAACCACACCCACATTGGTTCAAAAACACCGGGGATGCACTGGAGATACAAAGAGCGACAAACGGCAGTGGGCCTAGGGGCACCCACTATGTAAATCCGGCCCTGCCTCCTAGCCAGGAGTATGAGTTCTTACCTTAAAATGGTCCTTGAAAGGTCCTTGCCCTTTCTGGATGTAAATTATGAAGAATTCTTACATCACCTACTTCTGAAGAACAGAAGACATATATATGCAGATGTCATATACAGGAGTGGTTTGACCCTAGACATGGGCCAGACTTCAAGCATGGCTCCTCACATTCTGTGGATGGGCTTATGAGGAAGTGGCGAGATGCCACGAAACGCGTCAAGTGTGGGGGAGGTCATGTCCACATGTGTACTGCACTGATGATTTTAATATTATTTTTTCAATAAAGAAGGCTTGATTTTTCCAAAACCGCCGTGTGCTCCATATTCCATTTGCTGAAGTTGTGGATGGGCTTATGCATGCTTTCTTTTGCCTTAAAGGGGAACTGATATAACAATAAAATAAAAAAAATCAATATAATCAGTGGCGTAACTAGAAGTCACAGCCCCCCCCCCCAACTTATCCTAGTTGATGCAACACAAAGGCCACAACGCCATGCTATAGCCACAAGCATATAATGTGTAGAAAGGAACACATCCATACTGGTTTAAACAGCAACATGTACTTTATTGAAAAAACATGTTTCAACCTAGCCCTCTCTCAGTCTTCCAGTAGAGCAGATCAGGCCCGGACTGGCAATCTGTGGGTTCTGGCAAATGCCAAAGGGGCTGCTATAAGGTGCCATAGAAAGTCAGTATTGGGCTGGTGGGAGCTGTTTGGGCCTCTATGTGGGCTGATTGGGTCTCCGTGTACCTGAAATGCCAGGGCCTATTTTAATTCTCAGTCCAGACCTGGAGCAGATTATGGCGTTGGCAAACATCTGCAAAGCACAAATAAAGAATATTTTATCACTCACTTTTTTTGTCTTCAATGTCATTTGTGTTAATGACTAGTATATGTAATTGCTAATGTTATACAGATAGCTAGAATCGCAGCCATAAAGCAGGGCAGGACTGCTGCTTATAATGGGTTCAGATAGGATCGGTGCAGCCACTGGGACAGAATGCTCTGTTATACAGAAAGCTAAAATGTCAGCTATAAAGCAGTGCAGGACTGCAGCTTACAGTGGGGATCAGATAGGATCCGTGCAGCCACTGGGACAGAATACTCTGTTATACAGATAGCTAAAATCTCAGCTGCCATAAAGCAGGGCAGGACTGCTGCTTAAATGAATGTTACAGTTGCTGTTTTCTCCACTGACTAAGAGAATGCCACTAATACTATCCTAAAACCAGTTATTTCTGCTTTGAGTAAGTTTAATAGTATCTGCCTGTCGCTGCACACACAGGGTTAATTATTATACGTGCCCATCTGTGCTGCTTAAGGCTTAAACGCCTCTGTTTGCTCATAAACACTAAACTAACACAACAGAAGCTTTAACCCGCTGTTAATCAAGCAGTTTATCACAAACAGTCTAGTCATATCATGGTAATACCCCCTGACAATTCCAAAAGACTTTTTTGATGTGAGCAGAGGTTATTGTTGCTGCTGATTGGGGCTGTCTGAAGACACTCACTCATCCTCACTCTCTGCCTGGGTCAGGTGTGTTGGTTTTTCGGTGGCTCCGCTACAGCTAGTGACTGTTTAGAGAGGCACAGCCACAGGCCAAAGACAATAGAAGCACAGCAATGGGACAGTCAAATGTCAGTTGACTCCTGAAGCCATACACCTAACCCACAGCAGGAGGAGTGGGGTGGGTCCACTAGTAAATAATCTATTACATTACTGGTCAGTTGAATGTAAGTGGGTGGGCCCAGGATGGTCCAGCAGCCAGTGACCTGCAAGTGTTGAACCCATGTCTCTCCACCCAACCCGCACCCCTTCCAGTCCATTAACAACCTGTTGCTAAGGTCACATTACAACAGATGACCAGTCAGGTCAAGAGCCCACCCAGCCAGCAATGGGAAGGCATTTTGGGATTAGTGTGGATGGACTTTAAAACTTCCAAGCCATATTTGTGTGCTCTGCTGCTCCCTCCCCTTTGAGGCCCTGTGTAAATGGAGCAGACAGGCCCGGCAGGGTGGGGCTTGAGGCCACTGCAGCCAGTCGTATGCCGAGTTCTTCTGGCCTGCCCGCCCCTACAACCACACAATAGTTGTTCCTGCCCACCCCACATGCAGCCAGGAAAAAAGGAATCTACCTGCACAAGCTGAAGAGTGCAAATGCGGAAGTACAAGTAAGATAACACATCACCTAAAATCCTAGCCGGGCCCCATCTCCTTCCGGGCCCCACCACGGCTGCGGGGGCTGCTTCCTCGGTAGTTACACCACTGAATATAATATTTTCACAGTGAAGTCCTTTGTGTAACTTTTTTCAAACTACAAATAAGTTTTGGACCTATTTATCTGTGAAATCGTTATCTATAAAGAGTATGAGTTGGTGACCCATTCTATGGTGATGGATTCATGATGCAATTTTTTTGCCCTTATGGGAAACTTTTATTACAATACAATAAAAAATTAAAGCTGATATTTAACGAGTATTTATTTTAGTCTGTTTTATTGTTGTCTTACAATTGCTTAGATATTTAATATTTCATTGTGAAGTCCTCAACTTATTTAACTGCATATACATTCTGACCTATTTTAAACTCATTATCCATAAATCTCTGAAATACAATTCACCAAAGACAATACTATTTGGTTTATTTATTTATTCATATGATTTTTTTATAGCCTTGTCTTTGTCCTTTAAATTATGGAAGGATCCTTTATCTGGATGTCCAGAAATATTTCAATGAACCATGGTCTATATGTTTGTGTGTAAATATAAAACTAAAAAATGTCCTGATGCACATAGCACATATGCACATAGTGATTGACAAAATATACAAAATGATGAAAGGGAAATTAATTTTAAAAATCAGGATTATTTGGATAAAATGGAGTCTATGGGAGATGGCCATTTTTAATCCAGAACTTTCTGTATAACAGGTTTTCGGATAACGGATCCTATACAGTACCTGTACAAGCAAGTTAACAGAACAGCTTTGTTAATCTGAGATTGTAGAATGTAGAAAATGTGTTTTCACAAAGAGACAAGCTACTGTACATTTTTAGACTAATCATAAGTAATATGTAATGTAAGTTAACCAGTAGTGATTTATTGTATTAAACTGAATGCTGGATATCCAGTAATAATTTAGTACTTTCAGCAGAGGATTAACTATAAACAGGATTTTACTATTTCAGAGCAAATCCTCAAAAATGGTACTGTACCTCCAGATTTTAGAACTGGACTTCTTTAAAGAAAATGTAATCCAATGTTTTAATTTAAACGAATCAATAAAGACATGCTATAAGGTTATATACAGTATGTTTTTCTACAAAACAACAATCATCTAAGTCATACAACTACTGTAATCTGTCCTGAGAGAAATGTAAAAGCAATAGACCAAATCCTTGATAAGGCTAAATTTCCTCTAAAAATGAACTGTGTTGGCTGGAAACATGAAGTGGAAACGCCAAAATCCTACAGCAATTAAATATACCAGAAGATGGCTGTGGAAGCCAAGAGTTTCAATAAAATGTGCTTGATTTGAATGATGGCACTATTCAAATGTATAATTCTAATTTTGAATTTAAGATGATTACATATTTGAATGAAGAGGGTATTTCATTGGATAAAAGTGCAAGAATATCATGGGGTGCTCCTTTTTGAAGCCCAGAGTCCTGCAGCAATACTAAGTTGCAGGGCATGGAGCAAAGTGCAAATAAACTGTGCACAGTACCCTGCAAGTAGTAAGTGGCCCCTTCAATATTTTTTTATGCCTTCCTTATCACAAAGATGAAATCGAAACCATTTGAAAACCATAGTGGAAATGAACATTGGTAATTACAGTACATAAGTAATTGTTTATCAAAAAAAATATATAGTTTTTTGATTTAAAGAACATTTTTGATCAGTGTGGCTATTTTCTACAAACAAGGTACTGCATGTTGACAAAATCTGTTTAATTCCGTTCTTTGGAATCATGTAAGCCAATAGGAAACAGAGGAGGTTATTAGGAAAGTGGCATCATTTAGCTACAATATTGCAATAAATAAGGTCTGCTATTATCTGTATGAAACTTAATGTTCTAGCCCATAATTAAAATGAACGGAAAGTAAGATTCATTTACCCTGTTAATGATCAGATTGGTTGTAATAGGTACATTTTATTTATGTCACAGTTTATTTATGAAATATGCACGTCATGTCATGCTTTACGTGATTCAGACAATAAATAAATTCTGCAAAAGTTGACTGATGCTTATAAAAAGGGAAGCCATATGCACTCACAGACTATAAATCCAGATTCTACTGTAGTAAATTAGCAGCCCCTTGTGCATAAATGTTATTGATGCTGAAATATGTACTGGGACAGTGCAAGAGAGTATAGTCTCTATCTTATATACACTAGCATAAAGTAGGTTCCTAATTGGGGAAGCTGCTTATTCCTCCTTAACAACTGTATTATAGAAAACAAAATTAAAATTGTTAATAACAAATTTCTTTTACTGTACAGAGTTCATTATGAAGCCAATATATGTTTATTCTGTATAACAGGATTTGCATTAGTGATGTGTGGGTCGGGTTTTACCCGAACCCGCAGCTGCCCGATAACCGCCCTCCCTGCACCTGCGCCTCCTTTTATAGACCTGTCCCGCTGATGATGTCACAAAATGAGCAAGCAGGATCATGGCTATAAAACCGGAACTCGGAAATCCGGCAGTGCAAGGTGGAAAATGGGGGTGCAAAGTCGACCTGAAACTGACCAACCCGCGGCCCCGTGGCTATCGGGCCGGCCTGCACATCACTAATTTGCATGTAATACAGGTATGGGATCTGTTATCTGGAAACCTTTTATCCAGAAAGCTCTGAATTACAGAATGATCATCTCCCGTAGACTCTATTTTATCCAAATAATTCATATTTTTAAAAATTATTTCCTTTTTTTCCTGAAATAAAACATTAGTTTATACCTGACCCAAATTAAGATATAATTAATCCTTATGGGAAGCAAAACCAGCCTATTTGGTTTATTTAATGTTTAATTATTTTCTAGTAGACTTAAGGTATGATGATCCAAATTACAGAAAGATATGTTATCCAAAAAACCCAAGGTCCCGAGCATTCTGGATAACAGATCCCATACCTGTATTAGTAAAGAAGTACTGTTAGGGGTATTTTATTTACACTGCCTTATTACACAAACTAGTAGCAATATGGCTTAGTATTATTATTGATGAGCAAATCTGTCCTGTTTCGCTTCGTGAACAATATGTGAAACTGATAAAAATATCCCGAAATGGCGAAACGAATTGAAGTCAATAGGCATCCAAAAAAAGTGTGACAAAATGTTTATGCATGACAATCTTTTACGCAAGTGACAATTTTTTCTCGTTCCAAATGCATTAAAGTCAATGGGTGTTTTTTCTTATGCCGATTTTTGTCTCTGTGACAATTTTGTCGTGGAAACTTTTTTGTCAAGTTTTTGCCGAAGTTTCGCAAAAAAATTAGCATATGGCAAAATGCGGAAATTTGCCGCGAATCCATGTCAGGCGAAAAAAAGTTAGCAATTCACTAATTATTATTATTAATATTTATCAAGGGTCGAATTTCGAATTGAAAAAACTTCAAAATTCGAATTCAAAAAAAGAAACCGAAAGTTTTTTTTGGTAAATAGGTCAGTTTTCGATCGAATAGGTCCGTATTAAGCCAAATCCTAATTGTTCGAATCGAAGAAATAGCACATTTGATCGAATTCGATTCAAAAATTTTCCCCAAAAAACTTAGATTTGGCTCTAAATTGGTTCTAGGAGGTCCCCCATAGGCTTAAACATCAATTCTGCAGGTTTTACATGGTGAATGGTCAACGTCGAATTTTTAAAGAGACAGTAAATGATACATTTCGATATTCGAATTTTCTGATTTTTTGCAAATTCAAATCGAATTTGGACTATTCCCTAGTCGAAGTACACCAAAAATAGCTCAAAATTCAAATTTTTTCAATTCGAAAATTCACCTCGACCTTTGATAAATCTGCCCCTAAGCATTGTAAAAGAAAGGGGCTGCCCTAGATCTGTATTTTTTGGTAAAGGTATAAGATCTGTTATCCAAAACCTTAAGGTCCAGAAAGCTCAGAAATATTTGAATTTTGCCTATTTAAACAAACAAGTGTTCAAAATTGACTAATCTGCTTTTTTTTACTGTGATGAGTATGACTTTTTGGGAGGGACATACTGTAGAAGACTAAAAAGATAAACCAGTGTAGTTTAGAGTAAAAATAGACCGTACAATAGCATATTGCCTTCCTGTCCCATTAGAAATAGTTTTTGGAGCAGGTCTTGCAACATACCGTTCTTTGTAAAGGGCATAAATATAATGAAGGGTATGATCAAAACAACTGCCTTGAAGCATAATCATTTATTTTTTCAACTACCCAATAAACAGTATGTTATTACACTTGAAATCTAGTGCTTTTTGTCAAAACGATGCTGCAGGCATACGAGCTAAGCAATCCCACCATGACATTGTCCATTCTCTCCTAAATGAGAGGTAGGACCCTGCTGAGGAATGCCATAGAGAAGGTAGCTGTATTTTATGTGAGAAGTCTCTGATCTGGTGTAGTGATGATCAGTTATGAGACAATAATGCTGTTATGTCTATAAAGAAAAGCTGAGATGCAGTCAATGTACTAATTATTTATTGAACATATATCCAATTTGCTCTTAGAGGTGTATATAGCGCAAAAGAGAGTTCACACTAAAGTACTTAGAATTCACAAATATTTGGTGAAAGATCTGAAAAAAATATACAGCATAAAGCTGAATCCCTATTCAGCTAGCAGGTCACTGCTTTTCTGCTTCATGTTTTGGGAGACATCGTTTTTCATGCACAGAGCATTGCTAGGGTATTTGAAAAGACCCAACAATTATCTGTTTGTTCCTGCTGCACACAATGTACCTCTGTAGCCATTGGAGAAGAATTTGACATGAAAGAAATATGTCTTTTATGCAATGCGCCTGGAATTCAGACTTTATCATAATTCTATTTTCAAGGAATTTTCCTTTATAGATTGTGGAAGTCCAAATAACCAGTTGTGGTCATGCTTCATAAATAGCATAGATTCCTGACCCCTAGAGGAGACTGCTGTATTATACAGTATAACCATTGTTGACGCTTATGCAGTTTTATACCATAGGAAAATCTAGTAGTGATTTGGTGTATATTGAAGAGTACAGTGTAGATTTATGTGTTTTTTATGCTAAGCATCTTGCCCTAACCATATATCTCCCTAGTCCATGACTTTGGTGTGGGAGCAAATAAAATACTTTACTCAGTATTAAATGATTTAAGCTCAATGTATGAATTCCTGGTTTCTTACTTACGTACATATTATGTTCTCATTGTTTTTTATTAACAAAAACAACAGGCAGTATACTCAAGGTGCAATAGAATAACAGATGATAGTACTCGGTTTATCATATACAATAGTATGTAACTCTGTATATTTGAAAGAAGCATGCATTATTATATATCCTACCTCCCCTGGGTACACATTTCACTCTGTTTTTTTGTTCATACTCTCATTAAAGGACCACTAACATTGCAAAATGAGAATATTTTTTATCTAACACTTACAAATACCTGTTATCCAGAATGCATGGGACCTGGATAACGAATCTTTCCGTAATTTGGATCTTCATTTAAGTAAACCCTATGGGCTGGTTTTGCCTCCAATAAGGATTAATTATTTCTTAGTTTGGATCAAGTACAAGCTACTGTTCTATTATTACAGAGAAAAAGGAAATAAACAATTTAAAAAAATTGGATTATTTGAATAAAATGGAGTCTATGGGAGATGGCCATTCCATAATTCGGAGCTTTCTGGATAATGGGTTTCTGAAGAACGGGTCCCAAACCTGTAAACCATTTCTTTGCACCAATGGCCTATTTTTTTTTTCATAAAAGAGAGATTTTCATTCTATGTTTCCGTTGAGAAAAGCCATGAATGCCAGTGACCCCCATTTAGCTTATTTTATAAAAAAAAAAAAAACAGTGTATTTTGAAGAGTTTATCTGTTATTTGCTATAGAAACATGGGCCTTTTTGCCCTTTTTAAATGGTTGCACCCATGGCTACATAACAGTAGTTTTTTTTAGGTAAACACACAGGGTAACAGTACATTATATTCTATTACACAATATTAGGAAATATTAACAAAAACTAATGAGCAGGATAGGCAAGGTACAATAGTATAACTATAGTATAGTACAACTGTATAAATATAGTATGTAAATCTGTATATTTGAAAGAAACATGCGTTATTATAAAAATAATCTTCTGGGTCACAACAACCCAAACATGCTTTATAAAAAAACATTAAATTCCTTTTTAAACCTTTAAAAGAACTCTAGATAAAATGGAGCTAATGAACTTGAATCACCTATGGACAGATGGAGGAGCATGCTCATGGGAAAAACAGCTTTATTTTAGGAATGAGTGATACTGTATCTTACGCTATCCCTGCAAGCCAGGTTATCCCTGCAAGGCAAAGCTCAGGGCCAAGGAGTCTAACTTATTGGGCATTGAGGACAAAGGAGAACACTCCCAAAATAAAAAGCAGAATTGCATTATTTAATGGATATGGTCATTTTATTTGGCTCAATTTCAATCTCTTTTAACAACATTAAACATACTGTAGATCAGTGATCCCCAACCAGTAGCTCGTGAGCAACATGTTGCTCTCCAACCCCTTGGATGTTGCTCCCAGTGGCCTCAATGCAGGTGATTATTTTTGAATTCCAGTCTTGGAAACAAGTTTTAATTGTATAAAACCAAAGTATAATGCCAAAAAGAGCCTCCTGTAGGCTACCAGCCCACATAGGGGCTACCAGATCAAAGCCCTTATTTGTTACCCTAAGGGACTTTTTCATGTTTATGTTGCTCCCCAAATCTTTTTGCATTTGAATGTGGCTCACGGGTAAAAAAGGTTGGGGAACCCTGCTGTAGATACTCAATATATTTGCGAGATCAATTAATCTACAATTAGAACACCCGTTTAGCTACGTCTTTGATGTAAAACAGTACTAGTGACAAAGGTGCTGTTGGCACAATGTCCCCGATCTACCACATGTTGAATATCTGGATTGTATAGGTGTACAGGAAATATTCAAATGCACTGCAGGTATCATATACAAAAATGATAGCAAAAGAAGAACTTAACTTCCTCAGTGAAGAAATGCACAATATGGTCACAAAGGGAAAACTCCACTGGGATTGGATACAGTTTTAAATGAAATGGCTTTCAGATGATTTTCATGTTTTGGCTGTTAAATATGCAACAGCCAACACACTCAATATAAACCCATGTTTCACCACCCTAAATGTGACCTTTTCAAGTGGAGGCCCACCCTTATTAGCTGGTTTGGTGATGGTAAAAAGCTGGACATTCTTCTGAAAAAAAGTGGGAAAAGCAAATCCAAATTCTTCTTAAGATTTTTGATGGAGGTCATGTCTCTACCAGTTAGATCTAAGAATGATTCAAGGGTTGAGCAAATGCAGTGATGGATATTAATTTTAATGAAATGCAGAGACAATTGTTGCATATTGAAGTAAAGGTTATTGTGGTCTCCTTTTCTCCAAAAACATATTGAATAGCAATAAGTATTCTACCAATAAAAAGAAGAGGGATCGATGTTGCAGTTAAATTGTTGCTGGATATAAATACTTATGGAGAGATACAGTAAAAGTCATACACAGAATAAATTGCATTAATAATAAATTGCATTTAGCAATTTCTTCATTAATTTTTTCATTGCACTTAACACAATTTAAAGGTTTTTAAGATAGAAACAATATGTTTTTCACATACACTGTGCACTGTTGCAAACTACAAAGTATGCAATCGGTTTTTGCATTGAAGGTTTGGTGGCTAAATACTGAAAACTTAAAAGTCATATTAAATTTGCTCAAATTTTTGCCCTGCCCATTTGTTTTTTTATTTTCTCCTAAAAGATTGTAAGCACTACATGACCTTGGGGGAAATATAGTGACGGTGATCTCAATTGATTTCTTTTTTGAAAATACTCAGCGTTGCAGAGTCATTTGGGTGGGCATAATAGTAATTACCTCTCCCTATTCATATGGCCTGTAAACACAATTTTATTTTTTAATATGAAATTAAGGGAGGATTCTTAAACTCTTCTACATTTTGCATATTTACTGTATGCTGAAAACAGACTGTGATCAAATAACCAAAAGTTCTTGCTTCTGCTTCACATTTTGTTGTAAAAGTTTTACCATTGTTATTTTTCTTCTTCTTTCCTAATAAGGGGTGTTTCCAAATCGATCCCCCCAGAGAATACATTTCACACAAAAAAGATTTTTTTGGTAGGGACTTTTTTTTGTGGGGATAGAATAAACTGTACGGCAACTCAGGATTACAATCTATCGCCTTTACAAATGCATCAAAATGAAGCACTCCATCTATAAAAGATGTTAGTGGACTAAACACCAAGTCTAATTCTCAGGCCTGGATCTGTGGGAAGACCACAAAGGCCTGGGTCTAGGGCAGCAGGATTTTAGGGGTTTGTACAGGAGATTTGATAGTTTCAAAAAAATTCCCATGGCAATCCCACCCACCACCGTGTTCCCCCCGTGCGCGCATGCGTTGTGCCAGCATGCCCCCAAACTGAGTGGGCGCACATATGCGAAGAACGCGGGAAAGAGCGATGGAGGGGAGGGAGATGGGAGAGAGAGCCGGAGGAGAGGGAGGCAGGAGAGAGCGCCAGAGGGGAGGGAGGCAGGGGAGAGTAGAGAACATTTGTTGTGCCCTAGGCCATTGCCTCTTCTGTCTACCCCTAGTTCTGGCCCTGATCCCCAGTGCTCCGGGCCCAACATAGCAAATTTGTGCATGCACATGCACAAGCACAAAGGGTGACAGGGAGGAGAGGCAAGGGAAGGGTGACAGGGAGGAGAGGCAACAAGCCTAGTGACAATAATAGTAAATCTAGCCCTGCTAATTCTGTCTTTTCTAGCCTAATGAGATCTCTATGTATCTTTGGCAGTATATGAAAAGTGTAACAGTATAAGTATGGGCCCAAATATAAGGCAAAATGTATCAATAGCCTAAATGATTAACCTGCTCTTCTAATTTTGCCATTCAGTTGGATGGAGTCTTCATTGCTGGCACTCTGTAACTGTTTTTCTAGTAAGATAGATGTTATTATGCTGGCAGTTAAAGGGTAATATAAAACTTTAAGGTTTTGGAGGGTTTGATTTGTGCAAATGGTTCAATGCATTAATTATCATTTTTGACAGGAATGGCAATAAAAAAAATCTGTACATACTTAATGACATGAATTACCATTTCATAGAATATGGTATAATTCAGATCAACTGAATTGGTAAAAAGCAAAACAAAAGACACATATCTGAGTTTCTTAAATATAAAGGACTACTGCTTGCCATAAAACTACTAATTTTTTCTGTGCCAGAAGGAACCACAAACACATGTAATTTTTTGAGCATCACAAAGCAACCCATTTAATAAAGCTTGTTAATGTGTTCTGTTTTTATTAGATGCCCACTTACATTAACATAAAATGGGAAGCATTTTTTTGTAAGAAAAGTTAAATCAGTAAAGGGACATTTGATTATTCTCTAGCATTTCAGTGTAATCAGCATGATTCTGACTATGGAACGCCAGAGATTATTGCAGAGTTTGTTTGACATACTTTATGTCGTTTATGTAAATAAAACTACAGTGATTCATCCTTGACATATTAAGTGAATTAAAAGAAAAAGGCTAGTTTTGATAAAACAAATGAAATAAAACAAAGAATATTTGCAGGCACTGTAAAATTCTCCCGCTGTGCCCTGCTGCCTGACAGCCACCCACTACTGATACCAATGAACCATCTGAGAATAAGAGGCCGCAGGAACAATTGTGCACCTGCAGCTTAAGACGGATGGATTTACAGCTCATGATGATCTCAGCTATAACTGATGCTAATTAGTAGTGATACAATGTATTCTTCAGCATGGGAGCAGGTGGGAGGTTTTGCTTGTGTCAGGACCATTACGCTAATAACAAGTTCACGCTCTGCATTTCAGATTTGCAGATGCTGGCCCTCAATTAAATCTCGAACTACTTCATTTATAAAAGGTTTGTGCATCTATAGTTATCAGGGCCACAAAACCAATATGGATTTGGAGGGTTTGGTTTGATTTAAAACCACAGATGTTTAAATGCATTAATAATGTATCATACCAGTTATTTATTTTTAATTGATTTCCTTTATTTATATAGCACTGACACATTTGTACACAGCACTGTACATTATTCACAGTCCCTGCCCCATTGGAGCTTACAATCTAAGGTCCCTATCACATTCACACACGGTAGGGCCAATTTTAAAGTGTGCACCAAGTTCAGTACAGGTATGGGACCTGTTTTTCAGAATGCTCGGGACCTGGGGTTTTCCGGATAATGAATCTTTCCATAATTTGGATCTTCATGCCTTAAGTCTACTAGAAAATCATGTAAACATTAAATACACCCAATAGGCTGGTTTTGCTTCCAAAAAGGATTAACTATATCTTAGTTGGGATCAAGTACAAGATACTGTTTTATTTTAACACAGAAAAAGGAAATCATCTTTAAAAATGTATTTGATTATAATTCGGAGCTTTCTCGATATTGGGTTTCCGGATAATGGATCCTATACCTGTACTAATAAACTCCCCTTAAAGGGGTTGTTCACCTTTGAGATCATGTTTAGTATGTTGTAGAGAGTGATATTCTGGGGTTTGATTTAAAACTGCAGATGTTTAAATGCATCAATTATCATTTGACAGGTATGCCAATTAAAACAACTGTACCTGCTAACTTAATGACACGAAAAAACATTTTATAAATGAACACATTTCTAGAATATTATGTAATTCAGGTTAATGGAATTGGCTGCTTCAGGGTATATTGTATGCCTATGCATAAACAAAGGATGGTGACAAGTAAAAAGTAGTAATGAGAATACAAGTCTTCAGATGTTTCATAGCTTATATTCAGTTCCATATATCATACCAGTTATTTATTTTTAATGCATTTCCTTTATTTATATAACACTGGCACATTTTCCACACAGCACTGTACATCAGTCCCTACCCCATTGGAGCTTACAGCCAATTTTTCAATTGGTGTGGTTAGTAAAAAATACATCTTTTAAAGATCCTGGCGTTCCTTGGATTTGGAAGTTTGCTACATGCCTGGTTTCCTATATCAACCAATCATAAGGTAGAGTTTACTGGTCATCAATTTGAAAGCAAACATTGGATTGGTTTCTGTGGATTTTTAGACCTAGGTAATTTTTTTGCCTTTTATTTCATTTCCCAGTTAGTTATTTGCATTTCTGAGAATGTTATTTACTTTCTTTAAGTTCCATTTCATTACTTGCTGTGCTGATCCCACACACACACTGGTGGCTAGCTTATAATATACCTGGCAAGAAAGATATATATATTCAGAGTATGCATTTCGGTGGCAAAATCTTCTCTTCTGCCTGATGAGCACTGATTTTAGGTATTGTTTCTACTAGGCCTGCATTTATACACAGGCAGGATATTAGCCCAATGTGGCTGTAGCCTAAGACATCAATGTAAACTTCATGTCTTAGGCTTGGCATTAACTCAAGGGATGCAAACATAATTATGCCTCTTTATAGTTCCCTGGTAAGGCCTCATCTGGAGTATGCAGTTCAGTTTTGGACTCCAGTCCTTAAGAGCGATATAAATGAGCTGGAGAGAGTGCAGAGACGTTCAACTAAATTGGTTAGAGGGATGGAAGACTTAAATTATGAGGGGAGACTGTCAAGGTTGGGGTTGTTTTCTCTGGAAAAAAGGCGCTTGCGAGGGGACATGATTCCACTTTACAAGTACATTAGAGGACATTATAGACAAATAGCAGGGGACCTTTTTACCCATAAAGTGGATCACCTTACCAGAGGCCACCCCTTTAGACTAGAAGAAAAGAACTTTCATTTGAAGCAACGTAGGGGGTTCTTCACAGTCAGGACAGTGAAGTTGTGGAATGCACTGCTGGGTGATGTTGTGATGGCTGATTCAGTTAATGCCTTTAAGAATAGCTTGGATGATTTTTTGGACAGACATAAAATCAAAGGCTATTCTGATACTAAACTCTATAGTTAGTATAGGTATGTGTATATAGAATTTAATTAAAAGTAGGGAGGGGTGTGTGTACACAGGGCTGGTCCTATCAAATGTGGGGCCCAATTGGGACCATGTTGGCGGGGCCCCTAGACAAAGTTTTGCTGGCTCCCGACACACCAAGTATTTAGGAAAATAAGGGCATACAGGCACAAAATAGAAAGGAAAGGGGCAGACAAGGTAAGAGAGTGAGAGGAGTTGGGGGCAGGCCAGGCAGCATCATGTGCTGGGGGAAATATTACCTGTGCTGCCCTCTGGTGCGGGGCCCCCAGAGGCGCGGGGCCCAATTGGGCCCAATTGGTCCAATAGGCCTAAGGCCGGCCCTGTGTGTACAGTATGTTTGCTGGGTTTTCATTTGGAGGGGTTGAACTTGATGGACTTTGTCTTTTTTCAACCCAATTTAACTATGTAACTAACTATATACGTTATAGGCTAGCATCTACCTGGTTGGTTGCAACTCTTTGGAAAAGTGTCTCCTGATTATTGAAAATGGTCTTGAGAGCTGATCATCCCCCCCCCAAAAACATTTTATGGGTTAGAGATGTCCAAGTTTAACTTTTAAATGCATATGAGTATGGACAGGGGAAGGGTAAAACCCTCTGGGGCAGTTTCATTAAAATGCGAAGTGGCCATTGCTAGCGACAATTTGCCAAAAATCTCATCCGCAGGGACTTCGCCAATTCATTAACAGGCGTAGAGGACAATTCACTAGCGAATAAGACCATCATTCATTCGCACCTTATCGCCAGACGATTTTTCACTTCTGCAAACGGTCTTCACTAAGATTAAATTTTACTGAACGTTACCCCTTTTACCAGAGTTTACTTAGCCACCTCAGACCAGAAGAACTGATAAAACAAAGTTACTTCTTCCTCAATCTTATGTCAGTGACATCATATCCTGTATGCTGGAAATTCATTAATTGTAAAAGTTGTAAAAAAACGCTGGCGAATTTGAGGGGAATGCCACATTTGTTTTAGGGTGGGTTCATGAAAAGCTCACCCAGGCAAAGTAATGGTAGCAAAAATTCACCAGCGTTGGGCGGCTGAGATGCAACTTTGCATATTAGTGAATTTGCGTAATTAGCACCTGCTCCCATGCTGAATTTGCACCTGGCGAAGTGGCGCAGAGTGTGGTCCCTCTAACGGTCGCTGGTGAAAATCCGCCCTTAGTGAATTTGCCCCTATGAGTTTGTCTTGCATTGGCACAGAATAACTCTGCTAAAGTATAAAAATACAGTTGTGGAAACACTCCAAGGGTAACTGAAGTACAAGTACAATCAAAGTGAGACTGAAATTACCACATAGCTTAAAGAATACAAAAAATGGACGATTGATCAACAAACATTCCCTTGCATAGTTGCAGAAATGTCTTTAGAAAACCTGAATAGAAATGCCTAGGTCTTACAGAGCTGATAACTCAAAATGTGCGCTTCAGATATTGCCAGCTCCATCTTGCATCGATGAGCCAATTCACTGCAAGGGGTCCTAAATTGGAGGTTACCGCGTTTGAAACTAAGTTTCAGCTTGAGACCAGGACTAAACCTCTCTCAACTATATATCAGGTCCTTATGCTCCCGAATAATCAAAGGCTTCTACCCTGTCAAGCCAAATGGACCTTGGATATACTCACATTAACAGATAATGATTGGGCGACTGTGCTACGACATCTGCTACTGCCTTTGGTGTCAGCCAAGGACAAACTGATACAAGTTAAATGTATTCATCACATTTACATGACACCAGAGAGGCTCCACTTTGTAAACCTGGACAGGTCAAAAACCTGTCCCAGATGCGGAATACATGGTCCTGTGTTGAGATTCAAGGCTACTGGACACAGGTTTTTGCTTTTATTTCAAAAGTCATGGTGCTTCAGATTGAACCTAACCCAGCAGCCGCACTATTGAGATTAATTATGGGTCATGACTTCTCTAAGGAAGGTAGAGTGTTCCTCCAAACTCTTTGTACTACGCTAAAAAAATGCTAGTCCTCAAATGGAACAGGCCACTGGCACCTACGATAGAGGCATGGAAAGCGCTAGTTAATGCTGCCGTTTTACAAGGCAGCATATATAGCTCGGGATGTCAAGACAAATTTATTGACATTTGGTTATTTTGGATTTTAAACTCGGACACAAATAGTCCTGAGGTACTGTAGGAGATTTGCTTGCTAAGCACTATGATGTAAAGTTTGGTGATACCTTTTATTGGCTAACTGAATAAGTAACAATTGCAAGCTTTCAGAGCAGACAGGCCCCTTCTTCAGGCAAACTACAAATGAAAGGCTGGAAAGGCACATCATATATATACTGTTAGATCATTGAAAAAGGGTTTATGGGCAATAAATAAGAACATTTATTGCCCATTAGTGATGGGTGAATTTGGGGCATGCCGCATTGCCGAAAAATTCGCGAAATTCGAAACGGCAAAAGATTTGCGAAACGGTTCTGGCGTCTCGTTTTTGACGCCGGCGTCCGGTTTTGGACGCCGGCGCACATTCTAGAATTTTCAGGATAATATGGAGTATTGTGCATACATACAATTGTTTATGTTTTATGTGTGAAAATTTTAAATAAAAAACTTTGAAAAGAAATGCCCTAGGTACAGTGACAAAGTGCACCAAGTTTAGTACTAATAAATCCCCTTAAAAACTTTTAGTATGATATAGAGATTGATATTCTGAAAAAAATTGCAATTGGTTCTCATTTTTTATTACATTTAGCTTTTTATTCAGCAGCCCTCCAGTTTGCCATTTCAGCAACATGGTTGCTAGGGTCCAACTTACCCTAGTAACCATGCACTGATTTGAATATATTGGAATATCAATAGGAGAGGCCCTGAATAGAAAGATGAGTAATACAAAGTAGCAATAACAATACATTTATAGCCTTACAGAGTATTTGTTTTTAGATGGGGTCAGTGGCCCACATTTGAAAGCTGGAAAGAGTCAGAAGAAATAAGCAAATAATAAAAAAAAACTATAAAAAATAAACAATGAAGAACAATTGAAAAGTTGCTATTCCATAACAGACTAAGGTGTATTTATCAAATTATGAACTTTCACTTTCACCCATTGATAAATACTCTTTTAAAAATCCCATAGAAATGAATGGAGAGTGGCGACCTCTAACTTCACTCTTTAAAATTATATCCCGAAAAGTTGCTATTCCATAACAGACTAAGGCGTATTTATCAAATTATGAACTTTCACTTTCACCCATTGATAAATACTCTTTTAAAAATCCCATAGAAATGAATGGAGAGTGGCGACCTCTAACTTCACTCTTTAAAATTATATCCCAAAGAATTTTTTCAGTTACTTTCCATCTTTTATTTTTTTACCGGTTTTTCAAAATTCGTAGTTTAAAGTTTAATGTCACTGCCTCAGTCAATCAGGTTCAGACAATTTTGCTACATTTTCTCTGCAGCATAAGATTAGGGGGCACATTTACTTAGCTCGAGTGAAGGATTAGAATGAAAAAAACGTTGGATTTCGAAGTATTTTTTTGGCTACTTCGACCATCGAATTGGCTACTTCGACTTTGAATCGAGCGATTCAAACTCAAAATAGTTCGACTATTCGACCATTCGATAGTCGAAGTACTGTCTCTTTAAAAAAAACTTTGACTACCTACTTCCCACCTAAAACCTACCGAGCACCAATGTTAGCCTATGGGGACCTTCCCCATAAATTTTCGAAGCAATTTCTGATCGAAGGAAAATCGTTAGATCGATGGATTAAAATCCTTCGAATCATTCAATTCGAAGGATTTTAATCCATCGATCGAACGATTTTTCCTTCGATCGTTCGATCGAAGTAAATGCGGTAAATCCTTCGACATCGATATTCAAAGCCAAAGGATTTTACTTTGATGGTCGAATATCGAGGGTTAATTAACCCTCGATATTCGACCCTTCGTAAATGTGCCCCTAGATGTCTAACAAAATGAATGGAATTGATAATTATTTACAAACATATGCCATTGATGTAAAGGTCAGCACCAACAGCCTAAAGGAATAAAATGACCTTTTCATAACATGTTTTTTTTTTAAACAAATATTCTATGACATCTGTTGCTTTCAAAAGCAAGGACTTTGTAGATGAAGTAGATGTCTAGATAAAAACGGCCATTTAACAGATAAATGACAATGTCATGTACAGTATTGCTATATGTTATAGTATTAAAAGCACATTACGCTGGCACATGTGTATTTTTTATACTTTTACCTCTTAACCCTGCACAATGTGGCCTGTGATCCAGCAGAGAACCATTACTTCACATTATGCCCCTTTTTCAACAGTGGTTCAGTGACTAGGGATTGTGATGTACATACTTTTTGTCTAATATTTTAATATGAATATATCTGTGGTGTCTTGCACGAAACAGGGCAGCGTTTAAAAATTAAACTAAAATCATTTTCTACTTTCTGGCCTTAAAGGGGGAAGGAAACCTAGTCGTCGCAAACCCCCCCACCCCCCTCCCGTTTGTTGCCCACCCTCCCTCCTCCCCCTGGCCTACCCGTCCCGCTGGGCAAATGCCCCTAACTTGTTACTTACCCTTCTGCACAGGTCCAGTCCAGGGAGTTCACCGACGACATCTTCTTCCACGCGATCTTCTTCCTGCTGTGAACGGCGCATGCGCAGTAGGATCATTTCGACAGTACGATCTACTGCGCATGCGCGTGACTTTTGGCGCATGCGCAGTAGATCCGTACCGGCAAAATGATCCTACTGCGCATGCGCCAAAACGCCGTTCACAGCAGGAAGAAGATCGCGTGGAAGAAGATGTCGTCTGTGAACTCCCTGGACTGGACCTGCGCAGAAGGGTAAGTAACAAGTTAGGGGCATTTGCCCAGCGGGACGGGTAGGGGGGGGGGAGGAGAGGGTGGGCAACAAACGGGAGGGGGGGTGGGGGGGCTTGTGCCGACTAGGTTTCCTTCCCCTTTAAGGCCAGAAAGTAGAAAATTATTTTAGTTTAATTTTTAAACGCTGCCCTGTTTCGTGCAAGACACCACAGATATATTCATATTAAAATATTAGACAAAAAGTATGTTATAGTTATAAAATCCACATGATGTCTATATTAATTAGTATAGATATTCTTTGATGGCTGCATAGAAATTATTATTGTTAATATGATACATCAGTTCTGCCGTATAACACTTTATTAGTGATTGCTTCTAAACCATGTTTTGTGTGCTCCTTTGGAGCCAAAGAACTTCCATGACAAGAATAGTTTGGATGAATATTGTGGTCTTCGGAGAACCACTTTCAGAGAAAGTACAAAGACAATTCAAATTTGAAAGAAAAGCAAGTTGCATGCATTTTCCATTAAAATAGTTATATAAATGCAAAACAGACTGCATGAGAGTAGAATCTCAGGGAGGAATCAATAACTACTTTTACACATTTTGATGTTGGTAATTTTCTATAGCAACTGTGAATTGTTGATGTACAGGTTAAATTATTGACAGAATTAATGTGCGATATTTCTATTCTGCCTCTTATACTTGCGTATGGTAAATCAAAATACAAATAATTATTCCTTTGGACTAACAATTCTAACTTCACATAGATTTTATGTAGCTTAGTGAACCCAAAATATGTTTAGAAACCTTTTTAACCAGAGTGCATTCTATAGTTTACACCAGAGCACAGTGTATGTCACAAACTTACTGGAAATGTCATTTTTTTTCTGTGTCTAAGAATATGCAATTTTTAAGTAGGCCTTAATGTGCTATGTGCAATGTGTAATCGCTGTTGAATGAAGATAACACTGCAGAATACAAATACTGTAGTTTTTATTTGTGAATTATTTTTCTGCTTCAAATTCTTATTACATTTCATGCATTATCTTTTGCACTGAATTGTTATGGTATATCATTAATGATTAACTATAAAGGGAGTATCTGAGAAACTAGCTGAGTTGCTCTGATACAGTTTTTCCTTTGTAAAAATGATGTTTCCTATTGATGTTATCACCTGTATTGGAACTGAATAAATCACACAATAATTTCTAGTCTGTTTTTCGTTGCTATGATATTTCTTTATTTTGAAAGTGAATTTGCATTGCCTGCCATCTGATCTTAAGTAGAAAGCGGTATAGATTAATGAAGGTATTGGAGAGATTGTAAATTATGTTTTTAAAGGCGATTACTCTTATTTTAAATCCATAAACAAGTTTTCATTACCGAACTTATGTACTATGTGGATAATACAATATAATGTGGATAATATAATGTAATATTTCCAGTAAATAATCCATGGTAGAAATAGTCTTTCACACAAAATGTATGGAATATACAGAAAAATGAAAGTTTATTATATGACCTTCATCTGAATACTAATAGGCCTCTAATGTTTTTGTGGTTCTCTATATTCAATAACCATTATTTATACCAATAACACACATTCCTGCCTTAAATTAGATCACCCTGCTAAAATGTTTATAATTTACACTTGGAGAAATGTCTCTGTGCAGTAATCCAGAACAACCAGAGAGTTCTGTCGTTATTCTACCTCCACAAAACTGATAACTGGTTTGTTGCTAAGAGCTTCTGCACTGGGACAAATATGCCTAGTGCTGATGAACAAGCCTCATTTTACTTGAAATACATGTGAATAGTTTAATGTATTTTTTTTTTTTTTTTTTTTAAAGGTTAATTTTTATTAAATTAAATTTTAACAACAGAAAATTAGAAGGAAGAAAACATGTGAATAGTTTATACAAGAATTATATAGCTGTCAGCTAAATCAGCCCACCCCACACACACAACACACTCAATACAAGGGCTGTCATAGGAATTATCCTAGTGAACCACAAGCACAATATTCTTCAGTTAAGCCACAAGTTGTGGGTCCTTTCATTAAGAAATTCAGAATAAAATCCCAGTCAGGAAGCATCATTAAACAGAACTATTTATCAACATAGATCAGTATGATTTATAGACTCCTAACATGTCCATAGATCGGTGGGGTGGCAAGGAAATGTATAGACTTTAGCAGACAGCAGACAACTTGTACTGGTCTAGGATATCTAGTTGAAATAAGTTTTCTTGAAAACATCATCTGGCATATAAACCCTTAAAGGAACAGTTCAGTGTGAAAATAAAAACTGGGTAAATAGATAGGCTGTGCAAAATAAAAAATGTTTCTAATATAGTTAGTTAGCTAAAAATGTAATTTATAAAGGCTGGAGTGAACAGATGTCTAATAAAACAACCAGAATCCAACTTCCTGCTTTTCAGCTCTATAACTCTGAGCTAGTCAGCGACTTGAAGGGGGGCCACATGGTACATTTCTGTTCAGTGAGTTTGTAATTGATCCTCAGCATTCAGCTCAGATTCAAAAGCAACAGAAATGACCCATGTGCCCCCCCCTCAAGTCTCTGATTGGTTACTGCCTGGTAACCAGGGTAACCAGTCAGTGTAAACCAAGAGAGCTGAAAAGCAGGAAGTAGTGTTCTGACTGACATGTTATACATGAAATCACTCCAGCCTTTACACATTACAGTTTTGCCTAACTAACTATATTAGAAACATTTTTTATTTTGCACAGCCTATCTATTTACCCAGTTTTTATTTTTACACTGAACAATTCCTTTAAGGGTAGAATAGTCAAATACATCCTATCACAATGGTTCCATTGAACTTATTCATTTCACGTTAGCTCACAGAGGTGTGAAAGTCTTATCCAGTCACAATGGTCCAGGTACGGGATCTGTTATCTGATAAGCCATTATCCAGAAAGATCTGAGCCATTTTAATCAAATCATTAAAATGTTTCACAATGATTTCCTTTTTCTTTGTATTGATAAAACAATACCTTGTAAGTAATCCTTATTAGAGACAAAACAAGCCTGGTGAGCTTAATTTATTTTTCAAAGTAAGGAGGTTTAGGTCCCACATACATTTTTAAAACCTTGGTAGGATAGAGAACCAGCTTCGGTTCTGGCTAGTAGGAAGCTTTAGTCTCAGGTTGGAGCTGACAGTGTCTTGGTGGCAACTACATTGTCAAAAGTCCAGATCCAGCAAGTAAGAGAGTTTCTGCAGAGAAACAAGGATATTTTTTCTGATTTGCCTGGGAGCAAAAGGTAATAGAGCATGACATCATTAGAGAGCCAGGAGAAAAGGTGTGTCTTAAGCCTTACCGCATTCCAGAGGCTAGCAGGAAGGCTGTCTCAGACGAGGTAAAAAATATGCTGATGTTAGGAATCATTGAAGAGTTGCAGAGTGAATGGTCTAGTCCCATCGTGTTGGTACCCAAGCCCAATGGTACTCTGCGATTCTGTAATGATTTCTGAAAACTCAACGAAATTTCCAAATTTGATGCCTATCCCATGCCCCAGTAGACAAACTTATAGAGAGGTTGGGTCCTGCCCGGTATATCACCACTTTGGACCTCACAAAAGGGTATTAGAAAATACCCCTAACTCAGCAAAGGAGAAAACAGTTTTCTCCACTACAGATGGCCATTTTCAATATAGAAAAATGCCCTTTGGTTTACAAACAGCCCCAGCTAAATTCCAAATGGCAGTGGACAAGCTTTTGAGGCCCTAATCAAAGGTACACCTATGTTTACCTGGATGACATTGTCATTTTTAGTAGGGACTGGGAGTCCCATTTGCCTAAAGTCCAGGCATTTCTTGACTCCTTGAGAAATGGAGGATTCACAGTAAACCCAGAAAAGTATGCCCTAGGTATGGAAGAGGCAAGGTACTGTAACACCTATTTGGGCTGCATAGCACACAAAAAGTTAAACTGTCCAGCTAGCAGTAGAAGCATGGATTACACTGCGACTTACAAAACAAGGTCAGGGCCTTCGCCATGTGGAAGTGTTCCCTCTATGGTGTAGTGCAACTACATCCCCCAGGCTAATGTGCATACAACAAAGATGGGCGCCAGGAGGTTCTTGCAGTAAAACAGAAAACGGTTTATTTAACAATGCACAAGGCAAGTGACCACAGGTTTAGTACTCACGCAGGAGCTGAGGCAATAGCACATTTCTCACACAGAGCTGCAAGCATTAGGCATTTCTCACAGATGAAAGGTCTCCATTAGGCATTTGCAGTATTCACACACATTCCCTCCTGGAAGTTGTCAGGAAAGCAGCTTCTACCCTTACAGTCCCTCTTCACTGAGGTCTCTGACTGGAGGCACACACAGAGCCTCTGGGAAGCTACTCCCTTCCTGCAAGAACCTCCTGGCGCCCATCTTTTGTATGTTTTGTGTGCACAGTAGCCTGGGGGAATGTAGTTGCACTACACCATAGAGGGAACACTTCCACATGGCGAAGGCCCTGACCCTGTTGTGAAAGTCGCAGTGTAACCCATGCTTCTACTGCTAGCTGGACAGTTTAACTATTTGTGTTCTATACAGCCCAAATAGGTGTTACAGCACCTTGGGTACATTGTTGGAAGAGGGCTAGTAAAACACCAGTTAAATAAGATAGATGACGTCCAGAACAGGCCCTGCCCTACAACAAAAAAAATGTACAAGCCTTCCTGGGAATGGTTGGGTACTACCGCAGGTTTGTCCCCGATTTTGCCACTATAGGCGATCCATTGACGGACCTGACCAAGCGTCGTAAGTCAGTTATGATTGAGTGGGACACGGGTGCTGAAAAGGCGTTTTTGGAGCTCAAGTCTGCATTTTGTCACCACCCTATCTTGGTAGCTCCAGATTTCTCCAAGGAGTTTATTGTCCAGACCGTTGCTTCAGATGTAGGCCTGGGAGCTGTGTTATCACAGGTCATTAATGGGGAAGAGCATCCCGTGGCGTTCCTCAGTAGAAAGCTGACTGCAGCAGAGAAAAACTATGCAATCCTTGAGCGAGAATACCTGACTATCAAGTGGGCCTTTATTACCATTTGGGAAGAAGGTTCCAACTGATCTCGGATCATGCTCCGTTCACATGGATGGAGCAGAAAAAGGGCAAATGCCAGAAACTGTGGTTCCTGGCATTTCAGGAGTTCAAGTTTAGGGTAGAGCAAAGACCCGAAAAACAGCACCCGATTGCTGATACTCTTTCCCGAGGAAGTAATAAATGTTCCCCTTCCCAAATTATATGCAAATTAGGATTCGGTTCGGTATTCTGCCGAATCTTTTGCAAAGGATTCAGGGTTCGGACAAATCCAAAATAGTGGATTCGGTGTATCCCTACTTTCAAATGTAATCAGTGCTTTATTCTTGCCTATTGACTCAGCCCACTTTTTGAGCTATGGAATTACCCCATCCTCCAGGATGAAAGTAGCTTCAGGGCTCCCTGGAGTCAATAGGTACAGTTATGCACATTTCAGCAGAAGAGATGAACAGATGAAATGGAGCTTGGTGCAAATGTATGAAAGTGCAAGAAGTGTGTATGGAGACAAATACTGTATTGCATCTAATTTCAAGTGGCCTCACTTGTGGAGGCAGTTGTAACATAACATTTCTAAAATGCTTTCAAATCAATATAGGTTTACACATGTGACATTATATATATGACATAGCGTATATGATAACTCACAGTACAAGTTTGCAATAAAGTGGTTGGTGGAGACAAGAAGCAGTTGTGACAGAGGCCCGTCTGTTCTAAATAAGACATGTGAACACAGAGAAACATGCTAATACATAAGGAGACCAGCTACAACAATATCTCTAATAGAAATATTAAAATATTAATGGACTTCAAAGAAGAATTGGCTCTTCAGATTTTCAGCATCATCCATGGACCCCAAGCAAAGTTGGGGATCTTTAACCAACAACTACAAACCCCCATATAGTTGCTATCCAAAACTGAGGGTTCAAACTACATTTATTAGCAGGAAATGATAAACCAAATTATGATCTTGTTTATTAATGAATTAAAATAGTTCAATAATATTTATTTTCTACTTACTGCTGAAAAAACAAGAAATATTCAGTAACATATTATAGATCATTCATGAGCCATGGGGGAGTCAGTTAGAGTTTACTATTTGATAAATACAATTCTAAAACTCCCATAGGAATGAATAGAAAGTGCTTTTTTCTGTTGCAAGCTCTAATCTTACATTTTGGTAAATCTGCCCCTACCCTATATGTACACATATCACTCTCTCTCTCAACTTGAAGCTCTAAAGTTTTAATTGCAGAAGTGTTTACAAGAGGATTGTGGATTGTCTCATAACTCCGGAAGAGGTCTAGAGGATATACAGTACTTGTTCTTTTTGTTTTCTGTTTGCAGTGTCGGACTGGGACACCAGGGGCCCACCAAAAACCCTTAGACCAGGGGCCCACCCAAAAACCTTTAGACCAGGGGCCCACTCTAAGTATTATTTTCTTCCTTTCCTTACTCAACCTCTATTCCCCTATTCTCTTTTCTTTACATGCTATAACCTATTATTCTATCTATTTAGCCTCTTTGTTTTCATAGAAATAGGGAATGGCCATGAAATAAGCCAAATGTTTAGAAGCAGGAGGGCCCACTGACACCTTGTCCTACCGGGAGTTTTCCTGGTATCCCTGTGGGCCAGTCCGACACTGTCTGTTTGTACAGTTTGCGTTAGACCGAACAATTGTGATTTATTCTTTCAGGTCTAGAGAGAAAAATGTCACTGGGCTAACTTTATATTTGCAAAATGGCACATGCAGCTACATGATTGATAGCAAATATATGGTTTGCATTAACATGCCATGCAAAAAAAAAATGAAGTCAAGGTGGAAGCTTACATTGAATATGAGATCAAAGATGTCATCTGTTATGTTGGAGGGATAGATGAGATCACTTTTTATGTCAGCCTGATATACCTTCTGACGACACATTTTTTTTAGATCCTAAGGTAAAAGACAGTTATTAGTTAAGAAAATGTGTTTCACAAGTAGACTGCAATACTGTTAAATTAAGAGGGCTGTACAGGTTAGCAGTTAATGGAATTGCCCAAGTATGTCATTTATAGTATATGTCATTCATTTAAATCTCCAGCAGCCTACATATTTGTTGAAAAAGATTGTATGAAGACAAATGCTATAACATTAACAGTGTATAATACTCTTTGAACAATATTATTGTTTTTGCTCAGGTAATCGCTGCAACAAAGTACTGTATTTTAGGTTTAAGGTGGCCATAGATGCAAAGATCTGCTCATTTGGCAACATCGCCAAACGAGCGGATCTTTCCCCGATATGCCATTAACAAACATGGCTATATCGGGTGTAATCTGATTGTTCGGCCGCATGGATTACGATGTGCCCTGGGTTCCGGCGGGATCGGTCGGGTCAAAATCAAACCTGACCGATCGACCAAACGACCGATCTCCGCCGGACGAAAGAAGTCGGGACACGCCACACACGATCCGAAAATCGTACGAATCCTCGATTCGTACGATCGGATCTGTGTGTCTATGGCCACCTTTATTCTTGTGTAGGTGTTATTTTCTATTATAACAGCAGTGATTGTCCAAATTAAATGGTTAAAGGAGACTTTTTTTGAAAAATTTGGATTGGTCGTTTTTATTCTTATTTAAAGTTCATGGGAGTTTTTACAAACTACAATAAACTCTAAATTCGACCCTTGATAAATCTGCCCCTAAGTATTAACCATTTTCAGCATGGAATGTAGTATACTATGATTCTGATGTTCTGATACTTTCAGGAAGCAAAAACATAGAATAAAGTTAGAAATAGCCTTGTGTGCAAGAACTATTAAAAGAAGTAGGATAGAAATGTTGTACATTAGGGTCTGGACTTCTCTACCAGCCCAGGGCAACCACAGTCCTTTAGCAGTAAAGATCTGTGTCTCTGAAGATGCCCCAGTTGCTCCCCATCTTCTTTTCTGTTTATTCACCGCACATGCTCTGTGCTGTTGTCACTTACTGAGCTTAGGGACCCACTCACAATATACAGTACACATAGAATATAAATGTCACAGTATAAGGCTGATTAGTAATTAATACAGATAATTACTACATGGTAGCACAGAAACCAGTGTAATTAGCATCAGAATTTAATAATCAGCCCTGTAGCATCAGCTTATATTACAGGTCAACCTCATTTTCTGCTTGATAATTTGCGACAACAACAGCTGATCAGAGCCCACTGAGCATGTGAGTGCCACAGACACTTTCCAAAATGGTGGCCCCCTGTGATAAGTTTGAAGTCCTGAATCATTGCTGCTATTGAGAAGCTGAAACTTTAGGCTGGTGCAATAAGTTCAGAATATAAAATATGGCATTTTGAAACAAGTTTTTTTTTTTATTCGTTTATTTTATTTATTTATTCATTTATTTATTTTAGTGTTGTATCCCTTGAATGGATATTCAATACCCTATTATTTACCAAGGCTTTTGTGTATATATATTTTCCAAGGCTTTAAATGGAAGTTCATATTACAATTAGGACAATATGAATAGAAATGTGTATTTGGTTTTCATTTCTTATATATATTTTAGTTTTGGTTGTACCGGCCACAAGCTCCGTGTAGACCCAGTCTGTAAGGATATGTGCAGCAGGTTGAATGATCACATTGACAGATAGCTTACTCAATGAAAAAAGACTCCAGAAATGTTCTCCAATGCTTCTTTATGCTTCAAGGTAGCAAATGTTAAACATAGAGGCCTTTTTCATAGGTAAATTTCTAATGGATTTACACAGTTTACACACACTGCAGTCTCTTCATAACACACTAAACCAAGGGGGAGGTTACAGAAGAAAATGGAGGGCGGGAGTAACTATCTAGCAAGAAACAGTGGGGGTGAAAGGATGATACCAAATACCATTATAACATAACATATAATATCAACTGCGTGGCAGCACAATGACGGAACCTGAAATTTAAGCAATGAAATATAATAGTGACTAGCCTCATTATCAGTTTGCTTTGATCCCTTTGGTACTCTGTTGTAACTTGCAGTTTGACCCATAATGGATATTGTTCATTTATAGCAGCCCTCTATCACAAAAGCAGATTTCTAGTCAACTACAAAGCACTTCCTTCAGTCCAACTTTCAAATGTTCCCCTCTGTGTATGATAGGTTTGTATCGCTTCAAGAATAACCCCATCTATGCTTTGTGTCTCTTATTAAAATATCATTTACAAGTATAGAATCCATTTTCCAGAATGCTCGGGACCTGGGGTTTTCTGGATAACGGATCTTCATACTTTAAGTCTACTAAAAAATAATATAAATATTAAATAAGCCAAATATGCTGGTTTTACTTCCAGTAAGGATTAATACATCTTAGTTTGGATCAAGTACAAGATTCTGTTATATTATTTTTAAACATGTGAATTATTTGGATAAAATGTGGTCTATGGGAGACAGGTATTCCGTAAGTCAGAGCTTTCTAGATAATGGGTTTCAGGATAACGGATCCCATACCTGTATATGATACAGAATGGCAAAAGCAGCTACCACACCAGCTTTTGTTGTTTCATGTTAGTCCTTTTGCACCCTTTGGGACACTATTTAATAATAGTATGGTAAAGATAACAAATATGTGTCATTATTGTTGATGTTACTGTGGTTAATGTACCCCCTAATTAAACTAAAATATTTTATCGCTTAGAATACTCCGATAGTTTTAACACAAATGTATCTCCCAACTGTATTTTCTACAGTAATTTCTTCTTAGTCTGCAGTAATTGTGATATAATTGTCAGCTGAATGAGAAAGCTTAGACTGTTTTGTCTCACGCAGATGAATTTACAGGAGTATAATGAATTTTATATTTGCTTCTTTTTTTCTTCTTTGAAAGGATATTCAATACCCTATTATTTTCAAAGGCTTTTGTGTTTATATTCAAAAGTTCTCTGATATGATCCAAGTAGTTTGATTAATAAAAAGGTTCATTTACAAGAGCTTTATGTAGAAGCCTGATATTTTTAAATGAAATGTTACAGAATATTCTATATTCAACACCTCATTGTAAGAAAAATACCGACAAGCCAGTGACATTTTCAAACCGTATTAAACTGTTAACATATATGCAAATATTCATTCTGACACTGATTGCCATAAAATCGATTAAAAACATTTTTTCAATTACATAAATAACTGAAGTTTCGTAGAATTCAACAGGATTATACTGCACTCACAAGAAAAATGAAAAGAGATTATTCTGCATATACTCTGTGCAGAATTAAATCATTCAATTAATTAGCTATGGACACCGCAGGCTTTTCGAGCATATATGTGCATTTCTAGCTACCTAATTTCACAATCACATTATTTCTGCTCCATATAAAGGCTTTTTTTTACTCAGTGGATATACACTTGCTTTTCATTAATCTTTCAATAATTCTATTTATAGGAGTGAGAGGACAGATTTAACATCATTACTAAAAATCCTACTAAATCCGAAAATGCAAGAATCTGACCCCCATCTAGAAGTTTAAAGATAGATAGATACCTGCATCTGTCTATAAACCTGTACCTATACATAGATACAGGTAGGCAACAAGCTGGCTTTATGTGCAGACTCTATTTCCTGCTTTTCAGTTCTATAACTCTGAGCTAGTCAGCAAATTGAAGGGGGGCCACATGCTACATTTCTGTTCAG
Organism: Xenopus laevis; assembly: GCF_017654675.1. NCBI lineage: Eukaryota > Metazoa > Chordata > Amphibia > Anura > Pipidae > Xenopus > Xenopus laevis. The sequence continues at coordinate 79,652,546 of NC_054379.1, forward strand.
TGAGTTTGCAATTGATCCTCAGCATTCAGCTCAGATTCAAAAGCAACAGATATGACCCATGTGCCCCCCCCCCTCAAGTCTCTGGTTACTGCCTGGTAACCAATCAGTGGAAACCAAGAGAGCTGAAAAGCAGGAAGTAGTTCTGGCTATTATGTTACACATCCAGTCACTCCAGCCTTTATACATTACATTTTTGGTTAACTATCTATCTTAGAAGCATTTTTTATATTGACTATTTACCCAGTTTTTATTTTTATACTGAACAATTCCTTTAAGGCTAAACATAAGAACCAGTCTCTCTGAAAGAGCAAATACAGTAGCTCTACAAAGTGCTATGTTGTTTCTGTTCTGTTGTAAATGTTTTATTGGATATAAGATTACACATTTACCATAGTATTTTACATTTATAAACTGTAATGTATTCACAATAGTATTTTACTACACATATAGTCATTATCAGAAGGTTGCAAAACTAGGCCATACCGCCTGACTGGCTAAGGCCCCCAATAAATACATCTTTTGAAAAAAGCAGAGCATTAACATGTTTTTTAATGTATTCATGTTTTAAAAATGTGTATTTATAATTTGCAATTTGAAGCAATTTTATTGTGAGGGCATTTGATTTCCACATGGAAAAAAGCTCTAGCATTGCTTTATAACCTTAAACCATATTCTGCATTGTTCACGGAAAATGGCAATTTATTTGATGTAACCATGGCAATACCAATTAAAGATTAATCAAGTCATAGCTAAAGGCAGATATAGCAATGCAGCTGAATCTAAAACTGTTAGCCGTGGCAGAGCCTTGAAAATAAAACAAAAGGCCAACAGATTCGGAATTCAAGAATGTAATAACAGAGATGATTTACAACAAATGGATATGAATGTATTCATAACAAATTTTATGATACAGTGAGGGATATATGGACACGTTCAGGGCCGGGCCAAGGTAGTTTGGCACCCTAGGCAAGGGCTTCAATCAGCTCTCCCCCCCATCTTGTATTACCATTTCCCACCTTACCATTACGTTTTTTTAAAAAACAAACCTTACAACTCATAATTAAAATTTTTCATTTATATAAATATTGCCCCAAATCTGTTCCTGTGCCAGCCATAAAAATTGCCCCCAAATCTGTTACTGTGTCAAGAGCCAGCTATAAAATTTTTCCCCAAATCTGTACCTGTGCCAGCCATAAATATTGCCCCCAAATATGTACCTAGGCCAGCCATAAATATTGCCCCATAACTGTACCTGTGCCAGCCATAAATATTGCCCCCAAATCTGTACCTGTGCCAGCGGTCAGCCATAAATATTGCCCCAGATCTGTACCTGTGCCAGCGGTCAGTCATAAATATTGCCCCAGATCTGTACTTGTGCCAGCGGTCAGTCATAAATATTGCCCCAGATCTGTACTTGTGCCAGCGGTCAGTCATAAATATTGCCCCAGATCTGTACTTGTGCCAGCGGTCAGTCATAAATATTGCCCTAGATCTGTACCTGTGCCAGCCATAAATATTGCCCCCAAATCTGTACCTACGCCAGCCATAAATATTGCCCCATAACTGTACCTGTGCCAGCCATAAATATTGCCCCCAAATCTGTACCTGTGCCAGCGGTCAGTCATAAATATTGCCCCAGATCTGTACCTGTGCCAGAGGTCAGTCATAATTAGGAACAGGAAGCATCAGAAAATAAGGACAGTCTGATTTTCTCCAGTTCTCTTCAACCCGCGCCACACCAACGCGCCAGCCCAGCTCTCTGCCTCTCTCTCTCTGCTGCCCACTATATATTGATAATATATCAATATATATTGATATTTTATCTCACATAATTACTGAATTTTAGATTGATCTCAGAGAATAGGAGAACTGTATATAAAGTCCCTGAGGATTCAGCTAAAATGATAGTCAAGCTGAAAGCAGGTGAACAGAAGTGACAGCTAGTATGATGTAAGTTCTTGACAAAGGCTTTTTGGGCAAATGTTTGTTATACATTACTGTGGATCCATGAGTCAAATGCAAAGCAATATTCACAGTATTTATGTAGAAAAAGTTGCATCTTTGGATCTTGTAACAGTGGTAATGTATTGAATAGGTATACTGGTACTGTGCTTTTAAAAAAATACCATTCTGCAGTAAACGAGGTTATGAGCCATTGGCCAATACCACATAAACAGGAATTTTTTTTGCTTACTGTGGCATGGAATGAATCATATTTGTATGCATGTAACATAGAAAGACCCATGTGTCTATCTTTCTGTCTGTCTATCTATCTGCCAGTCATCTAACTATCTAACTATCTTTAAATTTGTTTGAGTGAGAATTAAGTTTAAGGGGCACATTTAAATAGGGTCGAATATCGAGGGTTAATTAACCATCGATATTCGTCTGTCAAAGTTAAATCCTTCGACTTCGAATATCAAAGTCGAAGGATTTACCGCAATTCGTTCGAATCGAACGATTCGAAGGATGTAAAATCTATCGATCGAACGAAATTCCTTCGATCAAAAAAAGCTTAGAAAGCCTATGGGGACCTTCCCCATAGGCTAACATTGAGGTTCTGTAGGTTTTAGGTGGGGAAGTAGGGGGTCGAAGTTTTTTTTAAAGAGACAGTACTTCGACTATCGAATGGTCGAATAGTCAAACGATTTTTAGTTCGATTCGAAGTCGTAGTTGAAGGTCGAAGTAGCAAATTCGATGGTCGAAGTAGCCAAAAAAACACTTTGAAATTCAAAGTTTTTTATTTTCTATTCCTTCACTCGAACTAAGTAAATGTGCCCCTAAATGTTTTCACATAAGCAGTTAAATGTAATGGTCTGGTACATTATCTGTTACTAATATATCACTTACTGCCAACATGGCTGAAATTTCCTAATGATTCTAACTAATGATTCTATGATTTATATTCTGTTGTATTATTACTATTATTAACATTAACCATAAAAATAATAATAAAAGTGTCACTGTGTTTCTTAAGGAGTTTGTCCTTAATGGTACATCTGAATATGCTCTTATAGAGAATTACATTTTTTTCCAGTTTCATTTTTGAATTGTTTCTTTGTGAGTTTGTGAACCCACGCACAAGATATCATACAATAACAGTGCAATTAAAACTGTCAATGTAATAACTGTCCAATAGTGGACTGGAAAATGCTAATTTTTTTCTAACTTTTGTAATTGTTTTTCTGACGAGGACTTTTATTACATACCCCCATCATAGCAGTAACTCCCTTATATTTGTTAGTGAATACCCATGTCCCATATCTAATAACTATAATATTATAATCTAACACAGGTATAGGATCTGTTATCCAGAAACCCATTATCCAGAAAGCTCAGAATTACGGAAAGGCAGTCTCTCATAGACTCCATTTTATCCAAATTTAAAAAAAAATATTTCCTTTTTCTCTGTAATATTAAAACAGTGCTTTGTACTTGATCCAAACTAAGATATAAGAAATCCTTACTGGAAACAAAACCAGCCTTTTGGGTTATTTAAAGTTTACATGATTTTCTATAAGACATAAGGTACGAAGATCCAAATTACATAAAGATCCGTTATCTGGAAAAGCCCAGGTCCCAAGCTTTCTGGATAACAGGTCCCATACCTGTAATTGTTCTAATTATTAACAAGTGTTCTAGTGTACTTATGTCAAGGACCCTATAAAAACTTTTAAAAAGATTGCTTTTTTTAATACCAAATCAATCATTTTACACACTGAAACAGGCGTCACATGGATTCCAAAGAAACACTACATATGTCCCACCTATCACCTATGCATTATATAACATTTTTCGTTCTTCCATGTCTGAAACCTGCACTTGTGCGCAAGCATATGCTCAACTATCCTCCTTAATTTTTACACACTTAGGCGCAGATTTATCAATGGTCGAATTTGGAATAAAAAAAACACGGATTTTTTTTTCGGGTGAATAGGCCTTTTTCCGTTCTAATTCGAATCACACAAATCAAAGTAACATCGTATTTGATCGGTTCTAGGAGGTCCCCCATAGGCTAAAAGAGCAATTCAGCAGGTTTTAGATGGCGAATGCTTGAAGTCGAAGTTTTTTCAAATTCAAATCAAATTTGGACTATTCCCTAGTCGAAGTACACAAAAAATAGCTTGAAATTCTAATTTTTTTACTTTGAATTTTCACTTCGACTCTTGATAAATCTGCCCCTTACACTCATATACCATTTAACTAGTACAGGTCATGTGCCATTAGTGATCTGGCATCACAGGTATTGTGTTTTAAAGGTCCGCTTACTTTTTGGCCACTTTAACCACACATAAAACAGGCAGTATATTTTCTTAGCAGTAGAAATATATGCCATGAAATATATACGTATCCACAATGTACATTTTGGAGTCTCTAAATGCCAAATAGTTTTGTTTATCCTATGCATAACAGGCATTAAACTGTATCTTTACCCAACATAAAATGCAGTGAGTGCTTTGACTTTTCAATAATAATATGGTCCATATTGGATTCTTCGTATCCGATTTCTATGCACTAATGTCATTTTGGCGTCTCTAAATGCCCAACTTTGGGCCAGTTTCAATTCTGTGAGAAAAAGGTATATTCAATTTGAGATGAAATTCAATTCAGCAAAACTTATCTCATGGTTTATCATGTGAAAACTCCATTGAAGTCTATGGGGAAAAAACTGGAACTGAATTTGGAGAAAAGTCTTTTCTCCTCGAATTGAATCTCGTCCATGACATTTCACATGCTAAACAATAGACAACGTTTTCTGACTGAATTGGATCTGACCCTGTGTTTGTTAATCCTATGCACACTAGACATCCAATGGTTTGGCGGACTACTGGTCCTTATATTTAGAATGTTTTTTTCTTGGTACCTAATGAGGCTTCCCAAAAAATCAGGATTTTCCTATATAAAATAAAATATGTTTTTTAAAAAGTTGGATTTTCCTATATAAAATGAAATATTTTTAAATAAAATATTTTTCTGGTATATATCCCTAAAAAAAAAGCAATTTTTCTTTTTTCAGAAGTTAGAGTTGTAAATTCTATTTCAGAAGTGGAAAAAAGTCAACTGAGTGCAAAATACAAGCTAGGCACATACAGGCAGATCTGCATGAACAAACATGGTGATTAGGAGCGAGTTAACACACTGGTAATTCAGTAAAGAGATAAACAATGAGTTCAAAACTGTAATATCTGTGGCATCCAGGTGCTTGTAGCCTAGAAAGGTGACCATCATGGGCGTCCACAGAAAATTTTCCGGGGGGGGGGCAAGGGCATCGAGCAAATGCAACAAAGCCTCTATACAGGTGTTGAGGTAATGCAAGGTTTGTAGGAAATGAATTTATTGGCAGATCTCTGAAGTCACCCACAGCTTGCATAATTGTGCAGCTAGGGGACTGTTCAAGTTAAGAAGCAAATCATGAGTATGTATTGCACTATTTATATCTGCTATTTTAGGTAATTCTGCAATGAATGCCTTTTTTTGTAGCTACACATCTTTGTCTACACTATATGGGAGAGTAGGTACAGTGTATTTTAATGTGCCTCCACCCAGGGGCAGGATAGACTGGGCTGTGATAACCCTCCCTGGGAATATCTTTGATCCACAATCACTCACAGAGGAAAGGCTAAGAGGTATATATATATATACACAGTGTAACAGCCTGGATCAATTTTATATTATAATGGTGATTGTTTGGTATCTGAGCTGCTAGAGGATCCCCACTAATGTGGCAGTTTCTTCCGAGTACTACAAATGGCACCCTTTTGGCTTTCCATGCCCTGAAGAGAGCACACTCTGTTCTTCAGAGCCCTGACAAGGACTGCCTTTCCTTCTGCACCCTAAATAGAGATTTACACACACAGTAATATGTGGGCCCTTGCAGCACCTTTCTCTTACTCTCCCTGCTTCCTGTCCCAGCACTTCCTCTGCAGCATTCCTTCCTGTCAGTTCACAGGGTGGGGACATCTCCCCTTCCTTGCACTCTTCCCCTTCCTTGCACAGAAACAACACAGAGGGAGATACAGGCATTCAAACACAGCCTCCCTACACATAACATGTTAATAGGTGATATTATTTGAGAAGAAAAGTTCTATCTTTATTCCACAATACTGTTAGTAATAGGGGCCCAGGTTCAATAACCATCAAATTGTATTGTATTCACAGATACACAGAAAATAGAATTAATCACACAACATTGCCTGCTGTACCCAGAAAAGGCTTAGAGCCAACAGTGCCACTTAAGGAGGATTCAACTTTAAATTAAAAAAATACACCCTACCCCCCTACTCTACATAGAGGGGTCTATATAGGGTAGGGGGTAGGGTTTTTTTTTATTTATGGTTGAATTCTCCGTTAGGTACACAAAAAAACCTTTAGTGTAGCAGCCTCAGATAGCCATCCCTCACCACCACCTTACTGCACACACAGTCTCACATACAAACACAAAATCACACACACAATCATGTACAAACATACACACCCCCATACTTGGATGCACACAAGCAAACACATGCTCAGTGTTTCACAGACACAATCACATGCACACACACACAAGCAGAGAAATTGTCTAACCCAGTCTCATTCTAACACACACACTCACACAGCATCATGTGACCAGGGTGTGGCTCAGGAAAGATACAATGTAAAGGGTTTGATGCTGCGAGTGGCAGAGAGGCCTGTAATGTTATCAAGAGAGAGACTAAGAATCAACACTCACTGAGATCTTAAACACCATTATGGGGATCTAGAGCATTTTTTTGCCCTGTTTAATTCCAAGGGTAGCAAGTGCCCCTTTCACTTGCTCCTTCCTGTGGAGGCCTATGGTGAGTGGATACATCCAAAAATGCAGGCTGGTTTATGCTCCTATTATTCTACAAGAAGGAGACTATTGAATTCTTGCAAATTTGCCCATTGTGTTTTACAGAGCTTCTTGTGCTAAATGACAATGCATCACAGCTAGCCAGCATGTGGGGGCGCAGTATGGTATATATTATCTTTCCAGGGAAAGGAGTTAAAGTTTTGTTTTATTGTGTATTTGCCTACAATGTGTCGGGATGTGCAGATCTCTGTGAGGGCACCACAGGGGCATACAATCTGGCACCAAACTCAAAATAAAATCTAAAGATGCCGGTTAAATGCTGACCGTAGGTCTTTAATAAGAAGTTACTGAGTGCGCTCTAGATTAACTACTATTTGACCGTTCTTGACTCCTTGCTTGTTTCTGACCATTCCTGATTGCTTCCTGCCTCTACCAGTGCCTGTTTTTCTGACTGACTCTGCCTTACCCAATGGTTACCGTGATATTGGCATTTGGCTGTTTTTCCTGTAGATTACTTCCACCTTGGTCCTGACAACCACATACTTAGCCTTAATGTGCAACCAAATGCTTTTCCCCCACAAGGAATGATTGTTAATATCACAGCAAATGAAAAGCCAGTGCAGCATATTGCCTGCTATTATATTACAGTAGAACATTTGTAAAATGTAAGAGAAAGTGTAAAATCAGGGAAATGTACTATGCACAATATATAGGTGGTATATAGCGCAAAAAAGTTATGTAAAATGAGGGAAATCAGGGTATGTAAAATTGTATTGTTGTGATTGATAGGTGTGACTGTCATGTATACTTTTTGAGAACAGATCCTCCAGTACGTGACTGCCCCTACTAATAGTAAAAAATTAAATCAGTTAACCAAATATTCCTAAGGTAAAAACCACAGATGGAAACTAGCATGCATGTTATTATATTTGGTTCCACAAGGCCCTCTGTTCTTCAGGAACATGCAGCACTGAAACCATTAAAACCATAGTGTGAATCAAGTCATTTCAGACTCCTTATAGAATATTTTACTTATACAGTACTCATTTATTGCTTAGGTGACTTGCTATATTTAAAAGGTAATTGTTATTAATACTATATTGAATAGGACATTACTGTACATAATAAACCTTTCAGATGGTCTTAGTTATTTTCTGTAAGGGGGAAATCTAAGTGAAAAAAGAAATATTAAACTGTCAAGGCAGCAGCAATATCATTTCAAACTTTGCAATACTTGCTGTTTTGAAATGAAAGAAATGTGCGCATTGACATTAAAGGCTGTATCACAGGTAATAAAATCAAGCTTGAGTGCAAGTCTTCTTATACACTGAAGACCTAAAAGTATGTACGAAAACACAACACAGATAAAAGTTAATTCTTTTTCCAGCTACACTGATGGAAAAAAACTGCGGACATTCAAGGTTCGAAATAAATTCACATGTGGAAATGGTTAGGTAATCTAACAGTCTAGAAAGGAACTGATCTCTTGAGTGCAGCTAGGAGTTATGTCTCCTTACTGTAATGTCACTGAAAGATCTATTATTCATATTGTGAAAGCTGATGAAAAACCTGAAATTCAGAAATAAAGTCCATTTTAAATGTTTGATAAAATATCCATATTTATAAAATATATATATTGCAACTGTACCTAAATATAAGATGAGCGGAACTATATTTATTTAGTGGCTAAAATGTAGTTTTTAGATAAGAAATTTTTTGGGTGTAGGACATAAACAAAAATACAGCCATATTACTTTTTAACCCTCCTATGAATGTTTATGTATATTTAGCTTTTTCTTTGGGTCATGCCAAGGATTTATGGGCTGAAATATGCACCAAAGCATTTTTCCAAAGACAGGTCAACATAAATTGGGGATTATAAGAAAACATATATCACATACTTATATAAATCTGATTTCCAAGTTTAATGGTTACTGTAACCATATACCGGTGATCTTACACTAAGAATTGTCTACTAGAGAATGACAGACAATGGTTTGCTTATCCACATGTGGTTTATTTTGCCATATATCTCTAGAGTCCTTGAGTATTCTATAATCCTCTACATTCTAGTTTTAGACAAAACCTTACATCATCAAACATAAATATGTTTGCAGTGAATTCTTGTGTGATAAAGTGGAGAGCAGCAGGGTAAGAATAGAGACTGAAGGACTTATGGCTAGAGACAAGAGGTAACATAGTTGTTTGGGTTAAAAAAAAATAAACAAATCTCCATTAATTTCAACCAACAAATAATGCTTAAGAGAGTTTATGTAATGTTCTCCTTATATAGTTTTGGGGCATGGTTCAGGAATATAGAGAACCTATTAGGCATCTTGATGATGCACAGTTTGGATGAATGTATAAAACAAATAATTTATCCAGAGTTTTGGGGCAATGCTCCTTCGAAGTCATGTGCTCATGTGCACGTTCACAAATTATAAGGCCAGCAAGCACATCACTTTGTGGCACACACAAATAATTTGGGTGAAAACACAGCCTCTGTGCACAAAGAAATATAATTTTTGCACACCTGTTTTAAAAGTACACACATAAAATAATTTTTGCACACATGACCAAAACAGAAATTAGATGGAATGGAGGTCCTAAAGTGATTTTCTGTCAACCAGTAACTTTTCATTACCACTCTGCATTAGAGCACACAAAAGGTTAAAGAAAGATTTTTGCCGCATAGATCCAAGATCTGACACAAAAATAAAAGTGCCTGTGCAAACAATTTTCAAAAGCTGTCAAGCCTACTGTTATAAACTGCTCTTGAATAGATTCCTGTTTTTATAAAGGGTGGGCAAGGAAAGCTTTTAAAGTAGTGAGAGGAACTGAAGGTATTTGCATTTGTTTTTAGTAAAAGTTGAATGTTTGCTTTATATAGTCAACTCAATATTGTATGATGGTTGGGATTAGGTCCCCAGTGTGCACAGAACTATTTATGTTTTACTGTATATTTGAGTGCATGTCACCACAGCAACCTTGTCCATGCCTCCTTTTGAGTGTAACGAGCTGTGACATGCTACACTGATTGACTGGACTGCCTTCTGAATGCTTTTAAAAGGTCTTATGATCTGCAATGTATTTTGTATTGTCTTTGCTACTGAAAAAAAATGTAAAGGACAACCAAAAAAATGTGGTCAACATACATGAATCCTTATTGTATTAATTATTTTAACTGCCCTGGTTTAAAAGAAATGTCAAATTGACTAAATGAGGAAATGATTAATATTAATACACCAGTCATCCATAAGGATATGTTTAGTTATGTGTGACCCATTCTGTGGTTTAAGTGTAATACCTGTAACGCTAACTTGGGCTAGGCAGACCAAAAAGGGGTTAATATCCAGCTAGTAATAGGATTACAATGTAATTCTCCTACCGCACACCTGTAGTTCACCAATCCTGCAAGCTGGTGGTGCGTTCCTTCTGTTGACCCGGCAGGGGTGGTTTATTTGTTAAAGTGCCCGTGCGGCCTATGTTATGTGGGACAGACTTCCAGAGCGTTTAAAACCCGGATGAATGAACATAAGATTAGAATAAGGAATTATAAACCTGAAGAGAAGGGTGAAGGGGCTACTATAGGCCAAAAAAAAGAGAAAGAAAAAGAGAAATTTAAAAAGGAAACCCTCCTGGCGAAACATTTTTTCGAAGCAAAACATAACATTTCACAACTCAGATGGCAAATATTGGAGGTTATACACAGGCAGAAAGGTGAAATAGATAAGAGGTCACTGTTGAGACGGGAGGCCTTTTGGATTTGGCAGCTAAAAACACTCACACCAAAGGGCCTTAACGAGAATTTTAGTTATATGTGTTTCTTATGAGAGAAAAACTGTTTTTAACCTTCTTGCATGTTTTTATTTATTTTTTACAGATAAGAACTGCTGAATGATCACATATAATATTAAGGGTTATTAGAAAATCCCAAGAGCAGTAAGGTATTATAATACAACACATGGATTTTTGCAATATGGTGTTTAATGTATGTGGTTTTTTAAAAAAATTTGTTTAAAAAAATGTTTTTGATACCATATTTTATATATATAATAATTATTGCACTTGGGCACTTTAAGATAGAAAAAGATCATTTTGTAACCTGTCTTACCAAATTGATTGCTTTATTGTATGTTACATATAGGTTGAATTTCCTGTATCCCACATAAGGGTTAATTTTTGTGGCAAACTGCATGATGGGAAAAGAAGGCGTGGGAAGTTGGGTTTAAATGGGTGACTGCACAAATAATTGTATCCTAAAGAAGGGTAGGTGTTTCCCCCCCGAAACGTTGATGTTTGGTGGCTGAATAAAAGGGGATATTCCCCGACTGCATTAATCGGTGTGTGTGCGGATCCGTTTCTTTTACACATTGACAGCTAGTAATAGGAGGATGGGTTACATGTGACTCAACACTTCAGGTCAGGGCCTTCACTAAGTGGAAGATTCCAATGAAGGATGTAGTGCAACTACAACTCTCAGGCTACTGTGCATGTAAAATAGGAAAATGATGGACGCCAGGAGGTTCTAATGGTGAAACAAAAGATGGGTAGTTTATTTGTTCAAGATAAATGACCACAGGTTTACTTACATATGATGAGGTATAGGCAGATGTAACATCACATGCTAGAATAGTTTGGATGCCACAGCTGAGGAATGTGACTCCCATAAGGCATTGTAGTCAAGCAGTATTAGGAATCCCCGGCAGATGTACCTTGCAGTGGTCCGGATCCCACCCAGTGTAGTGGTCAGGGAGAAGGAGTCTAGCCTGACGCCCTATCCACTGTGGTCCCTTCACTAAAGGCAATCTAGGAGTCTTGGGAAGCTGCTTCCCTGCTACAGATCCTCGATGGAGCAAAAAGCTGCTCTTGATATCTCAGCTCTCTATCTTACTTTCCTAGAGAGTTTATAACAGATATAACTTATTGTAGCTAACCTCGTTCACAGGGTTCCCTGGTCCCTGACTAAATCACTAAAGGTGCTGTCCCTTTAGGGCAATGGCTTTACTGGGCGTTGGTGTACCCAGGCTCAATGGGAACATCCAGTAGGTAAGGACACCAGCATCCAAAGAGGAAAATCCACCCCTTTCCACAAACTATAAGTGTGGTTGGAAGCGGTCACCTCTTGGCCAATAACACTGATCATCTTAATATAACTAGATACATCGGCTTTTGCCCAGCAACTAGGGAAAAGGAAGCTCTTTACACAGCAGGGCACATCTTATATAAAACTCAATCCATGTCTGTGTGAGCTGCAAAGAAATTCACCACTAGACAAGGTTATAGACATTTGAGCTACTAATTTACAATATAATATTGTGAACACTCCTATAGCAACAGGGGGTCATTTTCAATTGGCTCTGGCCCAAAAATGCTCCCCTTTTCATTCAAGTTGAACCAACAGAAAGGGCAGTGTTCTTCTCTCCACCTTGCGCCAGAGCTGCAGGGAACAGTGTAGGTGTGTAGGTGGGCCAAGTGGGTGACTTTTGATAAAGCTATTTTCACATGAACAATCTTGGTACTTTGTAACTGACCCTCCATTTAGGTATTCATCTAAACTGTTTTATACAGTAGGACCTTCCACTTGACAAGAGGGCACCCATTCCAATTAGAAAAAAGGAAGTTCCGTCTAAATATTCAGAAGGGGTTTTTTTTACAGTGAGAGCTCCCTGAATCGTCGTTGTTCATACTGGCTGATACATTAGATAGCTTTAAGAAGGTGTTGGATGGCTTTGTAGCAAATGCGGGAATATAGGGTTATGGAAGCTATAGTACAAGTTGATCCAGGGACTGTTCCAATTGCCATCTTGGAGTCAGGAAGGAATTGTTTCCCCCTCTGAGGCAAATTGGAGAGGCTTCAAATGTTCTGGATCAAGTAGCAGTCAGTCAGGCTTTATATAGACTTACAAGGAACTTGATGGGCATTTGTCTTTATTCAACCTAACCTACTATGTCACTATGTTACTTTTTGAGCTATACAAGGCAAAAAGGAAAATAAAAGGTACATGTTTGATTATTGTAATTTAGAGCATTAGATTACAGTGCACAGATAATCTCCCTGCATAATGAACTGCTACTAACAAAACAGTCACAACAAAAGTGTTATGGTAATTATTCACCTTAAAAAGGGACTAACATGGAGGTTGGTTCAATTCCTTGGATGTTGTGTTTAGCTCAAGAAATAACAAAAACCCAACATGTAATTAACAGGCAAAAAGTATGTTTAGCACAAGACTTTTTAACTAAACTCACGTTGTAAAGGAGCAGGTCCAGGCTGAGAATTAAAATAGGCCCTGGCATTTCAGGTACACAGAGGCCCAATCAGCCCACTTAGAGGCCCAAACAGCCCCCACCAGCCCACTAAATACTGACTTTCTATGGCACCTTATAGCAGCCCCTCTGGCATTTGCCAGAACCCACAGATTGCCAGTCTGGGCCTGTAAAGGAGGCATGCTTTTGCATAAAGGGTTTATACACGCATTTGTTTTTCCTGCATAGTCCTGATGAAATATTTACACAATCCAGTGCAGGAGAATGCAGGAGTTAACCTCTGTCGTAATATTACCACAACAGATTTTTGTCATTTATTTTACAGGTGGGTAATTTTAGCTAATGTGGTAAGTGGAGTTTCTAAAAACATTCATTTTTCAGAAGATTCAGCCCTGATTGATAACCTTAGTCTTGTTGTGCTGCTTAAAGGGTACCCCCTGTACAGTACATCCTTCTGTTCAACATGAGTTCATGTAATGGATTTGCTCTTAACATACCTTTTGTGTATTCTATGATTGTTTGGAAAAAATCTGTGTTTTTTTAATTTCATGAGCAAGGGCAATAGGGCAAACAAGGAAATTGAGGCTTCTTAATGTTTGGCACTTGTGAGGTAGATGAATAGATTAACAGTACACCAGAGCCCCCTAACCTTTTTTGGCTGTCAGCCATATTCAGATGTAAAAAGAGTTGGGGAGCAATGCATGCATGCAAAGTGTTCCTGGGTGGTGCAAAATAAGGGCTGTGATTGGCCATTTAGTAATCCCTATGTGGACTGGCAACCTACAGGAAGCTTTCTTTGGCATTACACTTGTTTTACTTGTTTTTTATGCAACCGAAACTTGCCTCCAAACCAGGAATTCAAAAATAAGCACCTGCTTTGAGGCCACTGGGAGCAACATGTTGCTCATGAGCCACTGGTTGGGGATTACTGCAGTACACAGATAATCCTCCTGCAAAATGGACTCCTGCTAACATCAAGGCATTGTAATGTATTGTGTACTTTCTATAATCTAAATTATTTTAATGGAAATTCAACATTCTCTTTTAAAACTAATCTAGAAATTCATATGGCTAAAATTGCTATATCTTGTTGTATATTGAATTTATTGCACCAGCCTAAAGTGTCAGCTTCTCAAGACTTCAAACTTGTCACAGGGGGTGTCTGCAACACTCACATGCTCAGTAAACTGAGCTTAGAGGTTGTTGCAAATTATCAAGCAGAAAATGAGGAAATTTAAGCTGATGCTACATGGCTGATTATTAAAGCATGATGCTAGTTGCACTGGTTTCTGTGCTGCCATATAGTAATTATCTGTATTAATTACTAATCAGCCTTATATTGTAACATTTATATTCTATCTGTACTGTATATTGTGAGTGGATCTCTTATTTCAGTAAGTGACAGCAGCACAGAGCATGTGCAGCGAATGAGCAGAAAAGAAGATGGGGGAGCTACTAGGGCATCTTCAGAGACACAGATCTTCACTGCTGAAGGGCTGTGGTTGCCTTGGGCTGGTATAGACACCCAAAATATAATGTATAACGTTTCTAGCCTACTTCTTTAGTTAGGCTTTAGTTCTCCTTTAAGAAGTAATATACCCACTTTTATTTTAGGTCCATTTTAATGAGAAAATGCATTCCACATCAACCTATAAAAACTCCACCGGAGTATATTGGGGAAATGTGGAACCAAAAATTGTAGATTGCCCCCTCCTCTATACCTGTAAACAAATTCTTTCTGCACAGGGTAAAAGTATTGAATCTATAAGGACTGTATGCAAATATCCACATACACAGGTAGACACATTTATCAAGGGTCGAATTCATGAGTTTTCTAAAACTCCCCTAAACTCCCATAAATTCTAAATTAGACCAATCGAAATCTATTAATAAAATCAAATTTTCTCAGCTCGGACGAATTGAATCAAACCAAAAACTCCAATCAAATTTGATTTGAATTAGAAAAACTCAATTCAAGTTTTTTTCTCAGAAAAAGCAAATGTCACGAAGGCTGCAAACATCACCAAATTTATCCCTGAACCTCTCCCATTGACTTATACAGTAATTTGGGAGGTTTTAGGTGGCGAATAGTCTAATTTAAGTTCTTAGGGCCAGAGTATGATAAATCTCAAAATTCGAATTAAAACTCAAATCGAGTTTGGATGATTCACAATTCGAATTTTCAATTCGACCCTTAATAAATCTGCCCCTTGATATAGGAAATAGTCATGTGGTACTGGAATTCTCCTGCAATTATTTTTACTACAATATAATAATGAGTCAAATACAGGAAGGCCATCTCCCATATGGACTCCATTATAAGCGGATAATTTACATTTTTAAAAGCTATTTCCTTTTTTTTCTGCAATAATAAAACAGTCCCTTGTGTTTGATGATACTAAGCTGCATGAACTCGATTGGTGGCAAAAATATCATGTTGGTTTATTTAATGTTTAAATGATTTTTGGCATACTTAAGGTTTGTGATCCAAATCCATTATCCTGAAAATCCTAGGTCCCAAGCTTCAATACCTGTACAAAAAGAATCCCATTTATTTTTTAACACATTTCTTATTTCAGCACTAGAAGAACTGATGACACTGTAATTTTCTTGGTGTCAAAAAGCAGACTTTTGTCAAAGGATATATCGAAAGGAAACTGAAATATATATTTTTTCTATTTAAGAAAAACAGTATTTTGTTTTCCTTTTACAAACATTGTCAATTCACAATTAGTAGAATCCCACCCCATGTCAGAACAAAACGTGAATGTGTATTTGACTTTAAAGCAGTAGAAATTTCACCAGACACAGAGGTTTAGTTTGTGTGCTTTCACTGTAATCCAGCAGATCTTTTCTATTGTTGGTCCAAGTTCTCGGTTCAGCTCCTAAAACCTGTCATTCTTGTCTGTAGGAAAACATATGGTTACATTTGAATACGTCAGAACAGCAGTTAAAATATGGCTCTGCTGTCTGGCTTTATGGGAATGTGATCCCCTTGGTATTTACTGAGTTCATATAATGCAAATCTTGATTGCTTCAGGGAACTGTTATTGTATCCGATTCTAAAATCCATCCTCCTTTTTGATTATTATCATTCCAGGAGTTTTTTGGTATGCCTCAAATCTACCTCTGTTTTCCACTGCAGATGTGACTTAACCCTTGAAAAAAAGTTTCTGCTACTAGGCTTATATTTTGATAAAGTGCAGTATTTATCTAAATGCAAATTACAGATCTCACATTATCCTATAAATAATAATAAAACTGGTATTTTATGTTTATAAAACAACTAATTGTGTATGTATATAGTGCAAATTCAAAAACAAAGAACTTGGGGGCAGATTTACTAGATTGTTGCAGCTTTGCACACATCGCACCACTTTGCCAGGCATAAATTCGCTACTACGCTAATTCACTAACATGCAAAGTTGCACCCTGGGCGCCGAACACTGGCGACTTTTTGCTACCGTTACTTCAGCAGTGTGAGCATTTCATAGTGAAGATGTGCTACCGTTCGTTTGTGCCTAGCGGAAATTCGCTAATGATCTTGCATGGAAGTCTTTATTATAAATGTTGGTGCAAATGCTTTAAGTTACCACTTTTTATTACAAATGTCCAGGGAACCTTAATAGAGACAAGAGAGTTAATATAATGCCCTACACATGAGCCCACTGTAAAATAATGGTTCCATATGTAATGAAATGTGTGGAGAAAACCAGTTACCCCAAAAAAAAGCTTGTTAGGACTTTTGCAGGCAATTCCACTTAAAAAAAAAGGAAATTCGCCAGCGTTTTTTTTAACTTAATGCATTTTCAGCAAACAGCATATGATGTAAGTGACAGAAGATTGAGGAAGATCTAGCTTCTTTTTAGCACTTCACCTGGTCTGAGGTGGCAAAGTCAACTCTGGCAAAAGAGGTAACTTTCAGTAAAATCCGCACTTTACTGAATTTGAGGCGTAACAACCTTTCACCAGAGAGAGAAGTTGCCTGATGATAGGGTGCGGACGAATGCTAGCGATGGTCTCTTTCGCTAGCGAATTGATGCCTGCACCTGTTAGTGAATTGACGATGTCCCTGCGGATGTGATTTCTGGTGAAAACCCTTGGCCTTGGTGCTAGTAAACTATGAGCACTCAATGCAAAAATATTATTCCAATAATTTTTCATATATTTCCTCTTCTATTCATTTATTCATTTTCCTTTTCCAGTTTCCTAACTGCCAACTGGTTTGTAGGAAAAATAATCCTTATTAAGCTTTAGCAAAATAATCCTATAGGGTATATTTACTTATGGTATCAAATTAAAGAAATGTCCCTTATATACAGTGTTGGACTGGGACACCAGTGGCCCACCCAAAAAACCCAGGGGCCCATTCTCCGTACTAATATTCTTCATCTCCTCAGTCAATCTCTATTCTCCTAGTATGTTTTCTTTATACTATAATCAATTTTTCCATCTATTTAGCCACTTTGTCCTCATACAAATAGGGAATGGCCATGAAATAAACCAAAAGTTTAGCAGCATGAGGGCCCACTGAGACCTGGGCCCATAGGGAGTTTTCCTGGTATCCCGGTGGGCCAGTCCGACACTGTTTATATAGAACCAACCTGGTCCTAAGAATTCTGTATAATAGATCCTATACCTGTACTACAAGTTAATTTTCAGGGTGCTTTCATGAGGTGATTGAGAAACTCACCTCAGGTGGAAGCAGCCCACAAAAAGCCACTCCTGGTAACTTTAAGAGCTGAATTTCCTGTTATTAAGATGACAAATATGGTTCTTCTAGTGCAGAGAGCACAATTGAGCTCTTTGCAATAGATAAGCCCCCCCCATGGACCCGCTCCTGCGCAAAGAAGGTAAGCTCTGGGTGTCATCACAAGAGCTACCTCAAGCGGCAAGGAGAAGAGAATCACCCTTTGAAGACTTTTGTTTATGAGGGGGTAATCTGTGACAGAACGAAACAGTAAGGGGGTTATTTACTTTTTGGGAAAAACTCACATTTTCCGTGGAAAAAAACGTTTTTTAGGGATTTATCATACCCCAAAGCTGCTAAAAGTCTGAATCCAAAAATCCACCATCTCAAACCTGCTGAGTTCATGTAGAAGTTAATTTACAATTTGAAGATATTGTGATCTGCGGATCTGTGCTGGGGATTTTGGGCTATAACTCGAAAAATCTGAGCGATCCGGGCATCATATCCAAAAAAATCACACATTTTTTTCAAGGCTTTTCTCACCAGACTTTTTGAGCTAATTATTTGATAAATAAGATAAAATCATTGATGGGAGTTTGGTCAGATTTGTTTTAATAAAAATATGAGATAAATTTCAGTTTTAGTAAATAGCCACCTAATTGTGTAATTCATAATTATTTTACATCATAGAGCAGCTAATTTACAATGTAACTTTGTGGAAACTCATATAGCAACATCTAAGGGGTCATTTACAATTGCCCCATGGCCCAAAAATGCTCCCTTTAGTTTTCATTCAGGTTGGACTGGCAGCAATGGCAGTGTTCCGCTCTACACCCGTTGCACCAGAGGTGCAGAATACAGTGACTGTGGACAAGGGCAGCCCAGTTCTTACTGACTTGCAAGGGCAGTCATGCTGTTTGTAAAAGTTGGTAAAATTTCAAGTGTAGAATTAAGGGGCTAAGTGGGTGACATGATTCAAACAGTCGACAGGAAGTAGATCTGGTATTGTTAATCACTGCAGCAATAACAAACATGCTTCTCTTTTGAATGTTTTGACATTCAGATGTGTAGCCTTTAAAGGCAGAATTCCCCCTTTTCGACATGAATAGGGCTTGTGCTGAACATACTGTTTGTTTTAGTAATATAAAAAACATTTTTTATTTTCTTAAGCTAAACAGGGAAAACTGATGTTACTCCATGTTTGGTTCTTGCAATGTAGATAATTAAATTACATTTCAGAAATGTCCTTTATCTAGAACAGGGATCCTCAAACTTTTTAAACAGGTGGCCAGTGCACAGTCCCTCAGACTGTTTGGGGGCCGGACTATAGTTTGAAAAAAATACATGAATGAATTTCCATGCACACTGCACATATCTTATTTGTAGTGCAAAAAAACATGAATTGCACTACAATATTTAAAATGAAGAACCATCTTAACCAACCATTTCAATGGGAAGCTTGGAATCCCGTGGTTGTTCAGGGGCTTGAGCCTTTCTGTATCCTGAGAACTGTGCTGACCTAAAATAGAACAGGAATCCTGTGAGTGTCCAACCACGTGCCTGGCACAGAATGGGCACATTTCTAAGTGGGTGCTCTGGGTAATCACCCATGATGCTATCACTGGCAATAGGGCCCCTACTTATGTGCATCTCGGCTCCTAATTCCGCGCAACTCGGCTCCTACTTCGGCAGTTCAAGGGGGGGCCGACTAATCCAGGAAACGCAGCACAGCCAGACCCCCCTTAACATATAGAAGCCAACGGGACCGGGACAATTGTCCCCCAGTGCCCCCCTGATGGAGGCCCTGGGCACCTAACTACGTATCTGTCTCTTCCTGAGAGTGGGGATATGGTTGACGGTTCCCCTGTAACCCTAGCTAAGACTGCGACATGTGCCAAGGGTGCGTGCAAGAGGAGTACCTGGACTGGGTGAATGGCACACTTCTACTTAGCTGCTGCTCGCAGAGGAGGGTCATATCCGGCATGCAGGGGGTAGTTTAAGGATGCAGGGGGTAGTTTAAGGACCCCTGATCTAAAACAACCCTGGTCCCAAGAATTACAGATAATATATCCTGGACCTGTACTAATGGTTAATTTTAAGGTGAACTATTCTATTTTTTGTGGTGGGGGATTCAGTGACAGAACAGTAAATGTGCAATGTAAAACATTTCCCCGTAATTATTTTATCTTAAGAGGATGCATTTTATAATACAGAGCCAGTTGTAGGGAATTGCCATATTTAAGACAAGCAGCCCAACTAAAGAAACAAACTTGACATATGTGTTTCTGAAAAATGTTATAGTCATTATTAGAGCTTCTATGATGTTACTGTATTTATTGTCACTACTGGATTCCTGTCTTACCTCTGTAATGGAAGTGAGTTATAGATAAACACTTATGTTTCAGAGCACAGGTGTCTCAGGAGACACAGCAAGATCAATTAACTTTTATCTGAAAGGCTGCTGTTCTGACTGGAGAGGCCTGTGACCAAGCTACTTTAGATATGAATGTGGGAAGATAAGAAATAATAAAAAAATATATACAAAGTCCAAATCCCTTTCTGTGACAGAAAGCACAGCAATATTCAGATGTGCTTAAAAATGTAACGGGAATCTAAAAATGATTTTAATTAAGTGATAACAGTATCCCTTGAAGTCCAATACAAAGCCACACAAATCTTTTGTGCCATTTCATCTATTCACAAGGTGATTAACTTTCAAATATTTGCTTATATTGCTTTGAAGTGTAAGGCTGGTGCTTCTGCCTAATTAACAAGCGCCTGGGGTTTGCCTATTATCCTGGTAAAACAAATCATTTCATCCAGTGCCAACATATGTGCCCAAGGCAGAAAACAATACATGCTTTGTCAATATTTATAGAACATATTTCACTGTTGATTGGGAAGAGTTTAAAATCTGTGTTTGTCTATTGTTGTCCAACAATATTGAACTTGTTCAAAAGCGTATGTCCTATCAGAGGTGGTGTAAAATAATGGCATAATATATGGCGTGAAAAAGATACCACCAGTTCTTGAAATGGAAGGACAATATACAGCTTTATAGTATGACTTTTATTTTACACCTCTTTTTACACTTTTTTGGTGTATATAGTTTTGTACAACTTTATAGTGTAAAATATTGGGCATATTTTTATGATTATCCTATGATTATAATGTGTATTTTGCACCACAAAATAATAAAAAAGATTTAACTAAAACATGGCCACCATTCAAATACAGAGATTAAACAGATCCTAGTGACTCTTAAACTAGGCATTTGCTCTGGCCCTGTTTGAGAGGACACCTCCAGGGGGGAAATGCCCCCTTGCCCCCCCCCATGGACACCTATAGGCACATACACAGGAGAGGGTAAATTAGAACAGTATTGCTTGAGTTGTCAGTTTGAGTTCTATGGCTTGAGTTGTCAATTTAACAGGTAATTTATACAATATGCTTTCCCAGCTAAAAAAAATGTGCCTTCTGTTCTTGAGAAAAGATTAGCAATCCACTCTATATCTCATGAAATATTCAGTTAAGCACTTGAAGAGCTCAGATTTTATCAATATGCCATCAAGAACTTCTCAAAACAACACCAGTGTATAACAACAAACATTTTCCAAACGCTTGTTTTGATGTTGTTTGCAAGTTTGACTTTCATAATCAGAGTTTAGCAGACATTAAAGCACTTATAAGTCTTTCTATAATCAATAGAAAATAGTAATACAATTGCCCAAAATGCAGCCTCTCTGATAATAAAAACACAGTAATATCAAGTAGTAAAAGATGAAAAAAGTTAATTAAAAAGTTCCAACAACACTTCCACTTGTCCAGTAATAAACACTTTATTTGCAAGTCCCCTCATTCTAATTACCTCATTAGGCCTTACTAGCGACTAGGATGCTGTTGACAATTGCAGATCTGACACACTAAAGTTTGGGCTGTCACTCAATATCCATGGGCTCTACTAAGCAACCTAGTGAAGATCTGAAAATGAAGCATACTGATGCATACAAACCATGGGAAGGCTATAAAAAAGATTAGTTTTTTAATTTCTGTTATGTCAAGAAATGCCTGTGGAAGTCAACGCAAGATCTGGTAGACCAAGAACAATTTCAGATGGAGCTGCTTGTTTGCTGGCCAGAAAGTCAAGTTAAAAACCTTACAGGAACTGTACATACAGAGGGGAACATGGATTCCACTAAATATTAGCAAATTCTAAATGCCAATTCAGAATACGCAGACAAGACCTCCAAACTAGTGCATCTTTATGTCTACATCCAGCTTTACTAGCATGTCCTAACTTTTGCAAGTGCCACAAATACTATTTTCTTTGTTCCTGTGATTCCTGCATATTTTTTTCACTTACAAAATTCACTAAATATCTAATTTGGAAAGAGGTGCCCAAATGTTTGCATTCAACTGTAATTTTTGAGACTGTGCAGATGAATGGTGGCTTTTTATGCATGGTGTGCACATGGCACACATAATTGACTATGCATTTAAGTGTGAAAAGGATGTAGCTGGGGCTGTATTTTTGGCCTGCTTTTCTGTATATAAGCCATCTACAGAATTTCATGCTGTTGATCAGAACCCAATGGGTAAAATGTAACTCCATGGGTAAAACAGTAACTCTGCTATATGGACCCATCCTTGGTTTTTCCTACCACTATAAATCATTCTGGTCTTCTGTTATTTTCTAGCATATAATGGGAAATATTAATATTGTGATAAACTGCTTGGATCACGATGGGTTAAATGATTCTGCTGTGGTAGTTCAGGTCAGACAACCATAGAAACTTCTGGTATATTTATTAGAACATGGCAGAAGAGACTGGCCTGCTCCATGCTTGCTCTTAGCTTAGATAGGGGAAACAGGAACATGAATATGAATCAGAAGGCAATGGCAAACAGTAGGAATGCCCTTACCCAAAATGTCCACACAAGCAGGTTACTACAAATCTGAATGTCACTTAAGTGTCTCTGAGACAATGTAGTGAATTCAAATACTGTGATTGTGTTGCAGCACAATTTTCTATTTTAAAAAGGCCAATTGTTTTTAAAGTAAAACTAGCCACAAACTTTTATAGAATTCAAACCTTGCAAATCGTTAATCTGTGTGACAGGGGCCAACGAAGCTATTAGTGGTTTCTGTGTAATTAAATATACAATTCTATGTTTTACTATCTTAGAAATGTAGCTTAAAAATGGGGGTTAAATACAATGTCTGAATGACACCAACATGGTTTAACGTATGCTACCTCCTTTTTCTGAATATTAAAGATTCTTAAAGGAATTGTTCAGTATAAAAATAAAAACTGGGTAAATACTGTAGATAAGCTGTGCAAAATAAAAAATGTTAATTAGCCAAAAATGTAATGTATAAAGGCTGGAGTGACTGGATGTCTAACATAATAGTCAGAACACTACTTCCTGCTTTGCAGCTCTCTGGGTTTCCACTGATTGGTTACCAGGCAGTAACCAGTGACTTGAGAGGGGGCACATGGGTCATATCTGTTGCTTTCGAATCTGAGCTGAATGCTAAGGATCAATTTGCAAACTCACTGACCAGTTATGTCCCATGTGGCCTCCTTTCAAGTCGCTGACTGACTAAGAGTTAGAGAGATGAAAAGTAGGAAGTTGGGTTCTGTTTTGTTATATAAGACATCTGCACACTCCAGCCTTTATAGATTACTTTTTTGGCTGAATAACTATATTAGATACATTTTTATTTTTCACATAATATCTATTTTCCCTGTTTTTATTTTTACACTGAACTGTTCCTTTAAAAAATCAGGTGCAGATGTCATTTCACTGCCAGTGACATCAGGTGCATCACCCCTCAAAGTTGCTACTGGAATTATGGAAAAACATTACACCGTTGGTAAAAAAACATGGCAATTGCATCTAAAATTTCAGTTTCCATATTGTGGATCTACAGCAGAAGTAAATAACCCCATTTATCTATGGCCTGCTCCCTTTATATTTAAAGAACATTCCATACCGTTTGTCTTTATTCACCAGTCAAAAAGTGCAGTAACAATATGGTTGGTAATATGATGAGTGAAGAATTCAGATGGAAATCCAAACACTGGAAGAAATGTATCATTTAACTATGAATTTGGATAGTCCTGTAAGAAAACAGTTTAAGCTTACCTACTGACCTACTGTCATGTATGCAGAATTTTATCAATTATTTTATTTACCTTGCTTGCTTTTCTGAATTTTAATCTTGTAATTTAGCCCACAATAAGGGCTTACTGTTTATAAATAAGAATAACTTTAATTGCATTTTATATATGTGCAAAATGCAAACTAATTTAATATGGCTACGAAAATATGTGTTGGGGGTATTTTTCATTGAAACCTTTAAAAACAATCTCTAAAAATTTGAGGTTTTTTTTTTGAGAGCTTTCCCCTTTAAAAACTCATCCAGAAAAAAATTGAGGTTTAATAAATAGGCTTCTTAGTCACTAAGGATCATATTTTAAAAATATATGCTGCAAAGAATATTCTGAAACCATGTCCAACTGCACTGCTATTTGGATGTTGGTTGTAGGATAATTATGTTAAAACTGAATTTAGTTTTGTTCCTTTGATAAATGAAAAAGGACATGAGTATATATTTTCAGTTTGTTTTGTATTGTCAAAATCTATTCATCAGTTGGTTGAACATTTTTGAACATATGAAGTGTTTTGAACTGTAATATTTATAGAAACTTAGATGAAACATATATTCAGGACATTTTTTATCAAGTTATGAGAAAGGGATTTCTAGGTTTCACTAATACGGGTTTATTTTACTCTTAACATGCTATAATGTGTGTTAAAACATCCAATACCAGTAGAGGGATTTCTCAGAGGGGCAAATTCACTAAGATGCGAAGTTGCGCCAGGCGCAACTTCGCCGCACTTCGCCAGGCGTAGTTTCGCCAGCGCTCTGCAAATTCACTAAAATCCGAAGTTGCGCACAGGGGTAGCGTAAGGTTGCGCTAGCGTTGATTCGCTATATAAAGCGAAGTTACGCTAGCGAAGGCTAATTTGCATACGGCGCGAAATTCAAATTTCAATGGAGGAACACGTATCTGCACTACAAATGCCTAGAAAACCTTCAAATCAGCAAATAAAATTTTTATTTTGCCCTACACATGTGCCCACTGTCTAGGTAAGTTGCCATGAGTCAGGAAATGTAGGGGGGAGGAAGGGGAGCCCCAAAAAATTTTCAAATTTTCGATCTTTTTCAGCCTATCAGCCATCATGTAGAAAACACGCCAGCGTTTTTTTGGGATTGACTTTTTGGGATTGACTTTTTTTTAAACAATCCCTATCTACTCTATTGCGCTTCGCCAGGTCTGAGGTGGCAAAGGAAGTCTAGCGTAAAAGGTAGCGTTCAGTACACTGTGCAAGTTAGTGAATTTGCGTAATTTTCGTCGCTAGCGAAGATTCGCCTGGCGTAAGGTTGCGAAGTAACACTAGCGAAACTACGCCAGCGTTCGTTAGTGAATTTGCGCAGTAGCGAAAATGCCAAACGCTAGCGAATTAACGCTAGCGTTCGGCGCTTCGCGCCTTAGTGAATTTGCCTCTTTAACATGATAAGGAAGCAAGGGTCCTATTTTATCTTACATGGCCAACTGCAATACATGCAGAAGACCAATAAACATATGAGAAGTAACAGTACAGAGAGTAAAGATAATAATGATGCCTTAGTTTCTGTTTTACACATGGTATATTAAGATACATATAGCTATTCATATATAGAAACCCGTTAACCTCTGGGGTTCTTGGGTTGTAAGACATAATTGATCGTTCATTAAAGGGATACTGTTGTTACATAATTATACCCTTTAAATGTAATACTATTTAAGTTTTAACATAGTTTGTAATAGTGTTTTGTTATTATCTGTCAAGAATTGGAGTGATTTGCAACTGCAAGTGGAGTCATGTAAATTTCCCCTGCAGTGTGAAAAATCCCATTCATTAAAGGTACTTGCATCAAAAGGCATTCCTTGCAAGTCTATATAATTGTACTTGGCACTGCTCAGTCCATCCGGCCTCCCGTTCTGAATTTGTGTCTTCCTACTGCAGGTTGCTGTGGGAACCCTGAAGCTATCTCCGTCTTCTGGGGTGGAGGTAGATCCAGGGTTCCAACAGCAACTTGTGCCAATCCCCATGGTACACTTGTGCCTAAAGAATAAGAGGCAAACAACCATTTTGATTGCAAACACTAGAAGCATGAGCACAAGTAAGCTGGAATTTTGGGAAGGATGTTGTAGTGTAGGTAAAAAAAAGGCATTTGCCCAGGGCCCACCAGCAAAGATTTCATCTGTTATACCTTTTGACAGATGCATCCCCGAGAGATCACAGGCCCCTCATCAAGTGGAAGAGCTGTACACTATGGTTATTGCAATTGGTGTTCCCATTTTTTCATTAATCTTCTTCCATGGCTGTTGGTGAAGGCCAGCACACCTGACAACCATGGCTACTTTAGCAAGCAAAGACCATTTCTTAAAAGCCTGCTTTATTATTTTGAATTTCACATGTTTGATTTTTATTCTATCACAAAATTATTGGGTGGAGTGAGGGCCCAACAATATTTGCTCTAGGCCCACTGGTACCTGAAAACAGTCCTGGATGGCTTTGACACAGCTGGCCAACTAGAATATATGGACAAAGAATCCATGTTTTGTTTAAAGGGAATTGTATTTTATGGAACCTGGATGCACAAAATGTCTTAAAGAACAAGAAAAGACATTATCCCAAATCTTTCTTATGTTCTAGCACCCCCCTTGGTGTGCCTGATCACCAAATTCCTTTTGTAAAACTGTTTATGCAAATCCTCCTCGGTCGCGGCCACCATGTTCCAGATTGTAGTGTCATCAACATGGCCACCCATAAAGATGTGCGCATGCGCCAAAATTATACTGCCCGATGAACCAAGCTCCTTGACCCGTCCCTCTAAGAGCGCTCGCAAATAGTTCTTAATGAGCATGTACTGCCTGCCAAGTCATACTACTGCACATGCACCAGGGTCTTGGTCTTTATTGATGTGAGATGGACGATGGGTATTTCTATGTTTCAACTCAGTGTTTTTTCCTGCCATCACACTTATGATCTGGATAAGGGCTTAATGGATATACACCACTGGAGGTATGCCTGTGAATAATAAGCCTTTCCTTGTCCTTTAATATTCTAAATATGTTGATAGGGGTAAGTACATAGGATTTCTTTGCATTCATTTTGTGTCACACATTGCACCCCCACAGCAATAATTGATAATAAAAATGGTATAGTGATGAGCACATCTGTCCCTTTTGCTATAGTTTATGACAAGCATAGTGAAATCTTATAGATGGCATTACAGAACTTCAGCTGAATTGCCAGCAGCCCAGCACACATCGACATACACTTGCAGTATATCTCTTGATGAAGATAATCCATCTTTATGGCAGAGCCTAATTTGTTACATCCATTCAGTTCATAATAATTTATTCTCAATTTATTTTCCTGTCTTGCAATACAGTGTTTGACAGTGTATTTTAATTTTAAGGAATAGTTAAATATAGCAGGTCCTGATTCATATTTGTCGGTATTAATGTTTTAGTAGTGAGCATGTTCTATGTATGTCTTGGTATAAATTATAATTTTTTAGCTATGTCAATGTTGAATTAAGAATAGCTTATGCAATTACTCCATTGGGAGTTTTCCTGGTATCCCTGTGGGCCAGTCCGACACTGCCAACATGGATGTTTTCAGCTTAGTTACCATTAAGTAAAAGGAAATGTGAATTATTTGCCTAATTTTGACTCTATGGGAGATGGTCCTACTGTTAGCAGTGCTGCTACCCCCAAGTCCCAGCATTACCCAGCATATTATCAAGGGTTAAAATGGTGTAGGCCAAAGTCTAAAAAACACAGAGATTCATTCTTAAAGCAAAAGTGCAGGATAAAAATTATTCTAGATTCTGCCAGTGGCCAGTTGACACAATGATAATCCAACTTGCTGTGATGACACTTCAGCCCCTGTTCTTGGTTTTATTCAATCATTGTCTAAAACTTTAATAAAAAATTGTTTCTAACTCAACAGAACTAATCCTTTTGAAATCTGATTACAGTGTAATATTGGCAAGTACAAATAACAGGTAATCCTAATATATTAGATAATAAATTATTGCTTATAGAAATAATTCTGTTTAGATATTTGTATCTGTAATTTTGCTTGGGATGCCTACTTTGGAGCACCAGGGGCAGTATAAGAGTTTATTTTTGGCAATACATGTCCCCTTTATATATTTGCAGTGAGCATACCAGTATATCTGATGACTTGTACAAGGGCTTTACCCCCTACAAACATATTATTAGACACAACATTTTCCATAGTGCAGGCACTACATGTCCTTTGTGAGTTTACATTACTGTATAACCATATTGTTGTAGTAAACAAGCACTCAATGAACAACGCCAACTGAAGTACATAAAAATAACTTAATAAATTATTTATTAGAGAAAGTCTAGTAAAGCCATGTGTTTCATGCTTCCGCTAGCACTTGATACGTTTTATTATATGGATTTATATATAAATTTGCACTTTTATTACATTTCAATAAAAAATATGTACATTGTGAGAAATTTGTGCTTTGTGCAAACTTTTTTAATATTGATAATTTAATTAGCTTTACTTAGATTTATTGTTGCTTTTGCAAACTCTTTTGCAAAGAAAGTATTCAGAGACCCCTTGCTGCTGTGGAAGAACGCATGTGAATTTTATAGTTTGCACCAGTGTACAGTGTATGTAATAAAACATCTTACTGAAAAAGTCATTGTATATGTTTAGAATGAGAGCTGTATGTTTGAGCCCCACAGCAGAAAAGTTTATCTTGCTCAGAAATTCTAATGAAACTTTGACCCAATTCTAATTCTTAGTTTTATAAAGGATAAATGAGATGAATGTTGTTTACACAACAAAAGAATGTCAAAACATGTTAATATGTAATAAATGTGTGTCTATATATTCTGGTCACGTGAATAGTTCATAATGACCAAGTTTCAAAACCCACCAGCACACCCTGGCCTCTCAGGTAGAAGCTAGCCTGGTGCACAGTTGAAAGGGATCGGCAACCCTTAATGAAATACGTTTAGCAAGAAGAAAACCGGCACTCAGAGCTCAATGCATGCGGGCAAAGCCCTGCGTGTTTATTGCAACGTTACGTTTCGGGGGGCACGCCCCTGAAACGTAACATTGCAATAAACACGCAGGGCTTTGCCCGCATGCATTGAGCTCTGAGTGACGGTTTTCTTTTTGCTAAACTTAGTTCATAATGACCCCACATGGCTCAATTCTTTCCATTTCTATGAGCTACTTACCCTTTACAAGATAACCCACTATTAATGCAGACTTACCAAATCTAAAGTTGGGTCCAGGTGCACATGCCCCTGACCTACAGCTTGAGGTGTATACTTCTTAAAGGAAATAAGAATTCTTGGCTGGCACAACTGGACCACATCAGTGCAGAAGTGCAGTAAAAAAGTGTTTATTTAGGGAAAAAGCATCCCAAATATGTCAATGAAAAGTACCTTCACAGGGCACAGTGCTCAGTGGCGGTAAGGCTTTTTTTTACTACACTTCTGCACTGATGTTATCCATATTATGTGCCAGCCAAGAATTATTACTTCCTTTAAAAACCACCCTGCAGACTAGGTAAAACGCTGCAATGTCATGTAAATCCTTACTATCTACCTGCTAGTAGAGAGAGAGATCATATGTGGAAGTATTACTAACACAACTGTGTTTATTAGACATCCCCATTATTTTGTAAGTATTCTGGTAATCTTAGGACAGTGAGCCTGTGTTTCAACTCGTATTACTTTAATTGGCCTAATACACAAGGTTGTAAATGGGTAAATGCAATCCCCTGTTTACCCCCTGGGAATCTGCATTGCTATATCATGCTTTTTGCTGTTTCAGCTGAACTGTCAACTGTTATTTGAGCCACAAACCTGAGGATAACGTTCAGAAGCCCCCATACTGGATTTTACAGTTTCATACATATGTCACTCAATAGTGTATGTCACACAAAAGGGTTGATGTTATACCATTTGAAAATACAAAGTGCACAACTTTAGCCCTAAAAAAATTCCCACTAGGGGAATTTAACCTTCACAAAACTAGTTTTCACAAAAATCTTTTGCAAATCATCCAACAAAATTAGAGGTTTTTTTTTCAGGTGTTTTCTATTGAATTACCGTTTTCTATAATTACATTTTAAAAATGAATTGTATTTCCTTTCTCCCAATTTCATGTTTCATAGTAGCCATTGAGTGTGCAAGGTTACCTGCTCTCTAAATTGATAAAGAGTTGGTAACCCTAATTACTCACTGCACAGGGTCAAACAGGAGACGCTGTTTTTTTTTCATACAAAAGGTCACTTTGCAGTTAATTGAACTGAGCCATTTTCCACAGTTAATGACCTTAATGTAAAAATGTAAAATGCTCTTCTGAGCAATCTTTAGATTTCATAATAATTATAGCGGTTTTGCACTGCTTCTATTATATATTTGTAACTGATGTGCCCCATGCTGTTCTGTCTGGCCAGCTGGTTCCCTGCTGTTCTATATGGCCAGCTAGTCAGTCAGACTTATGTTACTACTGTTTTCCTGCTTAGGCCTATTGCT
Source organism: Xenopus laevis (assembly GCF_017654675.1). Classification (NCBI taxonomy): domain Eukaryota; kingdom Metazoa; phylum Chordata; class Amphibia; order Anura; family Pipidae; genus Xenopus; species Xenopus laevis. The sequence goes on from NC_054379.1 coordinate 79,682,982, forward strand.
TATTATGATAGAAGCTAGAGGACTGAACAGAGAAGTATCTGGAGGCATCTACTGCATCAGTAACTTAAACTTCTGGGGTTCAATCTAAATGGTCCTGCAACAGCAGTTGATGCTCTTATTACAATGTCAAGTCTGACGAAGGATACTAATTATTTTAAAGGGGAAGTAAAGAAAAATTGCTGTGTACACTTGCAATTTACATTATTATTTAATTTTATTTATTTTTAATTATATTAGAAGTTTTATGCCGCTAATATAAAGATTTTAAACTGCAGTAAAATTCTACTGTTCTGGCCAGCTGGTGGACCACTGAGTTGCCCGAGAGATGCAGTATGTGGCTGATGCTAGGAGCATCTCGGAACACGTGTATGACAAGCTGTTAGATAGCTGGCAAAGAGGCAGAACTGTGTAGAAAACGGTCTGTTTCTGCCTAGTCAGTTAACCCTCTGTAGTTGGCACTGCGGCGTGTTTAAAGTCACAACTAGGGGACAATGCAATAACTGACGCTAAAGCAACACCTCTCCATTTTACAGCAAACAGACTCACACAACATCAAATTTGTGTGGAAAGGTGCCATGTTAATTCATTAACAATACACACAACAGTCGTAACTAACATTGATACCCATACAGATTATACAATCACATAGATAAACATGGATGTGTAATCATTTGCAATTGAAGGCTTCATGACAGTTATCAAACTTATAATAACTTAAAGGGATACTGTCATGGGAAATGTTTTTTTCAAAACGCATCGGTTAATAGTGCTGCTCCAGCAGAATTCTGCAGTGAAATCCATTTTTCAAAAGACAAAACAGATTTTGTTATATTCAATTTTGAAATCTGACATGGGGCTAGACATATTGTCAATTTCCCAGCTGAAAGTAATTCCATCCTAAAGTGCAGGCACAAGTCACATGACTGGGGCAACTGGGAAACTGATAAAATGTCTAGTCCCATGTCAGAATTCAAAATTGAATATAAAAAAATCAGTTTGGTCTTTTGAGAAATGGATTTCAGTGCAGAATTCTGCTGGAACAGCATTAATAACTGATGTGTTTTGGAAAAAAACATGTTTTTCCATGACAGTATCCCTTTAACATTACAATTAACATTAACCACCTGAACAACCAAACTTTTTTGCCTCCTCTGCCTACTGTGCCCATTTCCCCCAAGCTTAGATCCAGACTTGTCCCCTCCCCTTAGTTGTCCCCACTAAGACAACCTAAACATGTCTAAACTGCAACCTACAATGACAAACCCTCCTGCTGTCCACAAGGTAATGATCCCACCATTTCCTGCTTCCTGTATATACCTTGTACCTCTGCCTCCTGCTCCAGGGCCAGAACTAGGGGTAGACAGAAGATAAAAAATAAAAGTGTTTTAAAGTAATGAAAATGTAATGCAGTGTTGCCCTGCACTGGTAAAACTGCCGTGTTTGCTTAAGAAACACTACTATTGTTTGTATAAATAAGCTGCTGTGTAGCAATGGGGACAGCCATTCAAAGGAGAAAAGGCTCAGGTTACACAGCAGATAGCAGATAAGCTCTGTCTGTCAGATGGTGTTATCTGTTATCCATTCGTTAACCTGTGCCATATAGCCGTTTTTCAATTTCCGCCATTGCTCCACAGCAGCTTGTTTATATGAACTATAGTAGTGTTTCTGAAGCAAAGAGATCAGTTTTACCAGTGCAGGGCAACACTACAGGATATTTTCAATACTTTAAAACACTTACATTTTTTGGTGTTACTGTTCCTTTAATCTGACCCTTCTGCAATTCCTCTCCAGCCCATCTGCTCTTCCCTCAATCCACTGATTCCTGTTCAGCTCCTCCCCCATCCCATCCCTCCCTGCTCGTTATGTAGCTTGACTAGCAGGGCAGTGAGGGAAATTGATTGAGAAGGTGGGGTGGGAGCAGAAGTGGGTGGGGAGAGGAGTGAGAGCCCATGGTGGAGATCAGCATATCCTGCCTTGGGGCACAATTAGCTCAAGGCCCGGTATTTTCCTGATCCCTAAAAAACGACATAACTGCCATCAACCCTACCATGTCCTTATTTATCCTGAAGTCATGGCCTTGCCACTCTACCCATCCTAGGATTGCCCTTTGGACTCACTTGATGTAAGAAAATTAAAATATAATTAAAAAGAATGATAAGTACTATAAAGGGATGGTTCACCTTTAAAGTAACTTTTATTATGTTATAGAACGGCCAATTCTAAGCAACTATTCAATTGGTTTTCATTATTTATTTTTTATAGTTATTTGCCTCTTTCTTCTGACTCTTTGCAGCTTTCAAATGGGTGTCGCTGACTCCCTTCTAAAAAACAAATACTCTGTAAGGCTACAAATGTATTGTTATTGTTACTTTTTATTAATGATCCTTATATTCAGGCCCTCTCCTATTCATATTCCAGTCTCTTAATCAAATCAATGCATGGTTGCTGGGGGAATTTGGACCCTAGTTACCAGATTGCTTAAGATGCAAATTGAAGAGCTGAATAAAAAGCTAAATAACTCAAAAACCTTCAATAATAAAAAATGAAAACCAATTGCAAATTGTCTCAGACTATGACTCTCTACATCATACTAAAAGTTATCTCAAAGGTGAACAACCCCTTTAATTGCAAAAGTGACCAGAAAAGCAATTTTACATGATTTTTTTTATCTTTACTTTCTCTTTGTAGTGTTACATTAGCACTGATGATAAAACTGTATCTACTTATCAAATACAAATGAAACATTTGTGTATGGGGGAGCCATCCAAATATAAGTGCAGTTATAAGCAGTGCAAATAAAAAATAAACAGTAATATAAACAACTTTTGCAGGTAAAATCATATTTTGTGGGACAGATGAAGTTAGTTAAAACTAAACAATTTTGCTACATTTTTTTTTTCAACCTTACAGTTGAAAAGTAAAGAAAAATGAGGTGGTCTTGGTCATTAAAAGAAACACATAGAAGCTCTTTGATAATGAGAGGGCTGATAAATTGTGTCACAGCTCTGACTTCAGAGTACTGTTGTTGCTTTGGCACTGAATAGCAGCATCTGATCACTGCCAAGACGGGTGTCAGCTGGTGAATTATAACATTGGCACACAAGAGAGAGATAAGCAAAAATACAATGACAGCTGCTACACAGACCTATTCTTTCTGGCCCAGCAAGCACAAAAATACATTGAATAAATAAAGGCAGACAGCTTTATTATGCAATAGTCTGCAGATGGGCCACCACTGACACCTTCAGTGCTTATGGTGTTTACAAACACTGCTGGTAAAGATGTCTGAAGCATTTGGTCCTAATAGTAATGAAGACATAAAGCTGAATATGTGCTGCAGAATTAGCTTTTTTTTTTTAAAAAAGCCTGAATGTTTTTATTTGTCTTTTGTTTCTTTGGTGTCTCTTTATTTGTTGAAAGCATTTTGTTAGGAACAAAATTACTTTATCTCACGCTAATAAACGTCTGATAAATACCTGAGCTCTTCTGCGCTGTTTGCAAAGAATAGTTCAATCCATTTATTAGTTGTAAAAGTGGTAGTAATGCTTCATGCTAGTGCACTGTTTTGCCTTTCCACATGCAGAAAATAACAGAATCAGAATGGTAAAATGTAAAAATGGGGGGAGACTGGACTAGAACACAATGTAAGAGTATCTGGCTGGGGGGGTGCAAATGCGCCCCTTGCAACCCATGTAGACAACTAAGCCAACATAAGAAAATTTGGTATGCTTGTACTTTGGCCTTGGTGTTTTTGCTGGTATTCTCACCTGTCTACTAGCAAACCGTGAGTACTTTTGCAGCATATGTATTGTGCACTTTTATGGCGTATAGGCAAGCATTTTGTAAGGTGCAGCATTGTTAGCATTTTCCAAATTTACTCTGCGGTGTTAAATTATCTGTCTTCAGGTCTTAATAGAACTCTAAATGTAACTATTGCTATTGACTTCTTCCTAACTGGGCCTTAATCACTGTCTGCCTTGTCCTTAACCTGTCCTGAGACAGGAATACGACTTAATTCAGGATGCGTGTTGTGTTCCTTAGCACTCATCTAGACTCCAGTCACAATCCAGACCCTGTTTCCTGTATTTTATTTTAGTTATGTGGAGCAGTAATAGAGGCTTCATGTTTAAAATAATGAGGTTATTAGGATCTGTCAGTCTTAACAGGTCAGATCATTTTTGAATTTTGGGTGGACCCAACCTCTCATGGGATTTAAATGGATAAAGATCCCTGGGTACAAAATACAAATATGCTTTTATTTTATTTGTTAAGGTGGTTGTATGTAGTGACTACACAGCTAAAATATTTTGCAGTCTATCAGAGGCATGAAATTATTTAAACATTGGCTAGCATGTATAACATGATTCAAGTTTTTACTCCACACCAAGGGTCATATGAGGCAATCTCATTTATGGATAGTTGACATTTAAAGTTGACATTTCATATTATTTTATATTGGTGTAAGTTATTCCAATAACATTAAGTCAGAGCTCATCTCATATTTCTGGCCACTAAGTATCTTTTGCAGCTGCATTTTACTGTAAATATCTCAATCATCAGTATACCATGGGGCTTATGGGTGTTAGCTGTTTTATGGTTACTCAGTTGAACCTATTACAGTTTTGAAAACTTGCATAGTTATATGACAGTATGTCAACATTAGAACATTTTGCGTTTGGCTCTCAAAATATTTGTGTATGTCACAGAGTTGTGTTTTTTAATAACAGAGTAAAAGGCTAAATAATTTATTTAAAGGGACATATACTTCCCATCGCAGTGTTGCACCACCCAGATATTGCTGTGCTACAACCAGGATTCTAGACAATATTATCAAAGGTTAAATCATGATGGGAACAACCATAGAGATGGCTTTTTTGCAGCATTTTACAATAAAACTTGTCGACCAGAAGCCATGTTAATGGAGAAGTATTCTCCAATGAGTATCCTGTCTACACTATTACTTCACTGTGTCTTCTCGTCTAGCTCTGAACACCAAGCAACACTATATAGTTACCAACTGCTATCTGAATTATCAAATGAGGGACACACTAAACCACATTAAACACACACACTAAACTTTTCCACTACTGGATATAAGCAGCTATTGCTAACTCACCCTGATATGCCCTCCCCTTTGTCTTTCTTAACTCCAATAACCCTATAACTAGACAATGGACCTGGGAAAAGATAGCAGCACTTATTTAACATAATTTAACATAGCCATTTGTACTAGCAGTAACAATGCCATTAATCCTCCGAGAGGACTGACCTTGAGCCCAGTACTGAAACATGAATTCTGCCTCCTATCCAAACCCCAATCCAAGGTTATCCATCTTGCCCCAGGACCTCAGGCCTGCCAGTTACCCCCACCTTACCCACTGCCCATTTAAATTACAACTGAGGCTCAGTAAGGCCATCCCCACTAACCATGCCATAGGACATCTCTGCCACCCTCCACTGCTCTCTGACTCATTGGGCCACATGAGAGATAATCAAGCAAAATAAGCATAACTTCGTTGATAAAATTAATCATTGCACGAACGGCTTATTACATTCTACAGAAAATGATGTACAACCACACATAATTGTTGTTGGACTGGATATCCCAGCAAACTTTAATATATAATCAATGGTTAAAGCATGTTGGGAACTGTAGCCCATCAAAATCAGGATGCCACCAATGCAATTATATGCAAGAGAATACACCAATGAGAAGCCAGTGTGATTCCAGCCTGATCTAAATCTAAATGTAAAATGTAAATCTAGTTCTCTGCAACTGAAAGCTTTCAATACAGTTTTTCTACCACAAATGTACTAAGCAGCAATATGTCCTCCTGATGAGGAACACCATAAAGCAACATCAAACAAATATATTTGCATGTAACATAAGATGATTGTCTCATGAATTTTGTCTATTTAGAGAAATAGGAGGCACACTGTTTTATAGAGGGTTTAAATCATATATAAACGTGTCAAAGTATGTACATTGTAGCCTTCCTTTCTCTACAATCCTTAAAACTTTCAAAACTTTCAATGCAATATTTTCTTTTTATGATAAAGTTTAGAATGCCTTTAGAAGCAAATTGCTTCAGCAAAGACCTATATTTTAACATTCTGCAACAACTTCAATGTCATCTCTTGTTATGCCTGATCACAAAGAGCCCGCATCTAAATTAGTTAAGACCATAGAAAGACCTCAAGTGAGATGGGGATTTGCATATCACATTTTCAATGTCGGACTATATTCTGGTTTTGTTAAAGAAATTAGTGCATAATTCAAAGTAATGCTACAGATTTATAGCCAATTAAAACTATACTTTGTGTTTATTAATAGACCCATTACTGCAGTTCTTCTTTGTGCTATACCTGTTACACTCCAAATAGTTGTATTTTAAGGAAAGACTGAAGATATTTAGGATCCCTGTACAGGTCAGGTTGAACTGCTCTTTCTCCAACCCCTCTGTACTAATGCACAAAATGCAGAGTTGTCTGTGGTCTGGCACTAAAGTTGATAACGGGGTTTAGTTCCCCAAACCAAACAAACATGTTTGTTGGAGTATGAGATTTATTGTATGTGCACAGAAATGGGGGCCCCTTTCAGGAGTCTCGTTCGTATAGTAGGTGCAAGTGGTCCTGTGCAGGGGTCATAATGTTGAAAATGACTAATAATTCTCCAAACTTCTGCTGCTGTCTAAGCAGAGCACGTGGCACATTACAAGTGAACCTTTCTCTAAGCAGAACCCTTGCTGTTATACTAGAGGAACAATCAAGCTGATACATAAATTTTTCCTTGAGTACTTCCTTATTATAGAACGTTCAATGTCATGTTTTTCCATGTAAAAAAGTCATACACAAGCATCAGGACAGACATGAAAAGTTGACTTAATAAGGGAGTCTCACTCACACGAGCCAAGTTTGATTATATGGACCCCTGCAGAAGTGCCAAAAGGGAATCCACTCTATCCTAATACCTAACACACAGGATTCCCTACTCTGGCTTCCGTCAGAGGCTCCCCAACAACATTCACCCAAATACACAGAGTACTAGCCACAGAGGCAAAAGTCTGAGATCCTATCCCTTTTATACACTATGTTATATCCATAATTGTCCTAGGCTCCACAAAACTTACAATACAAAGAAATGTTAACCCTTTCTCCCCTACATTGGCCTTGAAAAAAATGAGCAGAGATTAATTGTGATAATGCATATTCTTGCTATTAAATAAATAGAAACATTGTACACAGTAAATAAAAGCACTAAAACTGTAATTAAAGGGCAAGGAAACCCATTTTGTACTTCCTGCATTGTTTATATAGTCACCTCCTGCTCAACCAGATCGCTAACTTTGAATGTAGAAATAACTTTTTTAAATGGAATAATTTCGCCCTATACTTTCTCCCTTCTGTAACTGACCGCGTCCGCCATCTTAAATCGGATTTCGTCATTACCAGTGGTCTGCTCATATGCGATATTTCCAAACCTGCTCAGTTGCGTGTATCAATGTGAAGTGTGCTTTTTTACATTCTTACACAGGAAAGGCTTTAGGAGGCTTTAGGCCAATTACACAAACACCGATCCACGCTGTTCATGAATAACAATTATTTTAGAGCCGATTGGTGCCTATGTATGAGAGATTGGGGCAAGCGCGTCCATAGCTACCAGTCGATTGGCGGGCATAGTTGCACTGTTTACGGAGAAAAAGACTGCTTCTGTGGAAGAAAGCACACACTACAAATAGCATGTGCGCATGCGTGGAATCCGAAGCCTACCTATTGCGCATGCGATGCAGTCTTGGTCTTAGGAGGAGAGTGATGCATTCTGGGTTAAGCTATTTCTATACTTAGGGCTTTGGAGAAATCAATGGCTGCAGATCTTATAAACAAAAGCATACTTCAGCGAATTTACAGCTCTATTAGCCAGTATTGAGGTGAGCCTTTCCTTGTATTATCAATAGTTTTTAGGTTTTCCTTGTCCTTTAAAGCTCTGCTCATCTTGACTATGGAAAACAGTTGCAGTAGTCTGTTTCCCCCTAGTTTCACAAAAGAAATCAATTAGAAGTTTCTAAATCCATACAAAAATATATATACTGATAATAATAGTTTGAAGTCAGATGCAGACCCAATGTATAGAGTTTGCAAGGAGGAAAATCACATAGCAATTAAGCAGAGTCCATTAGCCTTTTGGACTCTTTTTGGAAACCTAGTGCCTGCTACTTTTCAATAAAACAAAATATTACTCTATGTTAAAGGATACCAAACAAGGGTGTGTTCTGTAGGAAGTCCGACCTTCTGACTTGTGACAAATATGGAACAAAGATTTTGTGTTTACAAACATGAAAGAAAAATGCCCAATGTGCCTAGTAATAGATATTTTACTTACATCCTGCTCATACCTCTTTGCTTAATGTATTTGCACCCTTGTATTGTCTTACATATGTTGTTTCTCCATATAGCAATATGAATCCCTGTTATGTTTACAGCCGTTGATTTGCCAAATGATTTGTGATTTCAAAAATAAAGCAGAAACTTTAACTGCAGTTTACTGGTTTTCCACGCAAAGTAATTACCTTGCACGAAATCAAGTGCACATCAAAAAAATCATTGAGAGTTCTCCCATTGACTTATATGCAACCTTGACAGGTCCGGGATGCCGGATATACTGATTCTGACTTTTCCATCATGGGGGTTTAATAAATTCCGTAAAATTCCTGATATTTTAAAAGTTTGATTTTATTAAATAAAATCACAAATTTTTATTATCCCCCTACCCTGGAAGTAACTCAAATTCGATAAATTGCCACCTAAAACCTGCCGAGTTCATGTAGAAGTCAATGGCAGAGGACCTATTTGAAGATGTTAATAGCCTACTTGGCAATCAAGTTTTTTATTGTGCCCCTGAGAACATGACTAAAATAGTAGACAATGAAGGCAAACAAAACAGTGGCTTGGGAGTGATAGAGTGCAAGAAGACCCATCTTTAGCTGAAAAATATTAATTGACCAACCGTTTACCCAAAGGCCACTTACAAAACACATGTTGTCTTACTCCACCTTTTATTTTTTCTTTGTTTTTCAGTTTAAAGTGGTGATCTGTTCATCTAAGAAGAAAATAGAAAAAGGCATGACATGAAAAGTACTACAACAGGTATCTATTATCTGGAAAACTCAGAATAAGGTTTTTTTTATATGTAATTTGGATCTCAATACCTTAAGTCTTTTTTAAACATTTTACATACCCTATCGGATTGTTTTGCCACCTACATGGTCTTATACAGCTTAGTAACCTTCAACCTTGTACTATTAAAGAAAATGAGAATGATTAAAAAAAATAATTATTTGCCTTAAATGGGCTCTATGAGACTAGGGAGCAGATTTACTAAAGAACGAAGTAGACAATTCGCAGGGACATTGCCAATTTACTAAAAGGCAAAGAGGACAATTTGCTAGCGAAAAAACTCAGCGCTAGCGAATTTACTCTCAGGCGAACAATCGTTACTCCGCGAATTAATCAAAGTGCAAACGTTCCAATCTGTTACCACTTTCACCAGAGTCCGTTTGGTGAATTGATGAGATAAAGCTACATCCTCAACATTATGATGTCAGTGACATCATATTGTGTATGCCAAAAAAGTCATAAAAAAAGACAAAACACTGGTGTTTTTTCATATTTTAATGTGGTATGTTTAAAAGTTGTAACTGTTAAAGATATGTTTTTTTAACATTTGAAGCTCATGCCACATTTGTTTTAGGGTGGGCTCATGTCGAGGACAATAGAGGATCTCTCTTGTCTTTATTTTGCTTCCTTGGACATTTTTAATAATACTGTAAGTGGTCACTTCCAGCAATTTCACTATCATCACTACTAAAGACATATATATGACCTGTATGTAGCCGCCGTATTTAAATTGACGTATGTGAAAGTATGTTACTGAAGATTCTCTAGGTAGAAGGTAACACTAGGAAGAATTCACTTAGAAACTGATGAATTTTCGCTGGCGAAACTTCACCTAATTATAAATATTCACTGCAAATTATCGTCTGACGAAGTTGTGCAAAGTATGGTAAAGTCTTCAGGTAAAAATTTGCCCTTTAGTAATTTTGCACCATGATCTTCCTATAATTTAGAGCTTTCTGGATTTCTTGTTTCCAGATAAAGATCCCAAAACTTTACTACTCAAACTAATAGATATTAGAAACTAAAATAATATAATAATAATATGAATGAATGTACAAAACTGAGAATATGGGAGATGATGGGCACATCCAAACTTAATTTGGAAATACACTTTGCACATTGCACTTGTGTTTATAAATGACTCCTATAAAGTTTCCTAGGTCTAGTAACAAATAGGTTTACTTTTAAACAGTTGACAGTTGGTAAATTCTCCTTGCGTATTAGTTGCTATGGGTTAGTAGACTAGTAAAAGACTTTGCTCCTTTTATTGCTAAACCCCATGCCTTTCCTACAGGTAGAAGATTCCATGTGTTGGATTGTGTGAGCTGAAATTAAATGAAGTCGTGTTATTTCTCAGAATAATTGTGCAGCCGGTAATTAAAGGAACCCTAGTAGCAACAAAGAACACACTTTTGTTTATTAATGTAAAACTCTAGCAATAAAATTAACTATTTCATTTATTTTATTTTTTTATGTATCCACTGCCTATCTGCTGTTATAACTTTATAGATAGATATATGATATTCTGCAGGCAATTACAGTCCTTTTGCTGTGTAGGCAATATTCTGTGCCACTGCAGTACATATCTTTCTCTGCAGATAACATATCCCAGCAGGAAAGAAACATTTCTTCCTCTGGACTCTCTTAACCTTATGGCAGGAAACTTGTTGCAGCTGGACAGTGAGCCACCTGTGAGTGTAGCGCTGAATAGCTGGATATCCTGTTCTAGAACCTAATGCTCAGCAGTCCAGAAAAAAAATCACTTGAGGGGAACATAAATTTCCAAGGTTTTTTTTTTTTACATTCCAGTAACAAATGATGGGGGTGTACAATGTCCAGATGTTTGATATTTTGTCAATGAAATTTGCTGCATCCAGGATAAATAAACAACAAAGCAGAAACCTATGAAAGGGGGGAAAAAGTCATTCATGAACTCTTCAATGAAACCAATGTGTTATTTTCATTTACAAAATTGCTTGGCACATTGTGAAGAGGGAATTAAGCAATGAAAGTCAAGAGGTTGTGGGATGTGGGTTTTATGAAAGAAGGTTGTTATGTAATACTGATGTACTATAATGTATTTGTAAACCATACATGAATTTTGTATTTTCTATAATGCAATACCAAAATATAATTATTTAAAACAACATAATATAATTTAATAAGTAATACATGTAAGTATACTGGTTATCATACCTTGACTATGGGATTATTTTTGCATCGCATTAGTGATGCCTGCAGGATATGCCATAGTTTGGTATGTGATACTTAGTAAAGAGCATTTTAGGAAATCTTTAGCATCATTGCAATGTGACCTCCATAGGAGACATATATCAAAACTAAAAACACCTTCTTTATCTTATAGGCAATAATGTATATAATATATGGTGCAGATTTCAAAAAATTATATTTTCTCTAAAAATTGCCCCTTTATTGGAGCTCCCTTAGATTAACTATGACCCCTGTCCATGTTTCAAATGAAAGGTGGGTGTGTTCTTACAGTCCCTGGCAGAAGCACAGTAGGAAGGGTGTAGCGAATCCAGGCATGCATTCACACAAGCAAAAGCAGGCTTCAGTTTCCTATCAGGCCAGGCTATCTGCTGATTGGTTCCTATCCTACAGTGCAGAGTGCTGCTGGCTCCCCTGTACAGCCGGGAAAACGGAGGCAGCAAGAAGTGGAACAAGTAGGGTTTATGCAGAACCCGAAACACTACATTAAAGCACTTTCCTTTTATATTTAAAAGAGTATAATACACTGGCACTTTCTTGTTTTTCCACACAATAAGAGGGTTATTTATTAGGGTTTTATTAGGGATTTATTAAGGTCCAAATGCTTAAAAAGTCGAAAAATCCAAATTTGTAGTGGAAAAAAAACCCTCAAATTTTTGGAGATGTATTATACCCATGAGGCTGCAAAAAGTCAGAATCTGAAATTCCGCCATCTCAGACCTGCCGACGGTTTATATAAGTCGATGGGAGAGGTCCCTATCCTATTTGGAAGTTTCTGTGGTCTGCGGTATTTCCTTCCCCTCTCCTTCCACATCAACCAATGGAATCTGTCTATAGAAGGACATACACATAACTATATATATATATATTGTTAATATATCTCCTGTTACTATCTCTGATTTGTGGCACAGCATTCATTATGTGTTAATAGGATTCAGTGCATATTATGTGTCCAGTAGGACTGCCACACTGTATAAGTCTGTATCAGGCTGAAATGCATTCCTTTCAGTACCCCTCCACAGACATATATTTATACTCTAGGTATACAGTAGATCATTAGTGGGTGTGCAATATCTTCCATAGCATAGCCCAACCTCCAAAGCATTGTTCCACTCAAATATTGCTTGCCTGCAGCTCCAAATATATTATTTATATATACATGTTTTCAAGAGTAAATGCATGCACCCAGTATACTCACAGTTCCTACTAAGATGCTGGAAGTAGAAACACTCTGAAGTCTGATTACAGTATAATAATGGCAAGCAAAACAATTGCATGGTAATCTCAGTATGATTAAAAAGTAAATAGGAGATGCTTTTAGTAGCACTACAGCAGAAATCTCATTGATATCTAACAAAATATATTATGATTAGAATGCATTTTTGATTTGCTTGCCAGCATTACACTGCAATCATACTGTGAATGGATGAATATAGTGCTGTTTGTGGGTCCAATACTAGAGACAAATGTTTGATGTCCAGAAACATGTGTCACAGTTAAAAAAAAGATGTTTAATACCTCCTCTACATGAGAAAAGAGCATGGACACAGGTGGACACAGATCTGGCAGGATTCTCGCTGAAGACTGTATCTCAAGTCCTCAGGAGACAACAGTCCAGTGAATGCAAAAGGATGAGCAAATGACAAGTCTCTCCTTTTTATTCATATAATTGTCACTGGAAGCATTTAAACACATTTCTGTTAGTTGCAAGCACCTACACAGCAATACATTTCCCTTCTGATATTTTTATTACAGTATATTCCTGGAAAGAAAAAACTGCAAAGCAATTAAGATAACAGCAAGATAGATGGTATTGCTATCAGCATGTCATTAACCATCTCTTGCATCTGTATTAAAGCTTGGAGTGAGATGTTTTGCAAAACAAAGAAATATGCCTTCACTTGCAGTGCTGTTCCATCCAAATATTGTTGGGCTACAAATCCCAGCATTTCCCAGCATACAATCAAGGCTTTGAAGCACAATGAAAGCTCCAGCAACTATAGTGATGAATTCTTAAAGACAAAGAAAGTGTATAAAAGTGTATCAAATGTTGTTATTGATGTTAACTATGAATAATATTAGTTTATGTCGAGTAAAGTAACTTAATTATAATTTAATCATTTATATATATATACATATATATATATACATATATATATATATATATATATATATATATATATATATATATATATATATATATATATATATATAATAATTTAACCGTGGCTTTTTAATCTTTTATTAACACATTCAGACACCATCTTGGGTTGAAAATGCTGCAGTCAATTTTTTAACAGCAAGTTTACTTACATAAACTAATATTATTCACAGTTAACATGAATACCAAAATTTTGCCAATACTGGCCCCCTCAACTAGCCACTGAAGACTGCTCTAGTGGGGATAATTCCCATTTTCCCCCCCATAGGGTGAGATTCAGTTCAATGAGAAAACATTGTTTTATTGTTTATCTTTTGAAAACTCATGGGTACAAATGATAAAATTCTCTTAATTCAGTTCCAATTTTTCCTATAGACTTCAATAGAGTTTTAATGTGTTAAACAGTGAGATAATTGTTCTCATTAAATTGCATCTGGCTTTATGGGAAAAACTGGAATTGAATTAAGAGGTAGGCTTTCCTCATCAAATTGAATCTGGCCCAAATCATGATATAGGAATAGAATTGTATGTATATATTATTGTAATTACCCCCTGTTTGTGCTATTAATTTATTGTTCTGTTCTGCAGAGCTGCGTACATAAGTAGCACGACATAAATAAAAATATGCATACATAGATACATGCGCATATGTGATGCCAACAACTTGCTTCCAAAGGAAAGGTCAGCCCAAGTGTCAAGAGTCTTATGTAACTGCATACTTTGCCCATTTGAAACTTGTCTGGTTTCCAAAACACTGATATAATGATGCAGATAATGATAATAATAACAATGGACACAATATTTTATATATTACCTTTGATTTAAAATATTTTTTCATTTTCTCTGAAAAATGATACTTAATATAAAATCCTTTCGTTTTTTTTTTATTGCAGCTGTTTTATCGATTTGGATTTGTTTCTCTCTCTTCCAAGCCAAATTGCTTGGCTAAATGTTTTATCTTACAGCATGAATGTAAACAATAGAATGCCACAGTCTTCCCTAGACAGATCGAGTGACACACAAAACTCCTTCTAGCTTAAACTCTACCATGAAAGAAAACAGCAGGAAGTGACTGCACAAAATTTAACCTAAAAATGTATGTAGAACTGTGTTTAGGATACAGTAAAACAAGATTAGGTGTATTTGAAAAAATGCAAAAATTTGAATATCGAAATTTATCATGTACTGTCTCTTTAAAAATTTGACTCCGACCATTCGCCATCTAAAACCTGCTGAATTGCTGGTTTAGCCTATGGGGGACCTCCCAGAACTTTTGGAGTCAATTGGTGGACTAAGGTTTTTTTGGGAAAAACTTTAATTCAAATTCGATCTAATGCGCTATTACTTCGATTCGTACGATTCGAATTTGGCTGAATACGGACCTATTTGATTTGGCCAAAAAAAAACTTTTGACATTTTTCAAATTCGAAATTCGATCCTGGATAAATATGCCCCTCAGGGGGGCTATTTACTAAAATCTGAATTTATCTAATAATGTTAATAACATCTTTATTAATTAAAAACTTGATTGAATCGGATCATGAAAAAACTCAATAAAACAGAGCATAAATTCAAGTTATATACATTTTTGGGCTTTTTCCCAAATTACTAGATCTTTTTTGCCCAAAAACCCTGAAAAAGTCAGATTTTTGGGCTAAACCCAGCGGAAACCACAATAACTTCAAACTGGAATAGGTGCCTCTCCCATTGACTTATACAGAACCCCCACCAGTCTGACAAGGTGGATTTTTGGATACAAACTTTTTGCAGCATCGGGGTATAATAAATGTATTATATTATTATTATTATATTTATATATTTTTTCCTCTAAAAATTCACAATTTGACCTTTAATAAATAACCCCAAGACTGTAAACCCAACTGGACAGGGACTTCCTTCCTTCTGTTAATAAACCCTCGAATTCGTCCCTCAAAGTAAAACGAATACGAATATCGAATTCGAAGGATTTACCGCAATGTACCGTATGTAGTCGAAGTTTTTTTTAAAGAGACAGTACTTCGACTATAGAATGGTCGAATAGTCAAACGATTTTTAGTTTGAATCGTTCGAATCAAAGTCGTAGTCGAAGGTCGTAGTAGCCTATTCGATGGTCGAAGTACCCAAAAAAATACTTCGAAATTCGAAGTTTTTTTACTTAGAATACTTCACTCGAGCTTAGTAAATGTTCCCCTTAGACTCTGTGTGTGTGTGTGTATATATATATATATATATATATATATATATATATATATATATATATATATATTGTATTTATTATGTTACTCTCCTCCCTGAGTGTATTGTAAAGTTGTGCAGCACTGCCTTTCTTTAGAGCGCTTTACAAATTAAATTATAATCCAGTTTCATCTGAACACTTTGGATTTACTAGAAGACCGCTTCTTTGAAAAAGTCTTGGGATTTGGCCATATCTCAAACTGAAACCTAGATACAGTGCTTCCTTATTTATCATGCAGGAGATCTAAATTAGGTTTTGCATATTTTCTTGTGCACAGTGACACATTTAAGACACTTAATTTTGCCTGACCTTCAAAAACTATAGTTCAGATTGAACAGGTGACATATGACAAAATATGAACTTGCAGATTAACACTCATTCCGCCATGGATGAAAGCCTGAAAATGCTGCTGACTTCAAAGTCTAACACTGCTTTGACAGCCTTAAGCGCCATAGCAAACGAACAACATTACTAATAAAAGTCATGCATTTTCAGTAAGGAAAATATATTATTTCCTGATGTGAAAATTACTTACTTCATATGGAGTAATTCAGGTTATTTGACTGAAACCCCTTATTAAATTATTGGGTCTTGGTCTAAGATTTACAGAGCAAATTAAAATAACATAAATTTTTAAGCACATGGAGTATGTTTTTCATAGCTGTGTTTCAACTACAAATAAAGCTAAAACATATCTTCTTATGCATATATCTAAATAGCTTTTCAGGCACGCATGAGCAGATATACAGTATTAGGATTAATGTTATTATGAAGAGCAAAGTAAACTGATTTACAGAAATCCCCAGTTTTTGCTTCTTTGCCAAGTACTCTTTAGATCTCCATTGAGCCAGTTCATTCATCTCTGCATCTCTATGTAATTACAGCCTCTAAAGAATCAAGTGAATGGTGGCATTTTCATCTCCCAGTGGTGTACTAATTACAGAACAATCTGAAACCTATTTCTGCCTTTATTACTTATATTTGTATTCTTGAGCGTTATGAGGATTTAATTCTGTTTGGTAAAGATCAATCAGCATCAACTCATGATATGCATGTATGGTATGATAATTTATTATTAACTAGTTCAACCTGGTATATCTACTATTCCAATGCCAAAAAAAATCCTCTGAAACAGATACATCATTTCCAAATTACTCACAGATGAGTGAAATACAAGCTCAGCTCCATTTCTTCCATTTCAGCAAAATACACAGGAACATATTCTGTCATTGCTACAGGCTCAAAGTTTTCATAACATCCTTTCATAACATACAACTTTGCAGAGAACCGGGAAATTCACTCATTATGTCAGGTAATGCTATATGATACATTTACTATGGCAAGAATCTTTTTAATGTTTATGCAGCCACACATATGGAATTTCATAGAAGCTTTTTCAACAAATATGTAATCACATACTGATTTCATTTCTCTTTTGTATACATTTCTTGAACCACTTAAATTCAAGTATTATACATAGACCTTATTATATTATTTGAAAACTGTGATACTTTATATTATCTATTTATATTTATAATATGTTATTTATGTTATATATTTAAGGGGAAACAGAAATGTATGTTACAGAGCATCAACTTTCACAATGGGATGGAGCAAAACAATGCTATAGATATTCATCAGTGCCAAGGATAATTAAACTGCAGCCCTGCAATAGGAAAACACACTTCAATGCTTTTTTTTATCTCTTGAAGAAAAAAATATTTGAGGGTTTGGGAAAAAAATAAAGTGGCTGCATTGATCTGCCTTTGTAACAATAATGGTTCTGGGGAATTACAAAAGTCAAGATAAATATAAAAAGAATAAATCAGCCTTTTGCCGATTATAATTGGCTTGGTATTCTAAATTCAGCAGTATCAAATCAAGTGTTTTCCTTCCCTTTTGGGTATTGCATAGTTAAACAATGGGAATGAGCCTACCAACTATGATTACGTGAGATAGATAATTACAAACTAAATGAACATTTATTAGTGGGTACTTTTCCTCCACCCATTTCTGCTTTTTCATATTCAACAATTCAGCTTTATTTATTTAAACAGATTTTTATCAAAACAACTGTTTCCGGTAATGGACTCTCTTTAAAGGGAAACTAAAGTCTAAAATAGAAAAAATGCTAGAAATGCTGTATTTTGTATACTAAACATAAACATGAACTGTGCCAGAAGCCTAATTAAACAAATGATTTATGCTTTCAAAGTTGGCCACAGGGGGTCACCATCTTGTAACTATGTTAAACATCTTTGCAAGACCAAGACCATGCACATGCTCAGTGTGGTCTGGGCTGCTGCTTAGGGATCGTCATAATTTATCAAAACAGCACAAGTCAAATAATATCTGCCATAGAATCAGATACAGCAGGACTGATTAATAATTAAAATATGCAGACTGCACTGGGTCCTGTGTTGTCAGGTCATCTAATATGGATTTTTAAAGTTTTTGTATTGTTTAATACTTTCAACCTTTTTCCAACTCTCCAGCTCCAGTGGCTGCAGCAAAAAAATCAAATATCGAAATCGAAAATAGAATCCCAGTTTATCCGTTTAAATCTGGCTCCATGATCTTTGTTCCTGCAGCTGGAGTTGAAAATATTAAAGAGGATGTAAAGGCAAAAATAAAATACCATTTTTACTTTATTAACTGAAAAACAAACCTATCCCCAATATACTTCACTTAAAAAATCTGTATGGTTTTTATAAGAAGCAGTGAAATTCCCCTTCATTTAGTTGCTCTGACTGCTGCAGATATGAATCTCTACATGGTTGCCGGCTGTTCTACAGGGAAACAAACAAAGCTGCTCCAGTTCTGGGAAGTCCCTCCCCTCTGCTGTTTAAAAGTATGATCGTTTCCCTGCAAAGCAGTTAGGGACTGTCTGAAGTTTCCTATCTGCAGTAGTCAGAGCAAGTAATTGATGGGAAAATTTTACTTCATACAGTCAGGTTTCTTATAAAAACGGTAGACATTTTTTAATTAAAGTATATTGGATAGGTTGATTTTTCTCCTTTAGAGGAGAACTAAACCCTAAAAAGATTTTATATACTGAACACAATTGTAGTGTAGTGCTTGACAAAAAGCCAGGTGGGCTCGAAACATTGCTCTGTCTTTGATGCCCTGCATTTGAAAGATAAAGTGCAGCCCATTTGAATCCCTAACAAGTGTTGTATACGTGTGGAAGGACATGTGGGGAAAGTGCACCCGTGAATCAAGTTGCAGACAAGTGAGTGCGACCTGAATTGATTACAATAGTGTAGTGCACCAGCCTAAAGGTTCAGCATCTATGTAACAATAAATATCCAGGCCTTCAAACTTGTTCACATGAGCTCACCATCTTGGATTTAGTTAGAAGTGTCAGCAACACTCCCAGGCTCAGTGTTCTCTGAGAAACTGTTGCCAAATGAGGTTCATCTGCCCTATAAGATGATGTAACAAGGGCTGGTGATTACATTTTCATGCAAATTGCACTGGTTTCTAAGATGGTAGAATGTGAATTAATTGGATACATTTGTATCCTCTATATGCATGGTATATTTTGAGTCAGCACACAGAAAATATTATTGGACATCTGATGCCATTTGATAACCTCCGCTTATTCATTTGGCTTTTTTTTTATTAATATAGAGTGACAGGGCTGGGTTCATTTGTGTTGAGCAAATGGATTGCTTTTGTTGTTCAACTATACAATGTATATGAACGCTATTTCGTTTTAGCAAGCATTGCTGTGGGTCTGGAAACAAATGGTTCCAACAGGAAACATACTGTATAAAGGAGAAGTTCAGAGGAAGAATTCATTTAGTTCATGCCAAATGTTATAGTGCAGTTCCTTTGCTCAGTGAATTTATTATAATATTTGCTAATTAGATAAGGCCATACAGACACATTTAATTTGCTTTTGATTTGCTTATTAGACTAAGTCTAAATGAATATGCAGTACCTGTACCTAGAACAGATTCAGTTGAACTGAAAAAGAAAGGATTTTTGGTTTTGTTAAAAAGTTGTATTTATTCTCAGTGCACTGTAGTTTAAGCAAAATAGAAAGCAAAAACATTTATCTAAAACCCATTAAAAGTGTTTATAATCATATGGAAATTAAAATAGGGCGACCATTCACAACAGGGATGCATATAGGATTGCCTTCTGTATATAATGCTAAATAATGCTCCTGCTGTACAGCTTTATGTGCTTTGTTTCTTTGCTCCTCAGGGATGGAACCATTGTAGCTGAAATTGTGATCGACTACCTAAATGTAATATGTCATAAAAGGGTGGTTCATCTTTAAGTTAATGTTTAGTGTGTTATAGAATAACCAGTTCTAATCAACTTTTCAATTAGTCTTCATGATTTATTTTGATAGTTTTTAATTATTTGCCCTTTTCTTCTGACTCTTACCAGCTTTCAAATAGGGGTCACTGATCCCATTTAAACAAATGCTTTGTAAAGCTACAAATGTATTGTTATTGTTACATTTTATTACTAATCTTTCTATTCAGACCATTCATACTCCAGTATATTTTTAAAATCAGTGCATGGTTGCTAGGGTCATTTGAAGCCTAGCTGAAATTGCCAATGGTAGAGCTCCTAAATAAAAAGCCAAATAACCACAAAAACCACAAATAATAAAAAATGAAAACCAATTGCAGATTGTCTCCGAATATCACTCTCTACATCATACTACAAATTAACTCAAAGGTGAACAACCCCTGATGGCATAACAGTTATTTTTATGTGGTAAACAACAATTTTTGGATCAAATATTAAAGAATTTTAGTTCTAACTGCTCATTAAATCTGATCTAGTCATAGAGCTGAAGGGAAAGAGAGTTAATATATATTATATTTTGTATTGATTGTAAGCTGACAGGGTAAGGCCCTCCTCCCTCCCTCTGTACCATGCTATTCTTATGGGTTTGACCATGACTTGTTCCCTAACTATGCTCTGCTTGATCCACGTTACATCTGTTTGCTCTCTAGTTCCCTTGTCAGCCCTTTCTCTCTCACTTTAAAGGAGAACTAAACCCTGAAAATGAATGTTTCAGCTTCTCATTAGCAGCAATGATCCAGGGCTTCAAACTTATCACAGGGGGTCACCATCTTGGAAAATGAATATTTATCAAAGTCCGATTTTATCTCAACTTTTTCTGCTACAAACTCCTTCAAATCCGCTCTGGTGTTTTTACGCTTATTTATGATTACATTTTCCTGAAAATTTGCTTTGCAGGAAAAAATCCGACTTTCATGATTTTTTCGGCTTTTTCACCAGGAAACTCCGGTTTCATATTGCCAGAAAACCCCTGAAAACTACGGGGTATTGCACGAAAACCAGCGCACATAAAAAAATCATTGGGACACAGTCTAAGATGTCGGATTTTCATATTTGGATTTTTCCATCCTCTGGGTTTAATTAACTCCGAAAAATTTGTGATTTTTAAAAAAGCTGATTTTATAAAAGGAAACATGAGATTTTTGCATTCGGAGTTTAGTAAATAACCCCCTCGTTGGGCTTGAAGCAGGTGTTGAGAAGCTGAGCTTAGGGGTTGTCGCAAATTATCCAGCAGAAAATGAGGTTGGTCTGTAATATAAGCTGATGCTACAGGACTGATTATTAAATTCTGATGCTAATTGCACTGGTTTCTGTGCTGCCATGTAGAAATTATCCGTATTAATTACTAATCAGCCTTATATTGTGACATTTATATTCTATGTGTACTGTATATTGTGAGTGGATCCCTAAGCTCAATAAGTGACAGCAGCACAGAGCATGTGCAGTGAATCAGCAGAAAAGAAGATGGGGAGCTACTGGGGCATCTTTGGAGACGCAGATCTTTACTGCTAAATGACTGTGGTTGCCTTGGGCTGGAACAGAAGTCCAATACATAATGTACAACATTTCTTGCCTACTTGTTTAGTTATGCTTTAGGTATCCTTTAATATGCGCCCCTATTAATCTGACTATAGCATTATAAATTGTATGATGGCTTAGGTCAATGGAATTGTTTGCATTTGTTATAATATCTCATCAAGCTGAAGGTGTTCTTTGATGAGTCTTTTTTTAGGGTAATGATTACGTAAAAATATCTAGTATACCTATACTAAAAATACCATGACCTGGATCAATGAAAATCTTCCTAGTCAAATTATGTAAATATTTTATGTTTGGACAGTATTTAAGTATTAGTGTAGTTGTGTGATCACTGATTTGTTTTTCATAGTCTCATTTCAGATTTAAGATAATATGGGAAATGTATTAGTACTTCATGTGGAAACTGGGCAGTCTCATCCTAGGGTACACTTGCAGTGATAATTGGCCTGTGATGAATGGATACTGCAAAAGATCACAGGGGTTTATTTACAAACACTTGGCAAATATGCTAATGGACAGTAAGCCATGCAACCAATCAATATTTTGCTTTCATTGTGTACCCTATAGATAGCTGATGAAAACCAATCACTGATTGGTTACTATTGACTACTACCCAGCACATTTGCCGAGTGTATATAAATGAGTCTGTTCAGTACTGTTCAATACTAATCAATGCTAAGCAATCAAGTATTAATCAATGCTGTCTACTAAAGAATTGTATTTAAAGTTATTTCTCTGCAGGACAATGATGCCAAACACAAGATAAAGTAACACTTGAGTAGTTCAAAAAGACATGGGAGAGCAAAGACAAAACATTGTTATTGATAGTTAATAGGACTTGAGAACAGTGTCAAACTGTAATATATTAGGTCTTAATGGTCCCTACCATATGCCTGTCCACTTATTGATTCAACGGCTGTTAAAATGACTAATGTTCCTCATGTCCTTTATCCTTAACCACTAAAAATGGACACTCTTGTATTATATACCTATTTATCTCAAAGGGCCACTATTTTCAGTATATAACTGTTGTTTACAGTAATGCATCCAAGTCAGTGAACCATACCTTTATTATATGCCTATCCACTTAATGATACTTTAAAACTCATTTACTAAACATGGGCAAAGTTGCAACCAAAATCTAATTTTTGCTTCAACTGTTTAACATACATAGGGAGGCACATTTATCAAGGGTCGAATTTCAAGGGTTAATAAACCCTCGAATTTGACCCTCGAATTCGAAGGATTTACCGGAAATCGAAGTAACAAACGTTTGATCGAACGATTCGACGATTTTAAGTGATCGAACAAAGGATTTTTCTTCGATCAAAAAAAGCTTAGAAAAGTGCTGGGGAAGGTCCCCATAGGCTAATATTGCACCTCGGTAGGTTTAAAGTGGCGAAGTATGAAGTCAAAGTATTTTTTAAAGAGACAGTACTTCGATTATTGAATGGTGGAATAGTCGATTTTTAGTTCGAATCGTTCGAATCGAAGTTGAAGGTCGTAGTAGCCTATTCGATGGTCGAAGTACCGAAAAAAGTTTTTTTCATTCGAATCCTTCACTCGAGCTTAGTAAATGTGCCCCTCAGACTTCTGAGCACCCCCCTGTACACAACACTGACACCATGACTTCTTTGGGGGATATATACACCCATTTAGTATGAGCAAATCAATAAGGTTTGTATTAAATGTATTCTGCCTATTATTTTGATAATAAAGCAAACCTCACCAGATCCTAATGGCTGAAAGACCCAAAGATAAATACAAAACATGGGTACTTTACTACTTAATGATGAAAAAACAATACCAAGTATGTTTCACAGAGAGACAGAACTCATTTTACTACAAGTACATTTGAATTACTTAATTAAAATGAAGTCTATGGGAGATGACCTTCCAGTAATTAATAGTTTTCTGGATAATGGGTTTCCAAATAATGGATCCATATCTGTAATATATATTTGCCTAATTTATTTTTGGGATAAGGCCTGAATTACATGTATAATACGCCTTTTGCATACACATTCACAGAATTTCTTTGACTTTTTAATAATCCTATAATTGACAGTAGGGGATACATTATTCCTTAATATATGACTGATTTTCCCTCAGTCTGATCCTGCAGCCTCCTGCCTTTGTCTTTTCAGCAGTTTTGTTCCTTTATATTATCCAGAGCTATTTAGTGGTGTTCATTTATAAACAGTAGGCAAATTTGCCCCAGGCAAATTTCCACTGCAACCAGGGTTTTTCTTTCATTATTCCAACTGCAGCAGACAAATCATAGTGTATTACCTGTACTAATTGGCTGTTAAGGGTTACTGTATTGAAGCAAATGCACCCAGTGGCTTCTTAAGTCCTTGTTATTTATACTGAATACTAAAGGTCTCAGGCCTGCGGCCTTGTGTCTTTATATAATGAAAATCATTCTGTGACATCTACTGTTCTTATACTGTGTTCAATAACAGGGGTGCATATGTATTTGGTCATAAAAAAACCTCATGCACTTTTTCACATGCATGATATTTTGGTACCTAGTGCCTAGACTTCAAGAAAGTGTATTATGAGTATTGCTTTTTTCAAAATATTAAATTGTGCATACAATAAATATTTATACATAATAAATAGTGTGGATACCCTAACATTCATAAAAGAAGTAAAACAATAGATTAACACACAGGATATATTTAATGGGAAAATTACCCCTCACGTGACCTAATGTAAATATTGCTTTTCTGAAGACTTTTAAAATTCACTTTATCTTCTTCATATACAGTTTGGTGCTTATTCTTAAATGTTTTAAATGCTCATCCTAAAGAAAAATGAATACCCAAAACCAGTAAAAATTATGCTTGATGCCATATTATTAATAGGAAAAAACGTCAAGAATATAGGAAGGCCGGTATTTTTTTCCAGAAAAGGTGGCAACCCTAGCTGCCACCCCAGTCGCAAATGCCACCAACCCCCCTTCCCGCTTCACCATGCATACTGTACTTTTACTCCTTGTGGACACGTTCTGGGGAGGTGGAGTGCAGTGATACATGCCCCAGTTGCCGGCAGAAGATGTGGACCTGAAGCTGCTGGGCCCACAAGGGCAGGGGCCCTTCAGGCTTTTTTTTAATTTAACATATATATAAATATAATTTAGGAAACAGTAATGGGAATAATGGATCTTTCTGTAATTTGGATCTCTATACCTTACCTTAAGTAATTTAATAATAAAATTAATAATTAAAACCCAAAAGGACACCAATATGGATTCATGAAGTTTAGTTTGGATCAAGTAAAAGGTATTGTTTTATTATCATTTGAAAATTTTTAAATGATGTGCTGAAAATGCACTCTATGGAACACAGCCTTCCCATAATGCAGGGCTTTCTGAATAACAGGTTTCATGATAAAGGATCCCATAACATTATGTTGAGAAATAAAAAATAATGGAATTAATAATAAAAGCATGTTACTGACATCCATCCCTTTGAAAATGTTATATTTTTCTTTCTCTAAATTTAGCAGTTTTTTTTTTTACTGAATTCCATTTAGGCTTTGTTTTATAGACTATTAATAACACATTAAACCATAAAAACTGGAGTAGAACCTGGAAAAATGTCTAATGGAGAAATTAATTTCCTTCTTCATAAAATTCCTGGCCTGTGCACTTGATGGATTTTTGGGATTTATTTAAGCACTTACATCTGCCTGATGGAAAAAGACAACATTATATCACTATGTGCAAACGTGCCTGGGTGCAGTGTCCAAATTCAGTACATTTAACTCACAAAAGGTCCGCACTCTCAGGACTTACTTGAAAATAAAAAATGTTTCATTAAAAGACTAACGTTTCGGCCTTTCTCAAAGTAAAGAAAAACACATAATGAATGTCTTAAATACAAAAAGATGGCGGGAAGTGTAAATTGGCTGACCAATCAAAGATGTCATTGAATCATTAAATAGTTAAATACAACTATACATTTGTACTTACACAAATATAAGACTATAGCTATTAAGACAATCCCAATTAAGTTAAAATCCCCTCTATTAGGTTCTTAGAAGGATTAAAAGGATTAAAAACAATACTAAGTAACAGTCACTTCCTATTAGGTGTTAATCTCAAATTAAACTTTCTATGTTACATAGTATCAAAAACATGAGTAGGTGAAAGATCTGAAATAAGTGACCCTCATCTATGCAAATAATAATCGGATCTATATCAAGTCAAGTAAAATATTATATCGTTCACAGGCCAGGACCAGTATCCATATTTATAAAAACTAATGGAGTGTTAACCCCCACTTGTGACAGTGAGCAATGGGTTAATATAGACCTGTGGATGCTGGAACATAGTGTTACCTAATGGTACTGCATGCTACGGGGCAAATCTACATATGTGTATTATAGCAAAACAACATGTGCTTTAACCCCTAATAACCATAACTCTACAAGTTATTGAACCCAGTGCTATTAGTCAACAACATAATGTGATAAACTCATATTATCAGTGTATAAATATTCATCCAATATTATATGTATCAACCTAAAAAGTGTGTATTAACCCTGAATAAGAATCAATTATTTAAAATATATAAACCCCATTTTACTAAACTAAAAAATCAAAAAAGTACAAAGAAAATAGTGTCAAAAAATATAAAACACGAGCAATAGAAAATTACGACCAAAATTAGAAGCACAAACAGTGCTGTGAGACTGTTCCCCGAGCTGCATATAGTTCATGGCAGATGTCCAGCAATTAGTATGATCACCTGAATCCTTTGTCGGGTAAACCCCAGGAAAGCAGTTCAAGGCCCGCTGACTTAGGAACTCCAGAAAACCAGCAGATAAAACCACCAATGTAGAGGGCAACGGAACACCGACCTCTCATAGATCACCTACTGCGGGGCCATCAGCACGCCGGCAAGCGGGTCCCCGATGGACTCCCCATCAGAGGCCCACACAGTAAATTCTAGAATCTCATCATTATCAGCATAATGCAAGTTATAACATTTACCTTCTTATTGTGACATTTTAATAGTGATTTATGCAGGGGCCATAAATCTTATATCTAATTTTTTGGCTGTTCACAATTAACTAAAAAAGAATTGAAATTTACACATTATTGATACAAAAGCTAATAGAAGTATTTTTACTCAAAGCATGTGGATCTAATGCAGTCGAAGAATATAGTATATTATATGACATGATGTCAATGAATCTATTTTTTAATTACAGTATTTACTGAAATATAACCAAGCTAAACCCCAGTGTGTGTGTTTGTGAGTATATGCATATACAGTACACAGCATAATACTAAAAAAAACATTGGCACTTTGATGTGGTTTGGAGTTATATTGTATATTTTCATATGTATTTCATAGTATTACGACAAAGAAAGTGTTAGACAGGTGAATATGAAACTACAGGGAAAATATGTGTTGTTGCAGCAAGCATGGCTGTAATTTGTGTACCTGCTTAGGAAAAGCTGGGTAATGGGTCCCGAGAGTGAATGAAGGAGAGCAGCGTGGGCCATCCATTCCTTGTTTCATTGTGTTTTGCAGCTGCCTAAGTAGAAGTAGCTAAGTAATTATACTGCAGGTGAACTGTAGTTAAAAGGAGGTGTGCGACTACATCTCAGTGCTTCCCCCTTGAGACCTTCTTGATTGGAGGAGGGTGAGGGGCTATGAGAACCTCCTTGAGTGAAGGAAGGAGAGTTGTGTGTAGCTGGGAAAGAGAGTGTCATTCCCCCTGAGTTAAAGACTCGGAGAGAGGTAGAGAGAGACCCCTCCCAGGAGACAAGAGTGTCTATAATTAATAGATAGATAAATAATAGGTATACATTGGCAATTTTAGAACATTTACTGTTATTGAAAAAATGTGAATTTGAATCACATTCTAACCCAAGTTCACATAATTTTCATTTTCTTTTGTAAATTCTGATATCACCATCAAGTGCATAAATATGTATAGCACACTTAATATTTGCACCTGTAAGACTGCTGGGTAATGTAGTCCCCCCGTGCCTTCCACTATAGTACAGAGGAACTAGTTAATGCTTCAGACTGCAGGAAGGAAGGGATTTTCTCCAGCCAATGATAAAGGAGACAGTCTGTGCCCTGCCCTCTCAGCCAGGAACAGGAAGAGGAACCAGGGCCTGGGACAGGAGGTGGAGAGACCAGCCAGCATGGAGAGATGTGCTGAGAGATCTAGAGACTGGGTTTGTGTTCCAGCCTGCTGAGTGACCAGCCAGAGAGAGAGACTGCTATTAACCTGCAAGGGGAGAACACTGCAGTGTGCAGCCTGCTTGAAGCTGTTTGCTGCTGTTCCCTGGAGGAAGTTTTGTTGTCAGCACCATTGTGATCCAGGAGTACAACAGTCAGCCATCTTAATAAGGAGAAAGCCACAGTGTGGAGAAAAGCAAGGTTCCTTGTCAACTGTAAGTTATTAACCCTTTGTGCTACCAGTTTAAGGAACTTTGGGGAGGGTGAGACATATTGTGCAAGGAGAGCTGACAGCATTGCACCATCTATACCCTTACCAAGGGACACATCACCAGTTCTTTTATTGTGGTTACATCCAGGGAGATAATCCAGTTGCACAGTTCAGCAGCAACCTAAGGTGGAATTTGCCATTCATTTAGACTGCTGTGCTATTTGCAGCCCATTCAGTTCTTTCAACCCAGTAAGGGGGCCCCCCATCGGTACACAACTGTTTCAGGACTTAGGTGTGCACACCAGGGTTTGAAGGGTCTTACAGGGGTTGTCTTTGTTAAATTGTCATATTTACTACAGTGTTAGCAGAGTACTAATTGTCATATTATTGTTTTATTTCTAACCAATCATCTCTTACAGCTGCAGCTGTTTAATAAAGTCAGGTTGTGCCTGTTGCACTGCCATCTTGTGTGCCTGGTTACTGGGGCCTTGGGGTGTCACCTGGTTAAGAAAAGCAGACTCATATAGACTACTGCCAACACCTACGGGTGCGCTACACTTGGGGGCTCGTCCGGGATTACTAGCTTTCTACTCCCAGTCTCCCTCTAACCAGCAAGATGGAGCCAAGTGATGTTACTAAATGGTGCAAGGTAGCGGGTGTGGATGCTTCCCATTGTACTGCTTTACTATTGCCTGTCACAAAATTCTCATCAGAGCAGATCTACAGACTGTTAGACCGCCTAGCACCACAGAACAGATGCTGCATTGTAAAGCTGCAAAGAGAGGAGCACATGGGGCATCTCCAGGTGTTACTACAGTGGGATTGCCAAGTCACTTCTCTTGTTGTAACTGACACAGTTGAGGTGGGTGATGAAGGTAACAAAGCTCAGATTGTGCGACCTGAACTTGCCCACACTGAGTACCGAGCTGTGGAAAGTCCTGCTGCACTAGAAGTGCCACCTGCCCCATCACCTGTGGCTATGATTGGGCCTGAGTTCTTTACAGCCATGGGAGAATTCATGGCTAAGTGTAATCAGGGTAATGGTGCCCATATTGGTGCAGGCTACCGAAAACTGAAGATCTTCTCAGGGGTACAACCATTGCCCATGGGTGAAGAGGAATATGAAGTCTGGATGGATCAGGCATTACAGGCCCTTGATGAGTGGGACATACCAGAGGCACAAAAGAAGCAGCGAATAGCAGAGTGTCTAAGAGGTGCTGCATCTGAAGCAGTGAGGAATTTAAAGCTGAGTCAGCAAGATTGCACAGCATATGATTACCTTGCTGCCCTTCAAACAGTGTTTGGCAGAGTTGAGGATGTAGAGGATCTCCACTACCAGTTGAAGCACACTTACCAGTGGGAGGGAGAGAAATTATCTAATTACATCCGACGCCTTGATAAGATTATTCACCAAATCTTACTAAAAAAAGGCATAGACTCTAGTGAGAGTGAAGCAAATCCTCCAAGGGGCTCAGCCACTAGATCCTATTGTGATCAAATTGAGAACCCGAGGAGCTGGGGGGACCACCCGCTACATTGATCTGATCAAGTGGGTTCGGGAAGAAGAAGCCACGCTAGCAGCTAAGGGAGCAATGGCAGACCCGGTGACCAAGCTTATCGCTGGAGTTGGGTTGGTAAATGCTGTGGACACCAACCAAAGGATCGCCCAGTTAGAACAGACAGTCAACAAGCTGGCTGAGCTAATGACAAAGGTGGTCTCACAATCGGGCATGCTTCCAGTACAAAAAGAGCTAAATACAGAAGTCCCAGTGGGACCAGCTGAACAGCCCAATGTTTCCCAAGACAGGAGGTTGACTGGCCCAGCTATTTGTTACTGCTGTGGAGGGGAAGGTCATTTCCAGAGAGAGTGCACCTCAAAAGGAAGAGCAAGCAAGACACCACCAAAAGCAGCAGGGAAGCTTCAGGGGCCCTCAATGAAGAGCCCACTCAAGAGTTGCTCACACCGGATCCAGAAAAGCAGTAAAGTGCCCAAGTCTGTGCAGATAGTGAAAAGTCAACCCCTGCCTGTCAGACACAAGCAAAGTCATATGGACAGGCTAAAGAGAGGGCCTGAGCCCAAGCTACCGAAGGGCTTGGTGGGTCCATCACCTATTGTCCCTGTACAGATTGAAGGCATCTATGCTGAAGCCCTTCTAGATACTGGTGCTCAAGTGACCCTCCTGTATGAAGATTTCTACAGGAAATACTTAAAGCACATACCCCTGGAAACCCTGGACAAACAGTTAGAGATTTGGGGCCTAAGTGATAAGAAGTTGCCTTATCAAGGTTTCCTTTCAGTCAAAGTGGAATTCTCCCAGAAAGTAGCAGGGATGGCAGAACCCATGGAGACACTGGCGGTGGTGTGCAACCGACCCCCTGGGGCTGGGAAGAATGCCTTGGTAGTGGGAACCAACACAGCTGTTGTACGGAGACTCCTTGACCACCTGGTGACAACAAAGGAGGCATCCATTGTCCCAGTTCACCCACTGCTACAGCCAACCCTAAAGTCACTGGTGCAGGAGGCAAATGTTCCAGCTGATGAGATCGGAAATGTATGGTATTTGAACAGACAAAAGATAGTAGTTGCTCCAGGGAAGATCACTTGTATGCGAGCCAAGGTGAAGATGAACTGTGAGAACCCTGGATCCCATGTAATGCTTGAAAGTGACCTTGAATTGAAATTGCCCAGGGGGGTAGATCTGCTTCCAGAAGCCATCCCAGTAGAACAACTGAAAAAGAATCGAGGCATGGTGAAAGTGGGGTTGAGAAATGCCACAAGTCAGCCAGCAGTAATTCAGCCCCGCACTCTGGTGGGAAAAGTTTATGCTGCCTCCCCAGTACTGGCATCCCATCTTGAAACTGAGGAAGGAACCACAGACAAATGGGCCTCATTGGAAAACTCTCCCATCACAAAGGAATGGAAGTCACGGATGACGGGACATTTGGAGCAAAGGAAAGAGATGTTCTCCAAAGATGACTACGATGTGGGTTGTGCAACCAGCACTCAGCACAGAATACGGCTCCGGGAGGATAAGCCATTCCGAGAAAGGTCCCGCAGACTAGCTCCTGGGGATATAGAGGACCTACGAAAGCTTCTGGAAGAGTTGAAGACCACAGGAATTCTCAGAGAGTCCCGAAGCCCCTATGCATCGCCAATTGTGGTGGTGCGTAAAAAGAATGGGTCCATTAGGATGTGTGTTGACTATAGAACTCTAAATCAGCGCACCATCCCTGATCAATATACCACTCCCAGGGTGGAAGATGTCCTGCACTGCTTAGTTGGAAGTAAGTGGTTCAGCGTTCTGGACTTAAAAAGTGGATACCACCAGATCCCAATGCATCCAGATGATCGTGAGAAGACCGCATTTATCTGCCCTTTGGGGTTCCTAGAATGGACAAGAATGCCTCCAGGACTTAGCGGAGCCCCTGCAACCTTCCAAAGGCTGATGGAAAACACAGTAGGAGACATGGATCTCATAGAGGTAGTGGTGTACCTCGATGACATTATTGTCTTTGGGAAGACTCTTGAGGAACATGAAGAGAGACTACTTAAGGTGCTGGATAGGCTAAAGAAAGAAGGGTTGAAGCTGTCACCGGAAAAATGCCAGTTTTGTTTACCCTTGGTCACCTATCTAGGCCATGTGGTATCAGCTGAGGGAGTATCCACTGACCCCAGCAAGATTGAAGCAGTCACTTCTTGGCCCCGACCCCGCACCATTACTGAACTCAGATCATTCCTGGGATTCTGTGGGTATTACCGCAGATTTGTGAGAGGATTTGCTAAAGTTGCATGGCCACTGAATCAGCTTCTTCAAAGTGATACAGAAGAAGAGGAGGACATAGAGAACTATTCTAACAAGTCCAAAGGTCAAAGAAAAGCAAAAGAACCAGTTGAGGACAGGTGGAATGAGGACTGCGAAAAGGCATTTCAGCAACTGAAGGACTGCCTGACCAATGCTCCAGTCCTGGCATACGCAGACCCAACCCAGCCTTATGTCCTTCATGTTGATGCCAGCCGAGAAGGACTCGGAGGTGTCCTTTATCAGCAGCATGAAGGAGAGTTGCGACCAATTGCCTATATCAGCAGAAGCTTGTCACCTACAGAGAGAAATTACCCAGCCCACAAGTTGGAGTTCCTTGCACTGAAGTGGGCTGTCGTTGATAAACTCCACGATTACCTGTATGGGGCTGAATTTGACGTGCATACAGACAACAACCCACTCACTTATATCAACACCTCCGCCAAGTTGGATGCCACAGGACACCGGTGGCTGGCTGCACTTGCAAATTACAACTTCAGTCTACGATATCGGCCTGGCCGTAGCAATGGGGATGCAGATGGGTTGTCCCGAAGACCACATGACAGTTTGCACCCAGAAGATGAATGGGTTGAAATACCAGCCCCTGGTGTAAGAGCTCAATGCCAGGGCGTACACTGCCGCCAGGCAGGATCCAGTGTGGCTGAAGCTTTGGGGATATCGGCAGCTGGGATCCCAAAGTTGTACTGCAGTGTTGTGACAGTGGACACTGCTGCCCTGCCTTCCTCAGTTTAGATGACCTGCGGAGGGATCAGAAGGAGGATCCACTTTGTCGTCTGGCTCTGGAGGCACTGCGACAAAAGAAGCCAGAGTTGTTAAAAACAGATGAACACCCAAATGCTAGGACTCTGGCCCGGGAATGGGACAGGCTTAGCCTGCGGAATGGTCTGGTATATAGAAGAGCTCCTAACTTTGCAGGATGTGAGAAATGGCAACTGCTACTACCCCATAAACACAAGGACTCTGTATATTGTCAGCTGCATGACAACCATGGACATCTTGGTGTAGAGAAGACTCTAGGGTTAGTTAGAGATCGATTTTACTGGCCCGGGTTCAAGCAAGACGTGGAGGGCTATTGCAGTACTTGTTTCCGATGCCTCCAGCGTAAATCCCTGCCCACTAGAGCTGCGCCAATGGGACACCTTGAAAGCCAGGGACCAATGGACTTAGTCTGCATAGACTTTTTATCTATAGAACCGGATGAGGGGGGAGTGAAGAATGTTCTGGTGGTCACTGATCATTTCACCA
This sequence comes from Xenopus laevis, assembly GCF_017654675.1. Classification (NCBI taxonomy): domain Eukaryota; kingdom Metazoa; phylum Chordata; class Amphibia; order Anura; family Pipidae; genus Xenopus; species Xenopus laevis. The sequence continues at coordinate 79,716,139 of NC_054379.1, forward strand.
GATATGCTCAGGCTTACCCCACAAAAGACCAAAGGGCAATTACTGTGGCCAAATTCCTAGTGGAGAAGTTTTTCATCCATTATGGGTTGCCTAAGCGGATACACTCTGACCAGGGCAGAGATTTTGAAAGCCGGCTCATAAAAGAACTGTTAACCCTTCTTGGAGTGCAGAAGTCCAGGACCACCCCATATCACCCACAAGGTGACCCTCAGCCAGAACGGTTCAACAGAACCCTGCTTAACATGCTGGGGACTTTGGCTGAAGAAAAAAAGGCACAATGGAGCAGGTATATAGCAGCTGTTGTCCATGTCTATAATAGTACCAGAAATGACACCACAGTATTTTCCCCATATTTCTTAATGTTTGGAAGGGAAGCCCGATTGCCAGTTGATGTTGTTTTTGGGGTAACAGCGGATGACACTCCAGTAACATCACACCAAGGGTACATTGAGCGCCTCAAGCACAACTTACAAAAAGCATATGAACAGGCACAGGCTGCTGCGGCAAATAGACAAGACCAGAATAAAAAGCAATATGACCGAAGTATGAAGTTCCATGATCTGCAGCCTGGTGACCGGGTGCTGTTACGGAATTTGGGTATTCCTGGGAAGCATAAGTTGGCCAACCGCTGGGGATCCCAGCCTTACATTGTTTGTACGCAGCTACCTAACATCCCAGTATATCAGATACGGCCTGAGGGGAGAACCGGGCCCATAAAGACTTGGCACCGCAACCACCTTATGCCAATAGGTGAAAAAGTTAGGGTGTTGAAGCTTCCAGATGCAAAACCCACTACCAATCGGCCTAGGTGTTCTAGAAGACAGCAAGGCCTTCCAGCTGAGACACCCACAGCAAACGTCAAAGAAACAGAAGTTTCAGAGGACATTGAAAGTGATGATGACTGGGGTCTGGATTATTTCTTCACAGATCAGAATAAAGAATGTAGCCCCAGTTTTGGTTCAGAGGTTTCAAGCAATCTAAGTGTGGATGCTAATGAGTTTATTCCCAATGCTGCAATTACACCCGAGCCAAGATCAGATGAGACATCACAGCAGGAGCAGCTGGAGACAGTGGTCACAGCTAACATGGAGGAAATTTCTCCTGTACCAACTCCTGAGACCAGGGATTGTACTGAGACTCTTGAAAGGCCCTGCAGGCCACAACGAACAGTTAGACCTCCACAGAGACTGTCATATGATATCCTGGGAACAAGTCACAATCAGATGGTGTCCACTGTTCGAAAAGCTACCATCGCCCATGTTCCCTGTGTGCTGATGCCCAATGGTGACACCCCAGCCCATAAAACATACAAAAATGGTATGCCATGGTGGAAAAGATTGTTCAGTAAATGAGATGTTCCTGTTGCACTGTATATTTTTATGTTAACATGTATTTTGCCATGCTTTATTCTCTGTCTGCATATTGTTACATATGTTCCGAAATGCTGTCACGAGGACGTGACATTTATAAAGAGGGGGGTGAGTGTAGCACACTTAATATTTGCACCTGTAAGACTGCTGGGTAATGTAGTCCCCCCGTGCCTTCCACTACAGTACAGAGGAACTAGTTAATGCTTCAGACTGCAGGAAGGAAGGGATTTTCTCCAGCCAATGATAAAGGAGACAGTCTGTGCCCTGCCCTCTCAGCCAGGAACAGGAAGAGGAACCAGGGCCTGGGACAGGAGGTGGAGAGACCAGCCAGCATGGAGAGATGTGCTGAGAGATCTAGAGACTGGGTTTGTGTTCCAGCCTGCTGAGTGACCAGCCAGAGAGAGAGACTGCTATTAACCTGCAAGGGGAGAACACTGCAGTGTGCAGCCTGCTTGGAGCTGTTTGCTGCTGTTCCCTGGAGGAAGTTTTGTTGTCAGCACCATTGTGATCCAGGAGTACAACAGTCAGCCATCTTGATAAGGAGAAAGCCACAGTGTGGAGAAAAGCAAGGTTCCTTGTCAACTGTAAGTTATTAACCCTTTGTGCTACCAGTTTAAGGAACTTTGGGCGTTATAAAACAGACATTATCCTGCTAGTCCATTGGAGGGTGAGACATATTGTGCAAGGAGAGCTGACAGCATTGCACCATCTATACCCTTACCAAGGGACACATCACCAGTTCTTTTATTGTGGTTACATCCAGGGAGATAATCCAGTTGCACAGTTCAGCAGCAACCTAAGGTGGAATTTGCCATTCATTTAGACTGCTGTGCTATTTGCAGCCCATCCAGTTCTTTCAACCCAGTAAGGGGGCCCCCCATCGGTACACAACTGTTTCAGGACTTAGGTGTGCACACCAGGGTTTGAAGGGTCTTACAGGGGTTGTCTTTGTTAAATTGTCATATTTACTACAGTGTTAGCAGAGTACTAATTGTCATATTATTGTTTTATTTCTAACCAATCATCTCTTACAGCTGCAGCTGTTTAATAAAGTCAGGTTGTGCCTGTTGCACTGCCATCTTGTGTGCCTGGTTACTGGGGCCTTGGGGTGTCACCTGGTTAAGAAAAGCAGACTCATATAGACTACTGCCAACACCTACGGGTGCGCTACATATGATTCTCCAGTTACAGTCACTATAACAATACCATTCCCCGACTGTCACTGCTTCCAGTTCAGAAGAATGAGGAATGTTCTGTTTATGAAATATGCTGATAGTGACAGACAAGAACATGGGCTTATCTCAGGCAGAGCATTTGACATATGGGGACTGCGGTTTTGACATAAATGCACCATGACAGTCAAAAACGCAAATGTGGTTTGGACCTAAGGTCTGGATTTTTTTAAACCCATTAAACTTTAGTATTCAGAACTGCCTTCAATGTCTGAAATGTTATCGCCTGGACCCTGTTACTGTACTTTCAGGTCAGGTGATTTTGGTTTGAATATGAAGGTAGTGAGCAACAAATCTGTGAGAATGATCCTGTGAGATTGTACTAATAGCAATTTTAAGAGGCATTATACTGGCATCATTCCACCGACTGTAGTTACAATAGAGCCACAGGCTCGGCTACAATTATTGGGTATGTGTGAACATAAATTCACTTTTTAATTTTCTGTTATTCTAGATAATATATAATGTATACATATAACTCAGGGAAAGCATCAGCTAATCCTAAAATTATTGAATAATGCATTGCTATTTAGGCCACTGGTTAGTGCTTTTTACTAACTCTTTATTAAAAATAAATCTACTATGCATTTTTCACCTTTTCTTTCCACTGGTTATTTAGCATTTATTGCGTTTCTGATATAAGTAGCAGAGTTGATGATGCTTCGTTTTTTTTTTAAGCAGTGATCATTCTTTTGTTTTTTAAAATAACAGATTCTCCCAAAACAACAGAGACCTCTCAAACCACCAGTGCCCCTACTAATAGCAAAGAGGGCTAAATGATGACAAGATGAAGATGATTTTTCAAGGGTTATTATATTGTTCTCCCATATCCATCCACTCCAATTTCTAGCAGCACTGCACATTGTGCACTTTATTAATGACGCTGCATCTGCTTTGCTATTTTGTTACCTAGCTGGGGCAGCCATTTTTCCAACTCTATTCCTGCACAAATGACAAATGACATCTAGGGTTTATTTACTAAAATCCGAATTTATTGCTAATTTATTAATAAATAAAATCGATTTATTTGGATTGCGGAAAAACTCTATAAAATCGAGTGAAAACCTGAATTGATCAAATTTCCCAAATTGCTCTATTTTTTATGTCTTTTCCCGAATTACTTAAGCTGTTTACGTTTTTGCCCGAAAACCCCAATAAAGTCGAGTTTTTGGGCTAAACCCAGCACAGACCATAAAAACTTCAAATTGAGATAGGTGCCTCTCCTATTGACTTAATTTAATTGCACAATTGAATGACAAGTAAGCTAGGGGACACATCATTGCTTACACTTCTATTCGTGAGTATAAAAACCTTTACAGGTGGGCACTCAAAGTGCCATAATGCTAATTGCATAATACATAGAGGTTGGGAACTGTTCTTTGCACATCGCCTATCTATTTGTAAATGGACTATCTATTTGTAAATGACCCCTTTTATCTCATTACACAATTCGAGAAACATGCTCTGCTGATTTTGCAGATTCACGTGTATCTACTCTGTATAGTAGATACAATTGCAGATTCTGTGCTGCCTGCATTGTCTTAGGCTTGGAAACCTTGCACAAACACCAGATCATTCACTGTTAGGTACTGAGATTCGGCAAATACCAGTGTAACTAATCTGTTCCACTATTACTCAACAACATAACTGATATTAAAAAAAACTTCAATGCAGGGATCTAAAGCCTGAGAATCTGCTTAAATACGATGCAGGTATATACAAATATCAGATTATGGTCTCTGCAAAAACGGTACGTTTATATTTATGTCATCCTGTAATGAATTATACATTCTATTATGTATGTGATTGCATAGCATCCTAACATTTCCAAATGCAAAATCGGAATACTTGGTCATGCCCCTTAACTATATTCACCATGTCAATCAGAAAAAGCCCTTAACCAGTAAAGTTATGCACAATTTAGGTAAGCCCAACCTATTTTTTGGGGGGGAGCTTAAATTATTCTAAAATTTGGGTTTGACCCTCTTCACCACATATTCCACCAATAAAGCTAAAAGTGAGTTTTGTGCTTCTCTGTATCTTTGAAAACAGGTTAAATGGCAATATACATATATACATTATAACATTAGTAACATCAGATGCACCAATACCATCTACAATGTGCATGTGCTTGTTTTTTTATATAGTGAATAAAGTACCCCTTATTGTAAAGTATAAGGATATTATAAGTCACTGAGGAGTGCTATGACCATATAAAAACACAAGGCCGAAGGGGTACTTTATTTATTATAATACCCAAGTTTTAGTGAGTCATGTGACCAAAATGACATCACTACTCACCGTTTATAACTGATGACATCACTAGTCACCGTTTATAAGGATATACTTTACAAGATATTCATGGCTTTTGTGTATTATATATGTATATAGTTAAAGCCCAAACACAGGAGGCAGGAACCTTTCCTGTCTCCACCAGCAACTTTATAAAAACTCTTGCATATTCATACTGTACAGCATCATGTAAATTATTGTCATTATATAAATAAAATTACATGGCAAGCCTATATTGACTTGTGAGTGTTTCAATTTTTTTATGTGAGTACGGAATATCAAATATTAGTGTATACCTGTACTCCTCTCTGAATCATCAATCTCATTCAAGTACAAACTGATCTAAAGGACTGGATCAAATTGGGGATGAAGTGTCAGCTGCTTATTTAACATAAACTAGTTTTATGATGTTTTTCTACTGGCCTCAAACCACGGGACGTGTAATGGCTGACTTACTAACATAGCCGTTAATCAGAAATGTGCATTCAGATTATAGTTTGTAGATGTAAATAAATATATTCTGACTCATTTTGGGGGCGTAGACTTCTGGTTTAGTTCCATTCCATTTCAATTGTTATTGGATGTCCACAGGAAAGAGATGTATGCTTTTTAAAGCACCTGCAACCTTTGCTGATCTACATAGGCATTACCCCCTTTGGCCCTCACCCATTGTGAATGATGTGCAAGCAAGGCTGTAGGTGCAGTTGCAATGGGGCAGGTCTGCCTCCTGGTCCGGTGTGAGGAGCAGAGTACAACTAAACACAGGGTGCAATTGCTTGCAAAGCGAGGGGCAAGCGGCCTCTTAGCAGTCTAGCACTTGCACTCCGGTGTAATGTAAATTTTGCTTTAGATTTTCAATACAGTATACCAAAAGTAGCTGTTGCAAACAAATAGTATGGGGACATTTAATCATAGTCTACTAAGCCTTGTTTTATTTCATCTCCCCAACTGATGTCTCATACACAGCACAAAACATGTATGAATTGGGTGGGAAGGTCCATAGTCTGTTGTAAATTATACATCTTAATTATAGTGATGAGCGAAACTGCCCTGTTTTGCTGAAAAAATTGTGAATTTGCTGTTTTGCTCATTTTCGGTGAAACGTTAAAAAACTTGCGAAACACGCATCAAGTCAATGGGCGTTTTTTCTTATGGTGACTTTTTTTGTCCAAATACATTAAAGTCAATGGGAGTTTTCTCGTATGGGAATTTTTCTCTGCAAGTTTTTGTCACTGCGAATTTTGTTGAAAAAATTTGCACATGGCGAAATTTTGACACAAATCTATGGCTGGCAAAAAAATTCGCTCATCACTACTTAATTAAATCATCTTTAATAATATGAAAAGCAGGTTTTAACATAAAGATCACTATTACATTAATTCCACTCCTTTTTCCTTAATATACTGTAAGGACCATGCCTCGTTTGGTTACAATACCTAAGTACACATTCCACTATATGACTGATTGATAAATATCAGTGACAGTTGAAGTGGAATGAAATGATCATTTAGACATGTACCTTGCATGAATAACAACTATAATGTGGGAAGGTTAATAACTCATATTTATGTTTCCTATTGAAAAAAATATATAAATATACAGTATGCATTCATAAAGAAATCTTAAATATTCGTGTTTGTTATTGTAGGCTATTAGCTGTGGCATTCGTTTGACTCTGAGCTATATTTTACAGCCTCTCTTAAAGCTCTTACAAACTCCCAGTGCTCCATCACTGCAGACTCTAAGGCAATTGATGAGGAACCAAACTGACAGGGTGGAAAAGCAAATGCCTAGTAGTTTCTTTTAGAAAGACACTGTTATATGATTTCACTGTTGATTATTTCCCTTTAGCTCCTGACTTTTTGCAAAATTAATGATTTTATGTCTTAAAATATTAAAATCTCCCACCAGCAGTGTGCATGTTGAATGCCCTTGCCATAATCCACCATAATGGAAGGACAAAGCAGCAAGAGACACAATTTGTCTTCTGTGTTTAATTACTTTTTATATTCATAGTAAAAAAAACTCTTAGATAATAATCCAGAAAACGAATGGCATATCAGGCACAGGTATTTATTATCAGAACATATACAACTAGTGTCTTTGCCTTATGCTTTCAGCTCTAATAAAATATTATCTGCACCTAAGCAGTTTTTTTTCTCATGGGTATAGTAAGGGCAAACAGGTGCCATTGAAGTTTGGGTGGGGACAATGTAATGAAAATATTACCATATTATTAAAAACCTTTCAAGTAATTTCTTAGTATATTTTAGTATTATTATACAAGTACAAGTATCTTAAAAAATCATGTGAAAAAATCCCATGCAATTAAATGTTTAACAGTCTTTTTAACAACTTCTTTTCAGAGGTATAGAGACATCTTCTTCCCATTGTCCAAAGAAGCATCCAACTAAATAAACTATATTTATTAAATTTGATATCAAGAGATACCATTTTAACTACTCATAAACATTTGTAGAGAAAGTTTATACTGCCGTTTGCCATAAGTTATAGTTATTTACCAATGTGTACGAAGCAACAAGAGCTATTGGACCAAGAGGGTTTGGGTAAACCTGCAATCTGCAAGGGCCTGTAAAAAAATAAAATAAAAGCACAACCTAACAAAGCTGTGAAATAAAACATGCTTGAGGTCAGATCAGACAAAAAAAAAATCTAGAAACTGGTTATGACAATACTTAGCAGGTCTGTAAATACTGCATTGAAGCATGTTTGGGCAAGAAAGGAGTGTAGTGTTAGGGGGTTATTTATCAAGGTCTGAATATCAAAACCTCGAATAATTCATAGTTTTGGGAGAAAAAAAAAAAACTACGATTTTTTCAAGATTTATTAAAGTCCAATGGTCTAAAAACTCTGAAATCGAAACCCGCCATCTAAAAGCTCTCAAGGTCCTGTATAAATCAATGGGAAAGGTCCCAGTGTCTGCACTGATGTCCGTACCAATGTCTGATTTCGGGGTTTCGGCGCAAAAAAAAACTTCGAAAACTCCGAACAAATCGTAGTTTTTGCGGAAAACTCCAAACAATTTTTCAGGGAAAGCTCCGAAGTTTGCCTGACCCAATTTTTTTGGGCTTTTTTATTCATAAAAAAGGTCCATTCGGGAATTCAGAGTTGCTTGAAGTTTGATATTAGAAATTGGAGATAAATTCGGACCTTGATAAATAACCCCCTTTATGTCATGAGAGGCAAGAGCGTGACCCAGTGTGAAAGGAAGTACAGGGAGTGAACCCTGTTCTAGTATCTACTATACTCTAGTAAGTTTACTTAATAGAAGCTACTCTAAATTTTGGCAAACAGATTCTGTATGCCCAGTCTTCCCTTCTGACAGATTTTTATATCTCAGCAAAAGTTCATCCTCGGGTGGCGGAGAACTGGGGAATTGGTGCACAGGAGATTTAAACAACTGTCAGATCTCCAGCTCGCTCATTCCCCAGTGTTCTGGAAAATTAAATGCAGCTTCCTATAAATCCAGGCCTTTCCGTAAATGCTATTTGCAGTCTGTGGATATACTGTATCTCTGTGCTGCTCTGAGGGAAGAAATTGCTAAGGCTAAAGTGTAGATTAGTGATAGATTAATTAATTTCAGGAAGAAAAAGTTTTAGATTCGGGGAGTATTTACTAAAACTCAAATTTTCCCATTTTTTTTTTTTATTAAAACAAAGTCAACCTAACTCCCATTTAACTAATTTATCAAAAAATCATCTCGAAAAAGTCAGTGTAATAATTAAAATCATGTAATAATTCAAATGTATAAATTTTCCATATTTGACGCTCAACTCATACAACTTTTTTAACTTGTCGTCCAAAAACGTCTACTTTTTTGGATTACTGTACAAAAACCAGCGCATATCACAACCTCAAAAAACAACTTCAAATTGTAAAAAAAAACTGCCATTGAATTCTACATGACCTTGATGGGGTTTAGCTGGAGTATTTTTGGATTTTTAGCAACATTGAGGTATAATTAATCTCAAAAAATTTGAGGGTTTTTTTCTCTAAAAATTTTAGTTTTCCCCCAAAAAAACCCTACCAGAAAGAAAATCAAGGCTTCATAAATAGGTGTCTGTTTACTAAGGTGCAATCGACAGTGATAATGACCTGCTCCAGAGAATACACCAGAAAAAATGCAATAGCAGTTATACCAAAGTGTGAGCAATTCTGTCATTGCGCATATTCTGGCGCATATATATATTAATTCCTATTATCATATTATGCTGTGTAAATTGGCTTGCAAGGTTTACTAAAGATTAGCGACAGAACTGTCACAAAATATAGACAAAATTGTCACCAATTTTTATCAGAGAAGCAAAGCCAGAAATTTTATATTGAGAGAGATGTAAGGCCAATTTTCTAACATAAGCAGTGGAAATTAGTTATTTATAAGTGTGTTATTAGTAAATTAATTAAGAAAATTTATATAATGGGAAAATATTTCATTCCTGATTTTACTTAATTGGCCATAAGTTCATTTAATAATACATTCATAAATTGCTAATAATTACTATTTTATATAAACTATTCATTGGCAGTGGTGCCAAAAAAAAAACTGCCAGATGTCTAGCAGATTATGCAGATATCCTTTATGAATGCTAAAAAATTTGCAAGTTGCCAAAGATAATGCCGAAACAAACTGCTACTTTTGCACATACTGTATAACACCACTTATTGCAAGACAAATATCTCATTGCACTTTAGTAAACGTGTGTGGTGTTCATTTTTTACATAGTTGGAGGGCAAAAAACCCACGGATGCAACACTTAAAGGATCAGAAACATAAAAAAAAAACATTTAAAAAAATTATTTGTATACGACGAAAAAAAACACCAACACATATTAAATCACTCACCAAATCTCCGCTTGCGCTCCTCTTCAGAAAAGGCGATTGGGAGATCCATTGTGCGGCGCTCGATTTCTCCTCCTGCCTTCCTTATAGGAGATAGCCAGGGAGGAGAAATTGAGTGCCGCATGATGGATTGTTGCCTCTTCTGAAGAGGAGCGCAAGCAAGACTTTTTGATTTTAAAGTTTTTTTTCCGTAGTATACAAAGATTTTTTTTCTTTTTTAAATTTGATGTTACTGGTCCTTTAAAGGCACATTTATCAAAGGTCAAATTTCGAATTCATGTGAGTTTTTAAAAACTCCCATAAACTCCAATCAGAATTTATTTAAAACATTTTTAAACTCTGATGAATGATATAGACTGAAAACTCTTTTCGAATTCGAATCGCATTCAATTTGAATTAAACTGGATTAGAGTTTTTTCTCCGAAAAAAACCCAGAATGTCAGGAAGGCTACAAACCACTCAAAATTGATTCCTGTACCTCTCCCATTGACTTAAACAGCAATTCGGCAGGTTTTAGGTGCCGCATAGTCAAATTCGAGTTCCTAAAGGGCCATATGAGTATGATAAATCACGAAAATCTAATTAGAATTTTTTAAAAAAACACAAATAGAATTTGAATAACTCAAAATTTGATTCTCTTATTGCATATGGTATATATCCCAAGCTCAGGCCCGGATTTGTGGAAAGGCCACCTAGGGTCGGGCCTAGGGCGGCAGGATTTTAGGGTTTTACACCCACATTGGTTCCAAAATACTGGGGATGCACAGAAGATACAATAATTTTGTAAATTCATGTGCCTAATCCACATTGGTCCCGATCATGAAAATTTGCATTAATAAACGGGGGGCACGGGCGACCAACGGCAGTGGGCCTAGGGGCGCCCGCTATGTAAATCCGGCCCTGCCCAAGCTCACTAGAAGCCCTCTCGCCACTCAAGTACTTGGGCCACTGGCTGCTTCTCCTACAGTATGTATGACTGGTCAGCTGACAAAAGTCTGTTAATTCCATATACAGTCTTTGCAATTAGAAGTCATAGTACTGTGTGGTCTCTCATTCTCCTTTTTGAAGGACCTTGCATTTTGCACCTAGTTTAGGTGGAAGAGGAAACTAATAACCTGCTGCACACTGTGGCACAATAAGTGATTTTATATGCATTTATGTACAGGTATGTGATCTACTGTATTCTCTAAAATGCTTGGGACCATGGGTTTTCTGGATAAAGGATTCTTCTGTAATGGGTCTGTAACAAATAGACCTGGTGGTCTAGTGGTCCACTCGTTGGCATGCGGGGATGAACACCGTTGCCTCGGCCGGGACGCCCGCCGCATTGCGCCTGAATCCTTCCAGCGTCGGTCCCTCTATGGTGCGCGCTTCATGGTTTATGCACCGGCGTGATGACGTCATCGCGCAACTGCGCAAAATTCAAAGTATTTAAAGGGGCCTGGCACTCAAGATCAATGCCACAAAAGATCGTTAGGTTCTATTTGTAAAGTTCCTAGGAGCCTGATTCTAATTGTAATTACTGGTTTTGACCCTTGCCTGACTTTTTGACTATTCTGATCTTCTCCAATCCTGACCTTTGCCTGCCTGATTTCTCCAACCTCTCCAATCCTGATCCTGCCTGCTTGTGACTACTCTGACCTCTCCAATCCGACCTTTGCCTGTCCAATGACTATTCTATGCTCTCCTATCCTGATTCCGGCCTGTCTAACGTTTCTCTGCTTGTGCTGGCCCAGCCCGCCTGTTCCTGGTGGTGTTCTTCCTTCCAGTATCCTGGTGAGACAATCGTGCCCCTTTACTCGTCCAGAACCGTTAGCTTTGCTCCTCTCTCAAATAAGACCTGGCGGCATCCGATTAGCCGAGGGCTCCTCCCGAAGTGAAAGGCAGTGATTAGAGGCAAGACCAGGGAGAGCCGAGACCAGGGAGCTTAGCTTGGGTTCTGGATATAGGGTGCTGAACGTGAAAGAAAGGCACGGCGTTCGCCCCCGCATGTCAACAAGTGAACACCCTTGAAAAAGAGCCACTTAAGCTCGAAACATGTTGTGAAAAATAAAAAACCTTGCAGCACAGCACCGGCGGTTTTATGGGGTTTTTATGGGTTACAGGGTCACCATGCCTTAAAAAATTAACTAAACTGAATAAGATTGTTTTGCCACTAATATGGATTCATGCAGCTTAGTTATAATCAAATACAAGGTGCTTTTTCATCATTCATTTTACAGAAAAAAAGGTAATAATTAAAAAAATGTATTATTTGCTTAAAATAGAGTCTATAGGAGATGGCCTTTTCATAATTCTGAGTTTTCTGTATAACAGGTTTCGTATAAGGGATCCCATATTGTGTATTGCAATTGGAGTCAAATGAGGCCATCAAATGGAAGGCAGATTACTGTATATTAGAAAAGCATTGGGTTCACAAGATTCCAACGTAATATAAGGACTGGTTTTGTTGTTTTCCTTAGCTTAGTATTCTTTTTTCTCACTACAGAGGAAGGAATTCATATTATATTTAAAACCTCACACTGCAATAAGGGACCATACAGTGGATACAGCTTGCCTATAACTCTTAAAGGGGGAGATGACATTCTAATAGACGTGTGCAAAACCACACAACTCATTTTATGTTCCTTTTTTTGTTCAGTTTAGCAACAGAAAATATTGATTTTAACATTAATATTCACAGTGGCTAAAGGATTTTGCCTCTTTTTACTTTAAGATCATGTACCATAGCTCTCCCAGACTCATCAGATCTTCTCCTATGTTGTCTCATGGGCACATGGGGATTCCTCCCACCTATCCTATTGAAAATGATCTACTATCATTGCCAGCCCTGTATTTTTAACATGTATTCTTAGAGCGCCAACATACAGTATTGCACAGGCACTTACTATATCGTGCATTTCATTAAAATATAACTTTGTTTTAACACTGTTAAACAAAGTTATTAATCTGACTATTTATTTAAATACTTCAGTGAAGTGCTGTTAGAATTTATAAAAATCATTTGAATTATTTAAAATTTTTATTACATTAAGCTGCTTTGAAGTTTGTAAGATCAAAGAATGCAGAGCCACATGGAAACATGGAATATGCACGCCAAAGGTTGAGCTGTGAAACCTGGAATATAGTTCTCCTAATTAATTTAGCAGCAAATATTTTAAATCTCACAGAAAGGGGTTTTCAGCAGCGCTATACCTCACCATCTGTATTAGTCATGATGAGGTTAATTAATTTATTGACTGACTCTAATAGACCCACATTTATACCATTTCGGATTGTAGTCAAATCGCTCTTTTACACTAGAATTAGCCTTTTTCCACCAGTACATAAACAATGGCCACCATATGTCATAGGAAAAGACAGAAGAAAAAGACACCAGCAGTATTACTGTGAAAAAGTGACAAGGAGTAAAAGTTTAAGATAAAACAGCATTTAACTTGTGTTTTTTTCTAAGGCTTTTCCACAGAGATTAATATGTCACAGAAGAAACCCATAAAATGACTAAATATCTCGTGTGAGGAGTGGTCTAGACTCTCAGGTTGCACTAATATTCCTTTTAGTGGTGCAGGAGCAGATATAACAATATCTTCAGGATAAGGGCAGACTATGGGGGGAAATTTACTAAAGGGCGAAGTGGCTAACGCTGGTGAAAATTCGGCACTTCGCCAATTTACTAACGGGCGCTGGCGTAATTATGTTAGCGAATGAGACTCTAGCGCAACTTCGCACCCTAATGCCAGGTGTATTTTCACTCTGGCAAAAGAGCGTTGCTACGCAAATTCACTAAGTTTTTGTTTTTACTGACTGTTACCTCTATCGTCAGACTTGCCTTCGCCACCTCAGACTAGGCGTGATAGGCTGAAAAAGATCGTACATTTTTGTGGGGGCACCCTCCTTCCTACATTTGATAACATATAGCACATAAACTATACACTGGGCACATGTGTAGTTCAATATAACAACTCTATTTTCTTTTATTAAGATTTCCTGGCCTTGTGTAATGTAATGTATTTGCTCTAACATATACGCCCATTGAAATTATGCAAATTATCTAACGCTAGCGCAACTTCGCTATGCCTGCCATAGTAACGCTAGTGTAACTTCGCAAGCGTTCGGCACCAGCGGCAAACTTCACAACTTAGCGAATCATCGATGTCTGTGCGAAGTTGCGCCTGGTGAAGTGTGGTGAAATCGGCGAAGCCGTCAATGGCGAATTTTCGCTCCCGCTAGTGAATTTCCCCCTATGATGTAACAGCTCACCCTGTGAAATTCAAACAATCACAATAAAAGGCTACAGAGCCAACAGTGACTTCTCATAGACATACTTAGGGGCAAATTCATCAAGGGTCGAATATCGAGGGTTAATTAACCCTCGATTACCGACTGGGAATGAAAATCCTTTGACTTCGAATATCGAAGTCGAAGGATTTTGCGCAAATACTGCGATTGAACGATCGAAGTAATAATTGTTCGATCGAACGATTAAATCCTTCGAATCGAACGATTCGAAGGATTTTAATCCAACGATCGAAGGATTATCCTTCGACCAAAAAAAGTTAGCCAAGCCTATGGGGACCTTCCCCATAGGCTAACATTGGGTTCAGTAGCTTTTAGGTGGCGAACTAGGGGGTCGAAGTTTTTTTTTTAAAGAGACAGTACTTCGACTATCGAATGGTCGAATAGTCGAACGATTTTTAGTTCAAATCCTTCGAAGTCGTAGTCGAAGGTCGAAGTAGCCCATTCGATGGTCGAAGTAGCCAAAAAAACACTTCGAAATTCGAAGTTTTTTTTCTTCTATTCCTTCACTCGAAGTTAATGAATTGGCCCCTTAGTGTTTCGGCCAAAACAGGCTTGTGTTTTTTAAACAGAAAAATAACTTTCTCATTGTGCAGTCCTACCTTTTTCTCAAGTTATGTGTGTCGATTACATGTTGCGACATATAGAGGCCCATTTATCAAAGGTTGAATTTCAAATTCATGTGAATGTTTTTAAAATTCGAATATACTCACAAATTTTTTCTTAAAAATTGTTTCGACTTGAAAATTTTAATGGATTTGTATTCTAATTTTTCTCCAAAAAAAAGCCTTGAATGTCAGGAAGGCTATTAAAATTACCAAATGGCTCAACGGACCTCTGCCATTGACTTGTACATTAACTCGGCAGATTTTAGGTGACAGATATTTGAATTAGGACTGTTTCCATGGCCGAGGTGTGATAAATCTCACAATCAAGTTTACATTTGCATAGGGGGATTAAAATTAGAATGTGTGAATTTTACTATTCGACCCTTGATAAATCTGTTCCATAAAGTCTGTCTTGGATCAGTAGAGAAACACCTGTTGGAGATAAATGAAATAAATAAATGAAAGTTAGCAGAGCTCAAATGGAAGTGATTGGGAATCAGTGGGTTAAGCCTACAATGTGTACTGTGCTCTAACATGCTTTTCAACTGTAGGCAACAGATCTCATCTGCAGTATATTGCATTATAAGAACTCTCTGTAAATCCCAATTAAATCCCATAATGACATAAAATGACAGTGTTATCACCCTAAGGAACCCTAATAGGCCACCTTAGGGCTAAGATACATGGGAGATTTTGCTCAGATTTTGTGGGTCAGGTTGTATCTGTCCAACACAATCTTCTCCACATCAGCACAAGATTTTGTGGGATTGTACAAAATCTGCTCTCCCCTGCCACTGTAGTGTATGTCAGACAGTAGGGGTCATTTATCAACAATGGGCAAATCTGCCCATAGGCAGTAACCCATGGCAAACAATCATATTGCTGCACTAGTTGTTTTACTTGCAGCTGGCTTTAAAAGGGTAATCACTGATTGGTTGCTATAGGTAACTGCCCACGGGCAAATTTGCCCAGTGTTGATAAATGAGCCCCAGTGTGTTTTGTTCAAACATCGATATCCCATTGTACTAGTCCCATTATATTTTTATTTTAAAGACGGGTCCTGTAATCAAATGGCCTAAATATAGAAAAACCTCTTGAAGATTTTTTTTGTTAATGGCAGATCTGGATATCGAA
The DNA here is from genome assembly GCF_017654675.1 of Xenopus laevis. Taxonomy (NCBI): domain Eukaryota; kingdom Metazoa; phylum Chordata; class Amphibia; order Anura; family Pipidae; genus Xenopus; species Xenopus laevis. The sequence goes on from NC_054379.1 coordinate 79,731,932, forward strand.
GACAAGTTTTTGGCTCCTTGTGTGACTAGTGGCCATGTATTTAAATGCCATGTATTTAAAGATATTTATTTTAATTACTCTTGTTGCTTTATGTGGAGTACTTTATAAATGTAGGAGGGAAAAGGTGTTGATAAACATTATTTGATGTAGTCCCCTGTGAGTGTTTTGGTTGGCTTAAAGTCAGTAAGTGAATAGGGGTGTCAGGGTTTCCTAGTCTTTAACAAGAAAAGCCTACACATGTTCTTTGGTCCCCACCAAGGGCGGTATGCTGGAGAGCCTGGGGTGGAGGTAGGCTTTATAGTTTGTACCATGTAACAGAACACACAAAGAAATTGTGTACCATCCAGTTAAGTTATAATTTTTTTATTAAGAACCACAATTGCCCAGTGTGTTCAACCCTTCCACCACAAGTACAGTGAGGGCCCACCTGAGTAAAAGAATAGCATGTAACACGTACCCAGAAATTGCAGGGAGTTGTGCCTTGCCTCGACCAAGTCTGAGGGTCTACATCTGCAGGTCCTACAGGATGGCACCCCATCTTCAAAAAGGTGTTATATTAGAGGATTTTGCGTTTTTTTAAAGTCTCTTGTTGGAATCAATTTTATGAATAATTATAGAAGGCTTTTCAGCTGCTAAAATAACTGTACGTATTAAAGAAAATTTTAAAATTGGACCCAAAAGCATTGGTAAATTTTTATTGTCATTGTTTATTTTGTTAGCAACATTAAAGGAGAAGGAAAGGCTTGGTGCACTTGAGGGTGCCAAATGTTAGGCATCCCCAAGTGATTCCATTGACTTACCAGAAAACCCCGGGGTTATACCAGTGAGCACCATTGAGCGATCCTCTTCCAGGTTCTTCTTTCTTCAAATTTCCCAGGGCAAACACATGCACAGTTGAATGAAATAGCCAACTTTTTAGTTAAAGTTTGGCCTTTCATTCTATTGAGCATGCGCAGCCTCGCAAAGAAAGAGGAAGCAGGAAAAAAATCTCTTGTTGGTGCTCACAGGTATAACCCCGGGCCGGTGCAGTTTTCTGCTGATAGAAGCACAGACCTGGGGTTTCAGGTAAGTCAATACAATCACTTGGGGGTGCCTAACATTTGGCAACCCAAGTGCACAAAGCCTTTCCTTCTCCTTTAATAAAATACAGTAAGGTCCTGAACCATTAAGTTCTTTGCATTTTAACACTTCTAGGTCTGGTAAGGCATAAATAAAATAGTTCGGCAGCTCTATTGCTACTGGAGTTTACTTGTTATATAAGGGATTCCTACTAATTAAACCGTTTGCCAGCGTTCATTTTAAAGAGGAATGAAACACTACAAATAAATGTGTCAATTGCGCACACCCCTAACACAATCAATGAATTAATTAAATACTTTCGACTATGTTTCCTTCAGAGAGTTACATGTGCTAAAAATCTCTATCTGTTAATTATTTGCTTGGCTGAGACTTGATTTGAGACAAGCCATGTCATTTTCTTTGAGCTAGCTATAAAACAGATTTTGATTGTATAATTTGTTAGGTTAATGGCAATATTTATCTGAACTCTGCTCCATCCTTATATAGCATAGGACAGTTGGGGCTAAATTAGACAGGAGATTTTGATCAGACCTTGTGTGTCAGATTTTATCTGAACCACAAAATGTTGTCATGCCAAAGAATGGTCCCTACAAAACTTGATCCCTATTGCTGTAATGTAAGTCAGATCAGATAAAGTTGCATGTTGTGTTTTGTTCATGCATGTGCATAGAAAAGTCAGGGTGTTATTTATTAAAATCCAAATGGTCAAAACTCAAAAAATTCGAGTTTTTTTAACTACAAAATCGGAATTTTTAGTGGAAAAAAACCCTCAAATCTTTAGAGATTTTCTATACCCTAAGGCTTGCAATCTGAAAATACTCCATCTTAAACCTGTCGAGGTCCTGTAGAAGCCAAGGTCCTATATGCAATTTGAAAATATTATTGTCTGTGCTGGGTTTCGTACGATAATCGGAACATTTCTGGCTGTTCCGCTGATTTCACGAAAAATTCCGATTTCTGAATTCAAAAAAGTAGGGATTTTTGTGGATCTGATTTTTTCGTGTTTTTTTTATATGATAAATAAGGGTTAATCGCGGATTCTAGTTTGATCTGATTTTTTTTTAATGAATTAATCGGGAAAATTCGTATTTTAGCAAATAACCCCCTCAATTTATATCAGTGAGAAGAAAAAGTCTTTTAGACATCATCACGGGGTAAGTACTAGGGGTAGGCAGAGTAGGCACGGGCCTAGGATGCAAAGTTTTGGGGGCTCCAGGCATGTACCTTCTCTTCCTCTGCTACCCCCTAGTCCGGTCCCCAGTCCCCGCTCTGGCCGGCGTGTGGGGACTTTTTCACACATGCTTGCTCTTCCTTTAGTGCTGCCGGTTTTGTCATGCATGCACGCATGGTTTCTATGCGAATGCGTGCGAATGCGTGCTCACTGTTTCCCACATGTGCACGCACCGTTTTCAGCGCATACGCACTTGGGGCACTACTACCAGCCACGCTGCCTAGGGCTCCTGGCTGGGATGGCCGGGTGCTGCATCATCAGATTTAATCTCGTTCAATACAGACGAACTGTAGCATGCATCACTCTCTTTTGTCATGTCAGCTAGCAAATCTCCATTGTGGTCTATGCATCAGTCCCATTACATATTTACCCAGCCAACTACATCCCACTTGTAGGATGCATTTGGTCTATCCCACACAATACTATGAAATCTCCCTTGTAATATAGCTCTAAGTTAACAGCACTCTGAGGGGTGGCTTCTTATGCAGGAGACCTCTTGAAACTAACGCCTGCTGGGCTGCTGACAGTGGTTCCTTTGATTAGTTCAGGGAAAAAAACAAACAACTGAATGTCTTTCTGTATTCTAGGTCCAGGTTTTTGAATAGCAGATTGGAAGATGTACATGACATGGGCAATGTCAAGTCATGGCCCCTTCTTTTCCCAATGATTACCCCTCAGACACCTCATTTGAGTTAAAAAAAAAACTCCACAAGCAATTTATTGACCATAACCTATTTATTATTTATTAACCATAACATAATTTTCCTTTAAGCCAAATATAGTTAGATACCATTAAAGTAAAACACTGCCCAACTGAATCGCCACAACTAGCCAATGGGGCATCACCTGTACCCCACCTTATTGAATACCCTACGTAGGGATGCACCGAATCCAGGATTCGGTTCGGGATTTGGCCAGGATTCGGCCTTTTTCAGCAGGATTCAGATTCGGCCGAATCCTTATGCCAGGCTGAACCGAATCCGAACCCTAATTTGCATATGCAAATTAGGGGTGGGAGCGAACTCACATGACTTTTTGTCAGAAAACAAGGAAGTAACATTTTTTCCCCTTTCCACCCCTAATTTGCATATGCAAATTAGGGTTTGGTATTAGGCCAAATCTTTCACAAAGGATTCGGGGGTTCGGTCGAATCCAAAATAGTGGATTCGGTGCATCCCTAACCCTAAGGCTAGCCCCCTTGTATTCAACCAATCCCCCATTAACAGCAGCAAGCCCTAGCCTCGTTTCTTGAGATTGACTTTCTGTTGCATTTTATCCTGTTAGTCACTCTCTTATAATTCAAGACCTTTTTTTACCTGTTTGTTGTCTAATATGTCCAAATTCCATCAACAACTTCCAATTTAAGCCACTCATTTTAAATCTCAGAAGGAATCATGTAGACTATTGATATGTGTAACTTACACAGTTTGTCCTAGTCCTACCAGGGAAAATCTATCTGACAGCAGGACATCTCTCAGTTGGCCAAGTTCATCTGTGAGCTGATTATTATTATTATTATAAACATGTATAGTATTTATAGAGTGCCACCATATTGTGCAGCGCTGATGTTATGTAATTAACTAATATAAATAATGCATATATCATTATGAAAATTATATTTTCCTGCTCAGTAAAATATTATGTTTCATAGCTAAGAAATTCTGCAGCATATGTGATTGATGAGATAACAAGTATTGTTCACACAGTAGATTTATTGGCTCTATAACTAAGAATTTTTCAACACTGGAGGTTGGAAATCGATCAGTATTTCCTTTAAAATGTATTTAGTTATATAGGATTAATGGATTAGGGTAATCTTGGTATGGTATTCCAGTGTACACAATATATGCCTCTATAACAAGGTGCATCTGGAAGTTACCGGTAACATAAAGCTTTTAACCAGAATAATGATAGCAACAATGCAAAAAGGAAAAGAGTAAAAATAGTAACAAAACAACTTCAGAGCACAAACCAGATTCTGATGGAGTTTTTAACTAATGTATAGGCCTCCTCCTTGTAGGGGCTTCATCTGCCATTGCAGTTTCACTATTCAGACCAAACAGACTGCTATAGAAAACTACAGTTCCTATTGCTAATGGTAGGCTAAAATCTGACGGTATAGCACAAAGATAAAAATGGAAACCTTTAGCAGGGAGTCAATTTTAAAGAGCAACGCTTTTCACTTAGGAGTAGGAAAGAGAAAGACAAATGCCAGTTACAACCCAGTTACAAATATTACATGTATACATGTTATGTATCAGTAATGTGAATTATTTACTAATCCGCCTTGTATTGTGACATTTATATTACATATATTCAGTATATAGTACATCAGTCCCTAAGTTCAGGTAACTGATAGCAGCACAAAGCATGTGCATTGAATCATTTGAAAATAAGATGGGGAGCTACTGGGGCATCTTTGGAATTATAGATTTTTACTGCTAAAGGGTTGTGGTTTCCTTGAGCTGGTACAGAAATCATGTAATACATAGGGGCAGATTTATCAAAGGTCGAGGTGAATTTTCAAATTGAAAAAATTCAATTTCGAGATATTTTTGTGTACTTCGACTAGGGAATAGCCCAAATTCGATTCGAATTTGCCAAAAAATTGAAAATTCGAGTATCGTAATGTACTGTCTTTATAAATTCGACTTGCCGAATTGCTGTTTTAGCCTATGGGGGACCTGGTAGACTTTGAAAAATCAAAGTTTTTTTGGGCGGAAAACTTTGAATCGAATTCGATCGAATGCGCTATTCCTTCGATTCAAACGATTCGAATATGGACCTATTCGGTCGAAAACGGACCTATTCGACCCAAAAAAACTTTGACTTAATTTCGGTTGGTCTTTTTGAATTCAAATTTCTAAGTTTTTTCAATTCGAAATTAGACCCTTGATAAATATGTCCCATAATGTACAACATTTCTAGCCTAATGCTTTAGTTAAGTTTGAGTTCTCCTTTGACACTTTTATTTGTATCAGGCCCTCTGTGTGTATGAGCAGGGCCGCCATTAGAAATCACGGGGCCCCGTACAACAAAATATTTGGGGCCCCCTGGGCCCCGCCCACACTGACGACCAAGCTCCGCCCCATATCCCGCCCACATCGCAGTTAAAAGACCACACAGACATCAGCGCTAAAAAAGTAACCCCCCCCCACACAAGTTGTAAAAAGCTATTGATGGTCAGGGCCCCCTTATAAAAAAAATTGGGCCCCAAAAAAAAAAAATTAAATTTTTTTTTTTTTAAAAACATTGGTGGCAGGGGCCCCCTGTTAAAAAAAACTTGGGGCCCCAACAAAAAAAAATGTAAAAAAAACTAAAAAATAAACAAACATTGGTGGCAGGGGCCCCCTTCTAAGTTAAAAACAAATTGGGGCCCCAAAAAAAAATTTGAAAAAAAAATTATTTTTTTTTGAAAAAAAAAAAAAAACATTGGCGGCAGGGGCCCCCTTATAAGTTAAAAACAAATTGGGGCCCCAAAAAAAAATTTGAAAAAAATTAATTTTTTTTTGAAAAAAAAAAAAACATTGGCGGCAGGGGCCCCTTATAAGTTAAAAACAAATTGGGGCCCAAAAAAAAATTTTTTTTGAAAAAAACATTTTTTTGAAAAAAAAAAATGGTGGCAGGGGCCCCCTTACAAGTTAAAAACAAATTGGGGCCCCAAAAAAAATTTAAAAAAAAAATAATTTTTTTTTGAAAAAAAAAAAAAAACTGGTGGCAGGGGCCCCTTACAAGTTAAAAAAATTTGGGGCCACCAAAAAGAAAATTAATTTTTTTTTTAAAAAAAACCCCAAAAAAAACAATGGTGGCAAGGGGCCCCTTACGAGTTAAAAAAAAAATTGGGGCCCCAAAAACAAAAGTTTTAAAAAAAAGATTGGTGGCAGGGGCCTATAGAATATTAAAATAATACATTGGTGGCCAGGGGATTAAAAAAAAAAAAAACACAAACTGGTGTTCAGTAGAATTGAACTCATGGCTTCAGTACTTCAACTTCGCCTCCTTTCGTGACTTCGGGTCTTTTCACCGCTTCAGGACTTCGGCTTCGGCTGTTTTCGTGACTTCGGGTCTTTGCGCTGCTTCAGGACTTCGGCTTCGGCTGTTTTCGTGACTTCGGGTCTTTTCGGCTCTTCGTGACTTCGGGACTTCGGCTTTTTCCGTGACTTCGGGTCTTTTCGTCGCATCGGCTTCGGCTTTTCGGCACTTCCGCATTCGGCACTGAAGAGGCAAGACGTACGGCTCGGGCGCTCGTAAGGGGGGCCCGGATCTTCAAAAAAATGCAGCGCTGCGGGCCCCCCTTCATGCCCGGGCCCGGTACGCTTGTCCCCCCTGTCCCCCCCTGATGGCGGCCCTGTGTATGAGCACGTAAACACACATGATACATAGATCATAATTGTTTAGAAATTAAAACTGGTCTGGTACAAAATCAAAGAAAAACAGGAATTCGCTGAAAACATCAGAGTACAGACACTATTAGCTCATACCTCCAATGCAAGAACAAAAATTCCTATGATAGGTGCCCTTTAAATCTTTTTATATACAGGTATGGGACCTGTTATCCAGAATGCTCGGGACCTGGGGTTTTCCGGATAACGGATCTTTCTGTAATTTGGGTCTTCGTGCCTTATGTCTACTAGAAATTCATTTAAACATTAAATAAACCCAATAGGCTGGTTTTGCCTCCAATAAGGATTAATTATATCTTAGTTGTAATCAAGTACAAGCTACTGTTTTATTATTACAGAGAAAAAGGAAATCATTTTTAGAATTTGGATTATTTGGATAAAATGGAGTCTATGGGAGACAGCCATTCCGTAATTCTGGGCTTTCTGGATATCGGGTTTCTGGATAAGTGATCCTATACCTGTATTACAGTTTAGTTGTTTGTACTGAATGCTTGACAAAGAGTGGAGTGCTACTAGAAACGCTGCATGATGCTGCTGTCCTAAAAGCAATAAAGACGGTTTTAAACGAATAGGAGTGCTGTCTACTGGATGAAAAATTGTATACTCTGATGTGGCCCTTGTGAACAGGCTACAAGACTTGCACCCAACTACTAAAGTGGGCAGAAAAACATAAGTGCGGTCTAATCTGTGCTGTGTTTGTACTGTATGGAAATTTTAGAATTGAGATCCTTCTTGCTCTAACCAAACTTATATTAAGCTGCATTTTAAAAGTAATGCTTACTGATCATAAATGAGAAAAAATAGCATTACACACCCTGTCATTCTGTGTATTTTATCTTATTTAAATCTAAATTAAATCAAGCTGAGTAAGAATAAAAACATGCCCTTTGCCTCAGTATCTAACTAAAGTCAGTTTATATAGCACTGCAGCAGTCTAAAGGAATATTTTTTTAAATTATATCCAGATGGAATTTAGATAAAAATGTGGACCTGGAAATTTCCTTTTGCACTTCTCTGCCTATTTTACATTAAACATTATATACAAGTATGGGACCTGTTATCCAGAATACTCAGGACCTGCTGTATTTCGGATAATGGATCTTTCCATAATTTGGACATACCTTAAAGTGGACCCGTCACCCAGACATGAAAATCTGTATAATAAAAGTCCTTTTTAAATTAAACATGAAATCCAATTTCTTTTTTTTATTAAAGCATTCATAGCTGTTGTAAACTCATTTAAAAATATCAGCTGTCAATCAAATATTGCCTACCCCGCCTCTATGCCTAGGCATAGAGGCGGGACAAGCAATTACTTTCACTTTCCATTCAGCACTTCCTAGATGTCTCTGCTCTCCCTACATTCCCCCAGCTCTCTTAACCATTTAATTGTGTAACCAGTACATGGGGATAGACATTGGGTCCCTGTTTCCTGGTGCACAAACAAGATTCTGAGATGATACAAGGCTTGCCTTAATAACAGTGTTCACAAAATGGCTCCTTCCTGGTTGCTATAATTTTGAATTCCCAGACTGATAGAAACAAGATTCAAATAATTTATACAGTGTAATTAAAGTTCATTTTGCTTGACTAACATGATAAAATAGGATTTGGAATAATTTTGTTTGGGTGACGGGTCCACTTTAAGTCTGCTAGAAAATCATGTAAAAATTAAATAAACACAATTAACTGGTTTTGCTTCCATTAAGGATTCATTATATCTTAAGTTTGTAGTATCTTAAGTTGAAGTGACGTCACGAAACAGGAAGTCGGTCCAGGAAGAGAGCCACAGCAGCACGCACGTACAGAAGAAGAAGGAGAACAAGGAAGAAGATGGCGGAGAACCCTTAGACGCCATGGGACAGTGCCGGTTTGAGATTTCTACAATCTCTTACCCAAACAGCAGGAAAGATCAGCATATTGTAGGTATGTCATGTATATGCATTCGTTTTTTTAAATAATTAAAAATTGTGTTACTGGTCCTTTAAGTACAAGGTATTGTTTTATTATTACAGAGAAAAGGGAAATACATTTAAAAAAATTGGATTATTTGATTATAATGGAGTCTATGGGAGATGGCCTTTCTGTATTTCCAATCTTTCTGGATAATGGGTTTCCAGATAACAGATCCCACACCTAAATTATACTAAATTATAATATTTCATCAGACGTTGCCCTCTAAAGGCTGCTGTTAGGGCCACAGTTTCCCTAATGTACCAAGAGCTTCTGAAATGTTTCTGATGAACTCTTATCAAGGTTATGTTATTGGCAAACTTCTCAGAGCAGAGGGTTTTCTGCTAGTTTATAGAAATACTGTAGTTTTCTAAAGTTTTATCAATTTAAATAACATGATGTGTAATCAGAAATGTTTGGTTGCGCAGAACAACATAAAAAGTTCACATAAGGGTTTTATATAAGCAGTGTTATCTATTTCATTGTGAATGTTACGCAATCATAACCACATAGTAAAATGAAGGAGGAGCAAAGGTGTAATATAGAAAAAGAGGAGAAAAGTAAAAACATGTAAACAAAACAAAAGAGCATAAGCCCGGGGAAGTATGTTTTTTTTTTTGAACCAACAATATATTGTGACTGGGAAGGGGCTAGGGAAGACCACAGTTTGGAATAGTTAGGGTTTGGGGGCTTTCCTTGTCCAATAAGCCAATTTTTTTTTTTTACTCATTTCAATTTTCTTTGTAATTTTAAAATTGTATATCAGAATTAATTAAGCTAACCATAATAAATGTTAGCGTCAAAACCCATTTTATTTAAGGAAAACTATACCCCCCAAACAACGTAGGTCTCTATAAAAAGATATTGCATAAAACAGCTCATATGTAAAAAAACCCTGCTTCATGTAAATATACCATTTTTATAATAATATACTTTTCTAGTAGTATGTGCCCTGGGATCGTACGATTCACTGTGCACAGAAACATACCAACAAACCATACTTGTTAGGTCACATGAGCCAATTAACAGACTTGTCTTTTGCTTCTACACTTCTTCCTGTTACAGTTAGAGCTGTGTTATTTCTGGTCAGGTGATCTCTGAGGCAACACACAGACCATCACAAAATAGTAGTTCAAGGCAAGAGATGTAAAAGGGCAATATTTACTTAAAAATAAATTCCAGTTTGGTGAGATTCTTTAAAATGCCACTTAATATGATATAAACTATAAATATCTGTTGCTTATGTATTCATTTTGGGGGTATAGTTTTACTTTAAATGTTGTTCTTGTTTAAATGTTTTAGTAGCCTTAAGAAATTGTGCTTTAGGTGCCAGTTTCCAAGTATTCCAGATAATAGATGGTACATTGAAACGCACATGTAATTTACAACTCTTAAAATATAAATCCAAAACCTTTTCTGTAAAATCCCATTCAACTTTTATTTTATATCAAGGAATCTAATTGTAATTGAGGATAAAAGCTAAATGTTTTGTGAGTCTACTGAAAGAATCTTTATACCCAACTGAACTTGAATGGCTGTCTGGAGTTGAGAGGGTCAGTTGCAGTTTAGCAGTTGCTCAGAGCCATCCAGATTTCAACAACCATAAACTTATTGTAAACAAGGCAGATATGTGATATTATGTTTAACCCATTTAGCGGCGTGACAAATTTTCTAATATATTTGTAAAGAAATTGCAATTATAAAAGGCTATGCGAATATAAAATGAAAAATGGAGAGGCTACAAATCAAGCATAAACCAGGAAATTTAATATAAATATTGTATTAAACTGGTTAACTTTCATTTGTGTTATTTCCTTGCATATCCATAACAGGAAGAAAGGTAATAATTCAAGATCAAGAATTTGGTTTCCAAACTGGGTGATGTAATATAGCAATGCTGTAGTCTCTATTTAACGGAATACCTGCAGAAATTATCCCATTTATTTGTCACTTTTGGTTGGACTCTTGCAAGTGTTTTTGATAGACTGGCAGATGTTTCGGAAAGGATTTTCTACACATGCAGGAACTAGTGGAATGTACTTGTTTTTTGGTTAACTCTTTGCACTGTTCTCTCACATTTTCTATACATTACTTACTTTGTCTGTACAGTACATTAGCTATGTACTGTACAGACACCCAAAATGCCACCCAAGAAAGGTAAGTTCTGTAGAACGCTCCCACAGTTGCCTTCCTATGAACCGAGATTAATCAATAACAAGCCTCAGGTAGCACTAAAGAGCAGAAGAAAAGACTATCAAAAAGTTAAAAACCCCATTGGAGTATGTGATATTATGAGATCCATACAAAGGAATTTCACAGATGCCATAGAGATAGAGTTGCAGGAGTAAGATAGGGATGCATACACAGATACCCAGAGAAACCCCATGCAATCACTTGAAGAACTACTTGCAAATTCTGCCCAGCACTGAAGTGCTAAAAGTAGAAGTGCTGCCCAATCATGTCTATCCAGCTTGATATTTGCATTTTGGCTTGAATGGCACATAAAAGATGAGACTAATTAAATTGCACATATGTACAGTACCTGCACCCTAAACATTTCTGTAGTTAATTGCTCAAGCTGTCCTTTTGGGAATCATAACATGAATTAGTTGTTTGCATCAGTGAGCAATGTTAGTGTAAAGGGGACTTCGTACTCATTCATAAGAGCCCTGTAAAGTAGGGGTCCCCAACTTTTTTTTACCTGAGAGCCACATACAAATGTAAACAGGGGCTGCGAGCAATACAAGCATGAAAAATGTTCCTGGGGATGCCAAATAAGGGTTGTGATTGGCTATTTGGTAGACCCTATGCATCTGTCAGCATACAGGAGGCTCTGTTTGTCAGTACACCTGGCTTTTATGCAACCAAAACCAGCCTCCAAGCCTGGAATTCAAAAATAAGCACTTGCTTCAATGTTCCCTCTAAGGTGTGCGCTCGTGCAAACGCACACACGTTTCGAGGACAGTGTGACATAGTTTAGTAGCAAACTTTGGGCCAGATTAAATTCAGTAAGTAAAAGGTTCATTACGTGAAAAGTAATGGACGAGATTCGATTTGAGATGCAATTCGATTCAGAAAAACTTCTCAAGGTTTATCACAGGAATCAATGGGAAAAAACTGAAAGTGGATTAAGAGAAAAGTTTTTCTCCTCGAATGAATGTCGTCCATGAGTTTTCACGTGATAAACCATGAGATAACTTTGTCTCACTGAATTCAATCTGGCTCTTTGTTGCTTTATAAATGACAAATGTGGCCTAATGGGGAATAAAGGATTCTACCGATTACCATAGAAGTTTTTCATTTACATATATAAAGTATATACTTTGTACCAGATTTAACTCAAAACCAGTTTTATAAATATTGTTCTTAGAGGCCTTTCTTTGTATAATTGAAATAAAAAGATTCTAGAGAAAGTTAACCACACTCTGTCAAAGAAATTGATATCGAATACAATTGTATGTGAAAGCAATATATACTTAATCTTTATTAAATTGGGCATATTACGCTAACAAATGATTTAATGTACAGTACAGTCATAATTACTAGATGAATTACAACTTTGTTTCATGGTCTAGAGGGAATCCGCCACACACCAGTTGAAAAATAACAAGCATTTGAATTAGTTTGCAATAGCAATTAACTAACCTAATGCTTGGAAGCTGCTGTATTGTCCTTGCAGTGTTGGGACCGGGTAGTTTGATGTTAAAAAGTTAGTTCTTTAATTCAGGCACATTTTATTGCATTGATCACTTCTTTTTTCATTGCGTGGGGTTTTTTCCACATAATTACATTCTTAAAAAAAAAAAATTAAAAGCTTGCCACCTAAAACCTGGTGAGCTTTGCGAGAGAAAAAATGCAATCTATGCAAGAAAATACGTTAGTTAGAGAACTCCTTGTTGTTTGACATCAAACTACCAACGTTTAAACCCTGGGTCAGCATCGGACTAGGAAGGGGCCTGGGGCCCATCGGGGCTGCTGCCTCGGGTGCCCCCATACCCCACCGAGCCCCCCAACCCAGCCAAAAGCCCCATCCTGCCAGTGGAAATGGTTCAGGCAGGGTGTGGGTCTGGACCTGAGAGGGCCTACCGGGTTTTTTCCCTGTGTCCTGCCTGCCCTGGGTTCAGGTTCGGGCCTAGATTTTTAGGGGAGGCATGGCACCCAGTGCATTGCAATGGGTTTGGAACCCCTGGGGACATGCTGGAGATTTTCTAGCTATTTAAATCTCTTTCATGCCAATCCCCATGCTCTGGACCCATCGAGATAAGGCTCATATATGAGGGGTGGAGGCGGGAAGGGGAAATGGGGGCGACAAGTGGTCCCTACGAACTGTATAAATCTGGCCCTGAGCATGTAATATGAGGAGATGGCGAGTGTATGGCATATGGTCAGTTACTCTCTGATCTCTCTCTCACCCACTTCTTTAGATGAAAATATCTGACAATTGTGAATTTTTCCCCCCACTCGCTTATAAACTAATTAGGTAATCTAAATCAGAAAAGACACACAGCACATAAAATGCAGGGGGAGCACCATCTATCTAAGTTAGTGATCTTTTCTTCCTTAGAAAGATCAAAGAACCAGAGGCCAGCCATGAAGAACTTTAATTTGCAGCAGCTTAGGTGTTTTTTTTATGATGAGGGCATTGAGTTTGCATAATATCCAAGGCTATTGGAATGACAAGATCTACAGTTAGTGAGTAAGTATACATAGTTTATATATTTCAGTATATAGATAGGTCTGTTTATTTGTGTATTACGTTAACACTGGAGTTAATTTAGAATCTCTGAACTTGATGTACTTTTGTCTTTTTTCAACCCAAAATAACTATACTGTATAACTAACTGTAGTATGTAGTATGTATTCAAAACAACAGCCCTGGGAAGACTATCTTATGCTCCAAGGTTTTCCAAAACACCGTTTGTGTATCTTCACCAGTTTGTGGTGCAAGTGCAGCATTCCATGTTACTGAAAGCAATAAGGTAATGATAAGGATAAATACTCCACTTTCTATTAAATTCTTAGCTTTTGTTTGATGCTCTGCATCTGCTGTGAAAGATTCATCCATTCAATGACGGAGTTGCTTAGCTTTAAATAATGGTCTTATAGTCTCTTTCTTTTAATAATGTTCTTACAGGTTTTGCCTTCATTGTGTTACTATTTGTGACAGCAGAAGCTGTATAATGCAAAAGGGCAAGTCCTCCTCTTTAGTCCAGCTACATAACTACATGGGATCCTAAAAATTTGGGTACTTATTGTCTTGTCTTCTGATTTTGGTAGAAAATGATAAGAAACCTTTTATTGTGCTTATACGTCAAACAATAGGATAGTGGACAGAGCTGTTAGCTCTTTAAACCAGACTTTAAAATTAAGAAAAATGTTTAAGGTTTATGTTTTTCCACCCATGGCAAAATGTACAAATGTCTTGCTATTGCCCACAAGATTAATCACCTCAGATGCATTTTCAAGTGATTACACAGTTTTAATAAGTTACTTGTGATGATTTACATTGCAAGCACTTCAGATAAGGGTACCCCATCATCAATATGCCACAAACAATTCATCAGAAGAGCAGGATGGGTGCATTAGTGCTCAGCACAACTATGTGGAAGTGAAAGGAGCGTGCTTCATTTTTGAATAATGAATAGCTAAGTAATTATAAAACTGGACTTGCTGAGTAATTATTGAAGACGTTTCACTACTCATCCGAGCAGCTTCTTCAGTTTAACTGACTGGTGTGGGAAGTTCTCGGCATATAAACTCTTCCACTAATCAAATGTCTTCAATGTCTTCAGCAAGTCCAGTTGTTTTATAATAACTTATATTAGATATACCATGACCTGGATGAATGAAAATCGTCATAGTCATATAATAAATAGCATTAATATGTGCACAAACATCCAATTTAGTGCACCAGAACTTGCACTTTCAGTCATAAATTGAGGTTTATTACGTCTGAAGCTTTACATCTACTGAGTTAATGAAATGGCAGATAGGTTTTAATGGAGGAGATAGATATAATTATAAGAGAGATGACTAAGGGCCCTTACACATGAACATTTGTTTGGTTAATCCTTCCTGCATTCCACTGCTGGGGACAGCAAAACCTCCTGATTGGGTTGTATTAATTAAGGCACATGTAAGCGCTAACCGCTGGTGAAAACCAACTTGATGTATTCTATCTGCATTTACATGCTCCTCAATGAGTACTGCCTGGGATGCAGGAACAACGCCTGTGTCTAAGGTACCTTAGGCTAATAACACACGGGTCATTTTCTCTCCTGGCATAGATATACCAGAGGGGAAAAGCTAAACCCCTCCTTCCCATCCCCATGGTTTTTGTCATTTTGGACTATCTATAACTAAACATCATTATATACAGCACAATATTAAAGTTAATATTTTCTACTAATGACTTAGGATATACAGAACAGAATTAAGTCCCTTTGAGATGCCAGAATTCAAATGGAATATCCATATTTTCCTAACATAAAATTTTGCATGCAAAGAAGGAAGGGTACATTTTTCACTGCCTGATCGAGAGCCCCATACACGACCCAATAAGCTGTCAACTTGGTCTGGTGTGACCAAGTTGGCAAGTTTAACTGGGTGTTTATGGCAACTTACAGTATGTTTTTAAAAATGCAACGTAAAAACGCCCCATGTGACCTCGCCTTTAAAATGTATACTTGTCATTGCCACTTATTTTTACCATTCAGTCACCCTCATCATTTCTTGCCATCTGACCTCAACTCACTTTGCTTTCTCTTTTTCAAGATGTTTGCTTCCAAAACCTTTATTGCCATCCATGTTTCCTATGCACTCTACATTTGTCAGTGTACAATGAGATTGTTTCTGTGCAATGCTGGCAGTGGCTGTGTTAAAGAAAAAAAACCTGCTGACAAAGCTGTAAACCCTTACAGAGTAGAACATAATAAACTGTAGCACAGGCCTCTCAATCTTAATGGTTTATTTTTGTTGTCCTGTTATGAACCAATATCTACAGAGCTCTGGATCAACAGACATGCCTTAACAATATTTATTAGATCTAGAAATATGTCATTCCCCAAATGATATTATTACCTTTATTTTTTTTTTTAAACTTATCTAGATAAAATCAACCGCTTGTGAAAAACAAAACAGAATTTCATGGATGACTGGTTCTTCACAAACATGAGAAATAATGACACAAGTCTTCTTTCATTGGTTCTTGCAGATTGTGCAATACTTTTTAAAAGAAGATCAAGCTGCAGAGACAGGCATTCCTCTGTTTGCTGACTTATTTGAACCTTGCCTTGCAAATCCACTGATAATCCACTGGCGCCTAGAAAAAAGAACTTGTTACCAAACTACTGTGAAAATGTAATTGTGCTGCAATAATGGCATTGTGCCGTTTCAAGAACTAATGAGATGATAATCCCACTGGCATGTATCGAGCAGGAAAATGTGAATGTTCAAATTTTTACCATTTTAGTGATCTTTCTTTCTCGAAGTGCATATATAAATCTCTCTGTATTTATATAACTATGCATATATGCTAAACAGGTATAGGATCTATTATCCAAAATGCTTGGGACTTTCCAGATAAGGGATCATTCTGTAATGAATAAAAAACAAATAAAATCATTTAAACGTTAAATAAACCCAATATGATACACACAGCTTAGCTAGAATAAAATACAAGGAACTGTTTTATTATTACAGAGCAAACATAAATAATTTTTTAAAATAGAGTCTATGAGAGATGGCCTTTTGGATAAAGGGATACTGGATGATATATATATATATATTTAAATTTATATATTATATATTTAAATATATTTAAATTATTAAATATTGGTCACATATTTATGAATACTATGTGCCGTGAGTGCTTTCTATAATTGGACTATATGATTTTCGGTGAGCACCTGGACTAAGTTATCTTTTTTTCATGTAAACAAAGTCAACCTAACTCCCTTCCACAAATTGAATTCATTTATAAATCATTTTTCTCAAAAAAATTGGAGCAACAAAACTTATCGTATCATAAGCTGGACGCTCAGAAAACATGATTTTATCAAATTTTTCAGATTATCCAGCGAAGATAACAATGTCAAGCAACAGCTTCAGGGACATCTGCCATTGACGTCTACATGAACTCTACAGGTTTGAGATGGGGGATTTTTGGATTCGGATTTTGTGGTAATTTTCTTGTAATCTCTAAAAGTTTTTTTTTTCCTAGAAAAATTTGAGGTTTTCCCCTATAGTATAGTTTTGCCCTGTAGGGCAAGTTCTCCATCAGGACCTTGCTCTTTAGGCCTATGCCACATGTAGCCCCAACACTGTTGCCCCACTATGGTGGTAAGTATGGGCTCCAGGCGGTGAATTATGCCAGTAAAGATAGACCCTAAGAATGGCTCTTAAATACAGAGGCTGTTGCAAGTCTGCCCTAGTGCTCAAAGCAGGGTGTAGGGAATACTAATGGTGATCCGTGACTGGACGATGTAACCATTGTATGTGATGTATGTATAGCACTGAGAGCAGTATGTTTCAGGAGGATACCAAGTTGAGACAGAAGGAGGGGCTAGGCGCCACATGGCGCCACACGAGTTAGCTTATACTTCTACCTTTTTTTGCCCCTAGTCCATCTGTCACTTCTGCTAATGCTACTGAACAACTACAGACAAGGTAGATTTAACTACAGCTGTTCCATGGTGCAAGGTAGAAGCAGTCAAAATGGGCATATGCCCTTAGCTTTAAGGAAACTGGGGGTTGTTTTACGCCCATTTCTTGTCGTTATGGAGTTGTGTATTTTTCAGACTTGATACCTATTGAACATCTGATGGTATCTTTTCTAGTACCTAACCTACTGAAACATAGTCACTTAATTTAAAAAACAAAAAACTGTAATCATTGTGGTGGCTTAATCACAAAAAAGAAAAAATATCTTACAATTACACAGTGACTAAAATTTACAAACAGTATCAGTTTGAAACAACTTTTATGTTGCCTTATATGCTTAGTTAACTCTTGCATGCATTCTCACACTCCAGTCCTACACTTGGGTCTGGAGTCTGGAATTTAAGGCCTGAGCTCAGTCTGACTACTTTTCTGTTGCATTTATAGGGCTTACTACAGTTCACCATGGAAATGTCACCCCTCGTTTTTTTTTAATTGGAGCTATAGTGGCATATTAAATGGAGAAAACTAGAGTTCACCCTTTGATAACAAGCCACTAAAAATACCAAACAAGTACATAGAACTTTGGGGAACTGTGGCGAACGTAGTCATTTTTTAACCTGTTATATTGTTGCCTGCATTCACTGTTGGAACTGTGTTATATTACGTATTTAAGTATTGATGGTCACACAATGTAAACTTAAAAAGTTGGAAATTCCCAATGGTTATTTTTTCTCTGTTTCAGATTGGAAAGTTAAACTGGAAAAATAATTCAGCCTCTGCGTGTACTGTAGTTGATGTAAACTTTGTGTTGACGTTACATGGCACTGCCTGTAATAACATTATTTTTAATGGATAAAGGAGAGACATGTAACATGTTGGGTTATCCCAATGTCTAGATGAGGTTTGCTCCGTGTGCTTGTAAATGATCAGGCAGAAAATACCACTGGTCCCTACTGGTTCTCAGCAACTGAAGCTAGTCATTTAACCTTCCTGTACTGCATTTGTAGGTAAAGATAGTCTGTAACGAAACTTCTACCGAATAATTACTGTATGTGTGGAATGGTAAGAAAATATACAGTATGAGTCTGAATATCTAGTTTTTTCTTAACACTATTTCTGCCAGAAACAGTATTATAATAATGAAAGAAAAAAGAGCTACTATTACCCTGGCCTAATAAAGCCAGCTGCATAGCCTTGGCAAGCTCTTGTCAATTTTGCAAATTGGAAACATTTACAAGCTTATTGTAAAACTTCTGAAAAATGTTTTTGTTTTGCAGTTAACTGAATATCATTAGGTTTTGGGCCATAGCTGAAGCACAGCAGACAATTGGCATGCATTTGCTGCAATGTTTAAAGAATAAGTTGTCTTTAATATGCTTCAGTCACTGAGACAATAAGTTACGCCAACTGTTTACATGTTCTCTATTGTGCGAGAACTGGCTTGGATTTGGCAGTCAAAGAGAGATTTTCTTCTGAAACCATTCCAGGGGACTGCAGGAGTTCACAGACATGACAGACAGAATAACTGACACTTTCTAAGAAAAGAGGTTGCTGTCAGGAGACATGGCATGACACTAGGAAAGCAGGCAACCAATCCAAAGGGTGTCATTTTAAATAGTTCCTGGAGGTGCATATAATGGTGAATTAAAACAAGACCAGAGCATATCAAAGTGCCAGGACAAATTCAGATTCACCCATTAACCATTGGATACATGGCTAACTTACTTTTTAAATATAACTCTCTATTTCAGCTGTTTCAAGTAGAAATCAACTTCTGTGGAAAAAACTTTGTTAGTAGTATTAATGTTCCATAACTGAAGGGTGCTTCTGGCATATGGCCACCTACCAGGAAAGTACCATGCCTTGCCCTGCAGAACATAGGCTGTAGTGTTCCCAAAAATGAAATTAACAATGATCATTCTAAACCTTTCATAAAACTGGCGTATTGTAAATTAAATGACTGAAATGAAATATCAGAAGGGAGGACATACTCTTTTTTTAGATGTTCTCTGATAGAAAAACAGATTGCTTTGTCTCTTTCTACATTGTTAGCTTCAAAGTCCACATAAACTAACATTTAACTTTCTCCTCTCACTGACACACATTAAATGACAACACACAACTCATGATATTCCTTTCCATCCATATATTTTGCCGACTTACCCACAGCATCCTTTAAACCAAAGCAATGACTTTGCTAGCTCTGGGGAGCAATGTGATTGTTGCAGAAATATTTTATTTTCACACTCACTCATTTCATTTTATGCTCAGAAGAATTCTATTTTTTTTTTTACATTTGTTTTTCTGTACTTCATAACACATCAATCTATTTTGTACAGGGTTAGGTGAAAAGGAAGACTGCCACAGATGTCAGTGTGTGTGTGTGTGTTTGTGTGGTAGCCTCGTTGCATATGTCTGCCTTTTTCGATCAACTCGTCTGTGCATGACAACCTTCTTTGTATAAAACTACTTCTGAATGTTTGTGACAACCTGCCAGTATAAGCAGACTATGCAATCTGGTTACATTTTACTAAGTTGAAGTTGAAACCCAGCCAGTTCTTCAGCCTGGTAAAACATATACAACTTAAACATGTAACCCTGGATTGTATTATATATGAAGAACATTCCTTTGGGTGGGTTTTAATTTAAATATGTCCTACTCAACAGAATTAACTTGACTGGTTCATAAACTATATTTTTATCTGATTTTATGTAAGGATGCTATGTATAGTCTCTCCTCTGTGTTATTCTGAGCAAGGAGGGGAAGGGGGAGGAGTCCCACCCCTGTGAGCTGACAGGAAGTAGTCCCCACCCCTGTGAGCTGACAGGAAGTGCTTTGGGAGAGAAGCAGACGAGTAAAAGCAAGGTGCTGCAAAGTCCTAAATATCATTGTGTGTGAAAAGTCAGTGAAGCCCAGTGGCATAAAAGTGTGCGCTATTTATGGTGAAGAAGGAAAGGTAGTCCTTGTCAGGGCTCCGTGTGCTCTTTTCAGGGCATGGAAAGCCAAAGGGAGTCCTTCTCAGGACTCTGAAGAAACTGTCACACAAGTGACTCTGAAGAAACTGTCCCCCCAAAAATGAAGTTATCTGAAATATTACATAAAGTTGCTCCTGGCTAGCAGGCTGTACTGTATATATCACAGTTATTTATATGTACAATGTCGAGCAAATAAACACCTCTGTGTGTGACTGTAGATCAGGCAAGTTCCCTGGGGGTGCAACTGCCCAGTCTGGTTTGACCTTGGTGGATGCATGCCAAATCATACTGTACTTGCTCTCCCCTGTAGGTAGGGTTGCCAACTTTTCTGGAAGAAAATAACGGGCTTCCTATATGTTTATCTTTTTTCCCTATTAACAACATTGGGATCAACCATCATTTTTACCGGCCAGGCTGGTAAAATACCTATATACCTGCCAGGTGGAAACCCTATATAACTGCCAGCTACCTGTAGGACTCCTGTAGCACCAAAAGGAAGACAAGTGCTCAATTTCCTGTAGTAGCAGTATAGGGCCACATTTATAATAAAATAAACAGAACTTAATCTTCTATGATACAAAGAGTTAGACAAGCAAATACCGTAAGTGATTAACAAAAAGCCAGACTTGTGTAGC
This sequence comes from Xenopus laevis, assembly GCF_017654675.1. Classification (NCBI taxonomy): domain Eukaryota; kingdom Metazoa; phylum Chordata; class Amphibia; order Anura; family Pipidae; genus Xenopus; species Xenopus laevis. The sequence goes on from NC_054379.1 coordinate 79,752,871, forward strand.
ATAAACCAAACCTAAATATCAGGTATTTGTTTAACAAATTGAAATAAAGGTTATATGACATTAGCCAAAGTTAATGGAGAAAATGGGATTTCTGCCTTGTTCCACTGGAGATATAAAAGGGTAGAGTTACAAAATCTAGTAGCTGGATTGAGTAAAGTAAAAGAATAATAAAGTAAAACGAAAGGGACCTCTATATTTTTTCGCACCAAAGTCTGTAATGAAACTGAGATTTTCTCTCTTTTTTACTGATATGCTAATTTGATTGTGTCCTCTATCTGTAACATTATAAGCACACCACATGGTAGATCTGTGGCATCATTATCATTAAGTTCAAAAGATTCATCCAGTTTGTTTTCTATAATGGTTCAGTGCTCATTAAGTTGTCAGTGGGGGTCTATTCCATTTAACAAATGTTTTAATAATGGTTTCAGGGATCTATGTATGGTCTGAGTATGTTATCAATCCTATTTTTTGTAGTGTCATTTGCTGGAGAATGCTGGGATCTATTAAAAAGTAATCTGAGAGTTCCTTTAAGTTTTAGAAAAAAGAAAAGTTTAATTCTCCTCAAGGATGACTTATGCTCCATGGGTCAGGCTGATGTCTGTCATAACATGTTTAAAACAAAATAGTTTTGAACAACGTTGCCATGTACAGAAGATGGATAAAGACAAGGCCCTCGTTTATTGACAAATGGGGCAACTTAAAATCAGCTGCCATTGGTTAAGTTCCCTTTTGTAGTCCCTTCTTTTTGCTGGTACTTAATTAAGAATCAACAGTAACCAAAGAATCAAGCTGTAATCACATTTTTGATTAAAGCATTCCAACTTAGAAGTGTATGTGGCATTTCATTAATTAGCCATTTAATTCTAGGAACCTACTCACTGGATCCACAAAGTAAGTAGATAAAAGTTTATTCTCGCTCTAATTGGTTGGCTTCCCCCTTTATTAAAATGTCAGAGAGCATCCCTATTTTACTGGGTCTTTTTAAAAACTTTTCAGTACCAGCTTTTATCTATATTCAGTAATTGCTGAAAAATAATTTTCTTAGTATGCTTAAGCACACACAGTTACAAATATCAACCAAAATAATGAGTTTAATTTATTATGTTGGATGCTGTAGAGAATGGTTGCATCTTGTGTAATATCCAGATGCTAGACCCAAATCCGAAAGTCAAAAGTCAAAATTCAGATGAATGTTGTAGTAACCAGTCAGGGTCACCTTAATAAATGGTGCAAAGGGGCCGTTTGGCAAGGGCCCACTGGATTCTTGGGCCCACTTTGGTTGTATTAATTTTTCGTAGTCCCTCACTGCTGCCCATCCCACCTCACTAATCTCTTTCTTCAATCAGCAGCCGCTTCAAACTGTGCAACTCTTGCCTAGTTATCTGCCAGGGCATTACAGTACAGAATCTATCAGCTGATCACACAGTACAGAATCTTAAAGTAATCTGAGGGTGAGGGAAGATCTTTGCCAAGCATCTCCAAAGGCCTTAAAACAGCCCTATAACCAATTTAAGTTTTTTGTTCCGCCCTGTCAGTAAACAAAAACACAAGTAGGGTAATATAATAAGAGATGCAAACTTTGCACAGGTTATGCATAGTAAGCAGTGGGGTTTTTTCAGACAAGTGTTCTATATATGTTGCCTGATGATTGGTTGCTACAAGATACTAGTCCTGATGAAAACTCTGTACCTCTGATTACATTATCCCATTCCCACAACAATGCTGCAAAGGTTATTTGTATCTACAACGATATTGCCAATCAGTAATTACAGTTTACAGCATTGTGCAAAAGTTACTTATTTAGAGTTTTCACAAAAGCAGAAAAAGGACAACCAAAATAATATATAAACATGTACCAGAACCATGATTCATATTACCAAAACTTTTTTTATCAAATTGTATTTCTTGCTAGGGTTTACTGTAGATGATATACGTACCCAGTCCACAAATTTACTTATTCCTTGCTCAGGCTAAGTAATAGTTGAAATCACTTATTTTATTTTTTTTTTTATTTCAAGGGAAAAGACTAACTGGAAAATAATTCATAAAAACAATGAAATGATTTACTTTCCCCAGTTGCAAGATCAGCGTGAATAACACCTTTTTAAAACTTATGTGGTAAAGGATTATCTTTATATCTTTATTATGTTAGAAATAATTGTTTAACTTAAATCAAATATCAAATACTGGAATCCCTTCAAAGCTCAGTTTGACTCCCTGACTCAAAAAAGATTATGGGATCCCAATGCTAAAAAAATATTAGTACAAATAGTATAACCTTATCTCGGCAACAAACAATGGAAAGAAATAAGGGGTAACTTTTTTAATAATTATGGGATGGATCAGGCCAATTCTCCTTTCTCTGGTACAGTGGATAGACCTCATAAATAATACTGCTCCAATGATTAAGCTTCCTGTGTGTCTCTTCAAAGGCAAGAACTAGCTTTTGTTTACTTTGGTCATTCTTTTTTAATATGTAGTCATGTAACTAAAAAATGCTTTCCTACTTTTAATCCTTACCAGCCATGGGGTCATTATTCCCCAAGTATAATGCCTTCTCCCTAAGTACAGGGATCAGGGTGTATAGTGTCTCTTTAAGACTCTATAACTGTTCTGCTAGTTCAGATACACAATTGAGCATGCTTGGTGTTAATTGCAAATTAATGCAGTGCCTGCTCCTAGCAGCTTCCAGCTACTTGCAGGGGGGTGACAACATGCCCAATTTGCTCCAGTACAAGTGAACCCTGTAACAACTACCAACCTGGATGTGGCAGTAAGTTTAGGGTTATGTTGAAGGTTGTGTCCATGAAGTGAATCAGGTGCTGGTGCTGTTATCAATGCCATGTGCTATAATTCACAGTGACATAATCTCAAATGGTCAAGTCATGGTAAAGAGTGTCCACAAAGCATATCTTATTCTATGCACTTGCATATTAAATTAACTCTTATGTTGGACTTGCTACTAACACAGACCACACCTAGTACCAGTGGTGTAAAACCACTTTGTGGCCTAGACAAAAGAAGCAGATCTTTGTATGGTCAGCTTTATTACTGCTAGAGGCAGTTTATTTCTTATTTGCTCTTCATACAAACATACTTGTAACCGAGATCCATATTATGAAAATCTCAGTAAAAATAAAATATAAAAATGAAGAATAATCCATAAAATAACGCTGATGTTTAGTCTGTTTCAAAAAACATATATCTAATTAAACAATCCTTATTTGTACAATTTCCACTGCACTTTGTTACTTGTATTTTAGTTCTCTTCCCTCGTTGGTGAGATGCTTTGGCTATTCAGAGTATGTAGGCCATGTGCATGGAAAATATACTATAAATAAAGCGTACTCAATGCATCCATTAAGCCTTAGGGTAAGCTGGACCCGACACACTGCAATGCATTAAATAAACATGATTCAAAACCTCAGCTGCAAAATGGTTACCAGCAATCGGAAAGTAGGAAAACGGTACAGACAGTCTAGTGATGGGGCTCCATGTGTTTCTAATATATATAGACTCATCTGTCCCTAGGGAATTGTTTTTCCTAGAAGGAACTTTTCTTCTCAAATTATTTTTTTCTTCTAGTGATTTAAACAGACAGTGAGATCTTGCTGATTCTTTCAGACATGCAATAAGATTAATTTGCCTCTATGGTGCGATACTTCTGAGTTTGTACCCTGATTTTGTTTTGCAATTTTTTCTGTTTCAAGCGTTGCCTGTGTATCAATCACACGTAACAAAATCACAAAGTGTTATATAGAATTAATTAAAAAAGCATACAAGTAGTTTACTTGTAGACTTAAAAGAGCCATGTAACTTCTACAACAGTGTTACTCACTCAAATATTGGTGGACTGCAACTTTTAGCATTCTCCAGAATATTATCAAGGGCTATTGATTCTTAAAGAAACACTGCATGATAAAACATTTTTCCCAAGTCTTCTATTGTTACAGAAGTCTCCTCCAATGATAATTCTGCCTGCTTCAATTACACTTGAGAAAACAAACATTTCCTTACTCTAAACACATAAACAGCACTATATCCAGCCTTCTGAAACGGATCACTATATGATATTTGCAACCAAAAATTGTAACACAATACGGTAGATAATGTCAGGGCTGCGCACCTGCTCTTCCCCTCCCCTAATATTCGTGTGCATGTGCACGCGCACAAAGAGGCAGAGGAGTGAAACTAACTCAGCTGGACTAGGGGTAGGCAGCAGTGAAAGGTACGTGCCTGGCGCCCCCCAAGCTTTACACCCTAGGCATGTGCCTACTCTGCCTACCTCTACTTCTGGCCCTGGATAATGTTGAGATGTCTGACGCAACACTGGTGGGGTTGATACTCTAAGGATCAGATTGATTAAGGTTTGAGTTGTGTTTTCTATGAAAGTTCTAGTTTTCGAGTTGTATTTTTTGGTAAAAACTCACATTTTTAGGTAAAAAAAAACTCAAATTGTTTGAGTTTTTTTAATAAAAAAAAACATGAATATTCGAGATTTATTATAAAATTCTTATTCACTCTCTCGTCATATCACGTCTAGACTACTGTAACTCTCTTTTAATTGACCTTCCCCTCCAGAGACTGTCATCTCTCAGTCCACTCATAAACCTTAGCAACCGCTCCTCCTCTGCCATGACACTCTGCCAATCCCTACACTGGCTTCCGCTACCTTTCAGAATAAAATTCAAATTAATGACCCTGACATTCAAAGCACTTCACAACTCTGCCCCACCCTACATATCTGATCTAATTTCTAAATACTCACCCAACCGCTTGCTACGCTCCTCTACTGACCTGTTACTCTACTCTACTCTCATTACCTCATCACATGGTCACATTCAAGACTTTGTAATGGCTGCACCCCTCCTCTGGAATTCTCTCCCACGGTCTGTCCAACTTTCTCCCAACCTTTCTGCTTTCAAAAGATCTCTTAAAACACACTTCTTTAGAGAAACCTACCCTCACTTTGCTTAACTACCATCTCTCATTCACTTAATTCTGATATTGCCCACTCCCACACCTTGTGTCTTATTCCCTTCCCTTTAGACTATAAGATCTTTTGGACAGGGCCTTCCTCACCTTTTGTACCATATTGGTTGTGATGTATGTAACGCCATATGTTCTATGTATGTAATTAATGTGATTTAGTTGTATAAACACATTTACTTTACAGTGCTGCGAAATATGCTGGTGCTATATAAAGAATTGTTAATAATAATAATTATACCCCAAACCTGGAAATAGCTTGAATCTAAAAATACACCATCTAAAACCTGTCGTGGCCATGTGGAAGTCAATGGCAACCATTTGAAGATATTAAAAGCCTGCTTGATGTTCAAATATTTTCTTAGGCTTTTGTCTGAAAACTAGAATAATTTTTTGGCTCGAACTCGCAGAATGGGGTTTTTGCTATTCCAGTTTTTTCTTAAAAAAGATACCATTCCAGTTTGTAGTTCATTCGAGGTAAAAAAAACTCTTAACACTCAACCTTAAATAAAAATCAGCTAGTAGCATTAACTGGCTACCTGTTTAAAAGCAGACATCTTATGTATTTCTCTGTATTACTGCACTGGGAACCTTTCATAACTTATTGGAGTAAGTTCCTTATCACATTTGCCCCATAGGGATATCAACATGCATGTATGTTTCTTGCAGCTCTAAAAATACATGTTAATAATAATAATCTGTAATATGTTTATTTTATAATACAAAAGAGCCATGAATATCCTGTAAATGAAATCCTAATAAACAGTGCTTAATGGTGTCATTGGTTATATTCAGAGTTTATTAATGTCTTTGTGTTTTATAATAAAGTACCCCTTGTTGCAAAATATGAGGATATTAGATGTCACCTCGGAAATACATGACCTGCGGCCTCATGTTTTTTTATGGTCATAGAACGCCTTGGTAACTTACAATATCCTTATATTTTACGATAGGTGGAACTTTATTTACTATATAATGATAGTGATTTTACCTAGTACTGTATACTGAATCTGTCAGGTGCATTACAATATATTGTTATGCACAATATAGTACAATATATCTGTCATGCTATTGCAGTGGACCACAACTGACTACAGTGGGAAAAAAATAGTGTATTATATTGTCCTATGATGATGCTCTGAATACACCATTAAACCACACTCTATATGTAAGGACATGTATTCCTTAATCATTTATTTTATTTTCTGTATTATACATGTTATGCCATTAATGCTTTATCATGAAACATGAGTAACTGTTAACTGCACCCTATTTCCTAGCTCCCTACTTCTCAGTATTTATCAAGCACTATGTCATAAGCGCCTTCTCAGATCTGAACTTGAATTGACTTCCACTTCATTTTTAAGTACATTTAGTAAAATAAAGCGCCAGTCAGTTTTCATAGGGGGTCCTCTATATTCCTGCAACCTCCAACAAGTGACTGCACTCTGTTGGCTAAGTGGTGAATCATACCCAGTTCTATGTCTGTTAGAAAAATCTGCCAAGGACATTCAGGGTTCAGAGGAATGTGATAAGTTTTATTCTCGCTGGGACAAGCAATACAGAAGTAAGCTGCAGGTTGAGCAGCTAATACAGAAAGTATCTGGCTTTTTATAGATACTATAAAATGTTACAATCTTTCTGCAGCTGATCTGGCCCCACGTTCACATCATTTATTCAGGGGACAGTTAGCTGTGTACATATGCACTGTTTCAAATTATCTCAAAGACTTGTTATTGTTAAAGCCACAATTATCACAAGGACATATTATTGTTTAAAGAAGCTACATTTCACATATCATGCATTTCAGTATTAACTCTAGAATTTCCTTACAATGTCTCACTGACAGCTGCTGATAGGCGAATCTGCTGCATTTAGATTTGCCAAATAATTTGCGAATTTATGGAGAAATTCGTGAAACTGAGAAAAATTTGCAAAACTGGCTTGCTGCACATTTCAATTTTGTCACGCTTCAAATTTTTTTGTTGCGCGCCGTTTTTGACGCGCAAATCAGGTTTTTTTGAAGCGCACTTTGTTTTTTGACGCAAGTTTTTTTTTTTTTTTGCAGCGGTTTTGTGAACAAATTCGCATGCGCCAAAACTCCCAAATTCACTGTAAATTCAACAATCGCCCATCGCTACTGCTCAATGTTTCTAAACTATTATGCACTCATTCCAACACATTTTGCTTGCTATTCCATAGATCCACATAGACCATAAGCTTTTCAGGAAAGGAATCACCTTTTAATCATATGTGTTTACTTTTTATACTGTATTATTGTTGACTGCAAGAGTGGTTGCATTCTATTTTAGACTACAACAATAAACTTACAAGCATTCTTTTATTTTTTACACAGTGCAGTTCATCATATCAGAATGACTGGTCTATAGGAATATGGGGCTGACTGTCAGGGGCTTTCTGGCAAGGAGAGGGGTTAACCTACCTGAACCCTTCCACCAATCAGCTGCTGGGGGAGGCTTTTAAGAGACCTTGTCTCTATTTGCTCGTTACCTGTGTTGGAATCGGGGGTTATGGAAAAGTTTATTTTGATTAGTCAGTGAGCTCCGGTTATCAGTTAGTTTTTGACCTTGGCCTGCTGTCCAACTTTGATTTGTGTTGATTCTTGGGCACTGTGTTCTCTAAATTATTTGTAAAGACCTGGCTCTGTTCTAGCAGGGTTCCCCCTTTGTGTATAATCAGTAATGCTGCTGATTCCGTGTCTGTCTAGCTCTGTTGTGAGTTATAGTTCTGCATCCAGTTATACTTGCAAGCAAGAAGTTGGGGCTACCTAATACAATTCCTGGCACTGTTGTTAGTTATAGTTCTGCACCCAGTTTACTCGCAAGCAAGGAGTTGGGGCTGGTTAATAAAATTCCTAGCACTATTGTGGAAATATAGTTCTAATACGCACTTTGAGTCTCTAGGGTGTGCTGGCATTACAGACTCTGGGATCTAGCACTTTCTGTAGCCCTAACACTGACTTATAAACCCTCAGTAACATTTGCTAAGTGATAATGAATGTTAGCACTTGTTATAATTTTACCGGAACACTTAGTTTTAAAAATGCATTTTCTGCAGAAATAATGGTCCATAACATTTTCTCTAGTTTGTATCAGGGAGTAAGGATTCAAATGGGCGATCTTGTTCAGTGCTGCTGAGCAGAATTCACCACTACCACCCTCTATTACACAGAATTGTGAGTCATTATACTGTGAACGGTGGGTGGTGGTAGTAATGGAAACATACATGTAGCAATGCCTGATTTTGAAAGCTAAAAAGGATTTCTCTTAATAAAACCTTTTTCCTAGTATACTATATTACTATTACATTTCTTAAAGGAGAAATGTCTGCTTTATATAAATTTATGACATACATAAAATGGTAACATCAACTTTACCACTTTCCATACAAATAATAAAAATGCTTTGCCTGTGCCAGATATACAGGTGGACCGTTGCACAAAAACATTGCTTTGCGTGTTTCTGAGTGGTCTGACAGAATTTGGCAATAGATGAGAGGCTAGTAGGGGGATTTGAGTGACAGTAGTCAAAAAGCCTGTGTGTAGTGCAGATCTACCAGGTTGGGCTTAAGTTAGGACCTGGACTCCACATGGCCAAAGTATGTAATGCTTATCAGTGGTTATCGAAAACAATGTGTCACTATTACTGTACTTTAAAGGGGATGAAAGGGCAAAAAATTAAAATCGAATTTTTTTTTCTTTAATCTCCAATATACTTTAAGTTAGAAATGCGTACCTTTTTATAATAAACCAGACTGTATGCAATGAAATTCCCCCTTTGTTTTACTAGCTCTAAGAGCTGCAGATAGGAAACTTCAGACGGTCTGTAACTACTCTGCTGGGAAACAATCATACTTTCAAACAGCAGGCGGGAGGCCCCCCCCACCGTACTTCCCTGACCTTGAGCAGCTTTGTTTGTTTCCCCGTAGAGCAGACGGTGACAGTGTATATATTCGTATCCACAGGCTCCGTGCAGTCTGCATATTCTGATTATTGATCAGTATTTCTATGGCAGATATTATTTAACTTGCACTGTTTTGATAATTTATGACGATCCCTAAGCTTAACCTCCCAACTGGAGTCCAGGCCACACTGAGCATGTGCATGGTCTTGGTCTTGCAAAGATGTTTAACATATTTACAAAATGATAACCCCATGCAACCAACTTTAAAAACATAAATCATATAAATGCTCCGAGATTTACTACAAATATTCAATCTATACGAGATACAGTAACAGAATTGACGGGTTACATAACCCAGTGATAGAGGTTGTTCCCTGGGACAACCTCACCCCCGGACCCAGCTACCAACCCCTGATACCTCAGATAAAAAAAGGAATAGGTTAAATACTTATGGTTGATACTTATATAACCTCACAAAAGCCAGATAACGACACACCTTAAAATACTCTCATGGAATGTGGGCAGGCTTAATACCCCAATAAAAAGGCAGAAAGTCGTAGACCGCTTACAAAGAAAGAATGCCCATATCATACTATCACAAGAAACTCATTGGAAATCCTAAACTACTCAAACCCTTAAAGCTAAATGGATTCAAACAGTTCAAACCGCCTCCTATAAATCTAAAGCTTGAGGTGTAGCAATATTAGTTAATAAATCAATACAATGCTCAGTTTTGAAAACGTACCAAGATAAAAAAGGACGTTATCTTATAGCAGACATAGAAATTCAAAGCAGAAAATATACAGTGGTGAATATATACGCTCCTAATACTGATAACAAATGTTTTTTTACAGATGTCCTACAATGGCTTGATTCCTGGGGGGTAAAAAATATCATACTTGGTGGAGATGCTAATGCGGTATGGAATAGCTACATGGATAAATCAGTTAAACCTACTCCCCACTCATACTCTAGAGCCAAACCTCTACACACACTTTGTGAAATCACATACAAGATACTTACACCCAACTATTAAAGACTATATATTTTATTCTGTGGTGCACGGGACCCATTCAAGAATAGATTACATGTTTGTTTCACAGACGCTGCTTCTCAACCTGGCCACAGCTAAAATCTACCCCATAGATATTTCAGACCACGCTAGAACTGTCTAAGCCCCAATCACACTCAACCAACTGGAGGTTTCCGGCGTACTTAGCTGCTAACGCAGATTTCTCCTTATTTCTAAAATCAACCTGGGCTACCTATATAGATGACAATGTTGAGCACTGGGAAGACTCCCACCTGCTATAGGCAGCCTCAAAACCTGTTCTGAGGGGACATGTTATATCCTATTTAATCCTGAAAAAGAAAATCTTTTTAGGGAAATACACATTACTACAGAAAGAATTGACAAAACATTACACAGCTTTTAAAACTACTAATACACAGGATGACAAAAATAAATACATGGAGACGAAACAGCTTTTAGATACTTTATTAACAGATAAAACATACAACTCATCAAATTATATGGCAAACAGATTCTATAGATGGGGGAACAAATCCGGGAAACTTTAAGCGAGAATAGCTGCAAAATAAATAAATTACCCCTATGTATGGAAACTACAAACTCCACGAGGGTGGACTAAAGATCCTGACCAAATCAAAAGACATTTTAACAACTCACTTCAAAAAATAATACAGTGCTCCCACAGATGATCCGATAGATGGCCTCAAATTCCTGCAGGAAGCTGGACTTCAAAAAAAACAATTAAATACTTGAAAAACAACAAAACACCTGGGCCAGATGGTCTCTCTGCAGAATACTATAAATTATTAACATCTGAACTTCCCCTATTCTAACTAATCTTTTTAACAAAATCCTGCAAGGCTCATCACTATGGCATGTAGACAATGTGGCAAGAATAATCTTAATCCCAAAAGAAGGCAGAGACCCCACATATTGCACCTCATACCGTCCTATATCACTGCTTAATCAAGATATAAAAATCCTGACCAAAATAATGGCAGATAGATTACAGCTAATCCTCCCCAGAATCCTTACCGAATATCAAGTAGGTTTTCTTAAACACAGACAGCCAGTGCAAGCCCTTCGCAAAATCCTCACGGCAGTGTACCACTGTAACCTAGGAAAAAGAAAACTAAATTTGGACGCAGATAAAGCTTTCAATCGGATTTCCCATATACATATCAGACAATTAAAATACCAACATGTCGACATCCAAATGTTTAACCTATTTAAAAACATATTTTGACCCATGCACATTTATCACAGTAAACGGCCGAAACTCAGAAAGATTCATGATCAATCCGAACATTTCGGTATTCCAATCAATCAAACTCAACTAAAAGTCACAGCTTTTGTAGACGACATATTACTCTTTATACAAAAACCCCAAATAGAAATTCCAACCATTCTATCAATTATACACTGATTTGGACAAATAACAGGTTTTCAAATCAATGCTGGAAAATCTGAGGCACTCCAACTTCATGATACCAAGTTACAAAGTTGGTCTGTAGACTTTCCATTCAAAAATGCTCCACACCATATAACATATCTAGGCATTAAAATACCAAAACTTCTCTCTACAACGATGCCCTTTCAACAGCACTTGACTCCCTTGCACCTTCTACCACCCGTCACAGCCGGCCAGCTAAACCCCAACCCTGGCACACTAATGTAACACGGTACCTCAGAAGATGTAGTAGATCAGCTGAGCGACGGTGGAGAAAGTCACGAACTGATCATGACTTCATCCACTTCAAATTCATGCTCTCCTGCTATAACCGAGCTCTATCATTAGCCAAAGAACAATACTTCTCTTATCTAATATCTACTATGTCCTCCAAACCACAGCAGCTGTTTGCCACATTTAACTCACTCCTATGCCCCCCTCCACCTCCTCCACCTATTAATGTTACCGCCCAAGACCTTGCTCATTTCTTTAATGAAAAAATCGATCTCATTAGGCTGAGCATACCGTCCGACAACAATCTCAGACCAATGTGCAGTCCACTCACATCTACTTTGCACTCCTTCACCCCTGCAACTCTAGATGAAGTTAGCAAACTTCTAGCCAGCTCAAAACCCACCACCTGCTCCCTTGACCCCATACCCTCTCGCCTTCTCCACCCAATCTCTGATACACTCTCTCCTGCACTTACCCACCTATTCAATCTTTCACTCTCTACTGGTACCTTTCCATCATTATACAAACAAGCACTAATCACTCCTATCCTCAAAAAACCTTCCCTTGATCCCAGCTCTCCCACTAACTATCGACCGGTCTCCCTTCTTCCATTCGCATCCAAATTACTAGAAAGGCTTGTTTACAAACGCCTGATCCAGCATCTCACTCACAACTCCCTCCTCGACCCCTTGCAATCTGGCTTCCGCCCATCACACTCGACTGAAACTGCACTCACCAAAGTAACCAATGATCTTCTATTGGCAAAGTCTAAAGGTCATTATTCCATTCTAATCCTTCTAGATCTCTCTCTCCTTTGACACTGTTGACCAAACACTCCTCCTTGACATTCTACACTCATCTGGCATTCGGGACACTGCTCTTTCATGGTTTACATCTTATCTGTCTGACCGTTCCTTTAAAGTTTCCTTCTCTAACTCTACTTCTACTACTTTCCCACTCTCTGTTGGAGTTCCTCAAGGCTCTGTTCTTGGCCCCCTGCTGTTCTCGCTCTATACAACTTCACTAGGAAAACTCATTCAGTCATTTGGACTTCAGTATCACCTTTATGCTGATGACACCCAACTCTACTTGTCTACTCCTGATCTTTCTAATTCTGTCCTTTCCCAAGTCACAGACTGTCTCTCTGCTGTCTCCTCCTGGATGTCACAGCGCCACCTGAAACTGAACCTTTCTAAAACAGAACTCATCATATTTCCTCCAAGATCTTCCCCTGTCCCTCAGATATCACTCACCGTAAACAACACCACCTTTCATTCCACCACACAGGCACGCTGCCTAGGAGTCATCTTAGACTCTCATCTGTCTTTTTCACCACACATTCAAACACTTGCAAAATCTTGCCGTATTCAACTGCGCAACATTGCTCGAATACGACCATATCTCAGTTCAGAATCAACTAAAACACTGATTCAGTCTCTCATCATCTCCCGCCTTGATTACTGCAACTTACTCCTCACAGGTATTCCAAAAAGTCACCTTTCACAACTCCAATCTATTCTAAACGCGGCCGCTAGACTCATTCATCTAGCTCGCCGCTCAACATCAGCTGCTCCCATATGTATGTCCCTTCACTGGCTCCCAATCTCTTCTAGAATCAAATTCAAATTACTTACACTCACATTCAAGGCCCTTAATAATGAAACCCCTCCCTATATTTCATCTCTAATCTCCAAATACACTCCTTCACGAAACCTACGCTCTGCTTCTGATCTTCGCCTCACTTCTCCTCTGGTCACTTCTGCCCATTCTCGTCTACAAGACTTCTCTCGGGCTTCTGCTTTTCTCTGGAACTCTCTGCCACAAGCTGTCAGACTTTCTCCTTCTTTCCAAACTTTCAAGCACTCCTTAAAGACCCATCTGTTTAAAGAGGCCTATTCGATGTACCTTAACTAATCATTGCTGTATCAAAAATGACAAAGTGTTTATACAATCCTAATGTCTCAATTGTACCCTTACCTTTTAGTTTGTAAACCCTATTGTACTCTGTAATCCTTGTCTGTTATCCACCATTTATTCCCTGTTTGCTATAACTGCAGTAAAGCACTGAGTATCTTGACAGCGCTACATAAATAAATGATGATGATGATGATGATGATGATAAAGACACTTACAAACTAAATATCCGATCAATCATTGACAAGATATAACAAGACACACAACAATGGAAACACCTTAACTTTTTGGGCACAATCCATTTAATTTCAAATGATTCTGTTTCCAAAATTAATATACCCAATACAAATGTTGCCATACCGTATCAAACCAACTGACTTAAAACGCATAAACCACATATTCCGTACCTTTATTTGGCGTAATAAATGCCCCAGAATCAGCATGTATAAATTACAACAACCAAAAACTTTAGGGGGACTCAATCTACCAAATATTAAAGAATATAATGAGGCAGCACTTCTTAGGTATGCAGGGGATTGGCTTATGTACAGGAACTGGTTCGCCAACACCGACTTACTCAGGGGGTTTTACTTCAAATTACCTTCTACATTCCCCACTCTCAGCGATTCCCCAATCACTCAGGGATAACCCGTTATTTTTTGACACAAACAAAACTTGGCAATCATTGAGATTAAAACAAGGACTACCTCCACACCATTCTCCATGTCTAACATGGTTGAGGAATGAGGGTTTCCCTATGGGACTACGAAACCCAACTTTATGCAGTTGGCTAGATGCAGGTCTAAATACTGTGCGAAATCTTATCAAGAGCAACCGAGACCTGCTCCCCCCTACGGAATAAAAAGAAATATTCCCATTTACGAACTTACACACATTCCTGAGCATACAAATATTACACTTCGCAAGAAATACGATTCACAAAATAAAACACACAGATTATAATAACATGATAGACAACCTCTGGAAACAGACAACTACAATACGCTCCACTGCACAAATATACCATATATTACGAACAACTATCAACGTAGATATGGAGGACTCCCTTTTATTTAAATGGACAATGCTCACACCACACATTTCTATCACGAAAATCTTAAAATACCATATGCGCATAACTCACTTATTGCCAACCATTAGATACCAAGAAATGGCCTTACAACTTCTCCACAGTTCATATTTAACACCCGAAAAACGATTTAAAATGGGAACGGCTCTCAAGGCGGATCTTTTACACATGCTCTGGTCATGCCCTCGAATACAACATTTTTGGCTGGAAGTAACCTCCTATTGGATGCAGATAACACACAAACCAATCCAACTAACCATGGAGTGGGCCCAATTTAGCATTGTTCAATATTACTCAAATTTAAATAAAGGGGAGAAACACTTGGCAGCTAGGTTGGCAGCAGCATCTCGAAAAACAATTTTACATCAATGGCTCTCCACAGAGACCCCATCGATTACGCTCACAAAACAGAAACTGCATCATATTTTTCATATGGACTAGCTGGAAGCCACGACAAAAAAAGAACAACAAGCTGAGAATTTTTTTCCCACTTGGACCACATACATTAACAGTCTCCCCTCACCACTTAGATACTTAACTACTCATACCTTCATAAATACAACATGGTATGATGTTGAATTTTTAAAAGGCAATTCATTGCTACAAAAAACAAACAACTATGTTCAAAATCTGCCTCAAGGAACCAGACCTGCTACAAGATCGCCCACCAGGAGTCACCGTACTAATAGGATTTTGACATCTTATCTAAGGTATACAAACCTAACCTGTTTAAAAAAAAAATTCTTCTCGGAATTTGTTACATAATATTGTAAAACTATAGACACGCAATGCTATGTTAATTTGTTTTGTGTTTCATTTTCTTCTTTTTTTTTATTTCTTTACTTCTTCTCAATAAAAACATGTTATTTTGACAACATTAAATACTATGTACCATTAACTGGACATATAGAACGTCCAAGAAATGTATAACATGCTTTTGAAATCAATAAAAACAATTAAAATTAGGCTTTTGGTGTAGTAAGTTTTTCATTTAGTAAAAAAAAATACAGCATTTCTAGCATTATTCTATTTTAGACCATGCAAGAGGCAATCTAGGCATATTCTCCACCTGTGTAGAAAAGCAGGTTTGAAAAAACCTGATCTGCTGTTTTCTGCCAATTTACCTACATAATCTATGACACTAAACGTTATAATCAGCCATAGTATTGAAATAATTAATTTTCTCTTCAATAAATGCCTTTGTCAGAAACCACAAGGCATCTCTAACTTGATCTTTTTCTTTTACTAACAAAATATGAAAATGTGGACACTTTGGAGTAACTATTCCCACTTGACCAACTGACTATTTTAAGTGAGAAATAGCAACATGTAATTTATTTAAAGCATAATATTTAATTTCCATCCTATACTTGACAAGGCAAGGGTATTCAAGGGCAATAACAACTCTGACATCCACATTAAACGTAAAACAGTTAGGAACTGCAAGCAACCTTATAGCAGTTAAAGTCCAATGCCTGATGGCCTGAAAACAAATAGTTAAAGGGACAGTGCACCCCTTTGTTCAGCATAACCTTAAATAGGACTTGTGCTCACCATCATTTTTGGCTATTGTTTTAATCATGAAAAATATATAGCTATTATTTATTGAGCTAAACAGGGCAACTATTGAGATTGAAGCCAAATAAGATCAATTACAAATTGCCATAGAATACCACTGTCTACATCATAATTAAGGTAAACAAGGCTGGTGGGCTTCCCTGTTACCTGCAAGTTCAACACAGGGTCCGGCTAGGGTGCGGGTCACTTCCTGCCAAGTGTAGAACTAGGGGTAGAAAGAAGAGGCACATGCAAAGAGGCAAAATAGAGGCAGGTGCTAGGCACATACCTGCATACCCCTAGTTCAGATTTGTGTAACATTGTCATCGCCCCTCCACTTGTCACTTCACTGTGTGCCTGTGTTGGGGGGTGGGATAATTAATGATAGTGGGCTTGCCTTGGGCACTGCTTACATTTGCCCAACACTGCTTTTCTGACTTCATCTCTGTTGCATCATCATCATGAACTACCCCTTTAAGATCTGTGCAGCTTAAGCTTCATGGTTCCATAGATATAACCCTTTTGTTCCTGGTGCACATGATATGCAGATGACAGTTCTGTATTGTAGGTTACCACTGCACATACAGTACCTGGACCCTAAGAGAGTGTATTGCGTATGTAGTTTGTATTGGCGTTAAAGGAGAAGGGCCATTCCAGTTAGGGTGGTATGGGGCACTTTGTTATGTGGCCATGTTAACATTTAAAATAAACTAAGTTCATTGCCTTAGTTGTCCTTTAAAATCATCTGCACATTCAGATCTGATTCATATTTTTGCTCATGTTGATTTTATGCAGAATAAGTTATGTACCGCTGGTGTTGTTGAAAGACAAAACTTCTACAGAATATGTACAAGATACAGCATGCTGATTAGCTTTGCCATAAGTAAACAAAGCTTTGCATCCTGCACATTCTTCCTGTTTAGTATATCTAGACAACCTAATATTTCTTGTAGAATGAATATGTTTTATGTATATGCATTAGGTGTCACAAGGCGGTTCCACAAATTAAAGCCAAAGTATAGTTCAGCCAAAGTTTTTGTTATTTTTTTTATGGGTTGATACTTGCAAAGTGCTTCGGTGACCATACATTCTGAAATATTGTCAGCCTCCACCCATGGGTTACTAAGGATACCTTAATTGTTGGCTGACCCCTTGTACAGGAAAAAAAAATGACGTGAAAGCACTTTATAAAATATATGTCATCCTGCATAAAAGGAAAAGAACATTTTGGCTTTTGGTATTTTTAAAGTAGGTAGATTGTATCTGTTTGGTGTTTATAACAACACAAGATCCGTGAAATGTGTTTGTACAGTTAAAATGAATATCCTATGAATGCATCTGTCTCCTTACTGTATCTTGGCATACAGTAACTTGTGTAAAACAGATGTGTATAATTCTGTAATCTTGTTTGGCCTGAGCAAGACTTGGATTTTAAAGTCTTAGAAAGATTGT
This sequence comes from Xenopus laevis, assembly GCF_017654675.1. NCBI lineage: Eukaryota > Metazoa > Chordata > Amphibia > Anura > Pipidae > Xenopus > Xenopus laevis. Next base: position 79,770,516 of record NC_054379.1, read on the forward strand.
TTATAATAACTTGTATTAGGTTACATTTTTTTTGCCATTATTGTTAATGACTTCCATAAGTGCAATCTAAACTGAATGTGTTATCTGAGATTTTTGGGATAAGTAAATCATTTGTTCTGTTTAATATTTATTTTAAAGTAAATATGAAGCTGTGCTGTAAAAAAAATGTGGCAGCCATGACAAATGCAGTGTCAAGATCTGCTAGCCCCCATTTCTTCCCCATTTTACCATTCCTCACCAAAGAATTGACACATGCCACCAGTTGGGAAGAGAAGGATAAAGTTGTTTAACAATAGTAATTAACATAAATCAATATGTACTGTAACCATAAGTTATTATAACAGCCACTGGTACCACAACATTAAAACAGTAGTAAAAAATGTCTGTATTTCATAAGACCGACTCTGAGCCTGGTTTCTTTCTCCTCTCAAAGTACCTAATGGAGACTGTCCACCAGGACCCCAGGCTTGCCTGCTGCCAATCTAACGGCTCTGCCCATTTGATGCACCCCTGTGGCTCAGAGTCAAGGCACCCCCCCATGTCTCCAAACCCATCCTTTGGAAAAAGGGGAGGGCTGCTGCTGTGCTCCTGGTCTTCCACCTGCTTGTCAAAAACTGCCAGGTAACGTCCAGTGCCACCTCTAAGCTCCTGGGATCTCCCAGCCAATTACTACTCAGGGAAGAGGAAAGGGGGCCAGCCCTGCTAGCATCATCATGTCCTGCTTCCATTCATCCACTATGGGTCATTGGGTTCCATGTTTGTAATAGAAGAGATTTCATTAGCAAAGTACATTATTGCATTCAGGGGTCCAGAAATGTAGAGTGTCTAGTTGAGATCTCATTGATGTACAGGCAATCATCCTGGCATTAATGGATGCTAAGGTGTTATTAGATAGTAAATCTATGTGCATCAAGCATAATTCAATGTAATGTCACTGTTTCCACAGTGTTTAGAAAACACTATGTGGGCTTTGTCAGTAGAGTAGTTTGTAAAGCAAAGAAAGTGCATTGCAAGTACTGTCTGTATTTTTTCTTATGATACTAAACTGTGCAGAACTATAAGTTCTATGCAGGATGCATGATTTGACTAAATTGGAAAACTGGGCAGCACACTGGAAAATGAGGTTCAATGTTGATAAATGCAAGGTTATGAACTTTGGGGGGGGGGTTTCCATGATTGAGAAGGATCTGGAGGTTTTTGGCCAAAATAATTTGTCTAATTCCAGGTAGTGTCATTCTGTGGCTACTAAAGCAAATAAAATATTGTCTTTCATAAAAAAGGCATAAACTCAAGGGATGAAAACATAATTTTGTCTCTTTATAGGTCTCTGGTAAGGCCTCACCGAGGGCCGCCATCAGAAATCACGGGACAACATTTTCTGGGCCCCCTTGTCCCAGCCCAGCCCAGCCTGCCCCCCCCAAGCCCCACCCCTAGATTCCGCTCACACCAAAGTAAAAAGGCCACACAGACATCAGAGCTAAAAAGTTTATGTGAGTGTATGGAGGGGTTGAACTTGGTGGACTTTGGTCTTGCATAAATGGAGATGGAGACAATTTAGGAGCTGGAAGCTGGTTTTGTAAAGTCTTGACACAATGAAGGATTTGGCCATCGAGTCTTTTAACAATATGTAAAACTGCCAGCTCCGTTAGCCATGGCTGTCTTAACCATAGTGCCAAGGATACTATCTACCCTGCTATATTGGGTGCCCTCTAATGTCAGCAGTGCATAGCAACAAACATGAACAAAGAATAACAAACATTTCTTGAAAGGGCTGTTGTTAAGGTGGCCACCTTTAAATCAGGACACAGGTGGCAGCCCAATGATGTAAGTAGTGGTATGAAGACATCAGCAGTGTTCGCAATGACATGTGTGATGACATCAGAGGCTTATGCAAGATTTATCAGGCAGTGTCATAGCGTTGGAACCAGAGTTATTGTGTCCTTTTGGCGCAATTTGGGGGATATATGCCGGAATATTATATATAGAAAAAAGGAACCCTAGCTGTTAAGTACTACAGGTTTTTTTGCTGTAGCAAAACTAGAAATAATACTATCCATCAAACAAATCCTTACAGTCATTTCTCTTAGTTTGTATCAGTGTACATGAAAGGTGCTTTAAACCATCCAAACCTTTTATGTATGTTGCAGGTCATTTATACTTGTCAAAATTATAGAGCAATCCATTTTTAGAAAGGCAGACAAAGGATTGTTTAGATGTTAATGGCAAGAAAACACGTGGGTGTAATATCCAGGGCCATTTCAGCAGGGGGGCTCCGTCAGAATTCCTATTTGACGATCCACCATTATTCATTATTGCAGGGCTGATTCCGTTTCAGAATAGTACCTAGTTCGGTTTTAAAATGAGTTTATGCTGAGATGAGTTCATATTATTGATTTCTATTCTTAGCATGTTTTTCATTTTACTAAAATGAATTTCCCTATGTGAAAGGTATAGAGCTGTACTATGTATAGATCTGGAACGCAATGTCTGTAAAGAGTAATTTTGTCTTGAACATTATGATGACAGTGATGATGTTGATGAAAATCTAATAAGTGCTCTGCTTAAGAGAAAGCAAGAAAACACATTCAAATATATTCCATTTATGTGGAAATTTTCAAGGAATCCCTTTGCAGTTTCCCTAATGGATCTGTTAAAATCATCATGTATCACATGGCTGGTAAGAAATGGAAAGATGAAAAAAAAAATTATTGCAGAATTTATACATCCTGTTCAGTCTCCTTAGCTTCTTGTTGCTTTTCAGATCTCCTTTTAACATTACATAAATTAAAGGTACATTTAGTGCAAGACTTGAAGATTTGTAGATCCAAGTAAAATGTATAAAGGCCATTTCATAATGCTCATAAATCTTCCTATAACCAGTGCTTGAATTGAGCACAAAAAGGGGAACGTATGCTACATGTGTCAAAAATTAAACCACACCCACATTGATAAGCCACACCCACATAATGTTGGCACATGAAAAGGCAAATTTTAAAGCCATGCCATTTTGTAGACATGCCCCCAACAAACCACTCCCCATTTAACAGATACACATCAATGAATATATAAACATATAAATATGCGGATTGCCAATTTCATGTATCATTCCCCAAGAACTCATAGCAGGATGAGAGAGTGACAATTTCATGTATAATACCCCCAAAACTCATAGCAGAATGACACAGTGCCAATTTTATGCACAAATGCCCCAGAACTCATAGCAGGATGACACTGTGGCAATTTTATGCACAAACACCACAGAACTCATAGCAGGATGACACAGTGCCAATGTCATGTATAATTCCCCCAGAACTCATAGCAGGATGACACAGTGGCAATTTTATGCACAAATATGCCAAAACTCATAGCAGGTTGACACAGTGGCAATGTCATGTATAAAAAAAAACAGAACTCATAGCAGGATGACACAGTGGCAATTTTATGCACAAATATGCCAAAACTCATAGCAGGTTGACACAGTGGCAATGTCATGTATAAAAAAAAACAGAACTCATAGCAGGATGACACAGTGGCAATTCCATTTATAATACCCCAGAACTCATAGCAGACCAACACAGTGGCAATTCCATTTACAAATAACCCCAGAACTCATAGCAGGATGACACAGTTGCAATGTTATGTATAAATACCCCATAACTCATAGCAGGATGGCACAGGGGCAGAACCATTTAATGTTTACATACACACAGAATTTATAGCAGGAAGGCACAGTGGCAATTACATGTACATATGCCCCCAGAACTAATAGCAGGATGGCACAGTTGCAATGTCATGTATAAATACCAAAGAGCTTATAGCAGAATGGCACAGTAGCTGTTTAATTTACAAATATCACCAGAACTAATAGCAGGATGACACAGTGACAATTTTATTTATAAAAAAAAACAGAACTCATAGGAGGATGGCACCATTCTTTATTTACATTTTTTACTGCCTGCACTGCTCTCTAGCTTTGACAGAAAAGTGGACCAACAGCCAGGCAGCACAATCATCCAGCCACAGCTCTGAATGAAATGAAAGAAGATGCTATGATTGATTTGCCATGAAGGAGGGCGGTGAGTAGTCTGCAGGGTCCTTTCCTTGCTTCAACTTCTCCCAAGCGTTTCGAGTTTTTCCCCCTAAACTTGCTGAATCAAGTTTTTTCCAATTGAGTTTTTTCTTAAATTAGAAACAATTCGAGTTGTGAGATCATTCGATTTATAAAAAAAGCTAAAATTCAACCTTTGATAAATAACCCCCTAAATACCATATACGGTCAATAGTGGTTTCTGTCTTAATTTTTTCTCTGACACAGGAAGTAAACACATGCTCACAACAATAAACACATATGATGACATGTTACTAATGTGGAAATTAAAAAAAGAAAAAAATGTCTATATATATATATATATATATATATATATATATATATATATATATATTATACACATATAACCATTAAAGCACTCCTTTCAAACGTCAAGTGCCTGGATGACTTAATATTAGTATATACTGAACAAAGTACAGTATTTTACTCACAGGCTTCAAAAAAGTATACATTTTATTAAATTAGTCCAACAAGTCAGCAGCGGTGACCTTCACCATGTGTTGACCTGGACATAAGCAAGAAAAAACTTTATTGTTCTGATCAAACCTTCCAAACCGCCAGCTAAGTGAATTCACTCAATTCTGGTACCAAGACAACACCATGATAACATAATACGTTCAATGAAATAAAAAAGAAGTGTAGACAATTCAGATTTTATCAGAAAATAAGAAATTCCCCTATGGATCCTAAAATGTCAATGTGCAAACTTCCTAGAAACATTTGAAACAAAAGTCATAATGGAAATCAATAAGAAAATCAAAGTGTAACGAGTACCTAGATGTAATGAGTACCTAGATGATTTCCTAATGGCTCTCAATACCAGACAACAGCAGGCCTGATTATAATTGTGTTTTAGCTCTGAAAGTTATTTTTTTACTTTGACAGTTTTTATTGAGGATCAGACAGTGGGTACACATCCATGAGTATTGCTTTACTAGAATTTGAGGAAATTGATGTTTAGATTCAGTGGCAGAGGCTATGACCAGAGACATTTACAGAAGGAAGAGATTCGTGCCAAGAACAATTGTGCTATACTTTCTGCAAACTCAAGTTCCAAAGATGATCATAGATTGCACTTTGTTTGACATTTTGACACAGCGAGTTTATACCTCAAGGACTCTGGGATATTTTTGTGATTACTGATATTTCGTCAACTGATTCTGTCTTTTATTTGCCATCTTGAAGCAAATCTCATGTATATCTGTCTACTCGCTTTTATATGGTACATTGTTTTATGGCAATGTTGTTCTTTTTATTGGTTGTGTTACATATTGTGTTACATGTTAATCTCTGCATGGGAAGTAATCAGTCACATGGGTCATATAATAATGTGTCTTCCATAAGAAGAAGAGCCATTGAGTTGTGCCCTAGGTGCATTCACGTCCATATGTAACTTTTACTATGACAACATGGGTCTGAGGTCCATGTGGTACCACACACTTCCACTGTAGTTTCCAATATACATAGTCAGTAATCAGATATTGAACTGTATCCATGGGGCACTAAACAAATGGCAGCATATCATCATCATCATCATCATCATTTATTTATATAGCGCTGTCAAGATACGCAGTGCTTTACTGCAGTTATAGCAAACAGGGAATAAATGGTGGATAACAGACAAGGATTACAGAGTACAATAGGGTTTACAAACTAAAAGGTAAGGGTACAATTGAGACATTAGGATTGTATAAACACTTTGTCATTTTTGATACAGCAATGATTAGTTAAGGTACATCGAATAGGCCTCTTTAAACAGATGGGTCTTTAAGGAGCGCTTGAAAGTTTGGAAAGAAGGAGAAAGTCTGACAGCTTGTGGCAGAGAGTTCCAGAGAAAAGCAGAAGCCCGAGAGAAGTCTTGTAGACGAGAATGGGCAGAAGTGACCAGAGGAAAAGTGAGGCAAAGATCAGAAGCAGAGCGTAGGTTTCGTGAAGGAGTGTATTTGGAGATTAGAGATGAAATATAGGGAGGGGTTTCATTATTAAGGGCCTTGAATGTGAGTGTAAGTAATTTGAATTTGATTCTAGAAGAGATTGGGAGCCAGTGAAGGGACATACATATGGGAGCAGCTGATGTTGAGCGGCGAGCTAGATGAATGAGTCTAGCGGCCGCGTTTAGAACAGATTGGAGTTGTGAAAGGTGACTTTTTGGAATACCTGTGAGGAGTAAGTTGCAAGGCGGGAGATGATGAGAGACTGAATCAGTGTTTTAGTTGATTCTGAACTGAGATATGGTCGTATTCGAGCAATGTTGCGCAGTTGAATACGGCAAGATTTTGCAAGTGTTTCAATGTGTGGTGAAAAAGACAGATGAGAGTCTAAGATGACTCCTAGGCAGCGTGCCTGTGTGGTGGAATGAAAGGTGGTGTTGTTTACGGTGAGTGATATCTGAGGGACAGGGGAAGATTTTGGAGGAAATATAATGAGTTCGGTTTTAGAAAGGTTCAGTTTCAGGTGGCGCTGTGACATCCAGGAGGAGACAGCAGAGAGACAGTCTGTGACTTGGGAAAGGACAGAATTAGAAAGATCAGGAGTAGACAAGTAGAGTTGGGTGTCATCAGCATAAAGGTGATACTGAAGTCCTGAATGAGTTTTCCTAGTGAAGTTGTATAGAGCGAGAACAGCAGGGGGCCAAGAACAGAGCCTTGAGGAACTCCAACAGAGAGTGGGAAAGTAGTAGAAGTAGAGTTAGAGAAGGAAACTTTAAAGGAACGGTCAGACAGATAAGATGTAAACCATGAAAGAGCAGTGTCCCGAATGCCAGATGAGTGTAGAATGTCAAGGAGGAGTGTGTGGTCAACTGTGTCAAAGGCTGCAGAGAGATCTAGAAGGATTAGAATGGAATAATGGCCATATCCTACCTAAACATAAATATGATTTGGATGTTTGTATTTTGTCTACATTCATTGAGCTTTTAATACTTGGTGATGCAATATTTTTGGCTCAGACCACTGATATCCAAATCCTGCCTGTCACAAAGGCTTAGGGATCACAACATCCATGCAATGAAACAAAAGCAGAGCCTTTCACTAGCAGTTTACAAATGAAATACACAGTCAGCTTCCTGAAAATAAGTCCAAGCTAATAATAATACTCACCAATTATGGACATAAATATAAATAGTTTGTACGGGGCATTGGTTTTCAACAAGAAAAAATCAAGTGTGAAGGGAGAAAATCAGGGATACATGTGGGCAAGCAGCATAGCTGTCAAGTAATTAAAGGCAGATACAGTATACAGCTAAATGGGTCATACTAACGTTTTACTTAAATATTTATACTACAAAATAAAGCTTTAAATTAAGCTTTATATATAAATCTTGTATTTTTTTTTAGTTTCACTGAAAAATTTGAAGACATTGGAGATCATTTATTTTGTGGTTTTTAGCATTCATGGCCAATTTAAATTCCAGCTAGGCAGCCTGTACATACAGTAAGTACTTCACTTCTGACTGCTGCAGAATATATATATAGTATTTATGAGAAAAGTGCAGGTCTTTATGGCAAAAGTACAAAAAATATGACAATCCCCACCTCATTTTTGTAGGTTACACCCTACTCTGCACAACATAATCACCCCTTTTGATTCATTAAGAGACATTAGGGATCATTTACAATGCAGTATGGGACCTTTTATCCAGAATGCTTGGGACATGGGGTTTTCCGGATAAGGGATCTTTCTGTAATTTGGATCTCCATACATTAAGGGGCACATTTAACTAGGTTCGAATATAGAGGGTTAATTAACCCTCGATATTCGACCGTCGAAGTAAAATCCTTCAAAGTCGAAGGATTTTGCGATATTCCTACGATCGAACGATCGAAGGAATAATCGTTCGATCGAAGGTTGCCTAGGGCGCCTGCCCGGTCTGGCCTGGCTCTGATCAAAGGGTGGGGGGGAAGAACATACTGTAGGCATCATTCTGAACTGAAAAGGCTCCCTACCATTTTTTGCATACCTTTGGCACACACCCAACTCGTAAGCAACCTAATCACCACTGGCAAGAAAGATTGTAGAATTTATAATTTACATCTGTGCAGTGTGCTATGTACAAATTAAACTATGCTGCATCCATTCCTAAATTACATACACCAGCTCTAGCCTTGGGGATGATGCAGAGATCTGGTGAGATAGAACACCAACGTAAACAATGTTTCAAGTCTACTAGTTCTCTGCTTACACCTATACCTGGAGTTGTGGCTCCGTTCAAGGGCTACCACAGTCTCACACAGGACTGGGCAGGGCAAACAGATTTTTAGCATAAAAATATCATTTTAAGTGATTGTAATGCATTCCTTTAAAATACATTTGAATGCATCACTACCACTTTGCGTTATGCTAAGAGGTCCTTTTGTAAAATGCTGATTTCTGAGATAAAATTTCAACTTGAAGTCCATAGATGGGAAAGTATTCACTGAATCTGCTGATGCTTCAGTACGATATAAACGAGTTACAACTGTTTATAACTATGCCTTCACTGCAGCCTGGGTGAGATACTGACGTTGCTTTCCTGTTTGTAGTGTCTCATATCATCAAAACATTCTGAGAGCGCAATTTGACGTGGTTTTCTTTCTAAGTGGTTACATTTGTTTTCATGGGATCAGTCAGATGAAATTACTGCTTGTGTTGATTCTTGGTTTCCGTTTTGCCTGGAATCCTGGCGATTGCGAAGCTTCCTGCTTATGGCCTGGAACCTTAAACAAACATTCCAATCTTTCTTAACTTCTTAACACAAATGTCTGATGATTTGTGCTTATAATGTCTCTTTACGAAATAGACCCCGTGGGGAATCTCCCTCCCAGTTTGATAAAAAGTTTCTCTCTCTCTCTCTCTCTGGGAAAAAAAAATGCAGGGAATGAATGTGAAAATATAACAACGCTTCAAGATCAGCTTGGATATTTATCTGAGCAAGAGTTTATCAGTTTTGACAAGCAATAAAATTGGATTTATGTTGAAGAAACTTTGATTTAGAGTTAGACAATAACGCTTATTCCCTTTTCCATTGCACTGTTGTAACTCTTTTTCTGGCCCATGGATATAAATGCTAAAAAGCTATTTTACAGTAGTTTTTAAATGGTTCTAAACCCTCCATAAAATTCTTCCATTGCACTTTCCAACTCTCCAAAATAAGTGGCCTGAACTTAGAGTTTATAAAGGTTTTTCTGTTAATGATGGTCAGGGAGAAATGGGAGCACCTTTTATCAAGCAGAATTAGTATGAGAATCTAGCCCTAATATTTTTGTAGCTGTAAAAAACATCAGGGCAAGATTTGGATAAGTTCTGGTTGAGCATGAGCATGTTTACATCACCTTGAATTACCACTAGGGAGAAAAGAAAATTAGGCCAAAATTGGTTCTTCTTCGGTAGTGTTCACATCCTTACACCTTAAAGGGGATCTGTCAGCCAGACAAAAAAGTCATTTTAAAATTAAACATGAAACCCAAATTCTTGTTTTGTTTTTAATTAAAACATCCATACCTGTTATAAATTGATTTAAAATCTTTAAAAACTCATTTAAAATCTTTTACTTTAATTTCCGCATATGAACCTCCTGGCACATGCATTAAATTTAGGACAATGCAAAGCTTTCCTTAATAACAGTTTCCAAAAATGAGTCAAAAACAAAGAAGAAAACAAGATTAAAATAATTACCGTGTATAAATCATTTGAAGAACAGATAGCCTACCTGGAAAATAAAATGAACAAATATCTAGCGGTTTGGTCTATCTGGGAGCTCAGGTACTTAGGTACTGCAGTGGTCTATAGGTTTTAAGGCAAAGTATCAAAATTCATAAGCAAGCAGACACATACTGTATATCGACAAACTTTATTGACATTACGATCTAGATACCTGCCACTCCGGTTGTTAAAAGGTTAACAGTAAGGCTGTAGCATCCTCTTAATCACTTAGAATTCCTTCCACTCCTCTAACCCACTCTGTCCCCTCCTTAAGAAATTTACCCCAGCAGAACTTTTTATCAAAATATGTTGTGCCTGTGTAATGCATTCTGCATTGCATAAACTTTACAGCATACATGTCCTGTTTGCACTTGTCAATGTTACTGATGATGTGTCAGAGGGAAAATCGCTTCCGGGTGAAAGCTGCTATTTGTTTTAGGAAAATGTGATGGTGCTGGCAAATGGAGGGGGTATATGCAGGGGGTGGGTAGGTGGGCAAGATATGCCCAACTTATATACAGGGTAGGAAAATGTAGGCTTTACATGACCTTTAAGAAACTCTTACTGTTTTTGCAATTAGTTAAGTTAAAAAGGAACATTTTAGGATTCATAAATGTAAAATTGTATGACAGTATGGAGAAAATGTCTATACCTCTGATATGTGTATCTATCAAAAAACTATAACTGTCAGGGCCTAATGTAAGGATGGAGTAGGGACCAAGGTGTTGAAACCTATATTTGGGCATTGAACCCAAGTCTTTGCCATCCTTTTATATTGAATTTGACTCCAAACCATGGTGCATTGTCATCACGCACCAGCGTGATGGAGTCAGTACACAACAACGCGTGTAACACATGGGCGCCGCGGTCTTAGCTGCTGTGCCGAAAAAACAAAGAGAGAGATAGTCTTAGGCAAGTGCATTATGCAGATAAAGGGTGCCAGAAAAAATGTATCGGTGTCAAACCACACACTTCCTGTGCACATGCGCATGCACAGATGCAACTGGGAACCCAGTGCAGACATTTTTAACACACACACCAAATTTGTAATTAATTATAGTTTAATAAAAAGTTATTGCATTCTAGCTATTAGCATGCCTTGATTTTTAAAGGGAAAACAATGTCCTGATTACAGTCCTGTGCACCCTTTTGATCTCTCAGTGTTGTGTTAATTATTGTGTAATGGTTGCTACTTCTGTAGTTTTGGAAAGGTTAGATTTGTTTTTTAATGTGACAGATTCACTAACCATAGGAATTTGGCCTTTACACAAGTCTAGTCAAGTTCATTTTAGCCATTTCTCTTGATTTTTAAATAAATGGCTTTGTATTCAGGAAAGGCAAATGTGAAAGGCTATTAATAAATGAAAACTTCAAGACACCAATTTACGTGGTATTAAAGGAAATATAAATCCCTTTTATTCCAAATTATGCTATCAATTATGTTCCATTAATTATTAAATTATTATATGAGAAAAAAATAAATCTTACACCACATGCTTTAAACTATGATTATGAATGAGTTTGAGCATACAATATAAAACACATAAGTAAAAGTGATTAAAATGTTCATGATTAAAGCTTATTATGTTAAGAAAATAAAAATTTCTATTTTTTAAAATCATAGTGAGCCTAACTCCTTGCCTAATTAGGCACTGTAAAAGATTAAAAAATTTAAATTACAGTGTTTTCCAAAGTTAATGTAATTTTAATGATATTCTGTATTAAATAAAGATTAAATTTCATAGCTTTGTTGATAGTTATTTCTGAAAATAAAATTCTAAAGTTATGACATTTTAAAATTAGCCGACTTATATAACATTAACTCTTTAAAAGGCCAGACAATATGCTAAAATTGTAATGTATAGGAAATAATTTTTTCCAGTTATAGTTATTGCTACGGACCAATGCTAATTCTGGAAACAGTTCATAAGGTTTCATAAGATTTTAGAGAGGTTTTTATTATGCATGTTGTTTAGAATGCACGTTTATTGTTACAGTTGTTACATTAGTATGAAATTCAATAAATGCATGTCTTTATTTAGGCATAGAAAGAAAAATAATACTTATCAGCATATCAGGCTGATTACATGGAATTCTGGGACTAATCATCCCTTGTGGAGGGCAGCTCTATGGCTTCTGTAGGGACATTGCATAGATGAACACCAGCCCTTTTTGCCTTGTGTCGTATGCTTAAGAAGCAGGGCCAGCCCAGACCTAGTAACTGCATCATATATATATATTATGACCATTATATAGGGGCATAACTATAGAAGAGGCTGCCCTCTAGGAAGCCCAGCATTTATAAAACAGTGAGACAGAAGCAACTTCTAGTTAAGCCGCTGTATACATTGGGATATGCCTTGGCATATGTGAGTGCTTTTAGTTAAATGAATGATTAAATAAATGAGAATATTTTAGAAATCACAGAAGAGATTCCACTATGCGGACATTATAGGTAAATAATTTTAGAAAAAAAAGTAATGAAAGTTTAGTGATGAGCAGAAAATGTCACCACGTGCAAACTTCTACGTTTTCGTGAAAGTGCATCAAAAATTCACCCTGTGGCTCATTTCACTTTGCGAGATAATACAAAAAATGACGCACAGCAAAAAAGCATATGTGATTTTATCCTTCCCCTCTCCTTCCATCAACCAAAGGGATCTGAACCATCCCATTGTCTATATTAGGGCATACACATACTGTAAATAAATGGTTTATTTATTTTAATGTGGAGTACAAATCACCCAGATGTTATCTGTTGGTGGTCAAATGTATTATTAGTTGTGCTTATAGATGATACTTTTTGTTTTAACAGCAACATAGTATAGTAGTAGATATCATTACAAGTCGACCAGTCGAGGTAATGTCAAAATATTTTTAAGAAATTGGCAACATGGGAGTCTTTTTTCTATCGAAAAGGAGTTATAGCATAGTGAATATGAGTTTCTGTGAAATATGTAGGGCATGTTTGTGTAGTGGTATATTGAGTGAAAAATTTATGTGATTTTTGCCCTCCCAAAGCAGAAACAAGGTGCCACAAAAAAAAGTCCATAGACCCTAATGTAGTTTGCTACAAAAATGACACGCAACAAAATATTTGTGACAAAAAGTTTTGCAAATTTTTCACTGTTCTGCAAAACAGGCCAGATTTGCTCATCGCTATTGAAAATCGATGTTAGATATCCAGAGCAATATCACATTGCACACAACATATTTTAATAGAAGTGGTGGTTAACGCTGTGTGCCAGATACTTTATTAAAGCCTGTGTTATCTGTGCCTCATAAAGACATTCTTACTTATCCCACACCATAAGAATAACAATATATACATTGATAAAGAAAAGGAGTGTGTCTGAAAGTCAGTTAGGGTGGAATCTGGAAAAGATGCTGTCTTAGATATTTCTGGAACCCATCCTGAATCTTATTAAAGGACATATAAAGCCTACATTTTCCTACAGTCAATTGAATAGCCGCTCCAAAATTCACCCCCCCCCGTGGGTCAATTTCCTCTGCTTGCTCCACTCCGAATCCAGCCCCCAGCGCCTCAGCCGTAATGTATAGAAATAAAAGTGGATGGAAGGCACTCCAGATAAAATTAAGAGAGTTTTTATTCCAACAATGAAAGGACCAACATCGCCTTACGCATTTCGGGAACCAAATCCCTTAATCATAGGCTTAACTTTTTTAACATTTTCCTACCATGCATCTACAGTAAGTTGGGCATATCTTCCCCACCCAAGCAACATCATTTGTAAAACATATACCCCCTCCATTTGCCAGCGCCATCACATTTTCCTTAAACAAATAGCAGCTTTCATCCGGTGGCCATTTTCCCTCTGACACATCATCAGTAACATTGACATCTGCAAACAAGACATGTATGCTGTAAAGTTCATACAATGCAGAATGCAGCTTTACACAGGCACAACATACTTGGATAAAAAGTTCTGCTAGGGTTGAGCTCAGGAGAGGTGGTTAGGAGAGAAAAATAGGGTCAGGCAGCTACAGCAAAGTTTATATGGGAACCAGCAATGCTATCTCTTCATTGTTAGACTGAAGTGTGTATTAAGTAATCTGAGCTGAGAAGAACTGAGTATGCTCATAAGTCAAAAGCCAAAGCACATTCCTGATGGAGGGGGTGGAGTGGGTTAGAGGAGGAGAAGGATTTCTAAGTGATTAAGGGGATGCTACAGCCTTACTGTTAACCTTTGAACATCCAGAGTGTCAGTTATCTAAAGATACCAAAGAGGCTGTTCACTGATTACATTTTTGTGGAGAGGGTTTACATGTCTTTTAATACAGTACACCTCTAACTTTTTTTTAAGATAAGAGGATCTCTGAACAAATGTTGGACCAAATGTGCATTTATATGGACACATTCTGAAATAAATGATCCCTAACCAGAACAAATGTTTAGTCACACCTCCAAATTAACTACTAGGGTAGTTTATCTATTTCAACTCCTATAGGTATATTTCACCATCACAATTGAAAAGAAGAAAAAAAAAATCACGATTTATAGTGTAGTATTTTCAAACTGCTAGGAAGTACTTTCAAAAGAAACCTAATTACAGAGTATCCCTTTACTGAATGCAAAAGGATCTCATTAGCAATAGCACTCAATAGGGCTCCTATGATTCTATCAGAATCATTTAAAATTATCCCTATTAAAAAGTGATAATAATGACAATATGATTATTCTGAATATTTCTAATAAAGTATTTACAATTTAAAACTTAAACATTCGTTATGATATTGTATTTTTTCAATATGATTCTTCTAAGAGGATCATGTTATTCATGAAAAATGTTCTTTGATAAAAATGCATTTTATTCCCGTGGGTATTTTGTGGGTATTTTTGTGAGTTAAGAAGTTAAGATCTAAGAAAACCGCTAATGTTAATCTTTAAAGATACTTTAAAATCTAGGAATATGGAAAGAGATTAGCTCAGTGCAACAGACTAGTTTTAGACATATTTGCTTTGCAGCTATAGTCAGGAATAAACTTTTTATATTGTATATTATTCTTGAATTCATCCTGAGCAGTAGTGTTATGGCAATGAATTTGCAAAATCATGATATAGATTTACATTACCAACGTTCTATAAAAAAAAATACTTTAAATATGTGCTTGCATTCAATGCAGTGATCACATAAGGTTCCACAAAACCATTTTAAAATCATAGAAAATCACGAGCTTTTCAAAAAATAAATATTTATAATTTTATATATTAATTGGGTTTTTTTAGGCAACTGCTGAATGCAATATGACCAACATAATTTTAAGAATGCACTTTCTAATACTACAAAAGCTTTTTAGTGTAGTATACACTGTTAATGTGTTTCCAGTTCTAAAATTACAATTTTGAATATAATATAGAATATAATACACAAATTTAATATAACATTTGTAGTATTTCAAGAAAATAGCCATTCATAATTTTATTTGTTCAACAAATACTAAACTTTTTACATAACATATATAGAATATGTATGAAATGTGCACCACATATACTAACCAATGAGCAGCTAGCATGCACTGGTCACATAGTCATGCAAATCTCCTGTCGGTTGCTATGGGTTACTATGCATGGTACAGACATTCTGACTTTTATTTCATTATGCCATCAGAAAATATAGAAAATAATTCAATAATCAACTTAGCCTTTATGTTATGTTTACGACTATAATACCCGTACCTTGAGCTAAAGACCAAAGCCGCATTCCTGCTAAGATCAGGTAACCTGACCTAATGACTTTACAATGAATTTAATTATCATTACCCCTGGACTTAAGGGAAAACTATACCCCCTAAATGAATACTTAAGCAACTAAATGCTATGCTAACTAAATACACAAAAATCTAAATGGATAGGTTACAATGCAAAACAAAAATATTAAGATTCACTTTACCTGGTTAAAGCAACAGGGAGTAATTAGAGGGAATTTTTACATGTCCAGGTGAACAAGGACCCCCTTAGCGCTCATTCAGCTAGCAGCTCTACCCCTGGTGTAGCTGTGGTCTGAAAAAAATCGGGCACAAGGTTCAATGGGTAAGGATAGGGCTTTGTTCTGGCCTGCAGCTTCTGATGCTCCCCAACTGCTCGTCTGATTGATATACAAGTTAGTGGACAGATCATTCACTTATCTTTCTGTAATCTGAATCTTCATAACTTATGTCTTATAAAAAATAATTTAAACATTAAACCCATTAGGATTGGTTTGCCTTCAATAGGGATTATTATATATTATATATTAGGATAAATAACAAACTGCTGTTTTACTGAGAAAAAAAAAAAAAAAATATTTATTATTAAAATGGAGTCTATGGTAGACAGACTGTCATTTGGAGCTTTCTGCATAACAGATCCCGTACCTGTAACTTTTTTTTTTTTTAATTATTTATTATTAAAATGGAGTCTCTGGTAGACAGACTGCCATTTGGAGCTTTCTGCATAACAGATCCCGTACCTGTAACTCTATACAGTGGGGGGGCTATTTTTTAAATTTCAAAATTTTAAAGGGGATTTATTTTACCCAATAGCTGGTAAAAATCCAAAAATGCTCCAGCTAAAACCTGTCAAGGTCATGTAGAAGTCAGTGGCAGATGTCCCTTTTACAATTTGAAGATGATATGATCTGCGCAGGTTTTCATATGATAATCTAAAAAAGTCTGGGTTTTTGGGTGACAAGTCGAAAAAACCATACGTTTGAAACTTGAAAAGGTAGCACTTCTCTATGTAATAGACTGTGTGGTGAGGAGAACTAAACCCTAAAAATGAATATTTGTCACGGGGGGGTCACCATCTTGGAAAGTGTCTGTGACACTCACATGCTCAGTGGGCTCTGAGCAGCTGTTGAGAAGCTAAATTTAGGGGTTGTCACAAATTATCAAACAGAGAATGAGGTTGGCCTGTAATATAAGATGATGCTACAGGGCTAATTATTAAATTCTGATGCTAATTGCACTGGTTTCGGTGCTACCATGTAATAATTATCTGTATTAATTACTAATCAGCCTTATATGGTGACATTTCTATTCTATGTGTACTGTATATTGTGAGTGGGTCCCTAAGCTCAGTAAGTGACAGCAGCACAGAGCACGTGCAGTGAATCGCCTCCTTCAGAGGCACATATCTTCCCTGCTGAAAGGCTGTGGTTGCTTTGGGCTGGTACAGAAGCCCAAAACTTAATGTACAACATTTCTAGCCTACATCTTTTGTTAAGTTTTAGTTCCCCTGTAAAAAGTACACCTCTGCAAAACAGCACAGGAATCTTGTTCTTATAAATGCCATTAGGTTATTAAAATCTATCTTTGTTTTTTGCATTTAATATTGCAGTTAAAGGGGTTTTTTTATAAGCCATCTTCATTTGTCCCCCAACCTCTTTTTTATCATCCTTTTTGCTTTTTAATAACAATAAAATAAAAGCAATAGTGGTTTAAAGGTCTGTGGATAGCATGGCTGCCTTCATATCTCTGCCCTGAGTTCGCTCTCTTTATCCCAAAGTGCTTTTATTTGTTGAAATCTGCTGTTTTCACCTCATTTAATTTTGCTAGCAGGCAGCATTGAATGAAGGAGCTTATGTGACTTGAATCTCAGATCCAACAACCAGCCTTTCTATACATTCACAGAATGGCCTTGTAGAATGTGTGCACCATAACAGTCATCTCAATTAGTCCAAAAGCAGTTTGTGTGCTATTTTAAACACTTTCTCAAATCATAAAATGACAGTGTATTCTAGTTTCTATGGCAACCAGCATTTTAAGCCTTTTTATAGATCTGCATGGTACCCATCAAACAGGAATTATGCCAGCATGCAGATTTGGTATAAAAAAAGTCCTTGGTTTGAGGTATATTAATTTGTTATATAACATGACTGCCGAGGCACTAGTTTAAGATTCATAATGTCAGAAATAGAAGCGCTCAAATAGAGAATATTTCAGAATCTGAGTGAAGTTGAACAATACTGGGTATTAGTGATGGGCAAATTTGTCCCTTTCGCTGTAACGTGAAATGCGAATTTTGACGCCGCCAATTCACTGGCGTTAAAGTTGATGCCGGCGACACTACTGATGGTTGCGACAATTTGACGCGCATTGAAGTAAATTTTTGCTGGCATCGGAATTGTTGCTGGCGTCAAAAAGACTTTGTTTCGACTAATTTTTGCAGCAAATTCGAAAATTTATTCGCAGAAATTCGCCGCAAATTCGCACCTGCCGAATAAATTTGCCCATCAATACTGGGTATATTTACATTAGTCCTTAGAAATCAATTAGTAATATGCTTTGATTTAATGAAATTCGATGGAAGAAAGAAAATGTCTGTCCAGGGCTGGATTTTCTCTTCGGCCGCCCCTAGGCTGCGCCCCTATTTCATGTGGTCCTTGCGCCACTGGGTCACGCAGTCCTACTCGCGCTGCGCGTCCCCAGTGCTCCCCAGAAACCGGCTGGGCTGCGTGTCACCCTTCAGATTTTGCCGCCCTAGGCCCAGGCCTATGTGGCGTCGCCACAAATCCGCGCTTGTGTCTGTCCTCCTTGGTGCAAATGTGTCGACTGTCAATAAATGAGCACCATTGAGGTGTAAAACTGCAGGCCCTGCAATCTACTGTAGGGGATCAGACAAGTCATGCCCCTGTTTTTTTTGTATGTGACATCATCCAGCCCAGTTACAGGCTAGAGAGCCATCTGATTGGCTGGGTGTCCCAGTGCATCCTTGGGAGAGGGGGAGTACCTGATTTTGGAGTCAAATGTACAGGGTTTCCCACAGAGCTTAGAAATGGAATTCCTGCTGCAGTAGCTAGAGTTAATCAAATCTGTGGACAGTGACACAGCTGCTTAAAGGAACAGTTCAGTGTGAAAATAAAAACTGGCTAAATAGATAGGCTGTGCAAAATAAAAAATGTTTCTAATATAGTTTTTAATGTAATGTATAAAGGCTGGAGTGACTGGATGTGTAACATAATAGCCAGAACACTACTTCCTGCTTTTCAGCTCTATAACTCTGAGTTAGTCAGCGACTTGAAGGGGAGCCACATGGTACATATCTGTTCAGTGAGTTTGCAATTGATCCTTAGCATTCAGCTCAGATTCAAAAGCAACAGATATGACCCATGTGCCCCCCCCCTCAAGTCTCTGTCAGTCAGTGTAAACCAAGAGAGCTGAAAAGCAGAAAGTAATGTCCTGGCTATTATGTTACACACCCAGTCACTTCAGCCTTTATTCATTACATTTTTGCATAACTAACTATATTAGAAACATTTTTTATTTTGTACAGCCTATCTATTTAGCTCGTTTTACTGAACAACTCCTTTAAAGGAGTTCCAGGAAGAAGGATAAGGAAAGGCTGCATTTTGATCTGCTGGAGAAAGTATTTGAGCATTAGGGAGAGCCAGCTTCTATCTCCTGTCTGTGGATACTTTTGTTATGTTTTGGGTAGCCGAGGATGAGTAGAGTATAACAGTGTTTTATTAGCAGAGTCTTGCAGGCATTACACAACAGTAACTTTCACTTTTAAGCTACCAGGAAGTATGCACAGTATAAGTATGAGCACAGTGACATCTATATGCTATTTGTATAAACACCACAACTTTGGCTACTGTGTGTTTCCCCAGGGCAAGGACAGGTCTTGCTCATGTACCTGCTACGTGGGAGCAGCTACTACTTTCAAAGGGAAAGGTACCTTGGGGCAGGTAGCACTGCTACATAAGATCTCTTGGGGAAGGGACATTGAACTGACCGGAGTGATTTTGCCAATAGCCACCAAGTGTGGGACTGTGGCATTGAGAGACTGTACCAGGGGTTGATAGTCCACACAGGGTAAAAGCTATATTGTGTGATTTGTGTGATTATATTTTTTTTATTGCAAACTGTGTGTGTTTTATGTTTTCTAGTGGAAATCCCCTGAGGTGTGTTCCCTAGGTGCAGGCGCTGTGCTATAAATCCCAGTTCCCAGTACTTTTCATAAGCAAAGGGGACTTAGGACCCTGGGTTGTCATGAGTTAATTGCTATTTAAAGAGAAAGTAACCAAATTAGGGTTATACCACTATGCAGGGTCAGATTTAGGGGTATGCAGCAGAGGCACCTGCTTAGGGTGCAACTATTTTGGGAATAGTGAGGAGGAGCAGAAAATGTTTATTGCAGATTTATTACTAAAATCCTATCACTTTCAATAACAACTTTTTGTCTCTTCTCTCCCATCATGGTCTGTCTTTCACATCAGACATTGATACTGGTGTGGTTGAACCATAGTTGCTCAGGCTAATCTGACGATGCATGCATGCTTCAATTTTCAAATAGTACCCAGAGTCTTAGTTGAGATTAAAGATTTCAATGGGCCATTTAGGAGGTGTAGCTTTTTTTCTTGATCCACTCTTAACACTGTTTTGGCACAGTAAATTCAGGAAGCAAATCCCAGTTTCAGCTGCACCAGTTCTGTGCCCAAGAAGTGAAGCAAAAAAGCGCACATGTACGGCAGGAGCATTATTAGCTATTTTTAAGGTTGCCACCTTTCCCTGGTGGTAACTCCAGACATGGCAGTGACATATCGGGGGCGGTCCGATTATGTCATGGGCTGGGCTATGACATCACAATTGGCATCTGTATGCCCCTATCTAATTAGCAAAGATTATAATAAAATCACTGATGCACTGTAACATTTGGTATGAACTAAATGGATGTTTCATCCAAACTTCTCTCCATAAAGCATGTTTACTGTTCAAGAAGTTCATACCCAGACCTAAAGCAATGAAACTAACTGGCTTTAAATTTAATTGTAAACACATTTGTTCAATAGGAATAATTGATAGAACATAAATCCCTATTGTAGGAATATATAGGTTGCTGTGAAACTACAAATGTTTGACATTATTTGCTTGTTGGGTGCAGGTTAATACAGCACAGAACTTGTAGACAGTAATGGACAGAAAGTTCAAAAATACAGTATATGTATTTAAGATTCTACTTCTCATTCAAAACTTTGGCAGAATAGGCATGTAACTGCAAATACAATTTTTGCATTTTGAGATGACATAAGTCTTGAAGATCCATGAAATTCCAGCCATTTGGCTCTATTATTGTAAGTTACTGGGTCTCCGGTAACGTTTGATGCGGTTTAAGTTTTTTAGTAATCCATTAGGGCTTCTGGCTTTACTTAAAGAACCCTCTTGCTTCCATTGGGTACACATCTCACTATGTTGCACTGTGCGCTATTAAGAAAGTAAAAGAGTGTGATCTAGGATTCAAGACTCCCAGTTATTACAGACCTTATATGCTAAAGCATTTTCATATTCCATTTAATGCACAGTTTTAAAGGAGTGTCTTTCTTTTCTAGAAGAGACCACGGTTTAAGGCTTTTATCACAAATATATTGCAGACTATTGCAATTTAGGGGTACCAATATTAAACTAGAATAAGAGTTAAACACAAACCAATAATATAAATTACATTTAATAAAAAAACAAACACTCCATGTCTGGCATTGATAGATACCACCACTTAATTTCTCAGTACACACATCAACTGTGTGGAAGTTTCCAAACTTGCTTCGAAAAGCCTAAAGACCAAAACCTAAAGACCATTCATTCCTCAGTGTCTGTCACTATTTCACAAGAACAATGTGCCAGGTTTAAGTTTTATTTTAAAGTGTCTCTATATACAAAGAATTATCTGAGCACATACTGCATTCATCTACTTTCAAGAAATAATTTGGAAACTCTGCCTTTAAAAAGGTAACAGTTTAAAATTAGCGCCTCCTTCTATGGTCTGGCACTCTGTATCTGTCGCAGGACAAAAAATCCAGAGTGCAGTTTAAGCCAAGCCTGTTCTTAAAGGGATTCTGTCATGGGGAAACATGTTTTTAAAAAAAATGCATCCGTTAATAATGCTCCTCCAACATAATCCTATAGAATCCTGGTTGTCAAAAGAGCAAACAGATTTTTTTAATATTTATTTTGACATCTGTCATGGGGCTAGACATGTTGTCAGTTCAGGTGTCCCCAGTCATGTGAATTGTCATCTGACTTGGCGTGATATCACTGCCTCCACTTCCCCCTAGCTGCCCTTCAGTAGAACAATGGGAAGGTAACGAGATAGCTTCCTGACACCTGCATTGCTAATAATGCATCCATGCACCTCCACCTGGTGGTAGATATGAGGGCATCACTCAATAGTAAAAATCCTAGTCCAGCTAACCCAAGTAAATAATAGCTCATCTAAAAGCAGGTCCTTTGTGAATTGCTGGCACTTTCTAAAAGCACTTATTGGTAGAGTAATTGGTAAAAAGGGCTACACCACAGTTCTAAGCTTAACACACTGCACATGGTTTCATTGCCGAAGGGCATGGTTAACATAGTTAAGGGACATGGCCAAAAGTATCTCTATTTTGCACTTAGAGGATGGTTTGTAATCACATGCATAATAAAATCTATAATTCATTACAGCATGACAAATGAACTCACAACTCGACTGGTTTCTAATTTAAGGAAAAACGCAAATCAGTGAGTTTTGGGTTAACAACCAAAAACTCAAATTGATCAAGTTTTCGTCTGAAAAAACTGGAATGGCTCAAAATGATCATGTTTTAGAGAGAACCCCACTGAAAAAAAACTCAAATATCATGAAGGCTATTAACATCTTCAAATGGTTCAAGGGACCTCTGCCATTGACTCCTACATGACCTCGACAGGTTTTAGCTGCAGTATTTTCGGATTCAAGCTATTTCCCGGGTCGGAGATTAATACATCTCGAAAAATGTGAGTTTTTGAATCAAAAATAACCTTGAAAACTTGAATTTTTCAGGGAAAACACAACTCGCCCTTAATAAATCTGCCCCTATATGTTATGTGTAGGTGCAACACACTTAGGAAACTCTGAAAGTAAAACCTAATCAAGGAAAATATTAGTTCTAGGGCTTCCTTGTGTTCATTGGCCCTGTACTTTTCATGCAATAATGCAAAATTCATGCAGCCTGAACCAACACAGCTTTAGTATATGATTTTACACTTAAAACAAATAATTTTTTCTTGTGTTAGTAGAAGCCTTATTGTGCAGTATAATCATTTCTAACTTCTTACACTTTTTTGTAGTTCAACTTTGCTCTCAATGAAAATTTGAGAGCAGAGATAAGATACCATCTGCTAGCTAATTTCTTTGACACATTCTGTTTTTAGTTAGTTTACAGTATCTTCAATCAAATTTGACTGCTGAATTATAACAATATTATGCAATATATTAATATTTATATTTCTTTATTTTATTTTATATTAATATTTATTTAGCACGCTATGTATAGTTAAAATGGTAAGACTATTGGCATGCTGCTAACGTTTATGATTATGTTAGATGAAGTGTGTGCTTTTTAAAACTATAGGTCAGATAGCTGTGAGGGAGAAATACACCACTTTCCCCCCAGACATAAATGGTAGTGAATGACATAACAAGACTGCAATATTTTCTGTTTCTAAAGTTAAAATAAGAACATAGTAATGTCTTGTTTATTCACACCTAGTAACAATTATGAATATTCCATGGCCCTGGAAAGATTTTGACCTGCACAAGTTTTTGGATAGAGGTGGGTTTGGCAAGGTAAGTGACTCAGCACATTATCGAGAATATGACCAGTACAAACACAAGTAAAGTCAACTAAAGTGTATCTATCTTTACTGGTCTTTGTGCAAAGCACAAAAGAACATCTAAAGTGTGTGCACTTAAGGCAGTAAAGAAGACTTCCATCAAGGACTATTGTGATATAGAAAGGTCAGTTAAAAGGGAACAATCATAACCCAACATGTTTGCTTTCTCCATTGTCAAATGGTGTAGTCATGTGATCAATAAATTGTCATGGCACAGTAGTTATGCTGGTGCCCTTCTGTGCACTATCCTTGGTTGACTGTTTTTTCACGAAGAAGCAACTGTTTGAAATGATAAGCAGCCTTCTCAGTCCCAAAACAACACGAGTCCCTTCTCAGTGAGCCTGCATGCCAGTTTCCAGACTCATTAACATCTTTTCTTTGTAAAGGAGTTTATCGCTGGAAGTTGGTACAGAGCCGCCCTATTGACAAAATAAAAGCTGTTGTAAATTGCACTGGGCATTTAGGGATATTCACATTTGTTTATTTTAGCAGGAGCACAATTAAAGGAAGAAGGGTAAATTTAGTGCAGATGGCTATTTATCTTCTCTATAAATTTTAAAGTATGGTACAAGGTGCAGATCTGTGTGTGCATTGCAGCCCTGTAATTACTGACTGTGCTGGCCTATCTAGGAGCTTTAGTGCACCAGGATTGGGAGGGGGACTGCCCACCCTTGTGGTAAGGACAGGGCTGTGTTGGACCAATCATCCACTTGTACTTAAACCTGAATGTCAAG
The DNA here is from genome assembly GCF_017654675.1 of Xenopus laevis. Lineage (NCBI taxonomy): Eukaryota > Metazoa > Chordata > Amphibia > Anura > Pipidae > Xenopus > Xenopus laevis. Next base: position 79,794,666 of record NC_054379.1, read on the forward strand.
TAAGTTTGAGGCGAGAACAAAAAAAATTATCAGTGATCGTTCATAGCGACACGGCGCAAAGTGCAAAAAAACATAGTGGTTGGTACCTGTTGTTTATACTTTACATACTGCACCTCTACTTGTAAATAGCCCCTTTTGTCCTTTCTGACATTTAGGGGGTTATTTACTAAAACCCGAATTTATCTCATATTTTATTTAAAAAAAACAAGACCAAACTCCCATGCTCGATTTGACCTAATATAATAATCTGAATTAATCGTATCGCGGAAAAATTTGATAAAACCTTGCAAAAATCTGAATTGCTCTATTGCTTTTTTCACACATCACTCAATTTTTCTGGGTTTTGCTCCAAAAGGCCTGAAAGTCTGATTTTGGTGCTAAACCCATGGCAGACCACGAAAATGTAAAATTGAAATAGGTGCCTCTCCTATTGACTTATACAGGACCTGGACAGGTCTAAGATGTCGGATTTTTGGAACTCTGGCTTTTTGCAGCATCAAGGTATAATAAATCTCCAAAAATTCAAGTTTTATTTTCCACAAAAAATTTGAGTTATTATCCCAAAAAGCCCGACCAGATAAATTGTAAATAACCCCCTTAATGTTTATATGATTTTAAGCAGACTTAGGTATGACACTCCAAATTATGGAAAGACCCCTTATCCAGAAAACCCCTGGTCCAGAGCATTTTGAATAACAAATAATAATATACCCAAAGTAAACAAATAATTAAATTTTTTAATAATGATTCATTTTTCTGTAATATAAACAGTACATAATGTAATATTACCTTATACTGGATCCTAACTAAGCTACATTGATCAATATTGGTGGCAAAACAATTCTGTTTGGTTTATTTAATGTTTAAATTATTTTTGCAGACTCACGGTATGGTGATACAAATTACAGAAAGTTCCCTTATCCGAAAAAACTCCAGGTCCCAAGCATATAGATAATATATGTGCTACATTTAGATGTCTACAACTGCTATTCCTGTGTAACATCCTCAAGTGAATGAGGCTGTCTGAAGTATCTGGGAAGTACTAATGATTGCACCATCTAAAACAGTAGCACCAAAAAGCTTTTGCAAAAGCCAACAATTAAAGAAATATTTTGTTGCAAGAACCATTGGCACCCATGTAATTGTGAGATTTAGTAATGTGTGTGTGTAATTCATTGGGGGTTAACCCTTCTTCCACCAATACAACAAGTACCCACCTGAAAGAGAGACTTATATGGAATACATGATGTACTGAAATTTGTAGGAAGTTGCAACTGGAAACAATAACAAGTTGGGTAGGAATAAGTAGGGTACTAGGTACCAGAAAGTAGACCATCTGCAAACAGTATTACAGAAGTGTTTTCTAAATCACTGTACCAATGAAGCCTCCTGTATCGGTTAGCGTTTGTATGAAACTTGCATGTCTGATACATACACCCTTCTATTGTACAGAGAAACAGCATCTGTTGGGACATTTATAAATATAGGTATGGGATACCTTATCTGGAATGCCTTTGGAAAGCTCCAAATTACAGGAAGGCAGTCTCCCATGGACTCAATTTTATCCAAATAATTCAGATTTTTAAAAATGATTTCCTTTTTCTCCATCATAAAGAAACAGTGCCTTCTTTTTTGTCCAAACAATGTTAATTAATCCTTATTAGAAGCAAAAAGTTTAAAGTTAAATTGAGTTTAAGTAAACTGTAAGGGGCACATTTACTAAGCTCGAGTAAAGGATTAGAATGAAAAAAACGTTGAATTTCAAAGGTTTTTTTTGGCTACTTCGACCATCGAATTGGCTACTTCGAACTTCGACTACGACTTTGAATCTAATGATTCGAAGTTAAAATCATTCGACTATTCGACCATTTGATAGTCGAAGTACTGTCTCTATAAAAATAACTTTGACTACCTACTTCGTCACCTAAAGCCTAGAGAGCACCAATGTTAGCCTATGGGGACCTTCCCCATAAGCTTTCGAAGCAATTTCTGATCGAAGGAAAATCGTTTGATCGATGGATTAAAATCCTTTGAATCGTTTGATTCGAAGGATTTAATCGTTCGATCAAAGTAAATGTGGTAAATCCTTCGACTTCGATCTTCGAAGCCGAAGGATTTAACTTCAATGGTCGAATATCGAGGGTTAATTAGTAAATGTGCCCCTAAATGTATGGAGATCCAAGTTACAGAAAGATCATTTATCCGGAAAATCCCAAGTCCCAAGCATTTTGGATAATAGGTCCCATAGTATTTGCTTATACCTGTAGTAATAATTTGGCAGAAATGCAAATTTGCAGCAATCACCAACAGCCAGTTGATACTGCAACTTGCATTTTAGAGTCACAAACTACAAATAAAACTGAAAATTAAAATTAAAAAATTTAAAAAATGAGAAGAAAGTCCAAATATTACTTTTAGAGATGACATTTTAATCACTTGGGGCTATATACTAAGAGGGGTATACGCTTTTCATCACCTTCCATTCTTCACACTCTGACAGGCAATATTTCCAGTTTAAAACATTAGTAATGACTGATGGAAACACCGCTAAAACAGCAGAAATATTTGAAATAACAGAACAAAGATGTGCGAGGACAGGAAGCACTGGGTTGTGTGAAAAAAAGAAGCAGACAGTCTGCAAGCTGCCAGCCTTATCTTACTTACTGCACTTCGGAAATTAGCAACAGTCACCATGATATTAATTGCCCATATTGTTTTCTGTCTGCAACGAAATCTCAACTGAATCATTTTGCCAACTATTCTGCTATTAGAATATTTTAGACAGCATGCTTTTTCTCTGCAGTGGAAAAAATATCAAATCTCACAAGTGAGTTCCAAGAAATACAGTCACCCTTCGAGTATGAAATTCAACTGATAGACTACCACAATAAATAATACAGAATGGATTGCTTTGGTTTTTTTTAAGTGTTAAGTAATTCTGACTTATGAAAGACAAATAAAAGGTACAGGTATAGGACCGGTTATCCAGATTGCTTAGGACCTGGGGTTTTCCAGATAACAGATCTTTCTGTAATATGGATCTTTTTACCTTGTCTAATAGAAAATCAAGTAAAAATTAAATAAACCCAATAGGCTGGTTCTGCTTCCAATATGGATTAATTATACCTTAGTTTGGATCAAGTACAAGGTACTGTTTTATTACTACAGAGAAAAAGGACATCATTTTTTAAATATTGGATTATTTGAATAAAATGGAGTCTATGAGGCCCATTTATTAAAGGTCAAATTTTTGTGGTATGAGAGCTTTTTGAAGCCACGAATAGCCTCGTTTTCTCTAAAACCACAAATGCCAGGAAAGTTAATAAAAATATCTCAATTTAAAAAATACGAATGTAAATAAACTGCTTAACGCTCCAGGTAGAAATCCAAAAAACTCTAAAAATTCAAGTTTTTCGGACAATTACTAACTAAAATAAATCCAAAATCCTCTAAAATCTCTAAACCTCTGAATGGCTAAAAAATAGATCCACACAGAAATATGTCAATATCAGATAAATCAAAACCAGTTGCAGGGCGTACACCCTTAAGAATACTCATGTGTATGGGTTAAACTCACCCCAAAAAAGGATTCTACTCTCAACTGAACTCAGACGTTATAAAGCGCAAGTAGCCTTTGTGCAGGAGACATGTTTTAAATTCACCAATGTTCCCAAATGGTCCAACAAATACTATCCTATAATCTATCACAACAAAGCAAAACTAAAGGTGTGCGCATTCTCTTTAAGAAGAACTTCGACTTTAAGGTACTAGCTACAAAGGCAGACCCAAATGGAAGATACATGTTTGTCAACGACAAACAATCACATTCGTGCCACTATATTTACCAAATAAAAATCAAGATGCAGAAATTAATCGTATTTTAGAGACTCTATAAGGTTTTGGCATCTTCAGACTAGGCAGGGACTTCAATGCCCCCCTAGAACCACATGTAGACTGCTCTGTAGGCCAGACTACAAGTCCTACGTAAGATCACACATATGCTACACCAATGGCAGCTGGTGGATGCCTGGAGGCTACTTAAACCTCAAGAGAGACTATTTATTTTACTCTTACCGGCATACCCAGTATACCAGAGTTAATTATATTTTGATATCGCAGTATCACTTAGATAAAATAGAAAAAGCAGACATTCTCCCACGCTCCTGGGCTGACCATGCACTATTACACTTGATTTGGCTCTAGGGAATAACACTGGCAGACAAAAAAGTTGGAGACTGAACTAGTCAATATTGAGAGATATCACCATCCTCAAAGAGGTTTAACATTTAACTTATTGTAAAGAAAACAACAATAATGAAGTCAATCCTGTCATTGTGTGGGAAGTGCATAAATGCTACATAACGGGGATCTTGATACAAATTGGCTCACAATTGAAATGGGCCTGCACAATGCTCTAATACAGTGCTGTCCAACTTCTGTGGTACGAAGGCCTGGATTTTTCTGGCCTACATGGTGGAGGGTCGATAATGGAAGCCAGTGTTGACCACTCCCTGTTATTAAGCCACACCCACTTTAAACCACACCCATGTTTTCATAAGTCCATAAGGGCAGGCAAAGTGTGGCACACACAGTGAGCATATAGCAGCCAGAGTATGGCACACACAGGGAGCATAGGGCAGCCAGAGTATGGCACACACAGGGAGCATAGGGCAGGCAGAGTATGACACACACAGGGAGCATAGGGAAGGCAGAGTATGACACACACAGGGAGCATAGGGAAGGCAGAACAGAGCAGGAGACAGGTAAACCTATCAGGACCACTCTAATATGTAACACAGTGTTGGTACACCTCCAGCAGTTTGGATGAGGTGAACAATGTGGGCAGTTTCAGTCTGTGTTTTAGGTGTGAACAGTATAGGGCTTTAGGGTGTGAACAACAGAGGTGTTACCAGTGTGAATAATGCAGGTGAGATTACATGTGTGAACAATACAGATTTACACAATGCTGGGTCAGTTAATCAAATTCCTTGACTCTGTACCTTTCCCAAGACTTCACGCAGAGCAGAGGCAGATTTAGAAACCAACATCACGGCTGAAGAAGTGCTCAAAGCAATTGGTTCCACACCCACGGGCAAAAGCCCAGGGCCTGAAGGCTTCACAATTATGTATTACAAGGATTGCACATATATCCTGACCCCATACTTAATTAAAACATTAAACTCACTACAAGATCAAGCACAATTTTCACAACATTCTCTGGAAGCTCACATTTCCCTTCTACTCAAGGCCAACAAAGACCCAGAAGACCCTAGTAGCTACCGCCCAATCTCCCTGATCAATGCAGATATTAAACTCTTAGCCAAAATTATTGCCACAAGAATACAAATAATTGGGGGAACATTAATAGACTTAGACCAAGATGGGTTTGTCCCAGGGAGGGATGCTCAGGACAACACAAATAAGCTAATTACTACTCTTCATCACTCTAAGGTGAAATATGTTCCCCGCCATGCTTCTGTCAACAGACGCCGAGAAGACTTTTGACAGGGTGAGTTGGCCATACATGTTTGATGCCTAACTAAATACGGATTTGGACTTGTCTCCGCCATTGGGTGGAATCCTTATATGAAGGCCCAGTTGCACACATTAAAGTGAATGGTACCCTCTCCAAATAAATAGAACGGCACCCGCCAAGGATGTCCACTCTCTCCCACACTTTTTTATACTGGCGCAAGAGCCCTTTTCACACATGTCCCTGGTTATTGTACTTGTTTCAAAGCCTTCTGCTACCCTTCATGCCTGAAGTTATTCCAGACAACTGTTACTAAATTTATTTGGGACGACCTTCCAACCAGAATTAAGACAGCCACATTATACAGGAGTAAGACAGAAGGAGGGCTTGCATTGCCTGATAGCTTTCAATATCAAAGAGTGGCAGTATTGAATAGAATAATTGATTGGTCTTATAACTTAGATGATAAAGCATGGATTGAAATTGAACAACAATCCACATGCACCCAACTTATACATTTGCCATGAATTGATAAACTACACCACAGGATAATTCTGATTGCTGATCCTTCACTAAAGTATATTTCAGAGATTTGGGATTCTCTGAAAACCTACACAAAATTTCCAACTATAACTTCACCTCTCACCCGGTGACTAACAATCGAGCGTTCCCTCCCGCCCTAAGGCCGAATGCATTTAAGGACAACTCCAGTTTGTATATTAACTGAAGGGCAGCCAGTTAGCCAGCCTAGACATGTTAAGACAAGCCAGACCATCTAATACACTGCTTGAGTTTCAATATTACAAGATCAAGCACTTCAACACCTACTTACTTACCTGTGGAGGGACCTAACACCTTTTGAAGCACTTTGCAACAGTGCAGCCCCCCCCCCCAAACACATAATTTCAGCTCTATACAGACTCCAAGCCCCCCTGGAAACAGAAAGCACCTGAACTTTGTCAGATCCTGGGAAAGAGACCTGGCCCTACACCTCCCGGAAGTGGATGGTGAGAAGGGCATAAAAGCACTTCTTTTTACCTCCTGCTGTTGGAAAATTCAAGATATGAACTATAAGCTTCTGTCTAGGTGTACTATACACCCCAAAAACTGAAACAGATTTACCCTAACGCTAGCAGAGTATGGTGGCAATGCAAAGCGGAAACTGGTACCCTCCTCCACATCTTTTGGGAGTGCGTATTGCTCCAACCCTACTGAGACCAGGTTTTACGCTCCTGCTCACAAATATTGGGACGGGAAGTGCCAGATACCCCTGCTCACTCCCTATTATTTCTTGAAACAGATAATGGAGCGGAGTTGTCCGACTCTACCTTAGAAAGACTCTTACTTAACACTCCTTATTCCAAGCAAATGGAAAACATTGGTTTCCCCCTCTATTACAGAATGGCTAGGCAAGATAAACAAATTAGCAAAAATTGAAGAGCTCTCAGCCCAAAGAGAGAGAGAGCAAAGAAATAATTTTAGGGACACCTGGTCATGTTGGTTTTTATTATATTAAGAGAGAGACACATAAAAAACAAAATATCGCTCAGTGATCCCAATTAGATGTGACAAGAGGCCCCCAGAGACCCCTAACTTACAACCCCTTATGTAGCTCAGCAGATTAAGCAAAATAGTCAGAGGAGTCAATAAACATAAACAATTGGAGGTATCAAGCTACTGTAACATGTACAATACTGTAATGGGAATGGGAATATTAGGCTGTGAATGTCTTAAATTAGGGTAACCCGATATAATACTGTAATATGAATGTGAATACTTGACTATCAATGTTTTAATTCATGGTCACCTTGAACAATACTGTAATGCAGTTGCGAATACTTGACTAATGTGTGAAAAAAACCTTTTTTTATTCCTTCTGTACCCCTTCCTTATTTACTGATAAAACTGTTAATAAAAACCTATTGAAAGAAAAAAATAGTCCAACGGGATCACCGCAGCTGACTTCAATAGGACCTCAATTGCTTTTACTTGCTAAAGTTTTGTATTTGTTTTTTGTGGTTTTTATTCTTCATAAATCTTGAATTTTGTTTTAGAGCAATGTAAAAATGTACATAAAATTGACATAAAAAAATACATGTGAAAAAAAAAATCTGAATGCTAGTAGATAGCTATTGTAGATAGCATTCCTGGATTTCGGAGATTTCTGGATAACGGGTTTCCAGATAACACATCCAATACATGTACAATACAATATGTAGAATTCATAAATAAAATGGTCATTCCTGAGCAGCTAGACGTGTTACTCCATAACACAGTGAATTTAGTAGACATCAACACAAAGATTCTGATTTGAGGTTGGAAAAACTGTTGGCAGTTACTTTATCCATTACCCTTAATATGCTGATGCTAATCACAGATTATGAGAAATACCTGTACATGCATGACCCTGACTTTCAAAGTGTCAGGTAAGCAAAAACAAAAAATTTATACCAATCATCGACCTTGTTCACATTTGAATTGTTCACATTCTATTACTGTGTACAAGGTACTCTTCCCCGATAAAACTTTCTATATTTAAAATTAGTCAGTGCTAACCACAGATTGCTGTTTGAAGGTCCCGGACCTTTTGATTGGTAGGTTGATACAGATATGGGACCTGTTATCCAGAATGCTTAGGACCTGGAGTTTTCTGGATAACGGATATTTCTGTAATTTGAATCAATCATGCCTTAAGTCTACTAAAAAATCATGTAAACATTAAGGGGAGACATTCGAAATCGAAGTATTTTTAACATCGTACGATCGTACTCCGATCGTATGATCGTACTACGAGCGTATGATCGTACTACGAGCGTATGATCGTACTACGAGCGTATTTCGAATCGAACGATTCAAACGATTTAATCGTACCATCGTACAATTTTACTTCGACTTCAAAAAACTTAGCCAAATGTTGGCTATATGTTCTAGGAGGTCCCCATAGGCTAACATAGCAATTCGGTAGGTTTAAGGTGGCGAAGTGTCGAAGTCGAAGTTTTTTAAAGAAACAGTACTTTGATTATCAAATAGTCGAAGTATTTTCACTTCGGATCGAAGTCGAATTTAGGCCTATTCGATGGTCGAACTACCCAAAAAATAGTTCGAAATTTGAAGTTTTTAACTTCGAAAATTCACTTCGACCCTAAGTAAATCTGCCCCCACATATCCCCAATAGGCTGGTTTGGCTTCCAATAAGGATTATTAATATCTTAGTTTGGATCAAGTACAAGGTACTGTTTTATTATTACACAAAAAAAGGAAATCATGTTTTAAAAATTTGCATTATTTGTATATAATAGAGTACATGGGAGATGGCCTTTCCGTAATTTGGATCTTTCTGGACAATGGGTTTCCAGATAACGGATCCCCTACCTGTACTATAGTAACAGAAGAGTTACTATAAGAGATGGAGGTGGATTCAAGCCCACAGCCCTTCCAGCAATCATTTAGGATGTTCACATTAAAAATTTAGATCCTGGGAACATTTTTTCATGATCTCTTTGAAAACCAAATATGATTAAAATACATTACCCTTGTCTATTTTTCTGGGTCATCACCATACTTGGATCCACTAAAAAGATTCATGAAATGCTTTCTAAGTAACTCAAATACTATTTGAGACTACAAAAACAAATATCTGTTCTCATACATAATTTTTTAATAAGGAGATATTTTTTCTAAATATATCTGAGGCCTTGCGATTACTTTAAATAAGGAATAACATATTAGAATCTAGGAATAAAGAATAAAATATTAGAATCTACGAAGTAAGCACACATGGAATCTAACTACTGTACATAGTATTAGAATGTATTTTTTTTTATTATTCATTTTGCATGTCAACATAGGTCAGTGATGAGACAATATATAATAGTCTGTGCTTTTTACAATATAAAAGAAGATAGAAAAGAACCCCCACTTGATCAGTTAAACTAAAGCAGTCACAATATGTTCTTCACTCGCCTATTCGATCACAGTTAAATTATACGCACTCAGGTAAAAACCACTAACTAGTACATTCGGTTAAGTATTTCTCTAGGTAATTGAATTCTAAAGTGCTGTGCAATAAGTTATAAAGTGCTGTGCAATAAGTTATAAAGTGCTGTGCAATAAGTTATATAGTGTGCTTTTTACCTATATTTTTGTTTCTTCAATGCAATGCTGCTCAGGATAAGAGGCTTGCCAAAAAACATTCATTAAAAATGAATTTATTGACATTAAGAAGGTTATTTACTAAAATCCGAATTTATCTCATTATTTATAATTAAAAAAAAATGACCAAACTCCCATACCCAATTGTACCTTGTTTATTATTAAAAAAGCTCGATTTAATCGGTTTGGGGATAAAATCAAGCAAAACCCGATTCATGTGAATTTCTCAGGGTTTTTTCCCAAATCACTCGATTTTTCAGATTTCTTCTCGAAAAGCCTGAATATATCAGATCTTTGTCTGAAGTGATCGGATTTTCAGGGGTAATTCCAGTGCTTTTTGCTGCATTCAGCTTTAATAAATCTCAAAAAATTTGAGTTTGAAAAAAAAACTCCCCGAAATGCCAGACCGGAGTTAAGTAAATAACCCCCTCAAATTGATTGATTGGAGAAATTGAAGCTACACCATGTTTGTCCCTGCAAGGTGGATAATTAGATTACCAATACACAGATCATACCCAATGCATAATGGACTCTTGCAAACAAAACGAGTGAAGAGAGGTAGATTTGACTCTTTGGGGCATATTTATCTGTGTAGAATTAAAATTTTTTAACCACCTTTCAATTTTTTTTGAGCTAAAACTCCTAGTAACATAGTAAGATAGGATGAAAGGGCAAGTCAACCCCAAAATAAAAAATTGGCAAATAATTGAAAACATAATTCTAAGCAACTCTACAATATATATTTATTAAAAATGTTCAGTGCTTCTAAAGTTATTTGTAAAAACAATTGCTATTGAAATCAGTATTTGCTTAATGCATGGTTGTAACTCTTTAAACAATGTTGCAAAAGTCTTAGTTCCCCAGCAAAGACAGGTCTGTTAATCAGGTGGCTTGTCTTACATTGTATCAACAGTCTGAGCCACCAATGCAGAGAATAGAAAGGGACATATACAAATAGGAAAATTCAAAAAGTTGTTTAGAGTTATGTTTTCTTTTATTAGGCAAAATATTATTTTTGGGGCCAAATTTCCCTTTTCAGCAGGGACGCCCGCCGTGAGGTGCATCCTCTTCTTCCTGAATTGTGAACACAAAGGGCGTGCGTGGCGTGCCTCTGCTCCTCTCCTCTGCTTCTTTTATTGGCGCATTCACGCTGACGTGGTTACGTCAGCATGCAATGGCATGAAGTTTGAAAATATTTAAAGGGCCACTATTCAGTTTCTCACTGCCCATTATAGGATCTGTTCCTCGTGAGTTTCCTGGTGTCTCTGTGCTGTATTCTGTGATCTGATATCTGTTGTGACCCCTGCTTGTTTTTGGACGATTCTGACTTCTGTAATCCTGACCCTGCCTGGTAAAAGACTCTACTATTCCGTATTCCTCCTGATTGATCTCCTGGTTTGACCTTTGCCTGTCTGACTCTGCTTGTACTCTGCCAGTCCCGACCCGGCCTGTGTTGACTTTGCTTTCTGTCTATGCCTTGTACTGCGACCTTCTGCCCAAAAGACTTCTGCTTTACCGTCGTGCCCCTTTGCTAGTTCAGAACCCTTCGATTGGCACCTCTCTTTATAAGACCTGGCGGCATCCGATTAGCCGAGGGCTCCACCCGAGGTGAAAGGCGGCTGTTAAAGGCGGAAGCAAGAGCCAAGAACAGGGTGCTTAGCATTGGTTCTGAATTTAGGGTGCAGACCGTGACAGCATTTAAGCTTACTTCTCAAAAATGAGAACTGTGTTTGGCTCATGACTCCCATTTATACTTGAATGGAATCATCAACTGACCTGGAAGAAGACAAGGGCATACTTTTAGTGCTATTAAAGAATTCAATAATTGGAATAAAAAACAATACCTTGTTATTGATCCTAATTAAGCTGCATTATTTGGTGACAAATAATCCTATTGGGTTTATTTTTAGTAGAAGTACAGTTTTGTGATCCATATTAAGGAAAGAGCTCATATCCTGAAAGTCCCAAGTATTCTGTGTAATAGATCATATATCTGTATAAGATTTTATTAATTACAGGGTGACATTCTATATGCAGTATCAGCATACTCATTATTAGAGGTAGCATTCTTTGTTTAGAAATATCAACAGTCAGTCTTGACTCTTGACCATATGTTTCCTTTAAAGATAAGGAAATATACCAGTTCCTATCAGTATTATTCTATGCTCTACTTGAACAGAATGACTAAAACCTTAGATGACCTTGTTTTAATGTATTTGTGGGAATATTAAAATCACCTTTAATAAATTAGTGTTTTCATTGACACTTGATAAAGGGCATATAGGCCCGAAACATGTCGTGTACAAGTAGTCGACTAATAAAAGGATAACCACAGCATTAATTGCATGCAGAGTGCTCTCCTCATTTACTTATAAATTGTGTTTTCATTGATATTTATGTGCAACACATTAACAAAAGTTTAACATAAGCAATTCTGCTGTGAATTCCAAAGCCTGCTAGAGCAGAGGATTATGAGGATTGTACAAATCTATGTGCCCAGTATTGTTCTGCTCCAACTGGATTTGTTTTAAGGGAATGAAGACCTGATTGTATGAAATAGAGGTACCCAGAGTTGATGTCCCTGGTACCAAAGCAGTTTTAAATGTTACCTCTAGTACTTTCAGAGAAGTGGACAGTACACTGCTATTTCATGAACTCCTTTTATACTGGAGTAAAAGTATTATGGTATTATGTGTTCTTCTGTAAAATTTAACTTGGGCTAGTTGAACCAATACATTACAAAATTCAAAGTTGGGATTGTAATACTTTCTTTTCCTAAATTTGCAGACTGCAAGAAACTTTCTTGTTCAACCTTTGTAAATAAGCACTTTACTAATGCAGTCCTGGATAGGGTGCCAAGTTCCTAGGAATAGTGAAAGTCTTTTAAAGTATTTTTTAAAAATTAACTTGCAAATTCAGAAAAATTGGGGACTTAAATGTATGAAACAGGTGTATATTCCTTCTGTCCTTCTGGCCACATTGTGAGCAGTTTGTTTATCCAAAACAGTCCTTTCTTTTTTTTCCAGTAATTTCAACCCATCACCCATTCTTTGTGATTGATGCATCAAACATTCTGTGTCCAAACCACCTTTCAACATTATGTGAGAAACCAGTGTGTCAATTTAGCTAGATGGAATCAAATCTGCTACATCTGTTTATTGGCTTTGAATATTATTTCATATAGCTCACATACAGTGATTTAGCAAAATTATCCATTGCATGACATTACCAAAATTGGATCTATGTGTGTAACCTGTACAGAATTCATTTTTTCCCTTTAGGGACCCATAGGGTTACCAATCCCTATGGCTTTAAATCCCTTACACTTTTTGTTTCTTGGCAGAAGTCCATTTATTTTCTCACTGACATGTCCATGATAGTGACCAGATCCTATCACACTGGAAATGGGTGGCACCTTTTACCTCTGGTTACCTGGCTGGTTATGTATGGGGAGTATGTATGTTTTAGGAACAGAAAAGGCTAAAAAGAGCAGCCTGTGCTCTAACAAAGATTGGGCTCTGCTAGGATAAAATGAAGGAACCACAATACTAAAGAGGGATTCGGGTTTTGTACTTCTCCCTGATCCATTTCTGCTGTAAAGGATCCAGACTATTTGGCTTTAAACCCTAAATGCGAAACTTGAAACCTGCCTAGCTATCTCCACAGTGGGGTCACAGAACCTTGTTCTGCCTATGACCATACAGTAGAACCCATATTGTATTCTGTTTCCTGGAATTGACACTGTATTGTGGTGGTTCCATTCAGGCAATCTACCTTTTTTTCTTTCCCAGATTTAACACCTACCCTGGAATTTAATTTAATTTAATTTTGGCACTGTCCCCTGGGAAATGTAAAATCATGGTTGTAATGTATCAATATCAAATTGCTTTCGAGTATTACCAACAATAAAGCATTTGTTCTGTTTTGATTGCAAGTAGCTCTGACATCCTTTAGCTTTATTTTTACACACCAGCAAAAGAGGTATAGTTGTACAACAATCTCACCTTCTTTCACTTAGCGAAGGCCCATCTGGGTAAGAGGGCACAGTGTGAGCCATGTTCTACTGGGCCAAGATAGGAGTACAAAAATTAATCTAATTGTACACACAATATCTACAATACTAGATTTATAAATAGTCAGGCATTAGGCCAGGGGATACAAAGGAAAAAAAGCAGTGAGTACTTTTAGTACTTTTCTGCTATCCATTATTTTATGGGATGTGTATTCTCAAACCCAATGCCCCTGCTATAACAGATGCTTTTCCATTTACAACTGGTTACTTAAAAAGTGTACATTCACATCTCACACGCTAGCAAATCTTATCCTAAAGCAATTTTTAAGTAAATTATGAATTCTTAAAAGTGTAAATGCAGTATCTGCTTTGTTTGGTGAAAATGAGTTGCGAGGTGTGTTGAGATCAGAAGTGCTGTGCAAAAAAAAAAGATTTCTGATCCCAAATGAACAGTGAAGAGCATGTAATTGCTTGCAAGTCTTTTTTCCAGGAAACTGCCAGTTATCAGAGGCAACTGTATGAAAGCATTTTTCTTCATATGTAGCTGTTTCATAATGACGAATCTCCCTTTATTGGACCTGTACATAATCTCTGCTGTGATAAAGCTGCACTTATATCTTTGTTATGGAAAATTTGTCTTTGTGCACTCAAGTGCACGGCATTTGGATCCTGGGGTCAGGACCCTGAACATGCTGTAATTATTGCTCACTCAATTACCCCATCCGGCCTCATCCCTCCCACACACTTTCAAGCCAAAACTGAAGCTTTATCTTCTGAGACACTGAAAATTTCCTTCATGCCAATGTCATTTTACCACAATATGTATTAAAGAAGAATGCATAATTTAACTTCCAAATATTTCCCATTCCTTTCTGCTTGGCAAACATCAGCAGTCATCAAAGTGGAATGCATGTGTAGCATGTAACAGAAAGGAAAGTGTATGACTGTATGAAAAGCACATTGTAAAATTTACAAAGGCTGCACTGTTTTCTCCATGTTAATTACATGCCGCTATTCATTCAAGATTCTAACATTCAGCGCACTGGCACACAGGGTGATTTCAGTCTTTTCTCCCACCACATCTTTTAGTAGCCTAAACAGGTGTAACAAACATGCCCCAAATCATCTTCCATTGCCACCATTCAGGCAATACGGATATGGGACCTGTTATCCAGAATGCTGGGGATCTGGGGTTTTTCTGAATAAGGAAGTTTTCCGTAATTTGGATCTCCATTGCTTAAATCTACTAAAAAACATTAAATATCCACAAAAATATAGTTTTGCCTCCAATAAGTATCAGTTATATCTTAGTTGGGAATAAGTAGGTACTGTTTTATTATTACAGTAAAACAGTAAATCATTTTTAAAAATGTGAATTATATGATTAAAATGGAGTCTATGGGAGATGACCATCCTGTAATTAGGAGCTTTCTGGATAATGGGTTCCTGGCTAACGGATCCCATAACTCTTATCTGAAAGCAGCTTCAGGTCACCATCACTACCATAGGTTTTCACCCACATGTGAACTCTTAAAAAGTGCCCTTGGTAAAACACCAAAATTTGTCGATAGTGCCAGTTCCTGTGTTGGACAAAAAAATGGAAATACAGTAATACATATAAACTTCATTTGATTAACTCTGATAATACAGATTTCTACATTTTATAATTGTGAAATTAGTGGGACTGATAGTTTGACTGCTAATCTCGCTTTTCTTTTGTTTTATTACATTCTTAGCCAAGTTAGTACTTTCTGCATTATTCTTGAATACTTTATTTAGCCCTTTTAAATGAATTTAGACTTTGCCACTGGATCATTGGCCTAAACATAGCAATCTAAGTGATAACCACAGTACCCCTGCGGCTGCCCCAAAATTGCCTTGGTCTCAGAGTCAGACCCAGCAGAGTGATTTTAAGTCCCCTCAGATCCTGGCAGCAGTGCGGCCCTTCAGGATTTGGGCCCTCCCACATTGCAGGGTCTACAGGGGGCTTGTTTATGCCACTGCTTGGCGCCCTCACATGTAGGCCTAGCACTGTCTGTGTATATAGTAAAAGTTTTGCTATAGGAGGCCATAACTGCTTTTGAGAGCCTCAACTCCACTGTTTTTCATTAATACCTGTTCTTGTGTTGTCCAAGATAATCATTCCCATCAAGAAATTACCATAAAGTAAAAGAGCACAAATAAAATCAGCTGCTATTGAACATTAAGAGGGTTAAGGCATATATTAGCTAAACTCTATAAATTGAAGTGATTAAGTGCCTGGGGGGATGTTTCATAACATCATTGCTGAGTTCCAAGGCTGAGAGAAATAAACATGTCAATGGTTTCTGTTGTGAAATACCAGCAAAACAAGCTGGTTTCAGTGGCTTCAACTGCAAATCAACAATAAGCCCGGAGATGAGTTTCGGTTATTTTAAGATTGACTAATCTTATGTTGTCAGAAAAAAGTGAAGACCGTTTTGCGTATTTTTTGCCTTTTCACGAATTTCACTGGAAATTTGCGAATTTTCCGGCAAATCGAAACGCCCCAAATTAGCCCATCACTATTGCTTACATGTTTACTCACCACCCAAGGTTGTCTGTGGATGCTAGCCAAGGATTAATTGGGATATGACTGCATTCTTCAACATTTCTATCTAGGGGTGAAATCAATTCTGTTTATAGCTTACAAAATATATCTTTTAGATTGCAAGTTTCCTTTTTTTACTTCTGGAATATAGAGAAAGCCTTGTTTCTCTATTAAAATATTTCTTTCTAATTCTTGCCACACCGTTGGAAGCAGAATATTGTTTTATAATACTAAATGCACTGATACAGGGCTGCCACTTTTTCTATTTTGCCTAGGCCCATCCTGAAATGGTGGTATGGTATGATTACATTAATTGTAAAGGGATGAGACCTTTTATTCAGAATGCTCAGGCCTGGGGTTGTACACAGAAGGGGTATTTCTGTAATTTGGATCTTTATACCTTAATAAGGGGTTGATATATCAAAAATAGAGTTAGAGGGTTTTTTCACAATTCAAAAAATACCACGGACAAAAAAAATACACATGTGTATTTTCTGAAACCGTGACTAACTGGGATTTATTAACGTAAAAGATGCAAAAAAAAGCTCAGCAAGTAAAAACTGGTAAGGTCTAACAGAAGTCAGTGGGAATAATGGGAATAATCTCTGACAACTTTATTTATTTTCACAATTTATTAAGGGGCCCATTTATTAAACCTCGAATTTCTAGACATTATCATAATCCAAAGTTGCTAAAAATCCAAATACGAAAATATGCTATCTCAAACCTGTAGAGTTCATGTAGAAGTCAATGGCAGATGTCCCTGAAGTTGTTTTTTGACATTGTGAAAATTCTGGGTTTTTGTTCGACAATCTGAAAACGTCAAGTTTATGCAGAGAAAGCTCGATAAAATCGTACAATTCGATTTGATGCTTGATTCTGTTGTGATGTTTTATCACCCCAATTTTTTCTAGAAAAATGATTGATAAATGAGTTAAAATCGTGGAAGGGAGTTTGGTTTGTTTGTTTTCCAAACAAAATTAGATTAATTCGAGTTTTAGTAAATGTGCCCCTAATTAAAATGAACGGAACTATGTGATTCCCACTGGTGTGCAACTTTTTTTCTGAGAAAACCGTGTGTGAGAATATTTTGACGCTTTTATCCTTAAATAATCTAGTATTTGAGAAAAAAGGTTTGGTGAATTTTGTTTGTTTCCCCCGGCACTCAAAAATTAGTAAATAAGCTTCCCCGTCTACTAAAAAATGATTTAACCATTAGTTAAACACAAAGTATAACTACTGTATATGAGAAAGCTAATTTTATTATTGTCATTACAGCACTTACTGGAATCCTATAAACACATTGTCCCTTGACACTTGAGTTTAAGTTGATTGTATCAAATGCTGTGCATTATCAGATGCTAGATTCAATGTGGAAACCACACTCATCTAAAATGACAAGGTAAGGGAAAAGGAATTTCTTTTAAATAGCTTCATCAAAAAGCATTAACACTAGCAATTGTGGTATTTGACAAACAATTGGCCTGTGTGCCTCAAGGTCCAACTTTATTATTTATTTAGTGGCTTTACATATAATATTCAAATATATAATAATTCATATACCAATTTGAACATATTTAAAAGGTGGTTAACCTAAACATTAACTTTTAGTATGCTATAGGATGTACTGTTCCTAGCAAGTGTTCAGTTGGTCTTCATTATTTATAGTTTTTTAATTATTTGCCTTCTTTATCTCCTTCCAGCATTCAAATGGGGGTCACTGACTCCAGAAAGCATTGCTCTGTGAGGCTGCAGTGTTATTGTTAAATGTTATTATCTTCTTATCTTCCTATTTTGAATCTTTTATTCATCTTCCAGTCTCTTATTCAAACCACTGCCTGGTTGCTAGGGTAAATAAAACCATAGCAACCAGATAGCTGCTGAAAGAACAAAAAGCCTAACTGAAAAAACACAAATAAAAATTCAAGACTAAGTGCAAAATGTTTTAGAATATCGATGTCTACTAAATTTTTTTGTCCTCTCAACCCAATTTTCATCCTAAGAATATGTGAAGTGGACACTGGCCAAAGATCAGATCATACTATAGGGCTATGTGACCCATTGGATGAGATTCACATCTGTTTTCCAATGTGGTCCTCACCCAATGGGATATTCAAACCTGCCCAATATCTGCCACATTCTTGTCCCCATATAGGTCAAGTAGGCCTCCTGAAGGCCACATACATAGGCTAGTAAACTTCCAACTTGGTCTAGAGGCAGCTGTAGTGTGCAGGCACAGTCCAAGGCAGTGTATTTTGATAATTCTGCCAGCATAAACAAACTTTAAAATGGCAATTGTTACTTTAAAGCTGCAAGTTTGCGGGCAAATGATGACACAACAGTGGTATAAAAATGTCTTGGAGGGCTATATCTGTCATTAAATTCTCATTGTGCATACACACATATAACTCATGGGGGGGATTGTAATAACCAAAGGGATGACGTATTGTATTGGGAGAGCTCCTGATTATCTGAGGGACCTGACAGTTATCTACTCTTGTTTTATAAGGGTTGAGTTGTTTTTCCACAAAAATTCAATATTCAAGGTTTTTTTTGGGGTCAAAACTCACATTTTTGGGTTGACAAAAACTTTAATATTCAAGATTTATTATATCCCAATTGATTTGCGTTTTGTTCCCCCAAAAACATGATTGATTCGAGTTTTCTAATTGCGGGACTCAAACTCGCACATTCGGGTTTATGCCATTCTAGTTTTTTCTTAAATAAGATACCATTCGAGTTTCGAGTTCATTCGAGGTAAAAAAAAAACGGTAACACTCAACCTTTGATAAATAACCCCCTAAGTGTCACATTTTTTAGAATGCACTGGGAAGTCTTTATTTACAGGATGAATGTATGATTTGTAACTAAGAGAACAAGATAGCTTTGCACAGTGTTACTCAGAATGTTAGTTTTACAAATTGGTCATGTCAGTTGACTACAAATCTCATAATATATTCCCTCACATGAGCACATCAATGAGCGCCTGAGCAGGCAGTCAGCTATTATTAGTAATTATATCCCTCAACACTCTACCTTCCATTGATGTAATCTTTTATAAGAGGCATATGAAGAAATGCCATGATTTTATTGGTGACAGCAAGGTGAAGGTGTAAGGAGGTTACCCGCTTGCTGGACACACACACACTCCCACTCAGGAAACAAACTCCAATTGTGCAGATAACCAGGAACTTTATTATACAGACTTCTATACCATGGCCACACCCATTCCATATGACACCGAAACGTACATTCTAACTTGCACGATATTCACACAGGCTTATTTCTCTTTAACCCTTTATCCAGAGATTTGTCACTTAAGATAGCTAGGTCGGGTTCTTACAAATTTCTCCAGTCACCGGGAATCCCTATTCCCCTCTTATCAGTAATCTGGCACCCTTTATGGTGCCCCTTTTTCTATTCCAACCAGGCTTTTCTACTGGCAGACCATAGCCCGAAGCCATCAAACCCTACTACTGGCCTTAACCCTTCCTCTTGGGTCCCTATGCTGTGGAAAATGCACCGGCAGGCCCAGATTTCCTTATATGGTGCCCCTAGGCCGCCTGGTCCTAGAGCCCATCATCTTTGGTGTGCACCCCCCCACGCAAGTGTGTGCAGTTTCCCGGTGCTCCCTATGATGTGACTGGACAGCATGCCGCCACTGAAATTTTGCCGCCCTAGGCCTGGACCTTTGTGGCCTCTCCACAAATCTGGGCCTGTCCACTCTACCCTCCTCATTGGGGTATTAAGGGGCCCATGCTGACTAACCTAGCTCAGAAACCTAGTGCCTGCTAAACTCCCTCTCACCTTCTCTCAGCATGCTTCTATTCTGGTTCTTTTCACCTCCAGTCTTGTGGTCTGTGCTGATCCCTCCAGGCTAAAAACCTAAAACCTGGGTGTGTTCCCTTTTTATATCTCTAGATTCACCATCTCCGTCTAGTGGCGGGGGTGTATACTACACTTGTACTCCCATTAGCATCCTTTCACCACCTAGTGGCTGACTAAGCAAATTACAACTAACACCACCTATTGCAAATACACTACAACAGGTATGAACCCAACACCCAACTCACATTCTCCCACAGAAACTTACACTTGCAATAACATATATCACCCGTTCCACCTCCCTTACAAAGGCAAGGGAAACAACACATTTAAATTCTATTTGCTACCTCTGATGTCAAAAATAGTAATTTACATATAAAGTATAAGGATTCTTGTATAGTAATTTATAAGGATATTAGGAAAACACCATATAAAAGGTGATTGTAAAAAAATTCTGGAACTACACAAGTTCATTTGGTTCTCCCCTAGTCTGAAAGCAGGTACTGCTGCCCCTTCCACTTCTAGCCAAGACACTCAGCCCCCACAAGTTTGTTTAGATAGTTGTAGCAGTCTCTGCAACAGGTCATCCTATAATTTACTTGTGACAATGTTTTACTTCCGTGTGAGAAACTTTTTTCACAAATACACTCCAAAGAATGCAATGGTTTATTTCCCACCAGCTCCTTTATAATATTAATTTATAGATGTGTTTGTTTCTTTAAAAAAAAAATGACATTTGCTATGTTTTTCAAAAAGTAAAGTCAGTTTAAAAAAATAACTTTTAAAAATCATCAATATATAAATCAATATTTTGTATTACATGATTCTAGACAACAAGGGAATTGAACGTCATATCAGAATTCCTCACTAATCTATTTAAAGGAGGTCTTTGTACTTTATACAGTATATAAAAAACTTGTATTCCCAATAATTTACTGAAGGGTTAATTATCCTAACTAAAATTCTTGGTGACAAAAAGGTGGTACACCTAATTTTTATTATATTTAAAAACAGCAATTCATATGGGAATTAGCACCTACTTATTCCCTTGATAAAGTTGATATGTTTTTCATATTGGTAGCAACAATAAACACGAGCTGTGTATTTTGCAAAGCGCTCTTAATTTACACCATGAAGGAGAATGTCGTTTTTAAATTACTGAGGCTATTGTGAGCTTGCTTGGTACTCAGTCTTTGCTTATTTTATCTATTCGGAAAATTTCATTTTCATAAATGAGATTTTAGCACCACCTACAGGTTGCTTTCTGGTTGCTAGGAGACCACCAGTTAATGATTAGCAGACACCATGCACTGTATTTTAGCCCTGTATGTAAGAAAGATATCTCATGATTTCCAAGGTCATGGAGATAGGGGAAAAAAATTAAAAAGCAAGAATTTTTCAGTAGCAGAATGATAACAGAAGGATTACCAAACCTGGTGGCTATAGTTATTTTCTGTCAATATGCATGTCAATGCAAAGAGTATATATATATATATATATATATATATATATATATATATATATATATACACACACATATGTGTATATATATACTTTAAATGAAGACCAGCAACACCGAGATGATGTATGAAAATGCGGTTTTGAATACAAATCATCTCGGTGTTGCTGGTCTTCATTTGAAGTATCTGGATCATTTGCTCTGCCCCCATAAGTAATCTAGCGGAGGTATGGGACCTGTTATCCAGAATGCTCGGGACATGGGGAGTTTCCGGATAATGAATCCTTCCATAATTTGGAACTTCATACCTACCTACCTTAAGTCTACTAGAAAATGAACTAAATAGAAATAGAAAAATAAACATTAAATAAACCCAATAGGTTGGTTTTGCAACAATTCATATACATAGAAAAGTATAAACGGTACATTCATGTATAATGGAAGACTTGTGCTGTGTAACTAAATATACCATGTTTTAGCTTTTATATGAGGTGTGTAGAATTTTGTATTTTTCAGGAGAAAGTTCATGTTAATCCATTGATGCATTTTAAAGGGTAATTAAAGGCAAAAAAATAAAATATTTCTCAGAGCGTTCCTTCAAACACGTTTGCAATTTACATTCATTTTTTAAATTCTCTGTATTCTCATTATTTTCATGATATTAGCACTTTTACAGCGATGATTGTGATATGCAATAGAGGCTCTGTGCTGTTGAGTCACCTCCAGACAGTTCTCTGCATAGTCTTCTCACTCCTCTCCAGCTGTTAAAGCTAAACAGAAGCCTCCAGAGATACCCAGTATAAGTTACTTAACGCTCTGGTGGTTTTCCCGCCAATACAGTAGCACATTGCTGCTGTTAAACATTATGACAACATTACTACATTTTAGAACTGCTAATAAAACCTAATGAGAATTAAATATTTAAGTAAATTGCAAAAATCCCAGAACAGAGATGTTATTTTTTTTGGCTTTGTTTCCCCTTTAAAAGTCATGGTCCTTTATTAGCAAGTAGGTTTTATGGCATTTAATATACAGAATGAATCAGTATGAATCAGCTGAAGGACCACTAAAATTCAACATTATCCTGCTGAATTGTGCAGAATGCAGCAGCAGGAAAATGTCTAGGAGTATGTGTTGTTTGTACAGGCTAAAACTAGTATCCCAACTGCTGTATAACTCCATAAGAAGTTGTTTTCAGCTTGCTGCGCCCACAGTTATGACAGACCTCTATGGCATTATGAAAATACAGAATTTAATAATGAATGTTCTGGACAAGTGAAAAAGAAAAATGAAAAGAAGGGGTTGAGTGGCCTTTTAAACTCAAGACCAGTTCTTCAGCGATCATCCATAATGTATTGTTTTGTTTTCCTACCCCAAATTGTGAAATTATAATAGTACTTTATTATTACAATTTATTACCATTTTGCCATATCTACAATATTATGATATAGTATCTTTTTATGAAGAAATTAACTAAATGTATCAATTGGTTCCTCTGAAACCTAAATAGTGAATAAAGTTCTATCTACAATGAGAGGAATCATATTTTTATTATACATATATTATTAATTTATCTGAATTTGTTTTGGATATTAATGACAGTTTACTCATATACATCATAATAATACAATGTATGTTTGTGGGGTTTTTTTGTATTTTAACTGAATTCATTGATGAACTAGGGAGTAGTCCCTATTCTGGTAATTTCCTTATATTATATATTTTATATTATATAATTTCTTTAATGTTCCCTTAATGTGAGGTAGCTTGTGACCAGTTGCCTGAGAAACTGGATGCTCATTCCTCTTTACTTCCTATTGGTTCCCTAGCTCCATCACAGCTTGTGAACTAAAATGTAACATGAAAAAGTAAAGATCCCCAATAAAGTGTTGAGGCAGCCCCTAAAATACATGTAAAATATGATAACAATCCTGCTTTAGACCTCAGTTTCCTGAATGCCATTGAGGGTTTGGCTCCTACTGGAACCTAGGACCTGACGATTCCATCTACTGCCATCTACTGCCATACATTTTTTAATGAAATCGACTGGCCAGCACTGCAGGGTGGCAAAGCTGGGCCTTCATTCCCAGTTAATACTGAAGTAGAATTTGAATGAATCCCTGTGTTCTTGTGTGTTGAAAAATCCCCACTCAGCAGACAGTAGCAGCTCAAAGAAGAAGAGAAGTCAGAGGTTCCATTTAGCAGAGCAAGATATGAGTGACTGCCACATATATTTATGTCATTTTGCTGCAGTTGCTGGTTTAATAAACTACACTGCAAGGAGTATTACTTATTTTCCAGGGCTTACCCTTTGTGAATGCAGATTGGAAGAACAGTCCCCAGTAATTTCATATGCCAGAGAGATACCAACACCATCTCCTCTATAAAGCTGAGAGCACCATCTGCTCTTAAACTATGCCATGAACATTAATATCTTCCAAGGGTGCCATCTTCCCTAAAACAAAAGCGTGAGCATCAACATCAGCTCTGAATAAAGTTAAATATATTTTTCAGTTGGTACCAGGAAAACTTAATATCTCAAAATTATCATGGTCTTACATAAAAAAAGACTCCATAAATAGATAACTGATTATTCATTTTGCAGTATGTGTTTGTATAGAAACCTGCTCAGCATTTGTCTTCAAAGCACTCATATAGGAGATAAAATGGCTAACCAACATCCCTAAACTAGCTTTAATGATAAGCAGGAATCCTGCAGTTTAGTGTCTTACTTATGCTACCAAGGACTAGGTAATATGTTAATGGTGAGATTAATCCAATAATACCCCTAAGGACTAGGTAATATGTTAATGGTGAGATTAATCCAATAATACCCCTAATGTAATCTATTTAATTTAAAATAATCAGTTACTCTGTGTATGTCATAGATCAGAGTGAATGGTATTGTTCTGTGTCAGAGGAAGTCGCTTATTTTGTGTGGTGATTTTATGATCCTGAGAAGCTTAACAACCTGGTAGCCCTGAAATTTCTTGCTGAGATTTCTGATCTTACTCTTTTTAGCCTTAAAGGAGAAGGAAAGGTTAAAACTTAAGTAAGCCTTATCAGAAAGGTCCATCTTAATATACCAGTAAACCCCCAAAGTAATGTTGCTCTGAGTCCCCTGTCAAAAGAAACACAGCATTTCTTTCCTTCTATTGTGTACACATGGGCTTCTGTATCAGACTTCCTGCCTTCAGCTTAAACCTCATTGCCCTGGGCAAGAGCATGCTCAGTTTGCTCCTCTCCCCCCACCCCTCCCTTCTCTGCTGTAATCTGAGCCCAGAGCAGGGAGAGACTCAGGCAGGAAGTGATGTCACACCACATTAATACTGCAGCTCCTATCCTAAACAAACAGAGAGTTTCTAGAGCTTTTTACTCAGGTATGGTAAAACATTCTACAGAATAAATATAGCATTCTAGCTTGCACTATTGCAGCTAATCTATTGGCAATAAAATGTCTCCGTAGCTTTCCTTCTCCTTTAATAGGAGTTTTAAAATATTTACTGATTGGTACTTTCATGGGTATGGGAAAGGATTAAAGTCACCATTATACTTCTTCCAGACTCCTTCCTACTACTTGTTTCTCAGCGAAAGTTCATTCATACTGCAGTCCACAATCATGCCAATTGGATTATAACACAATAGCTGCTGTATTTACCACGCTGAGGAGGCAAAAGTGCAGCCAAGCCTGTATTAGAACAAATTAACCAAAGCCATTAAGCCTAATGGAGTATGCAAGGGCAAAAAGGTCAGCCATTATTCTGACCTCTAACCTTGCTTTAAGCAACTGTGTCTTTATTCATTGATGCCTGCAGCAGTTCCTGTTCTTGTTAATTTATTGACAGGGTATGCTGCCTGAATGTTTACTACATGCTGTAGAATAGTAGCCTGTCTCAGAGCGTGGCAAACACTCTGCAATTAGAAAGAATTGCTTATGATAACAAAACAACTTCTATGCTAATGTATCCCTGATGAGACCACCGTATTATTTTTTACTAACATTTGATAAATGATCAGTAAAAATGAAAGGATGACTAAACACTATTGATGTAACATTGTTGGAAAAAAGTTTTGCCATCTCTGTGGCTGTTCATCTGCATCATGGTATACATATGTAGTGGGAAACCATTACACCGGACAATGCCACCAGGAAACTAAAAACCAGTTGCTCCAGTCCTATTCATAACTAACAAGGAAACACATCTTGCTCAGATTTATTTCAAGTTATACAATATATATTTTTTATTCCAACCAATGCAACCATTCGATAAAGTTAAAAAAGAAAAGAAAAAGAAAAAGGGAAAGCAATGTATGCCTTGCTTTTTTGAAGCATATCAGCATATATTTGTATCTTCTTTGTTAATATTTTTAGCTAATATTTTATGCCAGACATCTGTGATGTCTCATAACAAGTCCTATTTTTGCAAACAAGATAAATTCTTATTAATTGGCAATCCCCCTTTTAATCAAGATGTTCAAATTCACTCTACTTTCATGTTATATTCCTTATAGCTTAAGCATTTATTTGCTGCCAATGTAGAAGCTATTTCACTGATCAAGTTAAAAATTGAACACTTATAAACTATTTTATCTCCTCTTCACATCTTAACTCAACCACAGAGCACAATAACCTTTCTCGTCCTAGAGCCAAGCAACCATTCTTGAGTATCTGGACCTCAGTGGAACTGATCTACAGAATGTAAGACGTTCGAAAAAAATGAATATGTTAATGATAAAAAAAAGTCATGTGACTGTAAGGATTTGGTTTGGCCAGAAACTTAAATTCATCTGAATGGTTGAATCCCAAACTGAATCTTCAGTTTGGTGCATCCCTGTTATTTTATATGTATTTATGTTCAGTATCTGAAACCTAATAACCTGGGACTTTGTGCTGAAGGGCATGCCTCCTACTTGTAGACCTTTTTGATTTGCAGGATTATTGGTTTAGATTTCCTCAACATATTTCTTTCTCAAATATAATTTAAAAAGGACCTATTGGATTTATTCAGCCCCTATTTCATGATGAATTGCATTTTTTAATGTCATGTTGATTGCATGATCTCGGTTCCCCTCACACTACTGATTGGACATTAACTGGCTAGTTTTGTGCACTTCATCATCTGAAAGGGGTTATTCACCGTTTAGTATAATGTAGAGAGTGATATTCTGAGACAAATTGCAGTTGGTTTTCATTTTGTATTCATTGTGGTTTTTGAGTTATTTAGCTTTTATTCAGCAGCTCTCCAGTTTGGAATATCAGCAATGGCCCAAATTACCCTAGCAACCATGAATTGATTTGAATAAGTGACTGTAATATAAACTGGAGGGGGCCTGAATAGAATGATGAGTAATAAAAAGTAGTAATAATAGTACATTTTGTAGCCTTACAGAGCATATGATATTTAGATGGGATCAGTGACCCCCATTTTAAAGCTGAAAAGAGGCAGAAGAAGGCAAATCAATTAAAAACTATAAAAAACATTACTCTCTTCTGGGGCCCATCTTTATATGGCTTCCTATTAAGGATAAGTTAAACCAACCAGAATATGATTTTGTTTTCCAACTTGAGCTCTATCCTTTAAAAACGGACCTGTAAAACAACCTGACTCCATTGCCAGTTGTAAATCAACCAGAATTCAAGTGTTTGTGTTGGTTTGTGGTGCTGAAATCACTGAGAAAGCAACACTAGTTCACATGAAGTGCTGTACTTTTCTATTTAGGAAAATATCCTTATCATCACACATTTTAGGGGTAACAATTCCTTCCTCAGGTGTAGCTAGTTTGTAAGCGTCGAACAGAGTCACCACAGTAGGACCAGAAGATTGAAATTAATATCTGTTGAAAAAAGAAATGTTTGCTGTGTACCTTTCTGGTTTTTATGTGCTAATGTTATAAATAAGGAAACTTATTTAGATCTGGCAGGAAAAGGAACTTTTAACTAATTTAATTTAAATGACAGGACTGCTCCAGAATATGGAATACATTCAAGGATATTTAAAGAACTGATGTCTAAAATTCTGACATGGTTTCTAGGAGCTTGGGCAATTGATGGCTTAGAAAGCTTGCAAGTTTATAGGAAAAGAAGTTTAAATAGAGATCTTTGGTACTTGAGATAGCAGTAGAAAAAATATTGAAAGAAAATGTAATGTTACCTAAGTGCAAAGACTACATGAAAAAGCAGCATGTACAGTAGTTACTGCTGAAAGATGTCACACTAAAGTAGCTGACCTTTCTGGCTGGGCAATTAACTTGCTATATTAAAGTGATGATGAATATATGTCATCTAGACTAGCAGAGTTTAAGATACTTTTTAGCACAAAAGAAACTTAAAATAACTGAAGCTGGGTTCACACAGGCAGTTAGTGTTGGTAAACGGAATAGCATTTGCTTGTGTATGTTTTATTTGTAATGACCCAACTACACAGCCAAATTGGCTTGGGATGGTGTATGACTAGACATACTGTAAAATCCATTCCACAGACGATCATATTGACAGTTTATACATTAATTTTTAGAAACAGCTAATGATACTCTTGATCTAATCATTGAGGTAACTGACAAATGATCTGGCCAGTTATTTGACATTGGTTCATAAGGCATATATGCCCAAAGATAGAGACTAATACATACCAGTTTAATTTACAAACTGATACATGAATGATCTATGGCATGCCTATAAAAAGTTATTATAATTTATACAGGTACGGGACATGTAACCCAGAATTCTCAGGACCTGGTGTTTTCCAGATAACAGATCTTTCCATAATTTGGATCTTCATACCTTATCGTCTAAAAAATCATGTAAACATTAAATAAATCCAATAGGCTGGTTTTGCTTTCAGTAAAGATCTGGGGGCACATTTACTTATGGTCGAATATCGTGGGTTAATTAACCCTCGATATTCGACTGCCGAATTAAAATCCTTTGACTTTGAATAAGTGTTAACAAGCCTATGGGGACCTTCCCCATAGGCTAACATTGGCCTCGGTGGGTTTTAGGTGGCGAACTATGGGGTCGAAGAAATTTTTAAAGAGACAGTACTTAGATTATCGAATGGTCGAATATTCAAACGATTTTTAGTTTGAAACGTTCGATTCGAAGTCGAAGGTCATAGTCGAAGTAGCCAAAAAAAAACATTCGAAAATCACATTTTTTTTCCTCTATTTTCCTCTATTCCTTCACTCGAGCTTAGTGAATGGGCCCCTAAGTATATCTTTGATGGGATAAAGTAGAGGGTATTGTTTTATTACAGAGAAAAAAGGAAATCGGCAGCTTATTGGCCCATGTATGCCCCCCCCCCCAGATGGGCTTCCCCAATTGAGATCTGGCCCTCTCGATTGGATGGGACTAAAAATTCTGTTGGATCGCGGCCGCATCTGTTCGTTGATGCAGTCCCGTGATCCGACCGCCCGTTACTATTCGTTAGGATCAGATCGTTGGGCCTTAGGGCCCACCATCGGATCAGCCCGATATTGCCCCCATATCGGGTAGAGATCCACTCATTTGGCGACATCGCCAAATGAGCGGATCTCTCCGTGTATGGCCACCTTTACTTGGATAAAATGTCGTCAATGGAAGTGTCATTCCTTAATTCAGAGCTTTCTAGATAACGTGTTTCTGGATAACGGATCCCTTACCTGTACTATATGAAGAAAGCATATAGATTAGGGATGAAACCTGTTCTGTTGATTATGAGGGAGTTATGGTCTGTTTATATGAACTGAATTGAATTAAATGAAAGATGGTTACAGAAATAAACAAATACACAAAAATGTTGAATACAAAATGTAAAGCTGCTTCTGTGGAGACTTGGAGACACTATACAAGTTAATCATTGCATAAGCTTAATAACACTGAACAAGGGCTGTGCCATAATTTCAAAGTATCGGGTTTTTCTCATCTCATATGTTCCCTGTAGGTTTGATCAATCTTAATGTGCATCAACCCGGAGGCAAATCACAGCACCACGCACATACTGATCACTTGAAAGGGAGATGGTTGGGTTCTATAGTTCTATGTGACATTAAATGACAGCATACACAATATAATCTATTCCAGGAAGAGTGAAAATCGTTTCTGGCAACCATGGATGATGAAAGGGAGGAAAATGAACTTCAAATAACCTGAAAGGTGGCTAGCAATACAGCAATGCAGTAGAAAGACCAGCAAGATATTATTTGCTTGTGTAAGAGGATATATTGAAAGCAGAGAAACAGAGATTCAAGTGTCACTGTAGACTGCCTGTCAAATGCTATCCACAATGTTTTTTTTTTCTCTTTCAGCATCAAAGCAGAGAAAGTGACAAAAGGGGCAGCACTACTGTGTTCCAAAACTACTTATTATAACAAGAATAGGAAATATTTATGTGCTCAAAGGGATTTACATGTCTTCTATAAACCAAATCCCTGCTTCTTAACCTAGGGAACCCAAGGTTAAGAAACTGTGTAGTCAGGGGCAGATTTAGCAACATTTGACTTTTTACCTCAATTTGAGTTTTCTTGCAGCACAAATCGTGAATTTCTGAACCTCCAATCTTCAAGATTTATTATGTGCAAACAACTCAAGTATAAAAGCTGGCGAGTTCATGTAGTGTTCTTATATTTGCAAAATTTAAGATATTGAATCTTGACTTTTTGAGATAAATTTTAAGATTAATTTGAAATATGACTCATTTATAATGATGTGTAGAATGTGATTTCGCTACCCTTGAGTTTTCACATTTTTACAAGTTTTTAAAATTCAAGTTTTTTTAAGAACAAACAATATTTGAGTTTCTGTGTTCTTTCAAGTTAGAAAAAAACCCGAAAAAATGGTTTTCTGATAAAATAGCTTCCCAATGAAGATAAAAAATGGGATTGTTTATGAAACATAACCCTGTTTTAATTCCATAATATAGTTCAAATAGTACTTTGTAAAAAAAACTATTTTGTCTTTGTTCTTGTCGATAAAGTACAGTGCTTTGGAATAAAATATATACCACCCTCTGTATATTGAGTCCTGGGGATGGCAACTGCTAAATTCCCCTTAAATAAACATCACTTAAAACACAGTATTTTAAAGGGCAACTAAAGCCAAAAATATTAATAGACATGAACACTGTGGGGAAATGTAAGTTAATTGATTATATTCTAATTTTTGGTTTGTGGGTGCTATAATAAAGGCATATGTTTAGGGAAAATGTAAAATCTATATTATATTCTAATTTTTGGTTTGTGGGTGCTATAATAAAGGCATATGTTGAGGGAAAATGTAAAATCTATATTCTACAATGTTACTTAATACACCAATAAAGAGAACGTCTTAATTTATGTATTTTTAGGGAACTAATATATGTTGGGCTGTCATTTTGCAGTTTGGAACACCTTCTTACAGCCACATGTACTCCATTTTGCACCTCTAAAATAGTGTACTAGTGAGTGGCTTGCGAAAAGACACCCCTGTCCTCCAACTTTTATCTGGCACAAAATCTTTACAGAGATTTGTATTTTGCTGGAGAACTGGGGAAAATACACACTGTTTTCACATTGTTGCACATTGTGTCCTTTTGATAAATGAGCCCTCATTTCCTACCGTGTAATATACAATGGCTTTTTAACACTTTCCTGGCAAAATAAATACATAAAATAAGTATTTATCACAAGTCTGCCAGAAATACCAGAATCAAAGATGTTTTTGTATACTGGGCTCCAAACTGAGAAGAGTTATTCGATCCAATAAAAGGTTGAATGTCAATTTAAGGTATTGTTTTGGAATCATTGTAATTTGTATAAGACTGGGTTTATTTGTAGATGAGATTTATTCTTTAGAATGTTATTTTCATTATCATTTTACTTTCTAACACATACTTTTTAATTTAATGATGAGTTCTGCTTGTTTCCATAGGAACTTGCAAGAAATCTGTCTTCTTTGCTAGCAGGTATGCTATCTATTTGCAAATGTATTACAAAAGGTGTGTTTGCCACTATCAAGAACATGTGTTGTTTGTTTAGCAAAATAAGACTATTATTAAGCACTATGATGAGATTATCTTTCACAATTAGACATTCGTTTTAGCTTTGTTCTGATAAAAAAAAAAAACAATTTGTGCATTGCCATGTTTATTTAACACAATTCGGTTGATTTCAATAAAAGTTACAGTCACAAGCTGGTAAGATGGTGTCATCATTTGGGCAATGTATACTGGTGTAAAGGGGTGTTAAATTATTGATACAGTATATATAGAGAGGGGAAAAAGAGAGAGATAACACCCATGTTTGTCCTCTGGTTGACTCAAGGTGCCATATATACCCATATCTGATGAAGCAGTTTGGGTAATTAACAACTATTCTGCCCAACAATATAGTAAGTCTTGCACCCTGGAGGTCACCTTCCACGTGCTATCCTGCTCAAACAGAAAATATTCAGTGATGTAGGTGAGTGTATTGGGAGTTGACAGATATGTAACTGACTGAAAAAAAAGCTACCTCTCCTTCATACTTCATATACAACAACAATGTTTTTCACTGAACATGAACTGTAATATTTAATACCTGCAGCTCTTTCCCAAAAGATATTTCCTATATGAGAAATTTGACTAATTTATCTTGTTTCCACTTACAGAACAATGTTCCACTTAGCAATCACTGCAATGGGCTTTAATTACCCATTGTTACACTTCGGTGTTCCGGAAAACATTTTGCAGACTAAATCATGCCATTAATTGGATATGGACAGTTTCTCCAAATGAATACACTCTTACTGAGTTTCTGATGTGACCTGTCCTCTTTATAAAAGCACATTGAACTGGGTATGTCGGAAGTACTTCTAAACTTCTAAACTTCAGTGGAAGAATGTTGCCTAAACACCATTTGATTTCCTTATCTCTTCTTGCTTTTCAAGACAGATTGAAGTTCTTCTCTTTTCTTCATTTACACAATTTTTTTTAAAAAATTCCATCATAATTAAGGATGGCCGCTAAATAGGATATGTCTCAACATTCACACCTATACAAATGTTAATTAGCGTCCACACTGGAAAATCACTCAACTTTGCCAGCAAAAGGTTTTCAACCAAGTATTAGAAATTAACATTGTTTTTGAGCCCCTGAAATTAAGTGATTGTGTTAAAAAAGGCTTTAGTTCCTCACATTTTGTGCAAACTTTTTGTTCAACCCACTGAATTAAAGCTGAAAGTCTGCAATTCAACTGCATCTGAGTTGTTTCAAGTAACATTCTTTGTGGTAATGTACAGAACCAAAATTAGAAAAAATTTGTGGTGAGCCCAAACTTTCTTTTTTTTGTTGTAACATGTATGTATATGGAAGATCTGAAAATGTGATGATCAACGCTGATCAGATACTGTAGTTGACTTAAATTGCACCTTTGAATAAAGTCGTATAACATTAGTAGCACAAACATTAGCATATCACAAGCAAAGCATCTCTTTGAGTATAAAGCATAAACGTCTCACACATATTAATTGACAACAATTTACACATTTTTTCTCTTTCAGCATGGTAGAAAACTAAGAAAATGTATTTTCTGTTTTCTCTGCAGCTCTGCAGTACTTTTAAGCAGTATATAGTATTTAGCACTATATACTGGTTATTTTTGTAAATGAGATTACAAGAAGGTTTTTAATTAAAGGGCTACATAAACTTCATTTTTGTTTTACCTTTTTTTAGATGTGCAATGAAAATATTAAGAACTTAATAATACAATATTTCCATAGCTGCTGTGAAGGGCTACTGGCCACAGCCTTGCTTTCTAGCCGTGTCACTTTTAATTGTTATAAGAATAGAAAGAATAAAATATGGTTATTGTGTTCCAGTGTATTATACTTTTTAAATACAAAAGGAATGTGCTTTAAAATATGTGTTACAGGTTGATTTATTGAATATTTCTGCAAAAACCTTACTAGTCCAGCATATCTGTTCCACTTCCTGCTGCCTCTTTTCCCAGGCTGGGCAGGGAAGATGGCTCAGCACACTGCACTGTAGGATAGGAACAAGTCAGAAACTAGGTGAACTGATAGAATTGAAATCTGTCTTTGCTTGTGTGGCTACATGGCTGTAATTGGCTAACCCACTTCTACTGTGCTTCTGACAGGGTCCTGAAGAAAACACCTACCCCTCATTTGAAACATGGACAGGGACCTTAGCAGTTCTGTGAGGAGCTCCAATGAGGGGGCCATTTTAAAGACAATTTATAATTTTTAGTCCAGAGTGAAACCAGAACCATATATTATTCATTCTTTCCTACAAGATTAGGGAGATTTTCAGCTATGCTATAAGAATTTATTGTGTACTGTTGTATATACAACACAAGTGCATACCCTTAATATCAATTATTATTCAATCTTTATAATAATAATACAATTATAATAAACATTAGCCTGTATGTTTATGTATTTCAGACATGTTTATTACACATAAGTGCCTCATGGAAGGTAATTTATATTATAAGTGTTCTTCCTGATCACCAGTACCTATGTGTGTGGAGAACCAGAACAGTTCCAATGGTGGGCATGCTATGTCAGCTGTGGCAAATAGCAGCCTACCATGCAGAACTTTTGGTAAATCCCTATAAATGCTTAAGGACAGGTACATCTGTACTCAGCTACTCAGAACTATTGGCAGCTCAACTCCCATAAGGCACTAAATTTCCCCCTAGTACCCAGCAGTAATGCCTTGGAATGTCTAACCTTTAGGTTTACCAAAGTCAGTGGCCATCATCTCTCAACACTGAAGAGTATGATTATGACCTATATGACAATCCATACTAGAAGTAATGAATACCGATTTAGAGCCAATTTACAATCTAAAATAAGGAAAAAACAAAGACAATTTTTATGTTGGTAATGTAGTCAATTCTACATTTTTTAGTATATAGTGGGCAGTAAAATGGTATAGAAACCAAAAAGATATATCTTGTTCTTATTAGAGATGCACCAAATCCACTATTTTGGATTTAGCCGAACCCCCGAATCCTAATTTATATAGGCAAATTAGGGGTGGGAAGGTGAAAACATTTTTTACTTGTTTTGTGACAAAAAGTCACACCATTCCCCAACCCTAATTTGCATATGCAAATTAGTATTTAGTTCGGCCGGGCAGAAGGGTTTGGCCAAATCCTGCTGATAAAGGCAGAATCCTGGCCGAATCCCGAACCGAATCCTGGATCCGGTGCATCCCTATTTCTTATAAGCGTTTCAGACATTGAGTGCAGCCTAACCCAAGCACTGCTAAAGCAAGAGGGATGAGCAGTGATGGACCTGGTTCTACCACTATTTTACCATCCCATCAAACATATATTGTGTGTGGAGAAAGCTGATAATTCTTCATTCATCCCAGTTTGAGGGCTACTAAAGAAATGACTATGAGGCCTGGCAACAAATAGTTACATCAGTTATACTCAAAGAAATTGTTCAAGTGGTTTCTGTTTTATTTTTATTTTGGTGGTAAACAAAATTAATTTTGAGTTATTTAGCAATATTGCTTATAAACATTTATTTTAAAACAGAGCCACATGTCGTTTGGGTGATTCCAGTCAGTACTAGATTGTTGATTTCTTTTCTTCATAAACAGTTACAGTCAATGTCTAATCGCTTAATAAAACAAACACAGATAAACCACGGGGATACTGATATTGCGTGATTATTTTCGGGAACTTGTAAAAAGTGCTTTAATAAAATATGCTAATGTGTATTGTTAATGACACTAATGTATCTTTAATTAGATGACAATTAATAACGCATAATTTCAGAATTACACAAAACAAATGAGTCACACTAAATGATGTTTGCCAATTTTTTCTATGCTAATTGTTTTGTTCTCACGCTTACAACTGAAACATCAATTTTTGATACTTTATTTTGCAGATTTATATCCATATATCACTAAAATATGTATTTTTATAGTATGTCCTGTCCAACCAAATCCAATCAAAAACAAGGAGTCATTTGTACTCACCTATTTTCAATATATTAAAGGAGAAATAAAGCTTGACTAAAGAAGTAGGTTAAAAATGTTGTACATTATTTTCAATATGGTGATCCCCTGTGACAGGTTTGAAATCTGGGTCATTGCTGCTATTGAGAAGCTGAAACTTTAGGCTGATGCAATAAGGTCATTATATAAAATATGAAATTTTTAGCCATATTAATTTTTAGGGTTCAGATCTCCTTTAAGAACATACTGTATATCAGTATATTAAAGACATTGAGATATTTTGTGCATTTGCCTACCAAAAATGTCCCTTCCCTTTAAACAAAACATGGATGATTTTTTTGTCCATATATTGCAATATTTTCAAGCTGGCCAACTACATCATCCCTAATTCTTTCCCAAAGCTGGCCATAGACGTGCAGATATAGCCTTATGTTGGACAAACAATAGAAAGGTGCAATCTACCACTAACCATTCAGATTAAATAAAGTGGTAAAAAGAACAAATTAGATGAAGTTATGGCCATTAATTGACAGTCAGCAGTCGTATGAAAGTTATAACCGACAAAAAGTAGTGACAGTCACCCATTGATACCGATTGATATATGCAGAGATATTATTAGCGGGATGATCCACACGCGGTCAGAAAATCATTTGAGATGAAGATTCTTACGACTTCATCTTTGCGTCTATGGCCATTAAAGCCATCCCTGGTCTGGCCTACACTGACTTCATTAAGAGTTTTACTGCTTCAGTATACATTTTACACAGGGACTAAGTTTTATCTGCAACTTCCTTGCTTTCAAGGTAAAAACTCCAAAATGGTTCTAAACCATCCAATATTTGTGTGCTGGCATATTACATGCGTAAACATGTATACATGTTTATGGTATTAGTGGATAAAGAAATAAATGGGTCACATCTGTCTTCTTCTCTGGTCCATTCTTCTTTGCTGCAACCAAAGGTTGGCACGCAGTGCTTATACATGTTGAGTGCAGAAGGTATTCCTCTGTCAGGTGTGCATGCTTGACTTTTGCAGTGGAACTCCCCTGTCTGGCTCTTTTGTTTTGACAAAAAAATGCTTTGGCAACAACAAAATATTATGTACGTTTTGAGGAATTGCTCCACTGTGAAAGGAGATAAACAAAATCAAGAGGGAAATTAAGCAAGCTTCAGCATCCCAGATTTATTTCTCAGACAATTAGGGGCACATTTACTAAGGGTCGAATATCGAGGGTTAATTAACCCTCGATATTCGACCATCCATGTAAAATCCTTCAACTTCGAATATCGAAGTCGAAGGATTTACCGCATTTAGTTCGATCGAACGATTGAAGAATTAAATCCTTCGAATTGAACGATTCAAAGGATTTTAATCCATTGATCGAACGATTTTCCTTTGATCAGAAATTGCTAGGAAAGCTTATTGGGAAGGTCCCCATAGGCTAACATTGGTGCTCGGTAGGTTTTAGTTGGCAAAGTAGGTAGTCGAAGTTTTTTTTTAAAGAGACAGTACTATAACTATCGAATAGTTGAATAGTCGAACAATTTTTAGTTTGAATCATTCGATTTGATGTCGAAATCGTAGTCGAAGGTCGAAGTAGCCAATTCGATGGTCGAAGTAGCCAAAAAAAAACCCTTCAAATTCGAAGTTTTTTTCATTCGAATTCTTCACTCGAGCTTAGTAAATATGCCCCTTAATCTTAAACATTCATACTGCTATTGGGACAACTTTGCTTCTGAGGGATACAGCATTCACTTTTGATGAACCAATTTTTATCACTGCAGCAAAAACTTCACACATTTAATTATATCATTTCAAGAAACGCTGTCCCAAAGACAGGGAACGCCTAACACCATCAAGCATGAGCAAGCGGAAATATTTTGCTTCGAATTTGAAATATTTGATTAAAATGGAGTCTATAGGAGGTGCCCTTCCCATAATTCAGATAATGGGGTTTCAGATAATGAATCCCATACCTGTATTTTATGCTATCACAGATATCAAAGATTAGATCACACGTATTATCACAACTTCATTTCCACTGTGGGTAACGACAGACATTAAGGAGGTGGATAAAACAAGTGGGTCTTTGCACCAATATTACAGTAACCATACAATTTAGTGATTTCTTGAAAAAAAAAAATAACGAGCATTAAAAATCATTTCTAGAGGCCACAAATAATAAACCAGGTTGTTACTAACCTAAACAAAATCAGGCTAGGTTTTGTAATAATTCCTCTTGTCAATGAACCTTATTTATACCAACCTGTTTTTCCCATCCTCATAGAGCACCATCATCCTCTCTCACTTATATATAATGGCAAATGGTATACAAGAATCTTCATATTAAACTTAGACCCTGTGGTGTATTTATCCCTTTTCACTGTTTTTGGCCATTTTTTTATATTATTTCTTAAAATGCCTTTTCAAAATTCTTATGACTCTATGTTTATAAAATGTTTCCCAAACTGAAATTAATAGAATTTTAAAACATGTTATTGTTCAGCTCATCTCCGTTTTAGACTGGCCAATGACCACTAAAAACATGTAATAAATGGAGTAAAGTTTGCACCCTATCACCCAGTAAATTGTCATTCATATGTTTACATAAAAATGCAATATACTGTACCTTTGATAAAAACCCTATGTTTGCATTGTAATTTGTCTCTGCTTTTATATACAGCATTTCTGATCAGCACTTTGTGGTGTAAGGCATGTTACAGTGCAGTACAGGTGAGGGGATTAACTAGAACAATACCCAATGGTTCTACTTGAGAGTGCCTGCCATTTAATAACAGAAAATTGTCTTTCTTTGGAAGATCAACTTGTATTTCTTGACGTGGTCTAAGAGAGAGTTTGAGAAACAATTTTACTAAGCTGTATTGCCAGAGGAAAATTAATTATTCCTTTAGCCCTGGTCTCTGCCCCAAACCACACAGCCCCTCATCAAAAAGGGGCAGGTAGAAATCCACTTTGGTGGGTTGCTTTAAAGCGGTGGATCACCTTCAAGTTAGCTTTCAGTATGTTACAGAATACCCTGTACCTAGCAACTTGCAGTCGGTTTTCATTATTTATTTTGAAATTTATAGTTTTTATAATTTATATAATATAAGTCTCTTTCCAGATTTCTAAAGGGGACACTGACTCAGGCAGCCAAAAACAATTGCAGTTCAGCAATATTTTGGTGGAGTGCTGAGACTTGTTTTTTGTGTACTTTAAACTTCTAACACTCCTTGCAAATAACAACATACATACAGGCTGGGAGAAACTATATTTAAATCATATTTTACATAATAATAAAATTAATTGAAAGTAAATTAAAAGTAATTGTAAAATTACATTTTCCTGCATTATGCGGTGAGGAACTGGCATAGACAGTGAGAAATAATATATGTTAGATAAGTTGCAAGAAAATTAGCAATTATCCTTTCATGCTGATTTTATTATTACCATTCACCACAGGTTGAACATTTGTAATACAGTACTCTCCTCTCTCTCTCTTTTTCAATCATATATTGAATATTACTTAATCACCGGCATCCAACTGTCTGGCATAAAACACAGTTATTAAAAAGTGTGTGAAAGGAGCTCTTTCTGATAATAGGCGGTATAGCTGTGATTTAAGCCGTGCTCTTTTTATTCACTCTTAATATATGATTATACTGTAAATCTGTAGAATTGTCACCATTATGTAATGCTTGTAAACTGCAGTTTATCAAGTAAATATAGGTATGGAATCTTTTATCTGAAAACCTGATATCCAGAAAGCTCAGAATTACAGGAAAGCCATATCCCATAAACTCTATTTTCGAGCAAATAATTTTGTTTTTGTGATTGATTTCTTTTTTCTCTGTAATAATAAAATAGTACCTTGTACTTTAAAGGGATACTGTCATGGGAAAAAATTTTTTTCAAAATGAATCAGTTAATAGTGCTGCCCCAGCAGAATTCTGCACTGAAATCCATTTCTCAAAAGAGCAAACAGATTTTTTTATATTCATTCTTTGAAATCTGACATGGGGCTAGACATATTGTCAATTTCCCAGCTGCCCCAAGTCATGTGACTTGTGCTCTTTACTGCTGTACTGCAAGTTGGAGTGATATCACCCCCTCCCTTCCCCCCCCCCAGCAGCCAAACAAAAGAACAATGGGAAGGTAACCAGATAGCAGCTCCCTGACACAAGATAACAACTGCCTGGTAGATCTAAAAACAACACTCAATAGTAAAAACCCATGTCCCACTGAGACACATTCAGTTACATTGAGAAGGAAAAACAGCAGCCTGCCAGAAAGCATTTCTCTCCTAAAGGCAGGCACAAGTCACATGACCACAGGTAGCTGGGAAATTGACAAAATGTCTAGCCCCATGTCAGATTTCAAAATCGAATATAAAAAAATCTGTTTGCTCTTTTGAGAAATGGATTTCAGTGCAGAATTCTGCTGAAGCGGCACTATTAACTGATGCGTTTTGAAAAAAACATGTTTTCTGGTGACAGGATCCCTTTAAAGTAACTAAGGTGCATGCATCTATTTGGATGGCAAAACAATCCTATTGGGTTTATTAAATGTTTTAAAATAAACTTGAGTTATGGTGATCCAAATTACAGAAATACTTCTTATCTGGAATATCACAGGTCCCAAGCATTTAGGACAATACATTCTTCACCAGTAGCTGTAGCAACTTTGTAAAAATTTGCATGTAGTAAATTTGCTGAACTAGAATAGCTCATGTACGTGATAAATCCTATCACAAAAATAAATGGGAAGTAACCCTCAGCATTTTGCAACTCGTGTTTATTGAATGTAGCCTGTAGGAATGTTCAGAAGTTCAGAATGACTTATTTCCATGAGGGCATTGCTGCTGTAACCCTGCAGTAAATCATTGCATTTAAATTAAACACTGTTATGAGCCTGTAAACAAAAGAACAAATGGCAAGCACCAATAGTGTCGGTTATAAAAAATATTTAAAAAATTGTATTCATTAAAATACTACTCGCAACTGTAAAAGAGCATATCAAACATCATGAAGCTACTTCCAGTCAGTAGGTACCAGGAAATGTCTTTACAAATATTGCATAATGTTTATTTAACACCAATCAGAAGATACAAAATGGGATATCTGCCCTCTGACAATTGCCTTAGGTGCCAGTCCCCCAAGGCTGATTTATTACATAGTCTGTGGTCTTGCCCCTTCCTACAGACCTTCTGGATGGAGGTTGCTACCTACGGTGCTCAGATGACTGGTAAACCCATTCAAGCACAATTGGAATGGGCAATGTTCAGTGATGTAACTGC
Organism: Xenopus laevis; assembly: GCF_017654675.1. Lineage (NCBI taxonomy): Eukaryota > Metazoa > Chordata > Amphibia > Anura > Pipidae > Xenopus > Xenopus laevis. The sequence continues at coordinate 79,835,380 of NC_054379.1, forward strand.
ATTCACACGTCTATCAAAGTCTGACAAAAATTTTATGGGGAAACTAGCAGCTGCAGCCCAGAAAACGATTCTGCAACAATGGCTCAATACTGATTCGCCCACCATGGCAGTAGTAAAACAAAAATTACACTTCATCTTTCACATGGATTGGTTGGAAACCACGATAAAAAAAGAACAGAATACTGATAAATTTTTTGCGACATGGTCGACATATATTGCATCTTTACCACTATTACTTAGACACCTTACAATACACACATTCCGTTATACAACATGGTACGATACAGCGATGCTTACGGAACATCCGATGGTTCTGGAGTCGTCCCAATATCTCAGAGACCAGCGACTAGATCACCGACACTTAAGTCGAACGCCCCCAGGAGCTCATCTCACCAACACTCATCGAACCCTATATAGGGATTTTTCTTGTCTTTCTTAGTCCTTTGTCTGAGCTATTAGTTTAATTTGTTATAACTGTTCTTGATATATTATGTCTACTGCTTCTACATGATGTTACAACACTAACAAAAAAAAAACAAAAAAAATTTTTTTTTTTTTTTTTTTTCCCCTTGATCTTGACTTTGTAACTATTATGTGATGATCCTTTAATAAAAACAAGTTTTAAAAAAAAAAAAGAGCATATCAGGCAAATAGCCTTTTCCCTGGTGTGCAGGAAACAAGCTGCTAGATCTGGTTACATTGCATGTGGATATTAATTAGCATACTTATGAGCATTCATCTTGAGTCCAGCAAATGTTACATAGTTACATAGTTAAATCGGGTTGAAAAAAGACAAAGTCCATCAAGTTCAACCCCTCCAAATGAAAACCCAGCATCCATACACACACCCCTCTCTACTTTTACATAAATTAAATATACCCATATCTATACTAACTATAGAGCTTAGTATCACAATAGCCTTTGATATTATGTCTGTCCAAAAAATCATCCGAGCCATTCTTAAAGCATTAACTGAATCAGCCATCACAACATCACCCGGCAGTGCATTCCACAACCTCACTGTCCTGACTGTGAAGAACCCCCTACGTTGCTTCAAATGAAAGTTCTTTTCTTCTAGTCTAAAGGGGTGGCCTCTGGTACAGTGATCCACTTTATGGGTAAAAAGGTCCCCTGCCATTTGTCTATAATGTCCTCTAATGTACTTGTAAAGTGTAATCATGTCCCCTCGCAAGCACCTTTTTTCCAGAGAAAACAACCCCAACCTTGACAGTCTACCCTCATAATTTAAGTCTTCCATCCCTCTAACCAATTTAGTTGCACGTCTCTGCACTCTCTCCAGCTCATTTATATCCCTCTTAAGGACTGGAGTCCAAAACTGCACTGCATACTCCAGATGAGGCCTTACCAGGGACCTATAAAGAGGCATAATTATGTTTTCATCTCTTGAGTTAATGCCCTTTTTTATGCAAGACAGAACTTTATTTGCTTTAGTAGCCACAGAATGACACTGCCCAAAATTCGACAACTTGTTATCTACAAAAACCACAAGATCCTTCTCAAATGTAGCCAATATGTAAGCATTTCTACTCCACTGTGCACCTGTACTTTTCAGCCTCTGCGGTCCTTCAGGTCTGTTGGTTAGGGGGCTATTGGTCTATTTAGTAACTGGGGGCCTTGTGCCTCAGAAGGGCTGAGCTGCCAGATTCCTTTAAAGGAGCGCACCACTGCCAGGATTTTAATATAGAGAGTACAGATTTAAACAGTGGGGAATAGTCCAACATCCTCACTTAGACCAGTGAAATGAAAAAATATTCAACTGATAATAATCTGTCACTTTACTGTAATCTTTCGGTATCCATGAAGTACTGGAACAATGACAACTAGGTTGTTGCTGTTAAATAACAGATGGATGAACTATGTGCCAGATATAACACATGTATATATGCTTCTGTTATAATACAGTTCCTTCTGCTGTCATACAGTATCACTTTTCCATAACCTGGGTTACACTTTCTGCCCTCTGTGTTATAATAGGATTGTATACAATCAAAGAATTTCAGACAGGTACTGTGAAATCTACTTGACTTCAAGTACCCTCTTGGAATTAGCTACGATGCCTCACAGTTGATATAATACTGTTTGTCTTTTGGAATTCTATGTCTGAGGTAATATTATTTTAAAATTATTGTAAATTGAATATATGAGGCAAACATTACTTATGAGGACAAGAGACAGATGGGAAAAATATGTGAAATCTGTTAACTATATTACTGTGGGTAACCGGTTAATTCTGTCTTCTTTTAAAATGTATTTTATCTGTATTTCTGTTGCTAATTATCCCACGGCTTTGAAGCTCTTTACTTCTATGAACATTGGCTTTGCCACATCCTGTTAGGAGCATCACAATTGCAGTGTGCTAGTATATTCTATTTTACAATTAATTTGCAGAGGAAGCCAAAACCCCTAGCAGGAGGTTTGAAGTGTTTTATTGATTTAATGTCTTACAATATAAATTAGACAAGTAGGCTAAGGTTGCTAGAGATATTAAAAAGTCAATAAAACATGTCAAACTCAAAACCAGGAAATGTTTTAGTTATAGAACATCTTCACTAAAAGACATTGTGGGGGTAGTAGAGAGACACAGTGAAATGTTGAGCAAGCAACTAAGCACTACAAAGATACAATGAAATATATCGAGCACATTGAGTTGGAAATAAGAAATGTACCATTGAAACTTTTTAAAATCACATGCTGGATTTTTTTTTTCATATTTTACTACTGAATTGTAGAAATGACCTTTGTTTATCTATTCATTGGTGCTTGATTCTAAAGCAAAATAGTTAGATGTTACTTTTTAATTTATCTAGACTCATAAATCCACAATGTAAGCTCAACAGCACAATGTCATGTTTTTAAAATCCCATCAGTCATATTATTATTATTATAATTATTTTGCCCTTTTAAACATTTAGGGGCAGATTTATCAAATACTCTACGAAATTCGACCATCGAAAAGAATCTTCCGACATTCGAATTTGAAGTCGGAGGATTTTATTCATCGTACGATCGTATTCCGATCGTACTTCGAATCGTACGATTCGAACGATTTTATAGTACGATTTTCCTTCGAATATAAAAAACTTAGAAAATTGCTCTGGAAGGTCCCCATAGGTTCACATAGCACTTCGGCAGGTTTAAGTTGGCGATGTATAGAAGTTGAAGTTTTTTTAAAGAGACATGGTCGAATATTCAAACGATTTTTACTTTGAATCGAAGTAAATTCAATGTCATAGTATACTATTCGATCGTCAAAGTATTCCAAAAAAAATTAGAATTTTGAATTTTTTAACTTCGAAAATTCCCTCGAATTCACTTCGACCCTTGATAAATCTGCCCCCTAAAGGTGCAAATGGGAAATATGCAAGACAAGTATGACTTCTTACACATTTTATAGCCTTGCAAACAGGGCTGTGTAAAGTTGAAAGCAAGTCTATGCAATAATGACTACTATAAAATCTATTGTCCTATGGGCTATCTATCTATCATCTATCTTGCCCCATGGGCTTATCAGTTGTGTAGAGCACTCAGATCTTGGCCCACTGTAATACCCACTGTAATATTTTTTTAAAAAATGGCTCAGATACAGAGATCAGCAGTGGTCGAGACAGAGAGTTTCACTGATTGTGGGGCACCATTAACTACTGTATATGAAATTGAGCATGCCATTCTGGTAGGATTTTGCAAAAGGTGAACATCCCTATATATGAAAATATATTACTAGCACAGAGATAATATATTACAGCTGGGTCCCCAGGGCAGATGTTCAATATCTAGCATGCAAGTAAAGGAGATATATATACACCCTTATATAAAACATGTAGAAAAGGAGTACACTGAATGGCATATAGTAGTGACATTACTCTTAGGCGCCTGTACTTCTTTCTGATTGGCCACTGCTGGAGAAACTAAAGAGCATGGGCACCCACTACAATGATTTCAGGAGCATCGAAGATTGAGGCTTTCACATGCGGATGGAGAACCTGGGGTTCATATCTTCTAGATAGTAGTAATTTACAAAACCAATTGTGGGAATAATTTTAGTATTCTAACTACAGGCTGCAAAGCAGACTTTCACCTAGAGAATCTCAACTAAATGTAATTTAACCAATGCTTCAATCACAAATCCACATGCAATTGCAATGATATGGAAAATATTGAGAAAGTGCTACATTATGGATAAAAAATGGAGAATTCAACCCAAATTTGCTGATTGCACACTGTACTTGTAGTCATAAATAAACCCTTAGTTATATTGTAAACTGACCAGAAATAAATGGGTGCACAAAAATTTAAATTAAAAACTACGCTGCGGCATACATACGCCTCTCCAAAACAAACAGATTACAAAAGCAGCCCAGACCTGATTAACCCCTCTGTAGGACTACATGGCAATATAGTAATTCAGCAAGTTGCACCAGGCGAGTAAGGTTCAACTATGTAGATCTTAATCTTCTCCAAAATCACAGGTTTTTATGAGTTATATTGGCAATTGTTTAGGATCGCGTTATTGAATTTTCTTTTTCTTGCCTGTTTAGGATGTGGACTACTACAGTAGTTAGTAAATTTAGGTTTATAGTAGAAAATTCCATCCAACCTACTCACTCTACCCCCTACACCAGCTGCCCATAAAAATAATAAGCAGAGAAAGAGTTCATATAAATAGCAGTGATTACAGTAAATATTTTGGTCACATAAGCAGCACTCCAGGATAATACAATATTTTATGTGAAAATTAAAATACCTGGATAATCTAGTCATAATATACTGTATAGTAGACTTCTGATTGTAGGTTGTAGAAACGGGCTTACTACATATAATTCAGTAACCAGTAAAAATGACAGACTGTTATGTAGAAGTATGCAAAGATAGATCAAGCAGGACTTTTCAACCCTTATACAAATGTAGGTTATTTTTGCCTGCCTCTGCTTTAATCTGCAGATGAAATTAGAGTGCTTTTGTGTATCCCATGCGGTTTAGAGATTTGCTCTTGTGCATTTAATGCTATACTAATATTACTCATTACTCATTTTAAGATATGAAACATTGGGTTTAAATGTTACTTTTGATTTGGATAATATACAACAGAGACACATATATAAATACAAATACAGTGGAAATAAATATGTGTTCTGACACAATATATTATCATGTAATGATTTACTGATTCTTCTGCTCAATCTTTTAAATAGTGGATTGTCTGATGACAACTTTCTAGAAAGCTTACTAAGGGGCAGATTTATCATTACTTGAGATTATAGCTTGTCACACAACTCACTCACTTTCTATTCAGTTAAATTTTTAGATTTTTGACGTCACCATTTGATAAATACACTTCTAAAAATCCCATAGGAATGAATAGAGTGGGTGGGTTATTCTGGATTATTCTATGGTGAGACTATGACTAAGATATCTGTGGTAAGACTAACATAAAGTCACTCAATCTTTGGCTGTCCACCTCCCAGCTGTCCTTGACTCTTACAATGGTCTAACTCAATAATGCCCACCAGCATACAACCAAACTTCAATGATTTTTCTTGCCATACAGTATTTGCCTAGCCTAAACTTTCATTTCTTTCAGGCTGGCCGGTCATTACATTCTTTCCCATCCATAGTGCTCTTATCCCTGTACAATGGTCCTTAGCAGGAGGCATGGCCTAGTGTGCTTGTGCTGGTGGTGTGGTCAACATTGACATAAACACTATTCAGAAATTTTGGCCCTCTAAATTCTTTTAAAGCAGTGAAGAAAAAATTTAAATATTCACTGCTAAATCTTGAATATTTTTTCTATTGCCTTAACCTGTAGCCCATTCCTACAGACGTTGTTGACTGTTTTTTCAATATTATTATGATAATTGATAACAAGATAGACTTTCATGTAAGGTTCAATTGAGATTGGTTCATAAATTTCTCCTGCACAGGTAGGACATTTTGATAACTCACCAATAAAGATTAGTAACCATGACTGGATTTATTGATTGGCCTTAGACAGAATTATAACTATACTGTCATGCTGCACCTGCATTCTAAGAACTCATCATACATTTCCCAGAACTTCCAAAAGGTCTTAATTGCCACAGAACAGCCTTATTTATGTGTGATGGTGGAAGGACACTCACTGTAAAATGAGCTAATGAATAATGATCATGTTACAATGTAAATTAGAAAGTGAATCCACGTAATTAGCTAACTACGAAGTATTTGTGTAGTTGAATTAGGATTAGTTAAACCTGAGGCACTTGATCTTTGTCTCTATTAACATTTTAAGTGTTTTTGTATACTTCTCTATAAACTCAGTGGTGGGACACAATTTGAAAGCTCTGGTACAAACATTAAGGTATGAAGACACCTTACACTTTTTTATTAAACCAAGCTCGACCAAACTACCATCCACCATTTTATCAATTAAATAATTAGAAAAAGTCAGGTCGGGAAAAAGCTCGATAAAGTCAAGGGAAAACCCAAACTGTACTTATTTTTTTCAATTTGACATCCCTGAATGTTTTGGATTATCGGGCAAAAACCAACAATATCAATTGTAAAAGGGACATCTGCCATTAACATCTATTTGACCTCGTTAGGTTTGAGGTATAATAAATCTCTAAAAATGCAAGCTTTTTTTTCCCACAAAAAATTTAATGTTTTGCCCTAAAAAACCTAAACCAGAAAAATTGAGTTTCTGCAAATAAACCCTCTTAATATACTGGAACAAAAGAACCCCGAAAATACTGCTCAGTTTTCTTCCTAACTTTTACTCTTAACCACTTACTAGTTTACACTTGCATAAAATATTCTGGACCTATAAAATCCTAAATAACATATAAAAATCTTGAGGCCACTATAATGTTGCAGAGTAATAAGCAGTTCCAGATGGATAGGATGGTATTCGCCTATAAAGGAAACAAGACATAAATACATGGAATAACTTTAGCAATAGTACAAAGTAGTGCTTACGCTTACGACATTCTTTGCAGCTAGTAATAAAGAATGTTTGACAGGTTAGTGCCTTTAAATGTCATCCTAATTGTTTGATCTGTGTAAAAGCCATTATATTGTTCAGGAATGGTATATTTGCCATTTCCTGGCATAATGAAGCTCTAGACTTAATGAAGCCAAGCGAGAGATGATTATGATTATCACTTGCATTTCATAGCAACAATATGGATGTAAATTAGCACCCATTTAGTAAGCTGCTCTTAAGTTGCAATAGGCACAATTTCCACTATTTTTTTGTTAAAATTGCATCATTTGCAGCTCAGAGCATTAATAATGGTGTTAGCATACAGATTTCTTGGCACAAGTCAGTATCATGTTGCTAGTGCAACCACCGGCTACTGCAAGTTTTTAAGAGCACTTGTAGGGGCAAGGAACTTTTTAATCTGTGCCAATAAGTACTCAATTAAGTCTCCATTTTCGTGCTTGCAATTGTAAAAAAGGCTGTGTAGCTAACACTGTACTCTAGTAAAATACGAGTATCTCTCTTTTGCATTTCATGCAAAAAAAAAAAAATCCAAAAGACTCTCTGAATGGCTAAAAAAAATGTCCAGTGGCTCCTATTGACTTCTATGGGAACTCGATCTGCTTTTACTTGGAGAAGTTTGTATTACAGTTTTTGTGTAGTTTTTGTAATTCATAAATCTCAACTGTTCAGTTCAATAGAAATTTAAAAAAAAAATCTTAGAGGAAAAATATGATTAACATTACTACACAATTTTCTAGAAAGCATTTTACTTTGCTTCTTGGAGCTTTTAAGGATACATAATAAATATGAATTATCTATAGGTCCATTGAACAGAACACAACACTGGATGAGATTTTAATTAGACAGCACATGAAAATGAAAAAATACAACAAAATTGATAAACACACTGCAATGAAACTTGTGGTGTTCAAATTTTAAATTCAGAAATAACTACTAATTAAAAAGAAATTAGAATTTCTTGTTAATTTCTTGTTATTACTGGTCCTTGACTTCAGTGGGAAAATCAAATGCTTGTGGGGAATTAGAATGTGATAATAATTCTTTTTGGCGACCAGTTTAGATTAAATTCATGAGGACGTTTTTAACATGTCTTAAGTCCCTCTATGTTTATCTTTTTGAAAATGAAAAAGTTTTTCCTCCTCTAAAAATTCAAGTTTTCCCCTTTAAAAACGGGACCAGGAAAAAAATCGAGCTTTAATAAATAAGCCTCTAAAAGTATAGAGATCCAAATTACAGAAAGACCCTTATTAGGAAAACCCCAGGTCCAGATAATTCTGGATAACAGGTCCCATACCTGGAATATAAATAAGTATTGGATGAGGGAGTAATAAGGTGGAGCAAGGTGTATTTTCTTGTACTAAAAGAGTAATGGGGGGATGTAATATTGGTCACTAACAGGAAAATCATTCACAATGCAAATTTTTTTTGCCTCTCATGCGACATTAGGATAATGATTGCAAATTGTATAGTAAAAAGTTATACTGTAATCTTAAATAGTGTGCAGTGTATGTTATATAACTTCTTAGTAAAAAAATTTGTTATGTTTGCTCCAAAACATAACACCACCTCCAAGCAGGTCTTGAAGGTTTGCAATGCTCAATTAAGATTCCCAATGCAATAAAAGCCTACGGAAGAATATTACATTGCGACATGCAAATTGTATTACATTTCCCTCTAACTGCTTCTTGTATCTATATGTGCAGACTTCACAATGTCATGCACAGTTTATGTATATTATATGTATACGGATATATATGTATAATATATATATATATATATATATATATATATATATATATATATATATATATATATATATATAGGGCTCAAAGGTCGAGTGTTATAGATTTTTTTTAACCTCGAAATCAAAACTCGAATGGTATCTTATTTAAGAAAAAACTCGAATGGCAAAACCCCAATCGATCAATTTTTCTGGGGAAAAAACACAAGTCACCACTCGAATCAAGTTTTCGGCAGTCTGTTAACCTCTTCAAATGACCTCTGCCATTAACTCCTACATGACCTTGACAGGTTTTAGGTGGTTTGTTTTCACATTCGAGCTGTTTCCAGGGTTGGGGTATAATAAATCTTGAATATTCTAGGTTTTTTTTTTAAACTTGAATCATTTTAGTTTTTTTTTATCCCGAAAATGTGAGTTTTGACCCCAAAAACACCTCAAATATTAGAATTTTCGTGGTAAAAAACTACTTGAACCTTTGGAAATCTGCCCCTTAGTCTTAACTGAGACAATGGCAAGAGTACCAGATACTGTACTACAGGCAGGTAGCTGCTCCGACGACAAACCCAAAGGAGAAAGTATAATGTACACTCAATGCAAATAGATAATGTAGCTAACAAAGAAATCTTATTCAGATCTCCTAGCAGAAGAATGGTCTGATGAAAGAAATAGAGTTTACCACCCTTCTTTGGTTCTGAAACCAGGGGTATGACATGGGGCTGGGTGATGGTGTTGAGGGTGGGATGATGCCATACAGCATGATACATGTTTATATAGGGAATAATTGGCTCTCTTATAAAGTATAAGGATATTAAAGTCACCTTATATTAGTGACTATAAAGGCAAAGTGATTCTATGTAGTTTATGGAACTCTTGTCGGCTTGTAATATCATTATATTCCATAGTCATTTTCCAAGTTTTTTTAATGTAGGTTATAGAATGTTTTTAATGTAGGTTATAGAAGAGAGGTTTTAATGTATCATGTGACAAATGGGGCATCACGAAACACCGGTTATCTATTTTGACATAACTAAGTACTGATTATACTGGGAAAATTAAAAATTAAAGAATATTAGAAGTCTACAAGGTGTATTAGTAATAATTTAATTGACACAATTGTATATCCAATATGGCATTATTGTTCAGGTACATGCTTAGCATCTCCTTGTCTTTAACTTTCTTTTACTATAGATATTATTTATTATGATTTCTTTATCTAGCACAAACTTATTTAACAAAAGTCCAAGGGGCAAATTCCCTAAGCAGCGAGGACAACGCTAATTCACTAAGATGTGAAGTTGCGTCCAGGGCGCCGAAACGCTGGCAAAGTTGCGCTAGCGTTACTTCAGCAAGCAAAGCAAAGTTGCGATAGCGTTGGCTAATTTGCATATGGCGGGAAGTGACGTTGAATGGACGTATATGTTGCAGCAAATACATTACATTACAGAAGCCCAGGGAAACTTAATAAAATAGAGTTGTTATATTGCCCTACACATGTGCCCAGTGTATAGTTGAAGTCATATGTTAGGAAATGTAGGGGGGACCTGGTTATCCAAAAAAAAATTACGATCTTTTGCAGGCTATCACTCAGAAAAAAGGAAAAGACGCCAGTGCTTGGGCCTTGGGCCTTAGAAAAATTTTTCAACAAAAAACCGAGGAAATCTACTCCATTTCACTTCGCCTGGTCTGAGGTCGGAAAATCTGCATCTAAGTGAATTTGTGGAGTTACTTCCGTTCGCCAGAGCAAAAATTTGCTTGGCGGTAGGGTGCGACTCAACGCTAGCATCTATCTCCTTCGCTAGCGAAGTGATGCCTGCCCGTTAGGGAATCGGCGTAGTTATGAAATTACATCATGCTGGCAAATTTTTCGCTAGCGTTAGTCACTTCGCCCTTTAGGGAATCTACCCCCAAGTGATTTAATAAATGCAAAGCAGCAGTATAGGATATGGAGTATTTGTAATTGAATGCACTTTGCTATTAACTGGCACTATTTTTAATTAAGGTCTAACTGTGTATAAATAATGCCGTAATAACTGTGAAAGGTGAGGGGGTTTCAGAGGTGCTGGGAGATCCCTAAAATAATAGAATTGTCTTTCAGGATAGAAATCCCTTGCTAACATCTTATGGATGCAGACAGATCCTTTGTCAGAAGAGGCCTACAGGCTATGCAGCTTGACAGTAATGCGCCATATCATAAAACATGTATTGGCAGCCCCAAGGTAATTTCTGGTGACTTTACAGCATAATAAATGTCTCTCGTAGATATTAACATGAGCTGAAAGCATTTCATATGCCCATGATATAGCTGATCTGTAAAAAAAAATGGCCTGTTGTCAATGCACAGATTCATAAAGAGCAGGCTTGATTAGTGTATTCAGCTAAACATAGTTGACATTCCCAAGTGCCGTTGTATGGCATGTGATTGGTGTTCCATGTTGAGATAAAATAAAGCCTTCCATTCTGTAGCTTAGTCAACAAAACTGTTTAATTACCCCAAGGCCTACCTGCAAACAGCTAATGAAGATGCCTATATATACACAATGACTTTTACATTAATCTTGATTATTTAGTATCTTGTAACCCACATTGGATGGACAAGTAATTCATGCCATAATTTTCCCATGAGTGACCATCTTCCATTCAAGTATATCTCATGCATAAATCTGTTCTTAATAGTTATTGTTCTGAAGCCACACAGCTGAAAACTGGTTGGAGATGTTTGATTATTAAAAAACCTCAGGGAGCCATTTTTTCTTCATGTCCACACTGTTTTCCTTGCAAGCAAGCTATAACATCCAGGGATTTTCCTGATTTTGTGGGGTGATTCAAGCAGAGTGAGAGGCCCCTTGAATTGTACAGTGTAAAAATAAAAACTGGGTAAATAGATAGGTTGTGCAAAATAAAAAATGTTTCTAATATAGTTAGTTAGCCAAAAATGTAATGTATAAAGACTGGAGTGATTTTACTGTATATATAACATGTCAGTCAGATCACTACTTCCTGCTTTTCAGCTCTCTTGGTTTACACTGACTGGTTACCCTGGCTACCAGGCAGTAACCAATCAGAGACTTGAGGGGGGGCACATGGGTCATATCTGTTGCTTTTGAATCTGAGCTGAATACTGAGGATCAATTACAAACTCACTGAACAGAAATGTACCATGTGGCCCCCCTTCAAGTCGCTGACTAACTCAGAGTTATAGAGCTGAAAAGCAGGAAGTTGGATTCTGGTTGTTTTATTAGACATCTGTTCACTCCAGCCTTTATATATTACATTTTTGGCTAACTAACTATATTAGAAACATTTTTTATTTTGCACAGCCTATCTATTTCCACAGTTTTTATTTTCACACTGAACTGTTCCTTTAAATCAAAACAGTTCTGAACCTGTAGATTTAGTCACACCAAATTGATTTAGTAGCCCACTGCACTGTGTATGCAAACAATGATGTCAACCTAGCTAAGTGGAAATTCCATGGCTGGGGATTCATCACCGATAACAGGTATCAATAGTCCTGTGTGTCATTTGCAATTAAATGCTAGTAAGTGACGGTTAAAGGTTTGCCATTAAAATAATTTTTGCAACAGATCCCTACCTATTGTATTGAAAATATTTTATGCATGTGACTTATTTTGAGACACTATGGGGGTTATTTACTAAACTCCAAATGCCAAAAACCTGAAAAAAATCAAATTTTTAGTGAAAAAAAAAACCCACAAATTTTTCGGGATTCATGATATCCCGAGGATAGAAAAAGTCAGAATCCGAAAATCTGGCATCTCAGACCTGCTGAGGTTGCATATAAGTCAATGGGAGAAGTCCCAAAGATATATTGATCTGCGCTGGGTTTCGTGCAATAATCTGAAAAATTTGTAGTTTTCGGGTGGAAAAAAAAAAAAATTTGTACAATACTATTTTTTTATGATTTTTTGGGGTATTTTCCCGCAAACAAAATTCTCGGAAAAGTGTTTTAATAAATAATGCGAAAAAACCTGTGCAGATTTGGTTGAGTTTTTTTTCCAGAAAATATTGAGATAAATTCAGACTTTGATAAATAACCCCCTAAATGGAAGTGTAGGACTGCAAGCTGATTACTACATTTTATCATGCTAAGTAAATAGCTTAGAAACTTAATTGCAATTATATACTGTATGATGTATATAAAAGATTTATAAATAATTTATATTATCCATTGTACAATGTGACATTACAGGTTGCTATGCTGGATGCAAGGTGCTGTACAATTTTTTTTTTTGGATTACAAGTATAGGATCTATTATCTGGAATGCAAGCCACACCTATGTGCACCCATTAAAAAAATGGAATGAACTGTGTTTCTGTATTATGGGGAGGTGGCTCTCTCCTCAATTCTTGCTCTCCCAACCCCTGCCTATTGGATTCTTTGGAAGATACCATGCTAAATAAAGAGAAACGCAGGTATGGTCTTTCTCCCCCACAAAGATAATATTCTCTTTTTTCACTTAGTTAGGACTGACGCATGGACACTGTCTTGAAGGGGCGTGTCCGCTTATGCATATGTCTATGAACATTTTCATTCATCCAGGTCATGGTATATTTAGTATAGGTAAATCTAAAAAAAAAAAAAAAACTGGACTTGCTGAGTAATCAATGCTCTCCTATACATAATTTTTTGGGGGGATGCACATTTTAGTATTTGCTTACTTTTTTTTTATTACAAGTCATTTGATACTAAAACAATTAAATCCCAAGACCAAAGAAGATTTTTTTTTATTTTTACTAATTCTCTGTAATTTTTTATTATACCAGAGTATTCATTTTTATCTCTTAAGCGGCAGCTACTGCAATGTGACGCAGATAGAAATCTATCTTTGGAACCTGTGGGTGGATACTAAAAGACCTGACAGAGACTAAAACAAAATTTAAAATTGTAATCAGCAGCGTAGGAGAAAGCATGCCAACACAACTGAAATAAGGATATTGATAAAAATGAAATATAGATAGATATAATTCTTGCACACTGAGCAGAGAATTTCTGTTTCTAAAAGCAACAATTGCAAATGGAAGTCTGATTAGGTTTTTTCTTGTACAGAAAAGCCTATTTAATGAATATTAAATATGATATATATGTTATTTTACAGCAACCAAATCCAAATAAGTACAGATATTGGACAGAATGCTTGGGGTTTTTATGATATATATGTTATTTTACAGCAACCAAATCCAAATAAGTACAGATATTGGACAGAATGCTTGGGGTTTTTCGGATAAGGGATCTATTTGTAATTTGGATCACCATTCCTCAAATCATTTAAACATTAAATAAAACCAGTAGAATTGTTTGCCTCCAATAAGGATGCATTATATCTTAGTTTGGATCAGTCTAAGGTAATGTTATATTATTACATAATAATAATTTTTTAAAATTTCAGTTATTTGGTTAAAACTGAGTCTATCGTATGGCCTTCCTGTAATTTGGGGCTTTCTGAATAATGGGTTTCCGGATAACAGATCCCATACCTGTATATGAAATGTGAACTGGCTATGCAAAATGACTGTTATATTATATAAATTCTTCTAATGCAAATATATGAACATTATAATCTGAAGTCAGCAGCGGCCTCAGCTGCTTAATATTATAATACATTTTTTTCCACAAAAAAAAAATCGAGTTTTTGTCCCAAAAAGACAGACCAGATAAATTTGCGGTTTAGTAAATAATCCCCTAAGACTGCAGCTAGTGTGAAAATTGTATCTTGTATTCAATGGCCAATGGTTTAAAAGACTGTTGTGGACCTAGATTTAAACCTGAGTTAACTTGGGGAGGCACATTTATCAAGGGCCCAATTTTCGAATTCATTTGAGGTTTTTTTAAACTCACATGAATTTGATTGTATTTGAAATTGGAATATTTGATTAGTTATTAATAAAACTTGAACTTTTACCAACCTTTTATGTCAGGAAGACTACAAACATCACCAAATTGATCCCACGACCCCTCCTATTGACTTATACAGAAATTCAGTGGTTTTAGGTGGTGAATAGTCGAATTTGGCTTAAAGGCCACCATATGATAAATCTTGAAATTCAAATTCGAATTAAAACTTGAATTGAGTTTGGATAATACACAGTTTTCAACCAAAAAAAAGAGGCTCTCCAGTTTGCAATTTTAGCAATATGGTTGCTATGATCCAAGTTACCCTAGCAACCTTCTAGTGAAGACCAATGGAAAAGTTGCTTAGAATTAGCTATTCTATAACATACTAAAAGTTATCTTAAAGGTGAACCACCCCCTTTGTTTGGTCAGTAACCTATGCCCAGTGGGATGGAAGTTTTCCCTGTTGGCCCAGGGGTATTACACCATTTTCTGGTTACCTAGCGCAGATTTATCAAGGGTCAAACTGAAAATTCAAATTTTTGAATTTTTTTATGGTCAAAACTTCAAATTCGATACAAGTTTTTTAAAAAATCCTAATTAGATTTTCGAGATTTATCATACTCTGGCCCTTTAAGAACTCGAATTTGACTATTTGCCACCTTAAACCTGCGGAATTGCTGTTTAAGTCAGTGGGAAAGGTCCAGGGATCGATTTTGAGTTGTTTGCAGCCTTCCTGACATTGATTTTTTTTCGGATAAAAAATCGAGTTTTGGATCAATTCCATTCATACGAGTTTAAAAAATGTGATTTTTTTTTTTTTTATGAATTTCGATTGGTCGATTTTGAATTCATGGGTAGCGGAGTTTTTAAAAACTCACATGAATTCACATGAATTCAAAATTCGACCCTTGATAAATGTGCCTCCTAGTGTACATTATAAGAGGGGAGGAAAAATGTGCTCAGTATAAGGACTACATCATAGATGGATCTACCAGAGGGTCAGAAGTGAAGGTAGGTCTCTGTAACCAAGAAAGGGTAAAGATTCTTTAGCGAAATCAATGTAACAGGAACCAAGTGACTGAGGTTAACAAATAACAGACTAACATCCTGTTCTTAGTACAACTCAGGGGTGTAAGGTAGTCTAGCTATTGAGTAAGGGAAGTTTCGAGCTCCACAAGGAAAAGTACTAGGTATAGCTTTTCCAAGGCAACATTGCCAGAGTAGGGACTTTAGTGTGGTAGGGTTGAGACATAGAATAGAGTGTAGTTCCTTGAAGCACTGCATTATCCAGTAAACCCTTTGGGATCAGTCTGGGAGCACTCAGGGCATTTACTGCGAGTAGAGGATGAGTACCCTGGATAGTGCCTACAATGTATCTTTATTTTATCTGCTGAATAACAGACTTTTTTTAAATAAAAGTAAAGATTATTATACTAAAATTGATGTTCCAATAAATAAAATATCAGGGTTATTCTTTTACAGAGTTATTTACTAAACCTAAAATGTATCGGCTTTTTGGGGCAAAAAAAACTGGTCTGTGATAGGTTTAGCCCGAAAGATCTGACTTTTCAATGGTTTTAGGGAAAAAACTCAAAAAAATTGGAAAAAGTCCAAAAAATTCAGGCTATTCAGGTTTTTGCTGGATTTTAGCGTGTTTTTCCGTGATCCAATTAATCTGGGTTATTTTATTAATAACTAAGGCCAAATCGAGCATGGGAGATTGATCGTGTTTTTTTTAAAAATAAAATATGAGATAAATTCTGATTTAAGTAAATAACCCCCCCATAATGTCACATCAGTCAAAAGAGCTTGAGGTGGGTCCTTTTGTACCAGGAAAAATATATTTCCTTATAGTTACATAGTTAGTTACATAGTTAGTTACATAGTTAAATTGGGTTGAAAAAAGACAAAGTCCATCAAGTTCAATCCCTCCAAATGAAAACCCAGATGAATGTATTATTAAATACAACATAAGGAATGGGCCGAATCACAATTCCATGTGAATGTTTGAAGGATGAGGGATGTGACATTGGCCATGGAATTTTGGAACTAGTGATGATGAAACATGGATAATTGGACGGCAAGGAGGAATACAAGCCTAAGTGTTCTTCCTGAGCCCCAGTGTATGCTCTAAGGCCAATACACATTGTTTTATCATGTGTATTTACTTATGTATTTAAGGCAGTACAGAAGCATGATGTCTGCTGCATATTTACTTTGGCAGTGTCAATCATTTACAAAAAATCTAAGCTCCTTGCTATTTTCAAAACAATACTGTAACTGGTGCTATCAGTAACCATGTTAATTAACATAAAAACTGTGCAAGATTACCTATACAGTTTTCTAAAAACAAATTCAGCATAAAGTTTAAATCAATATTACGTCTACTAGACAGGTTTCCATAGTAACTGTACCAGGATTGCTTGCATTGCTCATATACCTGTATAAGCAAAAGCGATATCAAGGGTAAATTATAATCCTCATGTTCCTCAGGAAATTACACATCCACTTTGTCATCTTTACTGAATTATTTATATTTGCACCACTGCAGTAACTCATAACAACCAGTCAACAATTAGGGGGCCCATTTACGTTGCTCGAGTGAAGGAATAGAATAAAAAAAAACTTCGAATTTCAAACTAAAACTTCGACTTCGAATTCAAACTAAAAATTGTTCGAATATTCGACCATTCGATAGTCGAAGTACTGTCTCTTTAAAAAAAACTTCGACCCACTACTTCGCCACCTAAAACCTACCGAGGTGCAATGTTAGCCTATGGGGAAGGTCCCCATGGGTTTTCTAATGTTTTTTTGGTCGAAGAAAAATTGCTCGATCGTTTGATCGAACCATTTGCGGTAAATCCTTCGACTTCGATATTCGAAGTCGAAAGGATTTACATTCGGCAGTTGAATATCGAGGGTTAATTAACCCTCGATATTTCACCATATGTAAATCTGCCCCTTAGTCTTGACCAGTCTACTGTACTGACAGAATAATGAATTCAGATCTCTGATTGGTTACTATGGGTTATTGTTACAGTGTCAGAGGTGGCATGTTCAATTAGATCACAACAAACTTGTATATGTATATGATGACTACTGAATAATTAGCATATAATTAAACTACAATAAAGCGCACAAAAGACCACAAAGTCCATAATAATAATTTGAGTATGTGTGCAAAGAGACCATAGTCATTCGCTTTTAATTCCAGGTCCGAATAAGTGCATAATCCATAAACTCCAGTAACACAATCATATACAAAGTGCATCCAGTTGACCCTGTGGGCAACATTAAAACAATATATCACAATATAGAGGCTTGGAACACTAGCATGCCCATTTCTATAAAAGAAACAATGTTTTATTTGTTTTTAGATGAGCCTAAATGCAAAGATGAGTAAGAAACAATAACAATAAATTTGTAACCTTACAGATTATTTGTTTTTAGATGGGGTCAGTGACCCCTTTTTGAAAGCTGGAAAGAGGAGGAAGAAGAAGGGGTGTTCAATGATGTCGCTGAGTAAATACTTGTTGCTAAGGCTGAGTATAGTCAATGACATACCTCTCAACATTTTGGAAACTGAAAGAGGGTGGAAAGGAGCACGTGATTTTTTGTGGCCACACCCCCTAATTACCATGTCTGTTTGGCAGGTTATGAAAGTTTGAACACATTTCTGTGGTTTTTATGTGTTATTCCAGTTTTGCTAATGAAGGTGAATTGCCCTTTAAGCTGCAAGTCAGTTTGGAGGGCACCAAAGGGTGTAGCGAAGGGGCCAATGACTGGGAGGAGGGACGGCAGGCCAGGGGATTTGGTGATTGGGGTATTAGGCTGGAGCATTATTGGTGGAAGCAGAAGGGGAGGGCAGATATATATAACAAGGAGTGCCTTACCTGCTTCCTCTTCCCTCAGGATCCTGGAGCGCTGGTGGAGCTGCTGCCATCAGTGTGTCTGGTTTCTCCATGATGGCCGATTCCTTAGAGGCCCAGGTGAGGGAAAGGCTTAGGCAGCAAGGGTCAGGCTGGGTGGATCAGCTTTTAGCTGAGCTGACCCCCCCTCCACCTGCAGCGGTGACAGGGCGCAGCAGGACTGCTGCGGGTCCCGCTCGTCGTTCCCGCCCCCCCTCCCGGCTCAGTCCCAGTCCCCCTAGAAGGAAGTCCAGGCCTGCGGCTCGCAGGACGGGCGCCGTTGCCGTTGCAAGCAGAAGTACGGCGGGTGGCACGGTGACAGGAGTACTTCCTCCTGTCACCACGCCTGTTAGGCCCCCTGTAACAAGAGCGCGGGCTGCTGCGCGTTCAGCAGTGCGCGCTTCCTCTCCCGCTGCCACTAATGCCCCTACAGTGAGGCTGCCTCCTGCAGCTCTGGTGGATCCCCGCAGCTCCCCTCCTTCCCCTGTTCACAGGCTGCTTTCTGCCGCGCAGAATGTCCCTGCGCCATCTTTACGACACCAGCACACTGGGGCCCTTAGAACACGTGATTTAGATGTAGTTCAGCAGCAGGTGGCCCCAGTCTTTTCCTCAGCCAGTAGTTCCCCTGCCCATATGTCAGATGGCTCTAACACTGATATTGGGGGGTTTCCTACAGCTCAGCAGGCTCTACACCACGCTGCTGTGCTACCCACCATTCTCAGCACCCCTCATTCCAGTGCTAACATAGCTGCCCATGGTTCGGCAGCTCGGGTGGCTGCCACACGTATTCGCCATAGCCCCCCTGGTGGATTTAGGAACAGAGGCGAACGGCCCCCTAGGGATCCCAGGGGTAGGCGAGGTTCACGGGTCCAATCCCCAGTACCCTCCTGTTCTTCTGCATGGGAATCTCCAAGGCCATACTCCCCATCCTCTTCCTCAAGAGGGAGTTCAGAGGATCGGCAGGGGAGCAAGCGTCGCAGAAAACATCGGGGTTCCCACCGGTTTCATGGTTCGTGCCGGGAAGACACCACCTCTTTTCAGCGGAGTCGGGATGCTGCTACACCCCTGCCTTCTCGATCTGGTGGGTATGACTGTACCGGGGCATGGGTGGGTTCTGGTGACTCTAATAGTGAAGTTCTAGTAGCACTTAAGCAAATTTTGGGCAAATTAGTTGCCAAAACACCTACTCCACCGACGGAACTCCCGTCGGCTGGCACATATAAAGATGTATATTTTTGTGGGGTTAGCCCGCTGGGCTCTCATTTGTCAGCTGAGACCAGGGAAAAAATTTGGAATAATGAGTACATTGATATTTGGTCCCTGATCTCGCCTGATCAAGTGACGGTTGATAAGGAGAGGCGTTTTGACAAAAGCGAGGACAGGAAGCCTAGAGTCGCTAAAACGTTTGGAAATTGGCTGCAAGCCTTTTCAGTGCTTGCGGGGGTTATCGGTCAGAAACATCCCGAAAAGTGCTCTCAACTTTTTGTCTACCAGGATCTTATTTATGGGGCTTATAAAGTACACGGGGGTTCAGCCTGGTGGAGGTATGAAGAAGAATTCAGGAGGAAACTTGCTCTTCATCCTGATCTGGGTTGGGACATGAAAGCGACAGATGTGTGGATTCGGCTTATGATGGCCCAGCGTCCCCCTCCCTTTCTGGCGGGGGCCGCTGGGCACTCACAGGCCAGCTCTGCGGCCCCAGACGGCCGGGGGTTTGCTGGTTGTTCAATGAGGGTCATTGCCGGTTCTTCGGAACGTGTAAATTTAAGCATGAGTGCTCCATCTGTGGGGGAGCCCACTCGGCCCTCAGGTGCTTTAAAAAGGGCAAGCCCCTGTCAGCACCTCAACTCCCAGGTAGAACAGAGAACCCCAGTGAACGTGTCAGCAATGTCACCTTGGTTAGATCGGTACCCCAAGAAGCGGGAAGCCGCCCTGCTTAGATGTGGTTTTCTTTTCGGGTTTTTCATCCCTTTTCAGTTGAAATTCAAACCGTTGTTTTCCACTAACCTCAGGTCAGCGGAGGAGCACCACAGCGTGGTAGCTGACAAATTAAGAAAGGAAGTGGAGTTAGGCAGGATTGCGGGCCCCTTTGCATCGTTACCTTTTCCCAATTTGAGGGTTTCCCCTTTGGGTTTGGTACCCAAAAAGGAGCCCGGTAAATTTCGTTTAATTCACCACCTATCATACCCTAAAGGCGAATCCGTCAATGATGGCATTAGTAAGGAGGATGCTTCAGTGTCTTATGCCCCTTTTGATCGTGCAATTGCTTTGGTCTGTAAGGCAGGAAACGGTGCACTTTTGGCTAAAGCTGACATTGAATCCGCATTTCGGCTCCTGCCGGTCCACAAAGATTGTTTTCATCTTTTAGGTTGTTTCTTTGATGGACGATTTTACTACGACATGTGCCTGCCCATGGGTTGTTCAATCTCCTGTTTCTATTTTGAGGTTTTCAGTTCCTTTATAGAGTGGGTTGTCAGTTGCGAGTCAGGCTCTCATTCTTTAACCCACTACTTAGATGATTTTTTGTTTGTAGGCCCAGCAAACAGCAGTAGTTGTACAGGCCTACTTGCCACCTTTCGTTTCGTTGCTCAGCAGTTTGGTGTCCCTCTCGCTGAGGAAAAAACTGAAGGTCCTACTGTAGTTTTGACTTTCCTCAGCATAGAGATTGACACCATTCGGATGGAATTCCGTCTTCCCAGCGATAAGCTCTCTAAAATGCTAGCGCTAGTCGAGCAGGTACAGAAGGCCTCCAAAGTTACCCTGAAGGAGCTCCAATCATTGTTAGGTCTTCTGGTTTTTGCTTGCAGAATCATGCCCATGGGTAGGGTTTTTTCCCGACGTTTGTCACTGGCTACAAAAGGAGCGAAATCCCCCCACCATTTCATCAGGATTACTCGGCAGTTGAAGGAAGATCTGGAGGTGTGGAAACAATTTTTGCAGGTCTTCAATGGTAGGTCCTGTTGGATGAGCCACGAAGTTTGTAATCACGAAGTATCCCTGTTCACAGATGCGGCCGGCTCTGTAGGTTTTGGGGCCATCCTAGGCAACCAGTGGTGTTTTGGTGCTTGGCCCGAGTATTGGGCGGAAGCTGGCCTTTGCAAGAATTTGACCCTACTTGAGATTTTCCCTATCGTGGTGGGGGTGGAACTCTGGGGCAACTGCTTGTCAAATAAAAAAGTTTGTTTTTGGACTGATAATTTGAGTGTTGTATTTGCAATTAACAACCTGGCGTCTTCTTCTTTGCCTGTTTTAGCTATGTTGCGCCACCTGGTCTTGCTTTGCTTGACGCACAATATCTGGTTTCGGGCCAAGCATGTACCAGGGGTTTTCAATTCAGCTGCTGATGCTCTCTCTCGTTCACAGTGGCAGACATTCCGGGATTTGGTCCCGGAGGCGGAGTCCCTCGGACAGGAATGCCCGACTACCTTATGGGAGATAGTGGAGCGCAACTTATGAACATGGTCCGAACTTCGGTGGCTCCAGCCACGTGGGCGGCGCATGGTAAGGCTTGGGCTGAGTGGTTCTCATTGTTCCCGGTTAACACCCCTTGGGCTCCCGATAACTGTTTTCAGGTTGCCGTGGATTACCTTTTACTTCTTCGGGGGCGTGGCCATTCCGTCACAGTTGCGAAAAAGCGATTGACGGGGCTGGCATTCTTGTTCAAGCTAATGGGGGTTGAGGATGTTACGAAACGTTTTCCCATATTGCAAGCCATGAAAGGTTGGGCCAGAAATTCGGTTAAGAAGGACTCCAGAAGACCAGTGTCATTTGCACTACTGTGCAAGCTGTTAGCTATCTTGCCCAAAGTGTGTACATCCAGTTATGAGGTAGCTCTTTTCAGAACCGCTTTTGCCTTAGCTTTCTTTGCGGCATTGCGAGTTAGTGAACTGGTCCCGCAAAGCAAGTCAAAAGCGGGGGGCCTGTTATCCGGGGATGTGCTCGGCACTTCATATTCCATTCTTCTATGCATCCGGCGTTCTAAGACTGATGTTTTGGGTAAAGGGTGTTGGATCCCATTAACGCCAATTGAGGGCCCTGCCTGTCCCTGTGCCCTGGTGTCTCAATTCTCCACAATTAGATCTCTGGGTGACCGTTTTCTTTCACACCTTGATGGTTCCCCGTTGACCCGCTTTCAGTTTGCGGCCATGTTTAAACGTTGCTTGTGTCAGCTTGGTTTTAATCCTACTGAATTTGGGACTCATTCGTTCCGCATAGGTGCAGCAACGGAAGCGAGTCTTTGTGGCCTCAAGGATGAACACATAAAAAAGATTGGTCGCTGGAAATCAGCGTGTTTTACAACATACGTACGGCCTGATTTACTGACGTTTTAATTTCTTCCAGGGCATCTGCGTGCGACTGTTTGGATGGTTGGTCATTCCTATATTCGGCGGGCTGAACAGAGAGCGTCATTTCGTCCAGGAGGAGACACTTTGGGTTTTACAGGGGTTAATTTTCAATGGCGTGGTATGGGAGGTTTACGGTGGTTGCAGGTCTTACCGGAAGTCGTGGCAATCAGCAGGGTTACGCCCCCCCCAGTCATATTGCTCATTCACGCAGGTGGCAACGATCTCGGCCGCGTACGGGTAGCGGAGCTGTTATCCCTCATCAGGTCGGATATGGGCAGGTTTAAAGCTTTTTTCTCGGATATGGTTTTAGTTTGGTCGGAAATCGTTCCCAGGCTCTGCTGGAGGGGAGCGAGAGACCCGGGGGCTATTGAGAGAGCCAGGCGCCTTCTTAATTCCCGGATTTCCCGTTTTGTTCGTGACCGGGGGGTGTGGTAGTGCGGCATAGGCAGTTAGAAGGTATTGATCAGGGTCTCATGTTGCGAGACGGCGTCCATTTAAATGATATCGGCCTTGACATTTTTCTTGCTGGTTTACAGGATGGTATTGGGGCTGCTCTTCTGCGTTTGGGTGGGGGTCGGAGTCCCGTGTAGGTTTACAGGTACTCCTCCGTGGCGGGGTAAAAGTGTCCTTGCCATTGGTTATCCAGGAGGTATTTGGAATGACACACATGCCCACCGCGGCTGCGGTGGCTGGCATTTGGAAATTAATGGTTGGTAAATTAATGGCAAGTTTTTCTGTGTACGGTATGAATAAGAATATGTTTAAATAAAAGCTGTGGCCGACCCTAACCCACTAAAAGGAAGTCTTGCTTCAGTGTTGTTATTTACGCTATGGGTTATATCAGTTAACTGTTAAGTTATCACAAATTAAGCAGGCATGCCTCCTCACAGTCTGGAGGGCACCAAAGGGTGTAGCGAAGGGGCCAATGACTGGGAGGAGGGACGGCAGGCCAGGGGATTTGGTGATTGGGGTATTAGGCTGGAGCATTATTGGTGGAAGCAGAAGGGGAGGGCAGATATATATAACAAGGAGTGCCTTACCTGCTTCCTCTTCCCTCAGGATCCTGGAGCGCTGGTGGAGCTGCCCACCCACCCTCCCGTCATTTCCAACAGTCAGTGGTTTATGCAAGTTTTGTCTGTTTTATAAAAAAAAAAAAAAAAAAAAAAAAAAAAAAAACAATATCTATATATCTATATTATTACCATTCTTCAGTAATTGTATTTCCTTCAGTGTTTGTATTTCATTGTCACAGCGGGGTAAAAGTGTCCTTGCCATTGGTTATCCAGGAGGTATTTGGAATGACACACATGCCCACTGCGGCTGCGGTGGCTGGCATTTGGAAATTAATGGTTGGTAAATTAATGGCAAGTTTTTCTGTGTACGGTATGAATAAGAATATGTTTAAATAAAAGCTGTGGCCGACCCTAACCCACTAAAAGGAAGTCTTGCTTCAGTGTTGTTATTTATGCTATGGGTTATATCAGTTAACTGTTAAGTTATCACAAATTAAGCAGGCATGCCTCCTCACAGTCTCCCCAAGAGAACTGCTTATCTTAGATTGTTACAATAGTATCCAAGTATCTATTCTAAGCTCTCTGCCAAAAGTCAATTAAGTTAGAAACGTAGTATCTTTTACTGACTGTTCAGTGAAGGAGCTCAAAGAGAAAGTTGGGATATTCCAATAACAAACCAGGGACGGCGGGTTGAGCTGTCAAAATCGAGACTATCCCGCAAAAAATGAGGTATACAATGATATGCATATTTTTATTAAAGTGCATTATTGTTATATTCGCTTTACTGATACTCTACATTACAGCAATATGTTTGTGTAAAACATTAACTGATCCAATATGTATTACCTTTATAACTGCCACTGTAGATTATGGAAACAGCATGAAGAGGTTACTGAATTTCCTGTTCTTTTTTTTTTTTTTTTTTTTTGCTTAACAAGTGTTGCTTAGTAACGAATGACCTTAAAAGATCTATCCTTTAAGCCTGACTCAACAGGGTGCTTGAGCAGTGTATAGCTAAACTCCGTTGCTGTGACACGGGACTTGTAACTAATTATATCAGACACAAATGTTCTATTTTTGAAGAGAATTCCGCACTTTAATCAACGCTGGCCATACATGAAATCCCATTTCCTGTTTTGCAACATTTGCTGGAGGGGCACTGAACATTTCAGTTTGGGAATGGATGTGATTATCTTCCGATAATGAATCAGTTGCATTAACTTAAAAAAAAGACATAAACCTTCTCTAAAATTTGCCTATTTAAAACTAATTCTGCAAAGTACAGTAGGTATCATAAACATACAGATGCAAGAGCGATATGCAGTAGGATTCATCCCTACCAGTTCTACATCACTCATCTTGCGGTTAACTAAACGTTTCCTGTGCTTACTGTGCAGTTACACTATAAACAAGCATCACAAAGGAAAGATACAGTGCTGTTTAAATATACAATGCTAAAAAAAGAGTTTTTAATGCCTCTTGCCAAATGTACTCTGGGAAGGCATGTTCTTATTGGAGGATCTGTTGCATCAATTGGACCACTTTGTTTTAAAGGAGTTGCACCTTTAAATAAACTTTTAGTATAATAGAGATAGACATTTGTTTTTTTGCTTTTTATTCAGCAGCTCTCTAGCTTGCAATTTCTGCAGTCTTGTTACTAGGGTCCAAATTATCATAGCAACCATGGATTGATTTGAATAGAACACTGGAATATGTTATAGGAGAAGGTCTGAATAGAAAGATGATTAATAAAAAGTAGCAATAACAATAAATTTATAGTGGACCTTTTTTTTGTTAGAATTATATACAAAGTGCACCCGGTTGATCATGTGGGCAACATTAAAAACAATATATCACAATATAAAGGCTTGGGACACTAGCTTGCCCAATTCTATAAAAGAAACAATGTTTTTCTTGTTTTTAGATGGGGTCAGTGAGCGAGCTGAAATGCAAAGATGAGTAATAAGCAAAAACAATAAATTTGTAACCTTACAGAGTATTTGTTTTTAGATGGAGTCAGTGACCCTCATTTGAAAGCTGGAAATAGAAGAAGAAGACATAATTTAAAAACTATTAAACAGAAGGCCAGTTGAAAAGTTGCTTAGAATTAGCCATTCTATAACATACTAAAAATGTATGTAAAAAAAGGGATTGCTCTTCAATTGTGGAAACCACTGAATCATAGATAGTTCATATGGGTGTAGGGTTGCTCAGCCCAGGCGAATATCTAATGTATACTTTGAATATCATTGCAAAATTATCCTTTATTTCTGTATGTTGAAGATGCATCCAAAAATAAAACGTTAAAAAACCCCTTTAAAAACCCCTGTAAAAGCAGCATCACATACCAAATTTTTTCTCTAGTTCTGCAAGGTCATTGACCCAAATTCACTAAAGCGCGAAGCGCCTAACACTAGCGTATATTCGCCAGCGTGATGTCATTTCATTACTTCGCCGATTTACTAACAGGCGATGGGGTAAATTCGCTAGCGAAGTGGACCTACTCTAGCGCTACTTCGCACCCTTACGCCAGACGAAGTTGCGCTATGGCGAAGGGACATAACTACGCTAATTCACTAACTTGCGCATTTTACTGAATGTTAGACTTGCCTTTGCCACCTCGAAGTCCCAAAAAACGATGGCGTCTTTTCCTTTTTTAAGGGTGATAGACTGAAAAAGATCGTACATTTTTTTGGGGGTACCCTCCTTCCCCCCTACATTTCCTAACATATGGCACCTAAACTATACAGTGGACACGTATAGGGCAAAATAACAACTCTATTTTATTTTATGAAACTTTCCCAGGCTTGTGTAGTGTAATGTATTTGCTGCTACATATACGCCCATTGTACTTTAACTTGGCGCCGTATGCAAATTAGGCATCGTTAGCGTAAGTAGCTTTGCTTGATGAATTAATGCTAATGCAACTTCGCTACCGTTCGCCTCCCTGAGCGCAAATTCGAATTTTAGTGAATTTGAGTAGTGCAGGCGAAAATACGCCTGGCGAAGTGTGGCTAAGCCGTCGCTGGCACAACTTTGGATCTTAGTGAATTTGCCCCTAGGGGTCTTAGTAGGCACGTATAACAGTGAGTTTAAATCCCATTTTAATAATCCATGTTTGATTTTGCTATACTACAGCTCCCAGCATACTTTAATATTTGATCATATGTAGATGTATGCTGGTAGTCCAGCACCATTTGGTTACACCTACACTGCAATAAACCTTCCTTAGCAGTGTTGCCACAATAAAATTTGTGGGTGCAATAGGTACAGCATGCTTGCATCCAAAGAATTGGGCAGACACGTCACTCTTGCGCCAAACAACAGAAATTATGCAGATTTTCAGAGAAGCAGGAGAGTATTTATGATAATTTTGAAATATTGCCCACAACTGCAGGATGGTAATCATTGACAATTTCTCTTGCATCTGTAAGTAAGTTTGGGATGCTTCCTTTAAAAGCTAGGACATGCAGTATACTCTCTATACAACTGTCCCACTGTGCCCCCAGCAGCAAGGACTGCAGTTTCCAGCATGCTCGTAACCCATGATAATAGGTTGCATTTTGTTAAGACTTGGGGGGTTATTTACTAAACTCCGAATGCAAAAACCACGAAAAATGTATGATTTTTTTTTAATAAAATCAGACTTCGAATCACAAATTTTTTTTTAAATTTATTAAACCCAGAGGATGGAAAAGTCAGAATCTGAAAATCCGGCATCTCAGACCTGTCGAGGTTGCATATAAGTCAATGGGAGAAGTCCCAATGATTTTTTGATGTGCGCTGGGTTTCATGCAATACCCCTACGTTTTCGGAGTTTTCGAGGGAAATTCTGAATAAGTTGCGAAATTCGTTAAAATCTGATGAAAAAATATGTAAAAATCGTGAAAATCTGATTTTTATGTTATAATAAATAAGCTTAAAAAAAACGAGCGGATTTGATCGGAGTTTGTAGCAGAAAATATTGAGATAAATTCGGACTTATAATATATATAACCCCCTTGTAGTCCAGCAATAAATTAGTTCAGCAATGAATTAAAGCGTGGTTGAGCAAACTGCGTTTTAATACCCTTTAACAGTAGTATGTAGCGATGAATCTGTCCCATTTCGATTTGCTGAAATAGGCGTCAACTTTTTTTTGCCAAAAAATATGCAGATGGCAAAATGCGTAATTTCTCTGCAATTCCATGGCTGGTGAATAAAATCCCTTTTCATGTTTGGTTAATACTGGCTTGTAATACTTTTGGAAATATTGTACCACCCATGGGGCACTTTTGATACAAACCAATGGCACAGTATTTCATGATTCGTAATACTGGAACATTACTTAAAAATATAGGAATGTGCCAGCATCACTTCGTTTAGGCTACTTCAGAGGGCAGTGGGAGTTAATGGACAATTTTACAGATCTTAACACAAGTCTACTCCAAAAAATGTTTTATTTTCCTCTCCAGTACTTGACTTGAGTAAATGACCAGCATTTCCATGCTTATTATGATTAAACATGACAATATCACTTGAGCACAAAACTAAAGCATAAGCCAGGCAAGCTTTGACATTTTACAAAAGGAATTTACTGTATGCCAAACAGCCTGACGCTCTTAACACAAATAATGAACCAAAATTCCTATTAAAAATAGACAGGGTGCCCAAATGTGTCTTCTGAAATTACTCTTTTCCATTTATTAAAGGTTGAGTTTTAATGGTATTAGAGCTTTTTGAAACCACGATTAAACTCTAAAACCATGCCATGAAAGATTTTAAAAGATCCAAATTAAAAAAGTATGAGTGTAAAAAAAAATATTAAGAATTTCTATAAAACCTATAAAAATGTTTCCTCTAAAAGTCTGAGTGGTAAAAAAAAAAATAGGATCAGCGCAGCTCCTATTGACTTCTATGGGACCTCGACTACTTTTATTTGGAGAAGTTTTGTATTAGAGCTTTTCTTGGTTTTTACACTTAATAAATCTTGATTTTTTTAGAGAAATAAAAAAAAAAAAAAAAAGTTTAGAGAAAAAATATGATTCATGAAGAAAATTAGAAATCCGAATTTTAGTAAATCGTCTCTTTACTCTCAGAACCTCAGAAGAGGCTAGAGTTCAGCAGTTCACCTTTAGAGGTGGCATTTCACTTCTCATCTTTAGCAGGCATACCAAATACACACCTCCCATAGCATTGTAGTTCCACACCAATACAACGCCTAGGTTACTACTGTACAACATTTTTTCTCAAGTGTTAAAGTATGCCGGGAGCTGTAGTACCAACATCAGAGACTATATAATATTGCTTTAAAAACATCCTCCAAGTCCCTGATACTGAAAAGAAATGCATCAGTAACTAGGTACTAGTGGGTGACCTTGCACGTTTGTTTTATTTTTATACATGGTGTATACATGCATCAGTCATAGCAATATTTTCAATAAATATGTCATTACAGACTATGGGATGTAGATTTACAGTTAAGTGCACTTCAGAATGTCAGCATGAATAGGTTCCTCTCATTTGGCTGAGTCCATTGTTGAACTTCATGCTGAACCTCCGACCCATTACTTTTCAGAGAACACAATAGCATTGATATTAGACGGTGGGAAAGGAACTCTGAATCTCATTTCACATTCACTTGCAATTCATCAACTTGGCTGGGACTTCTAGCAGTTTTAATGACTGCAGCGATTGATGGTTAAATCAATTTGTGACGGTGACCGCATGGCTGGCTCTGGACTGTAACAACCCCGGATTATAACAAGCAGAAAGGGCACCCTCTATTCAAATGTGCATGTGTTTTTTGTTTAATTCCTTTGCTGTGCTGAGAATAGGAGTAACAATGGGGCAAACATAGTGTAACAAATGGAAGCAAGGACAGTTACTTACATTTCCTACATTTTTTTACAGTAAAGATGCAAAATGTACTATGGTTATTCAATGTCTGTCTTGGATATGGGAAAGGAAGATTATTCAATAAAATGTAAACAAAAAACATTTATTCACTGGGTGACCGTGATTCTGAAATTTTTAAAAGGGCATGTATAGGATTCATACACTTTCCATGGTAGTGACCCGGCATACTGCAACCTATTTGCAAAGGTTAAAACACTGGGTGCTGTAATCCAGCAACAACAGGAATGGATTCTTGAAGCCATACTAGTCGATAAACCAGCTTTAATTGGCCGGCTTGACAGAGTAGAGCTCCCACCATTCTTTACTTTTTGATATAATGTTATTGAAAGTGGTGGGATTTGTAGTCCATTTGGGTGTAGCAACAATGAAATGGAAGTTTTATGTCCTCCAGATATAAATGCACACACTGCGCCCTATTCTACTTTATCCAGTCCTTATCACACAAGCCTCAAGTCAGTATTCCTACATGATGGCTTAGACCTGCCCATTCTAATATCTTTTCCCAGGGCTGGGAATGCTGTCAAGGGAAAATACAGTAGCTAAAAACAAGTCATTACGCCCTTTCTTTTAGGGGCCCAAACCTCACAATTTTCTCGTCGAGTTTTTAAAAGGGGAAAACTAAAAATATTTAAAAGAAAAAAACGTATTATACCCTAAAGCTGCTAAAAATCCAATCCTAAAATACTCTCAAACCTGTCAATGAAGTCAATGGCAGATGTCCCTGAAGTTGACATCGTGATCTGTGCTGGATAATCCTTTGGGTTTCCTTCTGATAATCTGACGAAGTCAAGTTTTTGCGGCAACAATCCTACGATTCAAATTGAAGCACAAATTTGTCACGCAGTTTTTTCTCACAGACTTTTTCAAGAAGAATTATTGATAAATTAGTTCAAGTTAGGTCAACGTTTGATTAATGTGAGTTTTAGTGAATAAAACACAACATAACATTATATTATAGATGTCACGAAAACGCGACTCTCAACCACACCTAACTCTTGGATTTGGCTATAAGGGGTTACACTCAGTCTCTCAATCACCTTACACACAGACACCCCAAAACACACCAACACCCATAAAACGAATTTGCTGCCACCATCTATCATTGAGTGGCGATAGAAATCTAATGTTACTACTCCCCTGCCCTCTATTACAGGTAATAACTCACACTAGAAAAATGCATCAAACACTCTCTCCTATGGTAGATAGTCAGGGTTAGATCCTACTAGTTTAACAAGCACTCCAGCAGCCAAAGGGTTAATTTACATTCAAACACACATTCCTGCTAGCCGTACTAGTTATTCAACATATAAATAGGTAACTTTCCCTTTCCACACATACAAAGAGTTAATACACTTGGGCACAAGCATTCATATGGGCAATGAGTTCGTTAGAGCACAAGGACAAATGTATAAAAATGTATAATTTTTAATGTTAACAGTAACAGTGCATGTATTTGAAATAATATATTACAAAGAAGACATAAAATTGCAAAAACAGTACATAAAATAAAAGGGAGTAAAAAACACAACGAAAACCCTATGTACTTTACCAAGTTTAGAATTTCTAGTTGTGTCCTCTGAGGCAAGAGTTAGGAAACACTGGGCATACAATCCACGGGTATGGAGCCTCCTTGCATGACATTGGGTACTGGGTTTATCACCTTTTTATTGCCTGCTGGGACATTCCCCTCATTACCTTATGCATGAGGTAGGAGTTCCCAGGAACTCGTCATTGACGACCCCCTGCAGGGGGTTACTATTTTGAGGGAAGGTTCCCCAATATAATATTGGTACTTGCCAGTACCCAATATTATAATAAAAACATGGGCAGGCTGTGATTCATATGTGGGCGTTCTGATTGATACCAAACACTAATGGGGTTGCATGTTCCAGTCCCCCAGGAATCATCCCTCCTCACTGGTGGGTATAGGCTGGCCCTGTTTGGTATCATTACGAAGCATGTGACCTCCTCATAACCAATATGTAAGCTATGAGGATGTGAATCCTATGACACAGGAGATACGGATCCTTTCCTATAATCCATATTTTTCTACTAACTATCCCCCCCCCCCGCTACTCTAGGTCCACAGCTCTGTTCTTTGATCAACTGATCAAAGAACTGACTGGCCCAGCTTCCTTGCCTAAATGGTGTGACTCCAAATTGTCTCAGAAGGCAGATATGGATGTCGCCTTTCCACAGCCCCCTGGTGGGATACCCAAACAAGGGTCTCTTTGCAAGCCTGAGAACAAATATTTCCCGTGTTACCTCTTATGATGCCCTGGCATGACAATAGACTTAACTTAAATCCAAAAAGGGTGGCTCCCGTGTTTGCAAATCTTAGAGATATGTGTATATCCCCAAGCTGTTAGTGTTTCTTTTACCCGCTGCATTTGCTAAAGCCTGAATGCAGGTGTATGTCCCAGCAGGTTATAGAGACAAAGGGGAGGGGATGCATATGGTCATTTTGGTAGGGAGACCAAGGAGGACATTTACTGTCATTTCTAGAAAGCATATTTGCAATTGAAAGAACCTGTATTTTATCTGGTAGGGCTCTTATGGGATCTTTAAAATATATATTATCCAATTGAGCACAATAGACCAGAAAAACCTTTGCTAAGATTTCTTATTACAAAAGAAATGGTAAAAAAACATGCTGCAATATACATAGGGCATATAAAAATCGTGTTTCATGCTAGGAAACAGGCACATAGGGCAAAACATGAGACTTACTAGCTGGAAGTTGCCCATAAATATACTCCCACCACAGAACTTTCCACAAGTGTGCTGAACCAACCCGCAGTGGGAACAGTGGAATCCCCTTGACAAAGGCCTTGGTGCCGAAACGTTGGGGCCATTCTCATTTTTCTGTTAGGTGTATCCGCTCCCTTGCTGTTTTCTTTCTTGCTGTATATAACTAATGGGTGGTTGATACTTACTTTTAAACATTGTGAAAATTATGCCATATTGTAAGGCATTGTCTGTATTAAATGTTTTTCTGAACAAATAGTAAAAATTGACTTTCAAACCACCTTTTTTTGCCAAATTGTTTTTGTTCTGAGTGTGCAAACATGTGGATGAGTCAGTGTAGTTGCATTGTTTTACAGAGCCAATATGTTCACTTGTACATAATTCAGCTGGATCAACACATTGGTAAGAGCAATATTTGCATCCATTTCTCCAGCTGCATTCATAAGTGACCCCTAAGGTTTGGGTTATAAGGTGATGAAAAAGCTTTCCAATAAAGATGCAGAGAAGCAAAGCAAAGGATTCATGAGTGAGGTAGATACATTTTGTAGATGTCACTCTGATGAAGTTTTGTGGCCATTTGTTATAAATGGGGAATAAAATAGGTGACCTGGGGTTAAGACTTGCTATATATATATAGCCATATATAAATTGCAGCCATCATTACCATTTGAGATGAGATAATGAGTCCTTTTAGCATCCTTAGAGTTGCTTCCAGGTTTGTATTCCTGGTGTTATAATCTAGGTCACTCGGCGCGCATCGCCCGAAAAAAAAATTATTTTTGCCGATTGGAAATATCTGAAGAAGGGTTCTGGCCCGGCGGGGGCCCACGAGGGTTGGGGCCCACCGGGTTTTTTCCCGGTATCCCGCTGGGCCAGTCCGACACTGTATGCAAAACAGAATCATAGGAAACAAATCACATTTCCAGGTCTAAAACTCAGTGGCTTGACAGTACTGCACCTTTTAGGATTTTTCATGAATATGAAAGCATTTGAGGCATCAAATGTATAATTATTATGACTATCTATGAGCACTGATACTATTAAGTTGACTGAAGCATGTGAGAGGTATAGTTGTTGTAGAATAAGTCATAATTACTGCTATACTATACAACTGCTATATTTTACAAATTCTTCTTCTTGTGTGCACTTGTGAATTATACTTATGTGTGTATGTGTGTATATGCCAGCATGGGTGGGCAAGCCATTTTTTAAAGAAAAACTTTCTCATGCTGTATTCTCATTCACTATTCAGTTTAAAACTGCAAAATTGCTAAATTGTGATACAGAGTAGAATTGACCTTTCTTTTTTCAACTCTGTTGGCCTGAGCATTTCTATTTTAACCCATTCAAAAGCTTTTTATCTTCCAGCAGGAAATTTCATAAAATTATAGAGGCCCACCAAAGCCAGAGAACTAACGTACAGTAAAGCAGTTTGGTTGCATTCCTGAGCCAGATGTTAGGCACTCTTATACTTGGTTTTGCAGATGGCTGGGAAAAAAAATATGCTGAGAATTATCTGCATCAATGAAATACTTGTTTCCAGCTTTCACGTGGGAGAATAACTTCACAATGTGAAATATGTAATATTTTTTGCCCCTAATTTGCCTTATCAAATCCTAACGCAGTGGTACAGTAGAAATTATGAAATGTGATCTTTAACTTTGTCAGAAATGCGGTACAGTATAATTGTTTTCTTTTATCTTGTGAATGATAACTACATTTGCTCTGACAAATGGATAGTCACCAACACAAATGGCTATTTATATACGACAGCGGGTACTTAACCCTTTGCCTGCCAATCATGTACTGTGTACATGCTGGCAGGCAGGGGCTCTATTTGCCACGAACATACTAAGTACATTCTTATGCAGATGAGCTTTTCTTTCTGCATAAGAGGCTTCAGAGAGTGGGCAACAGTGACAGCCCCCCGGGCAACGAGGCTGGGGGGGCTGTCATGTCGGCCCTGTGACATAGTACACTTCTGCTGCGCTGCTGTCTTCCTCTTTCCCCCAGCGCCACCCACACACTTCCTGTTGCACAAGACTCTGCAGGCATGGACCTCCAGGCCCCCTCCAGCGATGACATTGTCCCTCCTGCTCCAGGAACAATAAGTGGCCTTTATTTACACACATACACACACTTACTCACACTTATATACATTTATACAGTCTTACACATTTTAGTACACTTTTGCACACTTAAATGCGCTTATATACACACTGTTACACAGCTTTTAGAAATATACACAAAAAAAACTCACAAAGTTTTTTTACTTATTCATTTTATCATTTTGTGTTTTGTTTTACCCATAAAAACGTTCGAGTGACTATTGGAGCATCTATTTTAGCCACTAATTACATGGTTGGTTCAGTTATTTTGCTATTTCATTGTTTTGCACAATTTTTGTCATTTTACTGCAATTTTATACCTGCATTATTGCTCCTTATGTATTTTTTAGCTTTGCTGTTTGGAGCTTTGGTATAGAAAGGTGTCTTTTCCCTTGTTGGATTCATCAGAATATGGTCTTTGTACAGTTAGATGGTCTTACGGTACATAATACACAGTCAGGGGGCTCTGTTTTCAGCTAAGTTGGCATCCGTAAAAATTCATATTCATGTTTTTCATTTGGGGTCCATACACACCATATAATTTCATAAATCTATGCATGGGCATCAAACCGTTCAGTAGACCTCTAGTGTTCATATTTAGGGTGGTTTTCCTTTGTACGTAAAACACTATGTGAAATAAATGCGGCAAATATATGGTGTCTGGGCGTCTTTGTACAGTTATAGGGTGTTACGGCACTTAACACACAGTCGGGGCTCTTTTTTCAGCGGCTAAATTGACAGGTGTGAAAATTCATATGCACTTCTTTCATTTTGGGTTTGTACATAACTGCACACTTTGGTGTATCTATGCATTTTGGGCATCAAAGTGTGCAGTAGATCTCTGTACTTTTTTGGAGCTTTTACCACACGTAAACCTGGTGGTGTATTTATGAATTAGTGTAGCTATAAGCCATCAAATTAGTATGCACAAGGTACATTTAGGGGCCCATACATGTCACATTGGGCATTAAACTGTTCAGCAGACTCCTGGCTGTCATATTTAGGGTGATTTATAGTCTTACCTAATTATATATGAGAGATATGATGCTACAAAATGAAAGCTTTGAGGTGATTTTTCAAAAATGTCAGAACATTTTATAAAACCCTGTAACTTTAGGAAAGTGTTTTGACTGGGTAGCTTGGAGTAGAAAGACAAGTTTATTGACTGTGGATTCATCAGTATTTGTTCTTTGCCATATGTTCGGCTAGGGTAAACCTACTTTAGTAGAATTTTTGTCCTTGGAATTTGAAGTATGCAGGTTTCTGGTATTTTTTTGACATTTAGAAGCCTATCGGGGGAATGTAATATCACGCACAATCGCATAAACTGTTCGCAAATCGAATTGCGAGTAGTTTGCGCGCACGAGTGGGTATGTAATAATTCGCTTTGCGACTGTTCTGCTACATTTGCGACTGTTTCTGCCGTTTCCCTCCACTTTGCGTACTTTTGTTATTGCGCTCTATTGCGCTGTTGCGCTATCAATGTAATAAAACTTCTTATTGCAAATTGCTTAAATTGCGCTTGGTTTTTTAACGAGTCATGTCTGTAGTCGCTGTTCAGTGCAAATGTTATTCGCAATCTAATCGCAATGTAATTGTGTTCACGTGACTTTGCTATCAGTGTTGTGAGAAGAAGGTGTATGTACAACTTTTGCAGAAAGATATTCGTGGAGCAATTCCACCGTTCGCATTGCGTACGTTTTTTTGCTATTCTTCATGTAATTTAAAAATGTGGTCAAGTTATATGTGGTAAAGATATATGTCAGCATTTTTTTTATATGTGGTATAGGTATATGGTTATTAGTTTTTTTCCAGTGAAAACATCTTTCATTGCGACTTATCTTATTTTTGCGTTTGCTACTGTTTGTGCTTATGTAATATATCTGTGCGAAAAATATTGCATTCCGCTTAGGGCAAATATACTCGCAAAAGTGTGAATGCGTGCTGCGATAACGCCAAATATTATATTTGGGGGTATATCTTTTGTTACAGAAGTAGAATTGCATCAAAATTCTAGTATATTTTGAAAGCTTAGGTTGTCCTGAAAAAAAAAATATATTGTTTACCTGGCTAAGGAAAGGCCCCAAAACTGAAAGAGCACAAAATGTTCAAAAACTGTCTGTCAATAAAAGTTTGAAAGCTGGCAATGAAAGTGTTAAACAAAGCTCTTGAGTTTAGCCTTAACAACCTTAAACTTTCTGTGTTTGTTTTTTCATCATTAGAATATTCTTCATCCAACCAGTATTATAATCTATTGACAGAGATGCACTTTTATTGCAGTACTGTTACCCATGGCAACCACTCTTTTCTTCGGTTATGCGAACTGTAGGCAGATCAAAGGTATTTGATGGCAAGTTATTATTAGTGATGAGATAGATTTTTCAGCATTTATAGATTGGTGGCAAAATTCCACATTTCGCCACTTGAAAATATTTTCCTGAAACTGCAGAAAGTTTGTTGCAAAACATGTTGCAGAGTAAAAATGTGGCAACAAAACACCCATTTTATTATGTGCAAAAAATAGTTATCAACTACAATGTATGCTGCATAAGAAGATGTTGCTGTGAAGAAAAGTTGCAATGTATTTTGCTCAAAAACCACCTACCAGAGAGTGTATCAGGGGGTCCAGGCAATCGATTACAATTCAAGTGTAAAAAAGTGCAATTTTCTGACTGAGCACAAATCTGGAAAATACTTGGGTGGCAGAACTGAAAACTAAAAGCTTTGACAACATCTATCTGTTGAGAATGATGCATTCTTACTAAGGAAACTATGAGGCAAATTTATTTTTGATGTACAGTTTAGTATCAGTGGAGGAACCTAATAAAAGGTTATATTGGTGAGATATAGTGCCTATCAGACCCCAAAGTCTAAAACTAAAGTTGACCTGTTGCAAAGAACAAGGCTTCATGGTATGTATATATATATGGTGATATGTATGAATGCTAACAGTATCTGTGCACACATAGGGGTAAATTTACTAAGCATCGAAAATTCGACAGAGACGACTTCGCAGCCAATGCAACACTTCGCCAGCCGAAAACTTGCTCACACAATGCTAATTTACTAAAATGCTAAGTTGCATCCAGGGCACTGCGATTTTGCTAGCTTTATTTCGGCAATCAAAGCGAAGATGTGCTAGTGTTCAATTATGCTTAGCGCAACTTCATTAGAGGTCTTCGCTCAGGCTAATTTGCATACGGTGGGAAATTATAAAGTTGAATGGACATATACATTGCATTACACAAGTCCAAGGAACCTTAATAATGAAAATAAGTTGTTATAATGCCCTACACATGAGCCCACTGTAAAGTTTATGCTCCATATGTTAGAAAATGTATGGGGAAAGCCAGTTACCCAAAATACATTGTAGGACTTTTGCAGGCTATCACTCTAAAAAAAAGGAAAAGACACCAGCGTTTTTTGGACTTAGAAACTTTTTCCACTAAAAAATATGATGTAAGTAACAGAAGAATGAGGAAGATCTATTTACTCCATTGCACTTCGCCTGGTCTGAGCTGGCAAACGCAAGTCTGGCAAAAGAGGTAACGTTCAGTAAAATCCACAATTTGCGGAGTAACGTCCATTCGCCAGAGCGAAAATTTGCCTGGCGATAGAGTGCAAATGTGCACTAGCATCTGTCTCTTTCGCTAGCCTTGCAAATAGTGTGGACTTTTGATAGTCTGATAGGCTGCAGATATGAACTCAATGCTATGCAATGATGTAAAACAAATGTCAAAAAGTTGCACTTTCCATTAAAAAATATATACTGTCAGGCTTCTGTTTTTTGACTTTTTTGAACAACTAAAAACAGGCATTAACCTCCACTAACTGTTAATTCTAAAGCAACTATAGTCTTTGGGGGTTAATTTCTGTCAGCATTCAAAATAAATAGAGACCTGCACCAAAAGGGACAAATTAACTTTGTATTTAAAACATTTCAAATAACAGGAAAAGTAAATATTTTACATTGACCCATATCTGAATATTAAAAGACATAAAGACATTTTGTTATGTTTTTACTGTTTTTCAGTCATTTTTGATTCATATTTCAATTATTTTCTAATGACCCATTTTCATTCCCATTTCTTACATTTTCATTTTCATTTATTCTACTTAAATCTATTGTAAAATAGTATTCTTTACTTTGGGTACAGTATAGAACTAAGCCTTGCCTGAGACAACAAACACGTGAATACTAGCACCAATTCAAAGGTGATTATAAATGTTTTTGCTGCAGATGTGGCAGGAAGGAAATAAGCTTTAACTGTAGGGTGCATGTATCATGGAGCATAACAGCAGGGTAGGCTGTTGAATTGGTATTAATAGATGCAATTTACAATGCGTCTCATAGAGGCAAATGGCTTGATTTCCTGCTTCTATCATTTCAATGTGTAATTTAGAGAGCACCAAAGAATTTAAAAAATAGACCGCAGTATGCTTTCTGCATTTACACATTTGAAAAGGAAGTTGTTATCTGATATAGTTACATTCAGTCTAATTATTTTAAATATCTGTAACACATTTTATCTGCTTTATTTATTCTGCTATATTTGCAGCAGATGGATACCCAGAGGTTGTAATCTGCTCTCATACATTATATAACTAGTCTTGTTCTTACTACATAAGCCACAGGGAAGGACAAGTGCATTTAATATATTCATGCCATTGATGGGTCACCTTCAGTAATAGCCTGCCTGCTTTCTGCATGCCATAGGGTGCAAGAGGTGATTCCATCTCTGCTGATGCTTATTCTTCAAAACTAGTTGGTATTACCGTATATACTCGTGTATAAGCCGACCCGTGTATAAGCCGAGGTACCTAATTTACCTAAGAAAACTGGAAAAATGTATTGACTCGTGTATAAGCCTAGGGGCCCCATGTCAGATTTCAAAATGTGAATGTGACCTGGCCGCAACAATTGGGGGACACTGGGCAGGTACCTGTTAAAGGGTCCTCTGTCTACCCCTATTTCATGTTTGCTTCCCTCTGCCACTTCCCCCCCCTGCCCTCCCCATCTGTCGCTCTCCCCACCCCGGCCCTCACGTCTGCTGCTCTTCCCTCTGTCACAGTAAAACGTGACCCGGCCCCAGCAGGACTGTCTGTGACTGACTGTGTCGCCGCCCGGAGCAGGTCCAGGAGCTCCGGGCGGCGCGTCCTTCCCTGCCGGCGTTCGCTCCCAAAATGGCGGCACCCATGGCCGCCACGTGGGTAGCGGCGCCGGATGGGGTGGTGCAACTTTAAGGGTTTATCTTTTTCTCTTTTGTGCTACTATTTATCCATATAACCCTGCACACCATTTGTCTGTTTCTCTTTGATTTAGGGGTGGTGCTCCCTTATTCAGGCTTACTTACATTAAAATTAAATATAATTGTATGAAACCATCAGTGAGAATCCTGCCTTTCCTGGGAACATGTGATTCTTTTAATACTTGCTACCAGATGTTAGCACTGTTGTCCTGAGTATAAAGCTTCATCTTCTCCCCAAGAAGATCCACTAAGCTAAGTTAACATTGTTTATACTGGAGAAGAGGCACCGTTGGGTAGTGGCAGGCCAGCCTTGAGGTGCACCGAATCCTAATGTAGGTCTATTCTGCTTCTGAAGGAAATCCTGCACTGAATTCCTTCGTTCTGATGCTACAGGAGTCCTGTGTCTCTGCTATATGAGAGAGTAGTTACAGTGTATTTTAATGTGCCCCCACCCAGGGTCAGGACAGACTGGGCTGTAACTCCCCTCCCTGGGAATGCGTTCATCCACAATCACTCACAGAGGAAATGTTGATGGGTTTCTTTACAGGACACGGTGTGGGACATTCACTAAGATTTGTAGTTGCGCCAGGCGTAACTTCGCCGCACTTCGCCAGGCGTAGTTGCGCCAGCGCTCCGCAAATTCACTAAAATCCAAAGTTGCGCTCAGGGGTAGCGTAAGGTTGTGAAGTTGCGCTAGTGTTGATTCGCTAAGCGAAGGGAAGTTACGCTAGCGATGGTTAATTTGCATACCGCGCCAAATTCAAATTTCAATGGAGGAATATGTAGCAGCACTACAAATGCCTGGGAAACCTTCAAAACATCAAATAAAATTGTTATTTTGCCCTACACATGTGCCCACTGTATAGTTAAGTTGCCATGAGTTAGGAAATGTAGGAGGGAAGGAGGGGAGCCCCAAAAATTTTTTTGATCTTTTTCAGCCTATCACCTATAATATAGAAAAAACGCCAGCGTTTTTTGGGACTTAGAAAATTTTTTAACTTTTTTTGAAGAAATCCCTATCTACTCTATTGCGCTTCGCCTGGTCTGTGGTGGCGAAGGAAGTCTAGCGTAAAATGTAGCGTTCAGAACAATGCGCACGTTAGTTAGTTATTACGAAATAACTTACAGATACTCCACTTCCTGTCCTCTTCAGAAACGGTGAAAAGGCGACCATCCATGCTGCAGTGTTCGATTTCTCCTCCCTGGCAATTCTACTGACAGCAGTGTGTTGGCTGGTGGAGCAGGGTTTGTGCTGGCTGTACGGATCCCACTGGGGAAGGCTTCTCTCTGCTTTCTTTGGTCTCTTGGCAGCTACCCAGAAGTGTCTCTCTTTCTTGGACTTTGCCTTGTGGCCCCTGGAATGTCCCCTGGAATGCCGCTTTTTGACCCGTTCTACTTTGCTTCCCTTCCCCAGAGGGATCTGTACAGCCAGCACAAACCCTGCTCCGACCGCCAACACGCTGCTGTCAGTAGAATTGCCAGGGAGGATAAATCGAACACTGCAGTATGGATGGTCGCCTTTTTGCCGTTTCTGAAGAGGACAGGAAGTGGAGTTTCTGTAAGTTATTTCTTAATAAAGGCTTTGCTATTTAAAAGTTTAATTTGTCTTGGTGTTTATTTTTCGTTGTATAGTAACAAATTTTTTAACAAAAATTTTTGATGTTACTGGTCCTTTAAGAGCCTAAAAGTGCCAAGTAGACAAGCGCCAAGAGCAGGTCTCGGGCAATCAGGGCAGTGATTTACCTTAGACCCAGCACTGCATATACCTGCCCTAAAACACTATCATGTTCACACCTAATACTCTAATCTGAGAAAATGAACTTCATTACAGAGAAAAAATTTTTTTCATTGAGAGCCTTCCCTACCAGCACTTCCATCTTCAACTTGTTGCTATTTTAAAAAGGCAGATTTCTATGCTATTTTTACCTTCTAATATTGCACAAAATCAAATAACAGATGGATACATATACAATTATGTATATGGATGGAATGCTTGGGAAGCTGTGTGTGTCATCGTGCTATCTACAGTAAGTAAACAGCAATTATAAAGTACTTTTTATCATATAGTATACTATGGAAAATTGTGCACAGTAAAATAATGGAAAATAATCCATAAAAAATAAACTACATGTATGGTGTCAACCGTGGATAAACTGGCCCCTAGAGTGAAGGTGACTATTCACAAGCATACCATGACTATAAGTTACATTCAGTTGATTATGCAGTAATAGCTATTGAACTTCTTTTGTGATAAAACTCATGGTTTGAATCACAGAGAAAAAAGAGTTGCAGAACTATAATTACAAAGTAGGAGATTGTAAAGATGCATGGCATTTTACACTGAATGTCGCTGAATGAGTAAGTAGAAATGCTTCTAAAGAATTGTGCTAGGAAGTGGCTGACTAATCATTAATCTCTACTAAGGCAAATGACATTGTCATATTTCTAAACTTTCTGAATACTAGATTTGTGAAGTTAGATTGTATAAATGTTGTTTAGATATTTAAGCTAAAGTAATTATGTTTATTACCATCAGCAATGACCATGCAAACAGAGAGAAGGGTGTCACAAAGAGTCAATCCTTCCATGGAGATTCGAGGTTAACATTTCGTTCACATTAAAATTAAAAAAAATGTTCATAGATTGTCTTTCCCCCATTGTACCACAAGTTGTTTTGAGCACAACCAAGGTGAAATGTCTTGAAAACAATGTAAAATGTTTTTATATTTTTTCAGTAATGGGAAAATGCTTAAACAAGTGATTAATGCATGACAAAAAAATGAACTACTACACATAGAGATATAATCAATAAACAGTCAAAAAATTGACCGTTGCGTATGTAAATGTATGTAGGGTATCATTAACATGAAGGCTGCTATTTTGGACATATGATCGTTTGTAGAAAGGTTGGTTGGCAGAATGGCAATAAACGCAAAGACAACAGTTAAGAGCTGAGAACAGTCAGGAACATTATCCTTTGGCACAATCATATGGTTATCGTCAGACTGACTGTACATAAAGAGTTGTGATTTGAGTCGAACTGTATGAAAAGTTCAAACACACATGATCAACAAAATGATCAATATCCTCGGTTCAATAATATCTGTTGAGGTCAGCTTTATTCTCATGAATAATTGTATGCAACCTTGTGTCTGACTGCAATTATTTTATTATGTGAAAAAACATTTTTGGGGTGGAGGATCCCATCATCTCCTATAAAATTCTAAATGTAATCCTAAGATAGTTTCCAAAATACAGTATAGTAAAAATGTCAGTGGTTTTAAAGTTACATGTAAATGTAATTAAAATTGAAAGCCCTGTTTTTAGTGGACGACACCTTTAACAGAGAATTCAACCCTAAAGTAAAAAAAACCCTACCCCCATACCCTACATAGACCACCCTCCCCCCAGCCTAGCTGCTATCCCAGGCAAATGCTGTGCAGAGGAGCAAATCGGTGCAGATTCTGTGCAGCGGAGTTCATGGCAGCCATCTTCTGGCTCTTCAGTAATATTCGAAATGAGAGTGGCATATCGTCAATTTCTGTGACTTTTGAAGCATGTGCGTGGAGAGGAAGATTGCTCTAACTGTGCATGCAACGATACGGAACTTACTTCACGAAGATTACCGAAGAGAAGAAGATGGCTGCCATGAACCGCACCAAGTGGCAGGCCTGGACTGGGAGTCAAAATAGGCCCTGCCATTCCAAGTACACAGAGGCCCAAACAGCCCCCCACCAGCCCAAACAGCCCCCTACCAGCCCACTATATGGTATCTTTCTATTGAAGCACACAGCAGCCCCTCTGGCATTTGCCAGAACCCACAGATTGCCAGTCCGGGCCTGCCAAGTGGTAAGTAGGGGCTTAGGGGCATTTGCAGCTAGGCTGGGAGGGAGGGGGTCTATGTAGTGTAGGGGGGTAGGGTTTTTTTTTAAATTTATGGTTGAATTCTCCTTAAAACTCATTCTCAGTTTGGTAAAGAGAATTTGGAAATACAGTCCACATTGTCAAGCAGATGCTGTTGGTAAATAAGAATGAGCAATAGATAGATACTACTGTCATGTACACATATCAATATAAATATATATATATATACAGAATCATTTGTAACTGCAATGCAAAAAAATGTATCATCCATAAGTCTAATAAAACAGAATTACCTGAAGCTAAATTGTTATGAAAAATTCTTTGTTGGTTTTACAAAGCAATAATGTTTCAATAAAGCTTTGCTCAGAAACATTGGCACACAAGCTTATTTAATAAGAAAATCTTTACAGAACTAGATACAGACCTGGAGCTGTCAGTACAGTACCTAATGTCCATTTAATGATATTGACCAGAATTGTTTCATTAGATTGAACAGTGCAAAATGTAGGGGTAAAACGTATCTAAGAACTGTAGGTATCAAAGAAAGTGTGTCTGCAGGAAATAACTCTGGGTTTTGGGCAGAAAGGAAATAGAGAACAGACAG
Source organism: Xenopus laevis (assembly GCF_017654675.1). Taxonomy (NCBI): domain Eukaryota; kingdom Metazoa; phylum Chordata; class Amphibia; order Anura; family Pipidae; genus Xenopus; species Xenopus laevis. The sequence continues at coordinate 79,879,713 of NC_054379.1, forward strand.
TACTTAGAAATAAATTACAGGTTATATTCATTGCAGTTTCAAAACTAATCCCTCTAAACTGATTAAAATTATACAGTATAAACCTTACTATGATTTTATGCCTGGCTCCATGGTATATCACGGGAGTCCTAAAAGGATAGCCACCACTGTAACTCTATAATGAAAAATACAATTCTAAACAAAATGTTTGAAAAAGTATGGTTTCATACCAAATTTATGAAAATCTTTGCTCAAGGATAATATACCAGTACCATATCCTAATAGTTAGATAGAGGGCTTTATTTTAAATTACCCTAACAGGGTAATTAATAACCAATGCCCTGTGTATGACTACCATTGTACAAAATGTGCAGACCTTTGCATTTTTATATTTTTATTAGTTTAAAGTACACCAGCAAAATCATAAATACAAACATCTGGAGTCAGTATCTGCGCTATCAATTCCATTTACAATAGTAGTACAGTCATGGTATGCTTGATTGTTATCTTGCCTGTCCCAGTAACTCAGCGAGTCAAAGGCACAGGTAGGCATAGGTAACCCACTTAGTCAATGGCTTAAGTCCAACTCCCCCACAGTTTATAATATGTTTGGGGTAGGCTCTTGTAGCATATGTAAGTTGTACCAGGGACAGTAGTAACTTATCCAGATTTAGATTTAACCATTTGTCAAGTGTTGCAGGGGATTGCATTATCCAGTGCAGCAGTATGCACTTTCTGGCATAGAAAGAGTACAAAAGAGTACTCTCATGAAGGACCACTATTCCAAGCAGGCATGCATTGGGTTAAGTATATTAGGCACAATCATTGGGGCTCATTTATCAACACTGGGCAAATTTGCCCATGGGCAGTTACCTATAGCAACCAATCAGTGGTTAGCGTTTTAAAGCCAGCTGCAGGTAGAACAATGAATGCAGCCATTTGATTGGTTGCCATGGGTTACTGCCCATGGGCAAATTTGCCCAGTGTTGATAAATGACCCGATTGTATCTTGAATATAGGCTAAAGTCTATGCCTTAAAGCACTGGATTGCAGGCCATTTGCAAATTAGATGACTGTAGTTCTTTTGAGTCTTACCTACCAATGGGAAACAGCAGAATGCAGGTTAGATGAAGTCCATGTATAATTTTGAATTGGATTAATCTGCAATATCTCTGGTTAGTTATTAAGGTAGTATGATTTTTACGCGGTGTCCGTTTTGACACAGAAAACTTGAAAAAGTAGTCGTAAAAAGAGACACGATTTATTACGCCATCTAAAACCTGCCAAATTAATTTAAAAGCCAATGGCAGATGTCCCCTTAAATGTCCTCACTAAATATTCAGTTTTCTGGGTTTGACGCTGGTTTTTCCGTGAAAACAATTTTTTTTGTGGTTTTCGGGCGTCAAATGCTAAAAATTCAGGTTTTTCAGATGACAATCCGCAAAAGTTGCCATTTTTCCCAAACCGATTTTTTTTGGAGTTTTTTTATTTATAAATATGGGCAAATTGTGTATTCTAGTTTGGTTGGGTTTTTTTTATTTAAAAAATCATAAATATTTGGATTTTGATAAATAACCCCCTTGGGGTTGCCACCTGTCAAGTATTCTTGACAGCCTGGTTTTTGGAAGGGCTGTGTGGATAGAAATAGGCTATTCTGACTGGAGTGGTGATGAGTCAATCACTGATTGCTCCATCATAACCCTGGACTGATGTCACAGACCCTGCCTTGCATCTAGTGGGCAAACAGTGCTTTCTGGGCTATATTAATCAGTTACATTTATTTTCTTTTTTTATTTAAATTGTTTTCTTTTTTAACAATAATAATTTGAAAAATTAACTTCTCAAACATGTGGACTCCATGGTACAAATGTATAAATGCATCAGTCCACATTCCTAGGGATATTGATTCCATACGCATATTCCTAGGTATATTGATCCCATTCTAGTCAATATATTCTCTTGCTGTTATAGATGTATAAAAAATATTGTTATTACACATACAGTATTATCACACTTAGAATAATGATACATACTAAACATGACCTGAGAAGAGGTCTACCAGAAACACATTTACATCCCATACCTTCCAACTTTCCCATTTTTCAGGGGATAGTCTCGATTTTGACAGCTCAGTCCACAGTCCCTGATGGTTACTGAAATGTCCCGAGTTTCTCTTTGATTTCCTACACTGATGTCAGAAAAAGATACAATGTTTAAGATGCTCTTGGGCAGAGCCCAGAATACTCAGCACCTGCACAGTGTAAAAATAAAAACTGGGTAAATAGATAGGCTGTGCAAAATAAAAAATGTTTCTCATATAGTTAATTAGCCAAAAATGTAATGTATAAAGGCTGGAGTGACTGGATATCTAACATAATAGCTAGAACACTACTTCCTGCTTTTCAGCTCTCTTGGTTTACACTGACTGGTTACCCTGGTTACCAGACAGTAACCAATCAGAGACTTGAGGGGGGACCACAAGGGTCATATCTGTTGCTTTTGAATCTGAGCTGAATGCTGAGGATCAATTGCAAACTCACTGAACAAATATGTACCATTTGGCCCCCCCTTCAAGTCATTGACTAGCTCAGAGATAGAGAGCTGAGAGCTTCCACCTCGATCCTGACTACCTCCCTGGAGGGAGCTCCCGGCTCCCTGACATTATACTTGGGCCATGGATCCCACTGAGGAAGCTCAGCCAGATTTCGGCAGGGCCTTTCGAGGTCTGCATACCCGCATGGAGGCGTACGAAGCTCGGCAAAATTATGTCGGACGCACGCTGGAGGCGATTTTGGAAAAGTTATCCATGCTGACGCCGACTACTCCAACGCCGACAACGCCCACGCTAGTTGCTGCCGACATGGCTACACAGTCCTCCACTTCTGGTCCACATATTTCTGCACCGCTTCTCTACAGTGGCGACCCTCAAGCCTGTCGTGGTTTTTTGAATCAGTGCCAGATTCGGTTCGCCCTGCAACCTGCAGAATTTAACTCTGAGCGAGCAAAGGTTGGTTTCGTGATCACTCGTTTGGCAGGGAAAGCGCACGAATGGACATCTCCGCACTGGGAGAAGCAGTCTCCTTTAATTGACGATTCCAAAGCCTTTCTTCAAGAATTCCGGATTGTGTTCGATGCTCCCGGTCGGGTGGCGACCGCTGCTTCTCGTCTGTTCCAGATCCGCCAAGGAAATCACAGTGTAGCAGAATATGAATTGAATTGAATTCTGTACTCTCGCTGCAGAGACTTGTTGGAACAATGATGCCTATCATGCTGCCTTCTACAATGGTCTCTCTATCCGCCTCAAAGATGACCTGGTCTCCTGTGAATTACCCACGCAGGTTGAAGACCTCATTGCTTTGTCTGTCAAGGTGGACACTCGTCAGAGAGAACATCAAGCTGATAGGGACCGAGTCAAGAAATTTCAACCCATGTTGGCTCCTCGCTTTCAAAGACCTCTATTACCTCCTACCCCCCAGCAGCCTTCTGTTATTCCTCCGGAGGAACCTATGCAAGTCGGAAGAGCTCGTCTCTCTGAACAGGAGAAACTCCGGAGACGTACGGCTGGACTTTGTCTCTACTGTGGGGGTCAATCTCACTTTGCCAACTCCTGTCCTGTGAAGCCTCAGAGTTCCCCTCTTCAAGGTAACCTTGGAAAGACTCATGTACGGGGTGTTACTACCAAGTCACAAGAGAACTCTCACAGGTTTCTTCTGCCTTTACAGATCCGTCTGTCCACTAAGACCATTGTTGGCTCAGCTTTTATTGACTCTGGAGCTGCCGGAAATTTCATGGACGCTCTCTTTGCCAAGCATATGAATGTTCCCCTGTTTCCATTGACTCCTCCACTTCGTGTAACCGCCATTGATGACCGACCCCTTGAATCCGAGTTTATCTCTATGACAACTGGGGAATTGCCTGTGCAGGTTGGGACTTTACACAAAGAAAAGTTATCGTTCCTGATTATTTCCTGTCCTTCTGTCGTCTTGGGGCTTCCTTGGTTACACCTGCACAACCCTATCATTGATTGGTCCTTGGGGCAGGTTTCCCGTTGGAGTCCATACTGCCAACAGCACTGCCTTCCTGCTGAAGCCATCCAGAGGGTGAATATTTCTACGTCAGATTTGAAGACGCTTCCCTCCTTCTACAAGGAATTCTCTGATGTCTTCTGTAAAAAGTCTGCAGAATTTCTCCCTCCTCATCGTCACTACGATTGTCCAGTTGATCTTCTGCCTGGAACCATGCCTCCTAGAGGTCGCACTTATCCTCTCTCCCCAGCAGAGACCGCTGCCATGAAGGAATATATCCAAGAAAATCTCCAGTGGGGCTTTATTCGCCCTTCTACTTCTCCTGCAGGGGCTGGATTCTTCTTCGTGGAGAAGAAGGATGGAGGCCTACGTCCTTGTATTGACTACCGGGGTCTTAATAAAATCACCGTTAAGAACCGGTATCCCTTGCCTCTGATCGCAGAACTTTTTGACCAACTGAAGGGGGCTAAAATCTTCTCTAAGTTGGATCTCCGTGGGGCGTACAACCTTATCCGCATCCGGGAAGGTGACGAATGGAAGACAGCATTCAACACTCGTGATGGGCACTATGAGTACCTCGTAATGCCCTTTGGTCTCTGCAATGCCCCCGCTGTCTTTCAAGAATTCGTGAACGACATTTTCCGGGATCTCTTGGGAAAGTTTGTGGTCGTGTACCTAGATGACATCCTGATTTTCTCCAAGGACCTTGCAAGCCATCGCTCCCAGGTGAAGGAAGTACTCTCTCGTTTGAAGAAGAACTCTCTCTTTGCCAAACTGGAGAAATGTGTGTTTGAAGTGTCCAAGATTCCTTTTCTGGGCTATATCATCTCCCCAGAGGGTTTCGAGATGGATCCTGTGAAAGTGTCTGCAATCCAAGAGTGGCCCCTACCGCTGAGCACTAAGGCAATCCAGAGATTCATTGGTTTTGCCAATTACTACCGGCAATTCATTAAGGGGTTCTCTTCTTGCATTGCTCCTATCCTGGCCCTCATCCGAAAAGGGGGTAAACCCAGCTTGTGGCCCCCGTCTGCTATTGAAGCCTTTCAATCCCTGAAGGATGCCTTCACTTCCGCTTCGGTTCTCCGCCATCCTGATCCGGAGTTACCTTTCTTCATCGAGGTGGATGCTTCTGAAGTTGGAGCTGGAGCTATCTTGTCCCAAAGACATCCCTCTGATGGAAAGTTGCGCCCATGTGCATATTTCTCTAAGAAGTTCTCTCCTGCCGAACATAATTATGGAAAATCGAGAACTCCTGGCTGTCAAGCTTGCCTTAGAAGAGTGGCGTCACCTCCTTGAAGGTTCCTTGATCCCAGTCACGATCTACACAGATCATAAGAATCTTGAGTTCATTCAATCTCTCAAGAGGCTGAATCCCAGACAAGCAAGGTGGGCTCATTCTTCTCTCGATTTAACTTTGTCTTGACTTATCGCCCTGGCTCCAAGAATCGGAAAGCCGATGCTCTGTCTCGAAGTTTCATTCCGGTGGATTGTTCTCCTAAAATACAAGAGCCAATTATTCCTCCTGTCAAGATCATTGCTTCTTTGTACCCTCAATTTGCTGATCAAATTCTGGCTGGTCAATCTTGTGCCCCTCCTGATACCCCCATCGGAATGGCATTTGTACCTCCTGAACTTCGTCTGCCTATCCTGCAACAGACTCATAGCTCCAAACAAGCTGGACATCCTGGTCCTGCTAAAACTCTTGAACTTTTACGGCGTCTAGTCTGGTGGCCGACAATCCGTAAAGATGTCAAAGACTTTGTTACTGCCTGTACCGTTTGTGCCACTTCCAAGTCCAGCCATTCTCACCCTAGCGGGTTACTACAGCCATTGCCTGTCCCCTCTCGTCCTTGGACGCACTTGGCAATGGACTTCATAGTTGAACTTCCTCCCTCCAGTGGGAACACTGTGATCTGGGTTGTCATTGACCGCTTTAGCAAGATGGCCCACTTCATCCCTCTACGGAGCTTCCATCTGCAGTGGAGTTTTCACAGTTGTTTATTCAGTTCATTTTTCGCCTGCATGGCTTCCCGGCCGAGATTGTCTCTGACAGAGGTTCCCAATTCACAGCAAAGTTTTGGCGTTCCCTGTGCAAAGATCTGGGTATTAATCTCCAGTTCTCCTCCGCTTATCATCCCCAGACAAATGGAGCGGCTGAACGAGTGAACCAAGCCTTGGAACAGTTCCTGAGGAACCACGTTTCCCTTTGTCAAGATGATTGGTCTGATCTCCTCCCGTGGGTGGAATTTGCTCATAACAATGGCTGCCACACTTCCACTGGAAGGTCCCCATTTATGTCGGTGTATGGTCAACATCCTCAAGCCTTCCCACAGGACTTTGTGTTGTCTGATGTTCCGGCCGCTGATGACCATGCAGCCCACATGTCTGCTATTTGGGCTGCAACCAAGTCGAACTTGGAGAAGAGCGCTCTGGTTCATAAGACGTTTGCAGATCGTAGACGTAGACCCTCTCCTCCCTACAAGGTCGGTGATAAAGTCTGGTTGTCTTCCAGGAACATTTGGTTGAAGGTGCCCTCTCCTAAGTTGGGTCCAAAGTTCGTAGGTCGATTCTCTATCTCTGAGGTGATCAATCCTGTGGCTGTCAGACTTCAGCTTCCCCCTGAGATGCGAATTCCCAACGTGTTTCATGTCTCCTTGGTGAAACCCGCTACTTCCAACCGCTTTTCTGTTGTCCAGCCTCCCCCTCCTACTATCTCTGTGGATGGTCAACAAGAATATGAGGTGGAAAAGATCCTTGACTCCAGAATCTCCAGGGGTTCTCTTCAGTATCTCATCAAGTGGAAGGCCTTTGGCCCTGAAGAATGCTCCTGGGAAGGACACTCTGATGTTCATGCTCCTCGTCTTGTGAGGGATTTCTACTCCAAATTTCCCCAGAAGCCAAGTCCTGGTGGTCCGGAGGCCCCCCGTGAGGGGGGGTACTGTCACGATCACCGCCCGGGCGGCGTGTCCTGCCGGCGTCACTCCCAAAATGGCGGCGCCCATGGCCGCCACGTGGGTAGCGACGCTGGCGCAGTGACGTCAGCGCGTCAACGTCAGCGCAAGGAAGCCGATGACGTCACTATGGCGCCAAATTCAAATATAAAAATCCTACCAAGACGCCAGAATGGCGCCCAAGTATAGGAATCGTTACTGTGTGTTTCCTGGGTTTCCTGTGTGCTATTTTGAGACTGTTTCTTGTTCCTGATTGTTGCCTGACCTCTTTCCTGGACTTTGGACTTTGCTTATTATTCTGCCTGCCCTTGAACTCTTGCCTGGATTCTGACTACTCCTTTGTTTAACCCCTTGGACACCGCGACCTTGCTCCCTCAAGAGGGCTTCCTCCTCGATCCTGACTACCTCCCTGGAGGGAGCTCCCGGCTCCCTGACAGAAAAACCACCTATATTGCTTCAAATGAAAGTTCTTTTCTTATAGTCTAAAGGGATGGTATCATGTCTGATGGTCTGTTTTATGGAAAAATAGGATGTCCCTACTAGCGGTCTACAATGAACTATAATGTACTTATAAAAAGTAATCATGTCTCCTCACAAGCACCTTTTCTACGGAGGAATTAATGGAATAGAGAAAGAGTGAATAGAGGAGATCAGAGGTGGGCCAGGGGAAAATCTACTAGGGATTACAAATTTACTGTCAAGTACATTACCTGTCCATTTGTAATACCAGCCAAGGCCTTTGCTGTTATTTTACTGGACAGGTGGCAACCCTAATGGGAAGCAGGTAATTCATAAAATCAAGGAGGCATTAAGCATATTCTGAACTACCTAATAATTATAAGGAATGAGCTATGTAAGCATACAACAAACAAATACTGTATATCAAACAATACAATAGCTGTATCAATTTCATAGTTACAAGGTACAGTGTATAAGTAAACCCTTTTTTAGGGGACTCTCACCCCCAAGTAAGATGATTCACACATACACAACACTTACACACCTAATTTATGCTGTCTGTACATTTTTTTTCATGTAATGATAGATCAACAATAAAAGGACACAACGCCGAATGGTCGAATATTCAAAGTTTTTTCAATTCGAATCAAATTTTGGCCTATTTGATGGTCGAAGTACCCAAAAATTACTTAGAAATTCAAAGTTTTTGAATTCAAAAATTCACTTTGAATTCACTTCGACCCTTAGTAAATGGGCCCCCTAGAGATTATAAACAACTTCTAAGTTATTAAAAATATCTATTTTTTTTTCTTTCATTTTATTCTTTTATGCTTCAGTTCTTTACCCCTTTAAAATTGAACTTGATTTCTGTGGCGAAGAGCATTTCTGAGCACCTTTTCACCACTTTAAAGTATATCCATTAATGTAATGACATGCCAGTGCAATTTTCCATTTGCATTTATATCCTTTAAAGTGTATGCTTGTCCTTGATAGGATTATAAGTCTGAATCAGTTTAATTTATATTTAGACTTTGATATCAGTCCCAAGACCAAGTGCTCAATAAAGCTTTTGTTGCTTTCCTATATTTACTTATGTTGTAATCTCATTCGAAAGCTCATCACTTGTTTATGAGGTTTAGTGGTTTAAGTATCAAAGTCATTTGTTGTAGGGTTTTATACGGAATAAGTGATGTTTTTACTTTCTCATAGCTCACAGTCTGTATTTGAGACTATTTTAGAGTGGAACATTAGCATCATTAGTGCTATTTCTGACATTGTTTCATATTGTTGTGCTGAAATATATTCAGTAACTGGTAATATTAAAGGCTCACATTTCCAAAAACGATCACATTTCCATATGCTGCAAGAAATAATCAAGTTTAAATAATATGACTGGGACTTGTTTAGTGTGTTTATTTAGTTGTATTTAGTTCTGAACCAAGAATGGCAGATCTGAATGAGTAGTTCTTAACTTTTTGTTTGTAAATTAATAGAGGATTTCCAGGTTCACTTGAGAAGCTATAAGGAAACCTTATAGTTTGGATTTAGGATTGTAAGTGAAACTTAAGCTAACAACTGACGCAAAGAGGTAACTTCCACAATGGGCTTTTTTATGGTTTTGCCCACGCACATATGGTGTGCTTGTTGATCAGTCTTTGTACTTGCATGATTTGCTAGCACATCCTTATTAGAAGAGCTGACAAATACATTGTATATGTTTAATGATAAACTTTGACCTGAGATAAAATGATGCAATGTTCTCAGGCAATGTCAGCATCATCAAAACTGGTACTCCAACCTATTAAAGTCTGAACAACTGCCAGCATACAGGAGTACCAAGCCAGAAGTCCTGGATACAGATGGCCTGAACTGAAGGAGAAATTTCTTATTTTCAATAGAATTTGTGATACCTGGATGATATTATCTTTTGTCTTGCAAAATGTGAGAAGAGGGGACACACTACCTAGCTTGCTACCTTCTATTTCCCATATAAAATGGAAGGCACACGAGCAATATAATCAAAGTATGTTGATATTAAGCCTGCTCTTATATCAAAGAAATCTTTTTGAACAGGTCCATAACCTTCTCAGCCATCTTATATCATATCATGTCATGATGTATTCTGTGTTACAACATACTTTATACCAAAATAGTGATAGGGGAAGACAAATATCTTCACTGAGTTAGATATTGAATTGCACAACTGAAATTTCCATTAGTAACCAATTAGGCCTTTGCATATTTTCTCACTTATAGCAAATGTTTGAAATTTACTTGCAGATTGTTTGCTGCTAGGAATGGATGCAATTCAACACAGGCTCTCGGTGCTGCATCCTTTTCTGCAATCTTGCACTATAAAAAAAGATAATCTAGCCGTTAATTCCTTAAACTAATACAAACCACATGCAAAGGTGAGATGATCATGGAACTCTATAATGTGTAAGATTACAAGGCTGCTAAAGCATTTCCATAACTTAATCTGAGGTCAACATGCTATTGCATTTTACAACTGTTCTATATGTAACAAAATTTAAACGAGGATGTCTCAAGTACACAAAAGCACCCTCTCAGAGAAAGTCACTTTTCTTGTCTGTCAGTTGCGGTCACTTAAAATAACCGCAGCCTGCTAGAGTTTTTCCAAAATTTCTCCACAACCTTTTCAAGACATCTGTTTTTTCCATTGCTTAGAAAGTTAACCTTCTGAAAAGACTTTTAAACTGTGTATTTACAAGTCAAAAGTTCAGAATTACTATTTCAGGGGTAGGATCTGTTTTCGTGGCTCAGCACAAAATATAGCTAACTCAACACATAAAATAAGTCTCACCCATATTATATACGTTGAATTATTTCCTAAAGCATATGGAACATGGCTTGTTTCAGAGAATATCTTATGCATCTATTTAGGGGCCAATTCATTAACTTCGAGTGAAGGATTCGAAGTAAAAAAACTTCGAATTTCGAAGTGTTTTTTGGCTACTTCAACCATTGAATGGGCTATTTCGACCTTCGACTACGACTTCGACTTCGAATCGAATGATTCGAACTAAAAATCGTTTGACTATTCGACCATTCGATAGTCGAAGTACTGTCTCTTTAAGAAAAAACTTTGACCACCTAAAAGCTACCGACCCAATGTTAGCCTATGGGGAAGTCGAGGATTTTCATTCCCAGTCGAATATCGAGGGTTAATTAACTCTCGATATTCGACCCTTGATGAATTTGCCCCTTAGTGTTACTAGATACAATTACTATACAAAACTGGGAGCCTTTATTTACCCATTATAAAGTAAAGACATCATTTATTTTGTATCACACCATACAACAAATGACTGTTAGTTAACATTTCCACCAAAATTCATGAACATATATATATATAGTGTGCTTGGTTTGGGGGTCTAATATTAACAAAATCATTGTCTGACTCATAAATGATAATGCTATCAGCATTGAGCTTTAAAAGTTACTAGGAGCTGGAACCTTTTTTCTAATTAGTAGGTGTTACAGACTACAATACTTTTATTTCATTTTATTTCATTGTCATTTTCAATCTTTCTGACTGTAGCAGACGTCAGTTCACCTCCAACTCGATTTGCTACACTATTTCAGGGGTCAATAGAGCAAGTAGTGCAAAGAATTTAAACAGCTAGCCAGATACTGCTTTCAATAACAATTACATTTACAAAAAACAATTAACCATGTTAGTTTGGAATTAGAATACAGGCAAATAATCCAACTGTCATAAAATAATGCACCCACTATTGTAAAATATTAGAATATTTTTAATCATGAAACACTTTTCTACTATCATTATATTTTACAAGATAAGAAAGCCAGAGCATAGGGCTTCAATGAAGCAGCACCAGTGAAATCTGTTTTGTAGTAAGGTCACTCAGTTCTGCCCACCTCTTTGCTGCCTTCTGCAATGCTTCTCCTCCACATAAGTAATCCTTGATCTTTCTCTCTTTTATCCAGTACTTGCACCTCCACATAATTGGTCCAACCCATGGTCACTTCCTCCTATTGATTTGTGTGATAATCTCCTCCTTGACTCATATCCACAGGTTTTTGTTGGAATAACTGTAGGCAAGACCACGCCAGAAATGCTTCTCAAGCACCAGTTGACAAAGACTTGAAGGCTGTTGGGGATCTCAGCAGTGACTTTCCAAGTTTAACAGTCATATAAAAGTATGGTCTTGATGTTTGTCATTGACAATAATATTTCTCTGGCTTCTCACACAGGGTAGAGTTGTATGAACATGGTAGAGTTATATAAAGGTGAATTTGTCTTCAATATAAGCCATTTGACTCTGTGTTATGTCCCCCATCCTTTGTTACCATTGTGCCCAGGTAGTGAACTCCTCTACTTTCTCAATGTCCATTCCTTTTACCTGCAGTAGACTATTCAGTGATAATTCAGAGTATGCTCTTCTGATCTATGTATGAACAATTGCTCCTGAAACCTGCCCGTTCCTTGTGCAGTCAATACTCAATTTGCCCTTACATTAGGTTTAGGATCACTGACATGCTCTTGGTGTCCAAAACTGTCTTGAAAAGTGGATGCACAGTTTCTGTGATAATATCAGGGTCACCATTATGAGCTCTGGTGGAATGTCGCCAATTCTCTATACTTTGCTGCTTTTCATCTCTTTTTATCGACTTTTCATCCTTGGTTTAGGTATCTGCATTTATTACAAGTTCTTCCCTCCGTCATCATAGAGCCTTTAATGTTCCTTATTTAATACTTCAGGGAAATGTTCATGCCATCCATCTAGATGTTCTTGCTCATTTCTCAGTAGCTCCCTGTTTGCTTTTCAAAGGTTGACTTTATGCAGTTCTCCTCTTGGGGAGAGAGAGCGAGATATAGGCAGTGAGTTTGTGTAGATCAGTTCCATGTGTTAGCTGATATTTTCTGTGCTAGATCAGATACCCAGTTCATGGGGTCCACTTTAGCACTTTGCGGTCTTTTGTGTGGTGTGCAGTTGAATTTTAGCTTTCTAATTGTCTTGCTGTTTTTAATTTCACTTGTGGCTCCCTTCTCTGTTTTCATTTCTCCCGTGTCTTTGCTGTCATCCTCTCATTCCATTTAACATTTTGGAAATGATCCTTTATATTTTACAATAGGGCATCCATTATACTCTTATACATTATACTCTTTATATATGTGTGTGTGTGTGTGTGTGTGTGTGTGTGTGTGTGTGTGTGTGTGTGTGTGTGTGTGTGTGTGTGTGTGTGTGTGTGTGTGTGTGTGTGTGTGTGTGTGTGTGTGTGTGTGTGTGTGTGTGTGTGTGTGTGTGTGTGTGTGTGTGTAATTGCAAATTGGTCATCAAAATATATGACCAAACTGTACAAATATCCAACTAATTAGTATTGTACAGTTATCCCAATTAATCAGACTGCATGGCCAATGTGTATAGTGAAAAAAGACCAGTAGTATAATCAGAGATGTGATATGCAACAATGTATCTGCAACATATTCCATAGATTTCCACGTAATCATTTTATGCCAAAGGATATCAGTTTATAAAACGAGAATGTCAGGCTACCAAAAAAAAATAAAGAGGCATTGAGAGATGAAAGCAAAAACATTTGTATCACATGTACACAGTACACATTAATTATGGTAAATATTAAAAAGTGTCAGGTATAGTTTCCTGGAAAATGGATTTTAAAACAGATTGGTGGAGAATAAGTTGAAAGCATCAGGATGATTATAATGCTGATGAACAGGGGAGTGCCCTGCAGCCAAGGTCAATTGGTGCAGCTTGAATATCAGTGGAAATATAGTCAAGAGTACATAGAAAAAAAAATAAAGAGGTCAAGATTTTAGACTCCCGTGAGCAGGATCCTTTTCTTAAATTATTGATCCCTGTTTGTTATAAATGAATGTAAAGAACTGTATAACTTGCTGGCACTATATAAATAAATGATGGTGATGATGATAATAATGATGATATATAAAAAGCACTTTTGAGAGAAGGGAGTGGTCCAAAGTAGATGTTGAATGTAGAGATGCACCAAATCCACTATTTTGGATTCGGCCGAACCCCCGAATCCTTCACGAAAGATTCTGCTGAATACCGAACCAAATCCTAATTTGCATATGCAAATTAGGGGTGGGAAGGGGAAAACATTTTTTACTTCCTAGTTTTGTGACAAAAAGTCCCGCAATTTCCCTCCCTGCCGCTAATTTGCATGTGCAAATTAGGATTCGGATTCAGTTCAGTCGGGCAGAAGGATTCGGCCGAATCCTGATGAAAAAGGCCGAATCCTGGATTCGGTGCATTCCTAGTTGGAAGTATAGAATTATTTTAGGCAGGGCATTTTTCCTCATATTTTATATTTGTATACTTATTTTTTGCTTTTTTTGCTCTCTAACACACTATCTTCTAATTTAACAATTCCTTAATTACCCAAAACATATTTGGAACAATCCTTCTGGATACTCTGCCTGGCTACAGTATGTTTTAATTTTAAAATGAACTAATAACAACCAGCTCTTGAACATGGCTCAGGGGCTCCAAAAGGAAAAAAACAGATGAATTACATTAGATCAATAATTTTATAATGCCACCCTGGTCTGGACCTTATTTTATGTTACAATTTAATGGGAAGGGGAATTAGGCTGGGGGGTCACTGGCCCCAGCAGCCAAAAAAGAAAGTTATTGTTACTTATATTACTTATCATTATTACCCTCTCCTATTTATATTATATTCCAGTCTCTCATTCATACCACTGCCTGGTTGCTAGGGCAGTTTAGACTCTAGCGACCAGATAGCTGCTGAAATGCCAAACTGGAGAGTTGAGCAAGAAGCTACATTTAAAGACCACAAATAAAAAAAAATGAAGACCAGTTTCAATTTGTTAATTTTAAGGTGAACAACCCCTTTAACTATATATAGAAGATTCAATACCAATAAACAGATGTAATTGGTTTATACAGATTTTAAGGATAAATGAAGGACAACTATAACAGATGGGTCAGATGCAAGGCATTCACTATGATATGTGAGGGTCCCAAAATGTTCAAATTTAAAGATGGAATTATTGGCAGAGATGTTGCATTTGTCTAGCTTAGTTACCATGTTAATAATAACTGTCTACATAAGTGCAAGTAGAATGCTCCCTTTTGAGTAAGTTATAATATTTAGCACACAAGAAGAAAATGTCACTGAGCTAGTAGTCCATCAAAGACGACAGTTTCTAAACCCCTGAATTTACACCCCATGAATATAGCTGATCTAATTCTGTTTATCCAAAATCTCCAGCTGTGTATAGTTGGGCTTAGAAATAATGATTTATGCACAAGAAACAATTCAGCTCTCAGCAATATTTAGTCTAATAACCATTTTGTATAGTATGCACAAGAGTCAAACATTATTATATCATTCCTGGAGGAACTAACAAGTAACACAGGTTATTTGCAATGTGACTGCTGCCAGCAGAGGTGTTATGCAAGTTTCTCAATACAGCCTGAGAATTTTGACAGCATACTAGCAGCTGCTGCTTCCTAAATGTCATTGTCTTCTTGAAAATCTATACTCGAAAGGGAAATGTAAATGACAGATTGCTTTATACAGAATTCGTCTAAGTGCCTTATATCTGTAGAGGGTGGCTGTGCAATCAGTATAACAGACACTTAATTATATATATATAAATATATCTATTGGAACTGAAACGTCGGATACAATAAACCCATGTTTGCTTGATTGAGTTTTACGTTGTAAATCCTTGGAGTGCTGTCATATTGCATCTATATTCAATTTTCTTTGGACTAGCACCCAGGTTGAGGTTCTGCTAAAGGTGTGCGCTCCTTAAGACTGTGTATAAATATATCTATATATTATACTGTGTATATATATATATATATATATATATATATATATATATATATATATATATATATATATATATATTTTTAACAAATCTAACTCAGTTTACTGTAGTCTGATCTATATACTGATCAGAGGGAGGAAACTTTAATCAAAAGATTATTTACTAAATGCAGGGTATGATGAAAAGTGCAAAAAATTATTGAAAATTGCCATATATTTTGTATGTTTACACCTGACTCTGCACATAGCACCCTAGGTACAGGTCATTGTGCTCCATCCATTTCATTTCATGCATGCATTGATTCACATGAATACAGCACTGACTGTGTTAGAGTACAACCTGACCCATTTTCTGCACATTTGCACCCTGCCCCACACTGGGTGCAGGTCTAAAGGACACTGACATATGTTTCCCCCCCATGAATACAGTGCTGCCTGTGTTAAACAACAATATATTCATCAGGGACGGGCTGGAGGTGGTACACAGAAGTGTATCTATCCCACATCCTAATTTATGCATCATTCAGACATGAAAGTTAGGTCACACATTAAAGGAGAAGGAAAGGTACTGATGCAGTTTTTCTAATTGAGTAGCCTCATTAGTGCAAGCTAGAACACTTTATTAATTTTGTAAAATACTTTACCATAACTGAGTAAACAGCCTTGGAAGCTCTCTCTGTTTTTTAAGAGGGCAACTGCCTTATCAATTTGGTGTGACATAACTTCCTGGCCTGCATCACTCCTGCCTTATGCCATCTCTCGCTGCTGTCTCACCCGGGAGGTTTAAGCTGAGAGAAGGAAACTTGATACTGAAGGCCTTGTGTAAAAGTTTAAAGGAAAGGAATGTGGTGGTTTCTTTCATTGAGGACAGCAGCACTATGAGTGTTTATGGGTGTATTTACATAGACCTAAAAAAAAAAGCTTAGTTAGTTTTAACTTTTCCTTCTCCTTTAAGGAGCACCAGTGGTTGTAAGGTGCTCCTGAGTCCTGTCCTTACTACCGGCTTATAGGAGGTGTGCAGTAGAGAGCTGAATTACACTCATCATCTCTACTTTAAAGTTGATCTGTTCAATCCTTCTGTATTATTTAGAACAGTGATCCCCAACCAGTAGCTCGTGAGCAACATGTTGCTCTCCAACCCCTTGGATGTTGCTCCCAGTGGCCTCAAAGCAGATGCTTATTTTTGAATTCCTGGCTTGGAAGCAAGTTTTGGTTGTATAAAACCAGTTGTACTGCTAAACAGATCCTCAATGTAGGTTGACAATCCACATAGGGGCTACCAAATGGCCAATCACAGCACTTATTTCGCACCCTAATAAAATTTTTCATGCTAATGTTGCTCCCCATCTCCTTTTACTTCTGAATCTTGCTCATGGGTTGAAAAGGTTGGGGATCCCTGATTTAGAACGATGAGTTGCTATGCTTTCATAGGAAATTGGAATGCCATTAGTTATGAGGCAACCGACATGTCATATGATACCTTTCTACTATAAAGGGTAGTTAACAAATAATCCTACTGTTAGCCTGCAAGATTAATCAAAAAAAGAGGGAGTGCATCATTTTTATTAGGCAAGGAAGAAGTGGGATCCATAAAGAATATACTAAGATGCTTATATAAGATTCTGTTGTATCATGCTCCAGGCATAGTGACATTGAAAAGCCAGGAGCCAGGGAAGGTACTGATAAATTGTTGGTGTAAACTATGTGATATTATAGAGATCCGTTTAATGTACAGTATATAATGCTCCAATTGTATCCAGCTTTTAAAAGTCACATAAATACTATTCAAATGTGGTTTAAAAATACTTGCTACATATAGCTTAAATTTGGAGTTAAACTGCATCTTGGTGGAAACAAACTGAAATGTAACCGTCATCTGCATATTAATTCATATCTAATTGTCAAGTGCTATTGACTTGAATGTGATTTAGTTAGGAAATCTTGCCAGTTAGCAAGATAAATGCTATATACTGTTATTTAAAAAATTAAATTAAAATGTATAGATGGGTTTAAGGCAAAGGGGATGAAAACTATAAAAGTTGTTATTCTCTCCTGACTTTGCTTGCATCTGGAAACTGAAGAAACTCAGGAAGTTCCAACAGCTTCTAAAAAATATCTATTCTGCTGCAGCACAGAGCACAGCCAGTTATTAAATATCAAAACATTAGTCATATAAATGCTTAAATCCAAATGGGACATAGCTAAGAGACCAATGAGAATGCACAGTCACAATGGCCATTATCAGGTTAAGCCAAAGCTGTATGTACATCTTGAGGCCCATATATGAATGATGCAAATGATGAAATGCAAAAAACAAGCTAAAACCCAGCACTTTATTTTTACTCACAGTTATGGGTAAACCACAAAATTTAGTGTGTATCAAATTGCATGTGATTTACCAACACAGTTATGCAGGCCAGGGGCGGAACTACCGGGGGAGCAGGGGGTGCTCAGGGCCCCCTGGCAGTCTGCCCGCCGCATGTTCCCCGGCCAGTTCCGGGTGTACGGAGGGGGCAGGGGCCCGGCTGAGCGTCCTGCGCCAGGGCCCACCCCCCTCTAGTTCTGTTTCTGATGCAGGCACAAAACTACATTTGTAATTTTCTGTCCTCAATGTGTGTGCAAATTTCACCATTTTCTTATAGGCGCCCCTAAGCCCGCTGCTGCTTGTTTCCCCATCCCTTCCCTTTATTCTTGTGTACATGCAAATTTTCATCATGGGGATTGGACATTTTTAAAATTGATCATATCTTCTGCCTGTCTCCAGTGCTTCAGAACCAATACGGAGGAGGCTGGGCAGCATTCCGCCCCTAGAATCCTGCCGCCCTAGGCCCAGGCATTTGTGGCCTTCCCACAAATCCAAGCCTGCTTTTCACAATGTTCACAATGCCAAAAACAGTGTTAATATGCAACTCATTAGGTGTAATTCAGTTGGATACAACACTCAAATGTATATATGGAAGTACCAGCTTCTTAAGGAATGTGTACACAGGATAAGAAGTCAGCACTCACCCTCCATAAACAGTCTTTTTTGGTGCACGTCCCAGGCTGCCACCAACAGCCGAAATTCAGGAACTCTTTGGAAAATAGACAGCACACAACAGGAATTTTCTTAAAAAGCCTTTATTTGAAGGGCTTTATTCAGATGAAATACAGCAACGTTTCAGGCTTACATTGAGGAAAGGCTAATGTAAGCCTGAAACGTTGCTGTTTTTCGTCTGAATAAAGCCCTTCAAATAAAGGCTTTTTAAGAAAATTCCTGTTGGGTGCTGTCTATTTTGCAAAGTGTTCTTAAGGAATGTGCTCATTCCCAGTAAATTAACTAGCTATGGCGGGGGCAGGGTGCAGGAATCGCAGCCAGGCCTCAAGCTCCCCTTTAGTGAACAGATGCGGTTTGGGTCCTCCACCCAAAAATGGTTTTGGCATAATCAAAGAAAGTGTAATTCTAAGTAACTTTATAATATACATTCATTTAAAAAAATTCAAGTTATTTCTGACTGATAAAGGAATGCAGCAGAAGCCTGTGCTCTACATCAGTAGCTTCTGCTACTATTTTTCGCAAACCAGCAGACAGATACTGCTTTTAGTAGCACTTACATTTACAATAACATTGGTCAAGAGCTCAGCACATAGGCACCTGCCAGTCACTCACCAGTATCGATATTCACTGATGATGAAATGCAGAATTTCACTGCAAATGCATACCTGGGGAAAAAGGACACTTCTCTGGGCACGTACAGACTTTGGCATGGGCTTAGAACATTTCTATAAGAACCAAAATAAAGAAAGAAGTAGCATTATTTCCAGCAAGTACAGTTAAGTGTATTAGATGACTGTGGTGTTGGCTGACCTTGGTTGCCTGTTGATGCTTTGAGGGAAATGAGAATTAAGTTTAGCTGAAAACGAATCTTGTCTGGTTATTTAATTGAAACCAGTAATGAGCTTTAGTTGCTGTTTTCAGGGAAAACTCGTCATCTTGTGGGATAATGTTTTCTCCTTTGCCCTATGAACAGTGCCAGCTTATTCAAGATCATTATAATCAGTTATTTTAATTGATACAGTATGTACACACTACAAACACAAGTCATGTGAAACTTTCTTGAAAAACAGATAAAGCCATTACTTTTGAATAAATGGAATTTGCAGATACAGTATAATGATTTTTTTCATTACAAATCCTATTTAATAAAACTGTATCTGCTCTTGCCAAGCTCTGGTTGAATGGTTAGTGCAGATTTTCTGAAGTTTGCAAATTATAACACAGTTTATGAACATCTGTCAAGTATATTGTGGAATAGCCCCGGAATCAGTGCATGGAAAATGGTCTGTTATATCTCTCTTAAGGGACACAATGGTCTACTGTAGGTACATTTGTTCCTGAGGAAGTGTAGCGTGTACTACATGAAACGCATTGAACTGAACTACAACTCACAGCTATATTTCAATGTGCTGATTTATTGGACACGTTTAAGTAGTTTATAGTTTTATTTATCCTAACATTTAATAAACATACCACACTACAGTATATCAGTTCCGATACTCCTTTATAACAATTGGGATGAAATGACGGGGAGATCCTGTTTAAGAGCTTGATTTTATTTCATTTTGGTGAGTAGGCTGACTCGCTGTGTGATCGAGCAATGGAGATGTATCCTTTCCTGTAAAGGTTCACCCATTTCTTAGCACGCTTTTCACTTTATGTTTGAACGCTCATTACATTTAACTGGTAGCCAACTGCTAGTACTAACTCTAGCAACCAGGCAGTAAATTAGAAGTCAGAGTGGAAGATAAACAAAAGAGGGTTTGAAATAAATATAAGCAATTTAGAATAACAATAACATTGAGACATCACAGTAGATCCATTTTTGGCTGGCAGAATCAGTGAACACATCAACCAACATTTTCAGCTGCTGGGGGAACACTAATTATTTATAATACATACTAAACAAATTATGAAGACTAATTGGAATGGTGCTTACAATAAGTTTATCTATAATATACTAGGGGGGTTATTATGTTATGTAAAAAATGGAGGAATAATTCACCACACATCAATGTGTAAAGAACGCTGTAAAAGTTTAGTAATTTTCCATGAAATTTTCTTTGAGCAACTGCCGCCGGAACTTACTTACAAAGGTCTGAAGCAGTGTGAAATAACGGCTGAAAATCTGGCCTTCGCTTGGTGTGAAATATCACACACCTTGATGAGTTTGCTGTGTATTTTACACAACTTTTTACAATGTTTTTCCAGCAAATTTCATTTTACAGAGCATAATAAATAGGCCCCTTAAAGTTGATATAATAGTAACGGTAATGCTTTTACAAAACAACAGCAGTTGCAATACAAGTTGTGTTAAAGGACATGTAAACCCCCCCCCAAAAAATTTTAATCGGTGAACAGCTTTTTTAGATACCTGCCACTGTTAAAAGACTGTAAGGCTGCAGCATCCCCTTAATCACCTCCTCTAACCCACTCTGCCCCATCCCTCAGAATTTACTTTGGCTGTTGGCTCATTAGCGTGCTCAGTTCTTCTCAGCTCAGATTACTAAACACTCCCTCTAGTCTAACAGCCAATGAAGAGGTAGCATTGCTGGTTCCTATAGAAATTCTGCTCTAGCTGTCTGATCCTATTTTTTTTCTCCTACCCACCTCTCCTGAGCTCAGCTTAACCATTACAGTGCTCAACTCCAGCAGAACTTTTTATTATTATTATTATTAACATGTATTTATATAGCGCCAACATATTGCGTAGCACTGTAAAGTAAATGTGATTATACAACTACATCACATGAATTACATATATAGAATATATGGAGTAACAAACATTACAATCAATACAGGTACAAAGAGGTGAGGAAGGCCCTATGCATAGGCATACAGTCTAAAGGGAAGGGAGTAATACACAAGGTAAAAAGAATTGTGTAGGGGTAATGATACCAAGAAGCACAGAAAAACTGCTGCTCAAATGTCCTTTAATCACCACACGACATGTTTCGAGCTTAAAGGCTCTTTTTCACACTTGAAAAAGAGCCTTTAAGCTCGAAACATGTCGTGTGGTGATTAAAGGACACTTGAGCAGCAGTTTTTCCGTGCTTCTTGGTATCATTACCCCTACACAATTCTTTTTTCCTGATTTAAGCTCTGGATGGGAGCAAGGGTGTAAGATACCTGAAATTCATTCGACTAAGGGCGATATTACACCAGTTTCTTTGACAGTAATACACAAGGTGTGGGAGTGGGCAAAATCGAAGTAAGTGGGTGAGAAATGTGGTACTGTATGTGGTGTTGCGTTTGGTAGTTAAGCAGAGTGAGGGTAGGCTTCTCGAAAGAAGTGCGTTTTCAGAGATTTTTTGAAAGCAGAAAGGTTGGGAGAAAGTCGGACAGACCGTGGGAGAGCGTTCCAGAGGAGGGGTGCAGCCCTTCCAAAGTCTTGAATGCGAGCATGTGAGGAGGTAATGAGAGAAGAGTTGAGTAGCAGGTCAGTAGAAGAGCGTAGTAAGCGAGTGGGTGAGTATATAGAGATGAGTTCAGAGATGTAGGGTGGGGCAGAGTTATGAAGTGCTTTGAAAGTCAGTGTCATTAATTTGAATTTGATTCTGAAAGGTAATGGAAGCCAGTGCAGGGATTGACAGAATGGCGAGGCAGAGGAGGAGCGGTTGCTGAGGTGTATGAGCCTCGCAGCAGTGTTCATTATGGACTGGAGAGGTGACAGTCTCTGGAGGGGGAGGCCAATTAAAAGAGAGTTGCAGTAGTCTAGACGCGATATGATGAGAGAGTGAATAAGAATTTTGGCAGCGTCTTGGGTGATAAATGATCGTATTTTGGATATGTTCCTTAGGTGGAAGTGACATGATTTAATAAGTGATTGGATATGAGGAGTGAATGACAGGGCAGAATCTAGGATAACCCCAAGGCACCGGGCCTGGGGAGAGGGGGTGATTGTGGAATTGTTAACTATAATGGATACTTCGGGGATGTTACTGGTTTTAATTGGAGGAAAGAGAACCATTTCAGTTTTAGAGAGGTTTAATTTAAGGTAGCGTTGCGACATCCAGGTAGAGATAGTGGACAGGCAGGAGGAGACGCGAGTTAGGAGTTCTGGGTTGAGATCAGGAGATGAGAGATAGATCTGAGTATCGTCAGCATAGAGGTGGTAGTGGAAACCATACGAATTTATTAATTTGCCAAGGGAGGAAGTATAGAGGGAGAATAGTAATGGTCCCAGGACAGAGCCTTGAGGAACTCCAACAGAAAGAGGTAGGGGAGAAGATGATACTCCATTGTAGGAGACACTGAAGGAACGATTGGTGATGTAAGAAGAGAACCAGGACAGGGCTGTGTCACGAAGGCCAAGCGACTGGAGGGACTGGAGGAGGAGAGGGTGATCTACAGTGTCAAATGCGGCTGAGAGGTCAAGCAGTATTAGTAGTGAGAAATGATTGTTGGCTTTAGCGGTTAAAAGTATGTTGTATCAAAGTATGTATCAAAGTATGTTGTGTATGTGTAAAGCTGCATTCTGCATTGCATGAACTTTACAGCAAAAATGTCCTGTTTGCAGATGTCAATGTTACCAATGAAGTGTCAGAGGGAAAATGGCTGCCAGGTGAAAGCTGCTATTTTTTTTGGGAAAATGTGGTGGTGCAGGCAAATGAAGGGGGTATACGTAATACAAATGATGTGGCTTGGGTGGGGAAGATATGCCTAACCTTTATACATTTACATGGTAGGAAAATATAGGCTTTACATGTCCCTTAAGGAGATTGTTAAGGAACAGATATATTTGCACAACTTTTATTAAACTGGAGAGTTTACAATTACTTTATTGTGCACTTCCATTTGCCATGAGATCTAGGCCAGCAATGTGTCAACAGGATTCCACCACAGAGGTGGTTCTACAGATCTGTCTGACCTACAGTTGTGAATTGTCTTTTTCAGCTCTTCCCTCCAATCCTCTTGAGCAAGATTCCCATGATGGAAATGTAAACTGTATAGAAAACAGCTTGTGATATTGCCATGTGTAACTGTATTTATATATAACAGATGGTGCTCATCCTGTAAATAATATAAATGACAGAAATATGTTTTCATGATGTTTGGAATCATTCTGTGCAAATAACCCCACCCTGTAGTTCTCAGCATCTTTAAAAGTGCTGCAAATTATTTTTTAAAATATGGTTATTTAGAATTGTAACTTGCTGGCATCTTAGTAGTATATTACTGTATTTATGGGAATAGCAATAAATGCCATTCAGATGCAGCCACAGAGAAGGGATACAAAAGCTATTGCAGACCTTCAGTTTTGATTGTTAAAGAATTTAGAGAATTGTAACTTCTCATTATGAACATTTTTATGTTACACAGGGTATAATCAACAAAGCACTGATGAAGAAGTGGTATTTATTGTATGCATCATACAGCTTTTATGTATCATAGGCAAGCCTAGTTCCTCTTTCCTTGACTTGCCTGGGTAGAAGTGGAATAGGGGAGGTAAGTGCTTGAAACAATGCAGAGATCATAGTTGGAGAAAGCTAATAATATATACAGTATATTAGAGGTCTGGAGCCCTTATATACTGTACCTTCATATATCTTCCCTAAAACTCTACTATTGCACTTTACAGTTTTCCAGTAGGCGTATCAAATTCAATTGCAAATTCAAAAGAAGAGTTAAATAATAGTTCTGCACTTTACTGTTCCAAAAATCATTTACCTTGAGTGCATTGGATTTGTGCCCTCTATGATATATATTCAGAGGCAAAACTGTTTCAATAAATACAGGTAACATTTTTTACATCCATGAGTACTGTTATTTTATTGAAAAAAAACATTAATATGTCTTTTCTGTAAATTAAATTCTGGCAGTTTGCATGTCAATCTGTAAGTACAGTACTTTTGATGAGAATTATAACAGATGTTACATTCAG
Organism: Xenopus laevis; assembly: GCF_017654675.1. Lineage (NCBI taxonomy): Eukaryota > Metazoa > Chordata > Amphibia > Anura > Pipidae > Xenopus > Xenopus laevis. The sequence goes on from NC_054379.1 coordinate 79,903,881, forward strand.
TTGAATCCATATTCTGTAAATAACAGTTATCACTCTAGTGAATATATTAAACTATTATCTAGTATACAGCATGCATTCCATAAAACAAATGACATATTTTGTCCACCATCTTCTATCCATTATTGACTGTTTTTCACCCTAAATCTGGGCACTGCAAAAGCTCTGAAAGGTTTCTGGGATCCCAGTAAAATCCCAGTAATATACTACATGAAGCCTTGAAATGGTAGATTCAATAAGGGTTACAAAAAGTTTGGGGAAATCCTACAAAACATTAGCAGGGTGGGTCTTATTTTAAATTGTATCAGGCAACTTGCATATTTTTTTAAGTGTCCCTGATTTTTCTGCTGATCTGGTCACCTCAGATGGAGAATTTGTTTAAAGGAACAGCAGCTTTTCAGGTAGGGCATGTAACAATAGTAATGTTATCAACTCAGCTCATTCCTTAAATTTGTATCTACAGCCTTCATTTTCACTTTCTTATCATTTAGCCTCTAGTGGTGCTCTAATTTCCTGTTGGCATCTACAAGAGATCAACCTGGTGGCATGGGTTTATGTCCTTAAGGACATCAGTGTAAATGTTTTTATACTCTATCATTTTTTTTTTAACTTTATTAATATGTCTCTTTAATACAATTTCTCCCATCCAGTTGACTATGCTGCAGGAACTATAAATAACTGCAGCTTTGGTTCATTTGTAAAATCTATTGCAGTCAGCAATCCCAAAGAAATCTTCATAATGACGATCACAAACCTTTTTAATCATGGATGGTTTCCATCTGTGAAAGCTGCATGAGTTCACTGTGAGCACAACTGGATGGTGTTGTAACTATGCACAGGTAATGCAAATAAATGTGTTTAAATGACTGTGAGCAGATGGACTGTATTTAATTAATTGTGTAAATGTCAGATTTCAACGAATCCAGGTAGTCGGTAACCAATGTTGTATTTTACATAGGTGTCCAAAATGTTAACTTTATAGAAAACTAATACATTTGATTGACTCTATTCCCAGAATTGCAAACAAAAATGTCACAGCTCAGGGAAAATATATTTCTGATTTGATATTTATAATTCACTGTTACCGACTACCAACATAGACTGGACCATCAATATGATATACAACTCAGTATAGCTCAGTGTTTTTCAGTAAAAATGTAGAATTTCTTTAGTACTGTTCCCAGTTAAAATGTTCCTCTGGTACAATTAGCAGAAGCTTCTGCTACATCCACACCATCCCGCTCATAGTTACATTATCAGTTTAAAGATATATATTGCACCTAAAATTCAAATACGTCAAGATCCACAGAAGATATAATAAACATTACACTGCCTGCAACTCAGCTTTCTCCTGGAATTGAATCCCATCCATGAGTTATCACATGATAAACCATGAGATAACTTTTTATCACTGAATTGAATATTGTCCATTAAATGAATAAGGGGCATATTTATCAAGGGTCGAATTTTGAATTGAAAAAAACTTTGAAATTTGAATTCAAAAAGACCAACCGAAATTAAGTCGAAGTTTTTTTTTTGGTCGAATAGATCCATTTTCGATCGAATAGGTCCGCATTCGGCCGAATTCGAATCATACGAATCGAAGGAATATTGTATTCCATCGAATTCAATTCAAAGTTTTTCCAAAAAAACCTTAGAGTCCACCAATTGACTCCATTGGTTCTAGGAGGTCCCCCATAAGCTAAAACAGCCATTCGGCAGGTTTTAGATGGCGAATGGTCGAAGTCGAATTTTTAAAGAGACAGTATGTGATAAATTTCGATATTCAAATTTTTACATTTTTTTCAAATCGAATTTGGACAATTTCCTAGTTGAAGTACACAAAAAATAGCTCACAATTTTTTTCACTCAAAAATTCACCTCGACCTTTGATAAATCTGCCCTAAATGTCCCCCAGCATTAAATGACACAGTGACCCATAGTGCTAAATGTTCCTATGACAAAAAGATACACCCACCAATTTTGCAAAAATTAAGTAATCACTAGATCCTTAGATGCTTGATAAGATCAGTACAATGTTTTTTACTAAATAGTAAATAAATAAAAGGTAATTCTACCCTCTATGAATGGTTTAATCCATGCAATGTGATCTCAGATCTATACAGTATATGCCAAAAAGGAAGGAAAAAGCTATACTATGAACTAACCACAAATTACGTAATCCCCAAATATTTAGGTGCTGTAACTGATGAGTGCCATGTTTATTTCATCATCATCATGGGGTCTCCAAATAGTAAATAATTAACAATGCTTTTCCGAATCATTACTCTACAGTGTACAGACATGCCTTTTATACCCAGTGCACTCTAATATTCAAAATTGAAAATCATACAGGTATCAAGATTTCATATCCAAACATTATGTCAGGTACTCACCGATCCTCTGTTTGGTGCGATGCGTTCCCGCGATGCGTTCCAGTGACGTCACGGCACACACGTCGTGACGCAGGGGATTCGCTGGGCGCCGCGTATGGACGTAGGCAACCCTATTTCTTTCAGCACACTGATGATTCCAGTGCTCGGACAACGTTTTTTCCTAGCTACACTGAGTAAGTGATTCTCTACTTAATCTGAACTTTGGTTTGACCCTGCTACTGATTATTTCACTACGCTCCTGTTTAACCCTTTTGGTACTTCGATTGATATTGACTACCTGTTGCCGAACTCTGCTTGCCTGTCTGATCACCCTACTGTATTTAACCCTTTGGAACTCTGCTTGGTATTGAACTCCTGTTGCCAAAACTCTGCTTGCCTGTCCGTTTTACGCTTCTGTGTTTAACCCTTTGGAACTCCGCTTGATATTTGACTACCTGTTGCCGAACTCTGCTTGCTATTGGTTTACGCTTCCCTGCTTTGACCACTGTTACTTGGTTGAACTTCTGATTACCGCTGCCGACCAGTTTTGCCTTTCCTGGCTACGCCTCAGCTACTACTTCTCTGGGAACCTGCATCTTGTGAACAACTACTAGACGCCACCTGACCCACCAGTGTTACAGAGTGAAGCGGCTAATTTCATTACCTGCACTAACCGTCATATCTGCTGATTATTCGTCAACATCTTCCTGCAGCTGACGCTAAGGTGACTGTTGCGCTAGTATCCCGTGACGTCCTCTTGCCCTCAACTACTTCCACAGCTAACGTCACATCTTCCTGTATTTACAGCCACAAGACCCGCTCCACAACAGGCCGGCGCATCCTGCTAGTAATCACAGGCTCCCATACTTCGCCCTCACTAGTTTCCCTTGTATCCAGTCGAGGGTGCACTGGTGGGGGAGCTGTAGGGGTTGTCTTCCTCAACATCCGTGGTTCCCGGTTCGGTAAGTCTGACACATTAATACAACTAAAGTTTGCTGAAAAAACACAGTCCCTGTTTTATGTATGACTATTTGAAGAACCCTCTTAAATATAATACAATATAGTAACATTGTATAGGGAGGCACCAAATCCAGGATTCGGTTTGGGGTTCGGCCAGGGTTTGGCCTTTTTAAGCAGTATTTGGATTCGGCTGGACCGAATCCTATAAAAAAAATCACGTGACTTTTGGTCACACAAACAAGGAATTCAAAAAAATTTTACCGTGCTCTTCTCATGCAATTCTCTTCCCCCCTAATTAACATATGCAAATTAACGTTTGGATTTGGTTCAGTATTCAGCCGAATCTTTCACAAAGGATACAGAATCCTAAAATAACAGATTTTCTGCATCCAAATATAGTATATAGTAATTCTGATCCCCCATATACAGATCCTTGGACATTCCACCCCACTCGGGGTGTCTCAAAGTGCCATTTACCTCCAATCAGCTACTGGTTACTTAAAATGCCAGTGGAAGTTTTTTACAATGGCAGTCCATGGTTGGACATCCTATGTACTGTATAAGGGGGTTATTTACTAAACCTCAATTTTTTTCTTTTCGAGGTTTTTTGGGCAAAAACTTGAATTGTTAGAGATGTATTATACCCCAAAGCTGCAAAAAGTCCAAATCCATTCCAAACCTGTCAAGGTCATGTATAAGTCAATGGCAGATGTCCCTTTTACAATTTGAAGATATCGTGATCTGAGCTGGGTTTTGTCCAATAATCCGAAAAATGGGTTTTAGGGCAATAACCTGGAAAAAACCAAGCGATATCCAAAAAATTTGTACGATTCAAGTTTTCGCTTGATTTTATTTTGAGTCTTTTCCCGACCCAACTTTTTTGAGTTATTTAAAAAGTATATAAAACATGGATGGGAATTTGATTAAGCTTGGTTTAAAAAAAATATGAGATATGAGTTTGAGTTTTAGTGAATAAACCCCTAACCATTCATTCACCTTCTATTTATAAATATGAGTTGTTAAGAATCCCTTAAAGGAAAACTATACCCCCCCAAACAATGTAGGTCTCTATTAAAAGATACTGAGTAAAACAGCTCATGTGTAAAACCCTGCTTCATGTAAATGAACCATTATCATAATAATATACTTTTTTAGTAGTATGTACCATTGGGTAATCATAAATAGAAAATAGCCATTTTAAAAAATAAGGGCCGCCCCCTGAGATCGTAAGATTCACTGTGCACACATACAAACCACATGTAAGGTCACATGAGCCAATTAACAGACAGAGTTCTGCCTTTTGCTTCCTCACTTCTTCCTGTTACAGTTAGTGTTGTAGTATTTCTGGTCAGGTGATCTCTGAGGCAGCACAGATAGAGTCACGAAATGGTGGTTCAAGGCAAGAGATGTAAAAGGGCAATATTTATGTAAATATATATTCCAGTTTGGTACGATTCTTTAATATGTCATTCAATTTGATATAAACTATCTGTTGCTTAAGTATTCAATTTGGGGGTATAGTTTTCCTTTAACTGTAAATTAAGGGTTAAGTGTGAGAGCAGCACTTATGTTCTATAATTTAAACCTAATAGAGCATTATCCAAATTATTCATTACTAATCCTCAACAATCTGCTAAAGGCACATTCTGCTAACAGCCACAGCCCTTCGCATTTGGCCCTTGCAAGTATTCAGTAAGCTTTTGCACCTCTCTAGCAAGAAGAGTTAAATGTTGCCTGATAAAGACACAAATAATCTGAGCCTATGATGGTATTTCTGGGTCAGACAATAATGATTGCTGTAAGTGCAACATAGCATGCAAGACCTGTGGGGCATTCATTTACGTTTCTCCCAAGATGAATAAAGTAATTCAATTGTATGGCGTCTTCTGCATGGCAAGCACTGATGGCTCTGTGCTGTTGGATGTGACGGCAGCCATTTGTTATCTGAAGAGATACAGACAGACAGGGCTGCTACACACACACACTCTTAAATCCCTCAAGAGACGAGAATTGCAGTTCTCTGGTCCCTCTCATTGCCACACTGTAGCAAATCTTCTCTTAATTATACATGTCTGCTCTAATTAAAGATTCTGCGTCTCTCACAATACTGACTCGCCAAATTGGGTCCGTTTTTCCTTTTCTTTTTTTTTTTCATCATTACATTCTAAACATCTATTTATTCATTGTTCAAGCATTTGACTGCAGTGATTTATGGGATTTCCATCAGAGTTCAATAAAATCCTGTTAGATGATTACACGAACAGTTCACTGATCAGCTGATGTCAGGTTAATGGCAGCAAACGATACATGAACTTGACAATTGTGATGACATTTCAGCTCAGGGCTAATCTTCTGCTCTCAGTATAAAGGGAAACAAACTCTAGCAAATTCAAATATGGTAATTTACCCAGCAACTATACATACTTTACAGTGACACGTAATGTGCAGACTTCCCATACTTATTACCATAACCCGCTATATACAGTATCTGCACTGAAGTAAAGAAGCTACATGGGCAATTTACTATATTGGTTTAACATGAACCTAATATTGTGTTAAAAATTTGCCATTGCCAGACTAATTTCAACAACTTTGTTTTTATCTAAGCAGTGCACTTCATTAATTCATATTTAGATGTTTTATAAAGAATAATTTAATCTCCCTTTTGCCCAGACATCTGTAAAATGGATACCCAAGACACACAAGGGGCAGATTCCCTAAAGCGCGAAGTAACTAACGCTAGTGAAAATTCGCCAGCATGACGTCATTTCATAACCACACCGATTCCATAACGGGCGCAGGCGTCACTTCACTAGCAGAGGAGATAGACACTAGGGTTTCTTCGCACACTAACGCCAGCCGAATTTTCACTCTGGCGAACAGACGTAACTCCGCAAATTCAGTAAGTTGCGGATTTTACTGAACGTTACCTCTTGCGCCAGACTTGACTTCGCCACCTCAGACCCGGCGAAGTGCAATGGAGTGGATATAACTTCCTCAATTTTTTGTTAAAAAAAAAAGGCTGGGGTCTTTTCCTTTTTTCTGAGTGATAGGCTGCAAAAGACCATAAAATTTTTTTGGGATACCCGGGTTCCCCTCTACATTTTTTAACATACGGCACATAAACTATACACTGGGCTCATGTGTAGGGCATTATAACAACATTATTGTATTTGCTGCAATTTATACGTCCATTCAACTTTCACTTCCCTTCGTATGCAAATTAGCCAATGGTAGCGCAACTTCGCTTTGCTTGGCGAAGTAACGCTTGTGCAACTTCGCCAGCGTTCGGCGGCCTGGACGCAACTTCGCATTTTAGGGAATTAGCATTGTCATGTTAAATTTACGCCTGGCAAATTGTTGCGAAGTGGGTGAAGCGGTCGCTAGCGAATTTGCACCGCTTAGGGAATTTGCCCCTAAGAGAGGCTCCCAAACTTTTTCATATGACTGTATATATATATTCCACATTTGCAGCACACCTACTCCTGAGCAAAATCTGTGATGCAAGTGTCCAACCACAGCTGTATGTGATATAAATTTAAAAAAATCAAAAGAAGACACAGCACTTGCCATTCATATGTAGTAAAATAGGCTGCACTAAAACCTAAAACTGGACACAGTTGTAAAGTGCAACATTTTAGGTTTTCAGGTTAAAATCAAAAATATCTCATTATTTTCTGAAATATACTCTGACCAAATCCACACAGGTTATTTCCTCTTATTAATACATTTTCCTGAAAAATGCAAGTGCGCGACAAAACTCTAAAAAAAATCATGAAAATCGTACGAAAATTTTATTAATTTTTCAGATTTTCAACCTGAAAACTCGGATTTTTGCCGAAAACCACAAAAACTTTAGATTATTGCACGAAACCCAATGCAGATTAGAATATCTTCGGGACTTCTCCCATTGACTTATATGCAACCTCGGCAGGTCTGAGATGACTAATTTTCGGATTCAGACTTTTTCCATCCTCGGTGTATAATAAGACCGAGTTTTTTTTTTCACTAAAAATTCAGATTTTATAGTAACAAACTTGAATTTATCGAGTTTTTGGCATTCAGGCTTTAATAAATATGGCCCTATGTTTTTCTCCAACAATGATGGTTTTGCTTTATGATGTCTGTCAGTAAATGGCTTCATATGATGGAATGTTATGGGCATGCAGCATATCAAAGCTCCCAGGTTTGCTGTTAAAATCCCTGCTAAGCGCATAGGTTGTAAAGCTGGAATTGGCAAGGCTTAACTTGTGTTCCCAGCTGAGAAGAAGAACTCCATTAATAAAGTCAAAGTAATTATAAGGTATTATTAATAGAACCTAAATCTACTGATTGCAAGTATTGCCACTGTAGTATCTGTCAACTAATAACTAATATTGTTTGCATTTACTTATGTAACAGTTTTACAGAATACTCTCAGGGGGCAGCAGGCCAGTCTTCATGCATGCTAGATCAGAGACTAAAACAAGCCTATAATAATAATGACTTACACATGGAAACATAGACCTGAACCAAAAGAGGAGCCAATGGTCTAAAGAGGACATAAATGACCATCTCTTCAACAACACAAATCAGTATCTATAAATAGTATGCAAGTACTGTATACATTGTTCTGTATTATCTGGCACATTTGAATATTAATTCTAGTGTCCCTTTGTTTAACTCGATTATGGGGGGTTCTATTTGACTATAGTTGCACATTTACTAGTTCTTCAGTTAGTTATTCATTGTACACACTTGCAATACATTGTTAGGTTCTGCCTAAACCATTCCTATATCTGTCCAAGCCACGTACAAATCAATATACTGTATGACTCTAACGTTCCTGCAAATCCAGCCGATTTGGATCACAGAATTCAGTTGATATGGAATGATGTGGAAAGTATTACATTTTATAAGTAATATATTAATATCAATTTAATATACTGTACATATATTTAAGATATATGTATATGTCTACATAATAACCTTGCCTCAGGCGACATGGAGCAGACAGTTACCAGGGGCAGCAAAAAGATGTTTTTTTAACATAGAAATTCAGCTCTGCTAGTGCAGCGTGTGCAAAGTGCTCACTGCACTAGTGATGCGCCCCCCCCCCCCCGGACCCGCTCCGATGCTAAAAGTTGAAAGCACAGAGCGGGAGGGGGGGTGGCATCGGGGTTGCTGCCTCAGCAGCCCCTGAAATGCTGCTGCATAACAGATGGTGTATTCAGCGACGGATTCGCTGGGCGGGCGCCCCTGGGCCGTGCGCCCCTAGGCCATGCACTCCGCGCGGTCCTAGCGCCCGCCCGCACTACCACACGCTGGGTCAAAAAAGCGTCAGCGTCCGAGCGCCGAAGCACTGGGGAGCACAGGCGGCTGGGCGGCATGCCGCCCCCAAAAATGTGCCGCCCTAGGCCCGGGCCTATGTGGCCTCACCACAAATCCGGGCCTGGGTGTATTGAAATAAATCCACACTCACAGGTCTTATCTTTGCCAAAAAGATTTATTTAAAGAGGTGGTTCATCTTCAAGTTAATTTTTACTATGTTATAAAATGGACCATTCTGAGTAACTTTTCGGTTGGACGTTATTTATTGTTATAGTTTTTTTGTAATGTTTTGCCTTTCTCTTCTGACAGCTTTCCAATAGGGGGCACTGACCCCATCTAAAAACAACTGCTCTGTAAGGCAACAAATGTATGGTTTTTGCTAATATTTATTGTTCATCTTTCTATTTCGGGTCCTCTTCTATTCATATTACAGTCTCGTATTCAAATCAATGCATGGTTGCTAGGTTAATTTGGACTCTAGCAACCAGATTGTTGAAATCACAAACTGAAGAGCTGCTTAATGTAAAGTTAAATAACTCAAAAACCACAAATAAAAAATGAAAATTAATTGCAAATTGCTTGTCACTCTCTACATCATACTAAAAGTTAACTCAAAGGTCAACAACCTCATTAACGCACAGCCAATTTTTTGGCAACATTAATATATCATATATTATGATATTAAATTTGATGATATTATGATATAATTATGAAGGTTGTATATGTCACAAACAAACAGATTGCATAAACATACTCACTGACACACAAGATAAAAATGGACTTTATGCAGGCCTTTGTGGTACTGGGCACTACTGGGCACACCAGGAAATATTATGATATGCTAAAGCTGCCTTTTTCAAGAATGTAGGTGTCTGGCGGCCATATTGACCCATTAAAAGACCATTCATGATGCTGCCTTACATTCACATGGCATTACTAGTATATTGGTGTTTAAACTAAACCTGTGGGATGTTAGAGATACACAGGTTACACATGTTAAAGATACACAGAGGAATACTAGACCTTACAATACAGAGCAAATCTGTATTTGTGATGATGCTTTAATTTCCCCAGTCATGTCTGCTTCAGAGGCCGAATGAGGCTTTGTGAGAAAAATCGTCTGCCAATATTGCTTTTTCTCCCCTCCATTCCACGGTTTCCTATGTGACCTGGTGAATTTGCTTGGACCGCCCAGAATGCAGTGGCTGTTTTTCCCTAACTAACTAAATCCATGGGAATACAAGATGATCTCAAATTAAACCTGGATCTAAACTGCCATCTACTGTGTCTCTCTGGTAACTACAATACTGCCGCAAACAACTAACCATTCAGCATCTAGCAATATTTTATTAATTTCCTGACAATACCTGCAGCACAATTCTATTGCTTAACCAAGTAACCGTTTAATTTAACTCTTTTTGAGGGGTATTTTGTTTCCAACCCTGCAAACAAGATACAGGCATAAAAAGAGTAATAGGTAATAAGAAGTTGACAGCTCTGTAAAAGTGGATATTATTTGGGAAGAAAGGTTCCATCATTTTGCCAGAGTACTGTTAGTCATAGGGGCCCAGGTTCAATAAACATATAGGTACTGGGAACTCTTCTAATTGTCCCTGTGTTCTCTGTGTACCCTGCCAACTCAATATTGTTCTCACAGGTTACTGGACTGTGTCAAAGCAAAATGTTATCTGTACGGGAATGAGAGAGAAAAAAAGCTAAAACAACCAGAGAATTGTTTATTTATTTTCCATGTAAACAGTGCAATAGACGTTCTAGGCAGCAAGAAAGCAGGTCTAATTCTAAGCTTTTGTTCCAGGATTTATATACTCCTTCCTTAGAGTTATGCACATATTGACAGATCAAATCAAACAAAGCAATGCAATACTGGCAAATAAATATCACTAAAGCACAAAGCAGATATGGGATTCCTTATCCAGAAAGCCATTATCCAAAAAGCTCAAAATTACAGGAAAGTAATTCCGATACATTTAAGCAAATAATGTTTTTCTCTGTAATAATAAAACAGTACCTTGTGCTTCATGGTGACTAACCTGCATGAATTCATATTGGGGCCAAAACAATCCTACTGGGTTTTTTTCATGTTTAAATTATTTTTAGCAAACTAAGGGTCTGGCCACACGGCAGTGTGACCAGACCCCTCTCCTGAAGACTCCTCTCTACAAAAAAATAGTTTTTTTCAGGCACCACGCAGTGACTTCAGCGCATGCACGCTGAACGGCGCCGTTCGTGCATGTGCATGGTGACGTTCGCGCATGAACTCCGTCATGCGCGCGCCTAGAGGCGCGTCAGACTAGGGGTGCGGGGGCTGGAGGGGGTCCCTGGACAGCAGTCCTGGTGGGCCCCAGGCCCCCCAGTCCGACCCTGCCACACGGCAGATTCAGGGAGATTAGTTGCTAGGCGACAAATCTCGTCTTCTTCTTCACAGCGACTAATCTCCCAGATCTGCCTTCCAGAGCCTTCCGCCAGCTAAAATGTAAATCGCCTGGGGGAAGGCACACGGCGCGCTTAATTTTCCAAGTCGCCCGTAATTGCCTGGCGACTAATCTCCCCGAATCTGCCCGTGTGGCCAGACCCTAGAGGTATGTGATCTCTAATTATGTAAATATCCCTTATCCAGCCAATTTCAAATCCCAAGCATTTTTGATAACAGATCTTATACCTGTATCATTGATCCAAATAAGAAACTGAGATTCTAACTGTGCTTTTGGTTTATAGATCAGCCAATAGTTTTAGACCTCTTGTTTCAAGTTCTTCTTGGTACAACAACAACTGTTTAGGCCCCTTAGCTTATAACAAGGCTAAAAATACATAAAAAATAAGACCATAGCAGCCAATTAGCTATATTTCTGCAAATACAGTATTGGAAGAGTATTAGAGTTCAAATAATTAGAAATGATGATTTGCGGCATCTTCGATTAAATTGAATGAAATTGTGTATGATTTATTATGTGCTAACACTGGCATAAATCACACAAAGAATATTATAATGTTTTGGAGTTATTTGCAGTGGGCTTCATGCATTTTCAAGAGCAATTGCCATGTTTTTTACACTCAATACAGCTTTTTTCCCTATGTGTCCAGAGTTATTGCAGTCACCAGAAAGGTTAACCTGACATAATTGCAGCCAATGCATTTGCACTGACAATTGTCATTGCAGCCATTCGATGTGAGCATGTGACTAATTCTATTAAAGCAGACTGCTGTGGGCACCCTTCTTCCTGGTTCAGAGGTGGTGATATCTTCAGGGTTCCCACAGTGGCCTATATCAATAAGCAGAACTGTGTTTATCTGGGAAACAGAGGCAAGCAATGTCACTAAGTGCAATTATATGGAAATGCAAGAAGTGAATGTTGATCCAAGGTTGCTTGTGCTGGCTGAACTTCAGCAGCTTTCAGTGGCCTGTTCAACAGGGGGTGGAGTATTGCCTGATGGGTTTTCTTGTGTTTGTGGCTGTGCAACCACATTGTGTATATCATTCCAGAAATGCCAGTTAGAGGCAGTGTCCTGCACCTGTGAACTCTCAGAAACAGGTACTAAACTACTCACATGCCAAATAGATCCATCATGCAATTTGTAGGTGACTGGTCCCAACTTACTGTGGATCTGAATGGGGGTCAGACAATATGGGATCAAATTTGAATCTGGTTGAGGGTTTTCTTATTCTTGCCCATTGCCCAAGATTAAGGGTAACTGTCTTGGCTTTTCTTCTTGAATCATGGTAAGCCTTTGTTTTGCCCTGATAGGTTTTTACCCTTGCTCGCAAGTCTCTGGGTTCCATTACTTTCATCTGTGGACATAAACGTGTTAGGGGCAGCCGCAGACTATGGCCTATCATCAGTTTTGCTAGTGATTCCCATTTGCGCTATGGGGTGCAGACCTGTAGTGCTCTAGAACTGTAATTAAAGCCTTGCTGCATTCGTGCAGGTGTACTTTAAGGCCATTCTATAAAGTTTGATTAAAACGTTCCACACCTTTATTGGCCTGTGGATGGTATTGAGGTGTTAAAATATGCTTTATGCCCTGTAATTGAAGGAAATCTTCAAATTATTTTGATACAAACTTCACATTGTCTGTAATGATTTCTAGTGGAAGTCCCCATCGTTGGTGTTGCAGTGTTACGGTTATATCTCCACATATATCCAACTGAATTATATCCCATGGAGAGTTAGCATGGTTTACATTTTAAATCAAGGATTCAATTTGATTGTCTATGCCAGACCACCATACTGCTTCTCAGCAAAGCTATTTTGTTATCACCACACCCAAATATCCTTCATGGACCATCCAGGAATGCTGGCCTCAGTGCAAACATTTTTCCAGGATGACAACTCTGTTCTCACTTGGTAGTATGGCTGAAGATGTCCCAGTAAAACAGATGGCTATTCTCCACATAAGTACATTAGTATTTTTTAAATCACTGAGTCATTCTGAGATGAGGTCACCAAATGTTGTCTTCTTCCTCCTGTGTAGGGATGTAGCGAACGTCGGAAAAAAAGTTCGCGAACATATTCGCGAACTTGCGCAAAAATGCGAGCGGTTCGCGAACGGTTCGCGAACCCCATAGACTTCAATGGGAAGGCGAACTTTAACATCTAGAAAAGACATTTCTGGCCAGAAAAATGATTTTAAAGTTGTTTAAAGGGTGCAACGACCTGGACAGTGGCATGCCAGAGGGGGATCAAGGGCAAAAATGTATCTGAAAAATCTGCCTGTGTGTGCTTGGAAGAGATAGTGTAGGGGGAGAGCTGTTAGTGATTTCAGGGACAGATGATAGTAAGTTTGCTGGCTAGTAATCTGCTTGATACTGCTCTGTATTGGAGGGACAGAAGTCTGCAGGGATTTGAGGGACATTTTAGCTGGATACGGATTACGTAAAATATATGAATGCTGCTTGAAAAAAGTGACTCCGGTGTTTTTTCTGGAGACGGTAATATTATGGATATTTAGACAGAATGGGAACAAGGTCACACAGCTCGATGGCGGGTTGAAGAAAACAGTGTGCAAATAATGCCTACAAGGCCAACGTATACACTACTACAGCGGTGGATACGGATTACGTAAAATATATGAATGCTGCTTGAAAAAAGTGACTCCGGTGTTTTTTCTGGAGACGGTAATATTATGGATATTTAGACAGAATGGGAACAAGGTCACACAGCTCGATGGCGGGTTGAAGAAAACAGTGTGCAAATAATGCCTACAAGGCCAACGTATACACTACTACAGCGGTGGATACGGATTACGTAAAATATATGAATGCTGCTTGAAAAAAGTGACTCCGGTGTTTTTTCTGGAGACGGTAATATTATGGATATTTAGACAGAATGGGAACAAGGTCACACAGCTCGATGGCGGGTTGAAGAAAACAGTGTGCAAATAATGCCTACAAGGCCAACGTATACACTACTACAGCGGTGGATACGGATTACGTAAAATATATTATGGCTGCTTGAAAAAAGTGACTCCGGTGTTTTTTCTGGAGACGGTAATATTATGGATATTTAGACAGAATGTGAACAAGGTCACACAGCTCGATGGCGGGTTGAAGAAAACAGTGTGCAAATAATGCCTACAGGGCAAATAATGCCTAAAAGGTCAACTTATACACTACTACAGCGGTAGTAAAATAAAAAAAGTAAAATAAAAAAAAATGAATATTAAAAAAAAAAAATTAAAGTTGGTGCTGCTGAACTACTAGGAGCAGCAGATTAGCACACCAGTCCCACTCCCCAACACTGCTAGACTAATAGCACTGGGCTCTTATAGTAGTAGTAGTAGTAGTAGTAGTAAAACAACAAAAAATAAATAAAAGCAGTCCTTACAAGGACTACTGTTATTGCAGCAGTCAGCAGATGAGATCAGAAGCAGGACAGCTGCCCACTGCAGCTACATACAGAGCACTGCAGTAGAAGGTAGATTACTAGCCAGCAAAGCTACCTAAGCTTAAATGTCCCTCAAACCCCTGCAGACTTCTGTCCCTCCAATAACAGAGCAGTATCAAAACGATTACTAGCCAGCAAACTTTCAACTGTCCCTGAAATCACTAACAGGCAGCAGCTCTCTCCCTACACTATCTCTTCAGCACACACAGGCAGAGTGAAAAAACGCTGCAGGGCTTCGGTTTTTATAGGGAAGGGGAGTGGTCCAGGGGAGAGCTTCCTGATTGGCTGCCATGTACCTGCTGGTCTGGGGTGAGAGGGCAAAAAAAAGCGCCAACAATGGCGAACCCAAAATGGCGAACGTCGCGCGACGTTCGCGAACTTCCGGCGAGCGCGAACACCCGATGTTCGCGCGAACAAGTTCGCCGGCGAACAGTTCGCGACATCTCTACTCCTGTGCAGTCTTTGTCTCCTCAGACTTGAGGACTACACATGAATGGTAATCTGCAACTTGATTCAATTTTCCTGGCATGTAGTGAACTTCAAAGTTGTATTGATATAACCTGTTTGACCATCTGTGAATAACAAGAGGCTGATGGCCTGATCCTGATGTAGACAGCAAGGAAGTTAAGACTTGGTGATCCGTTCTCATGGTAAACTTCCTGCCATAAAGGAAATGATGCCACTTTTTACAAGCCCATATACAGGCCAGTGCCTCCCACTCTCCTGCTGTGTATTTCTGCTTAGCTGGAGAAAGAGCTCGAGAAGCAAATGCAAGGGGGGTGCTCCACTCCATGCTGAATCTGTGATAAGACTGCACCTATGGCAACAGCTGAAGCATAACAAGAGACAAATGTAGGTGTATTTGGTGACAAATGCGCAAGAGTTGGTGCTGAAGCAATATGATGTCTCAGTGTATAGACTGCTGGTGTCCACTCCCATTGCCCATCTTTTTTAAGTAAGGCACGTAATGGTGTTGTGATTTTCTGCATAGTCAGCTACGAAACATAAATAATAGTTTGTGAATCCTAAAAAAGATTCTCTGTCTTTTGGCTCAAGTAATTGATGTATGGCCTCAACATTAGATTGCAAGGATTGAACTCCCAGTAATGAGAGTCTATCACCCACAAAGTCAGTTCAGTTTGTGCAACAACACATTTTGTTTCATTCAAGTTAAGTCCAAACTGTGAAATAACTGATCAAGGATTGCATTGTGTTCCTCCAGAGATTGTGCATGCATGAGTATGTCCTCCAGATAAATTTTTACCCAAGGGATTCCTGCAAACACAGTTACCATGATTTTCTGTAAACCGCTTGGAGCAGAACACAGCCCAAATTGCAGGTATTTAATGTGTAATGAAAGCTGTCAGGTTTCTGGCCTGCCAAAAGAAGGGGTATTTGTAAATAGCCTTTATGGAGGTCCAGCTTTGTGAAAAATCTTGACCCATGGCATTGAAAATTAGGTCTTCTGTAGTGGGCAGAGGATAACAGTCAGGTATTTTTTGCTTTGTTTACCTGACAGAGGTCCACACATAGCGAGATTTGCCCATCTTTTTTTTTAACGATTACTATGTTGGAAACCCATAGGAAAGAGTCAATTGGTCAAAAAGTCAATTATGGTTTCCTAATGGTGGATCCCTGGATCCCACTAGGTGGAGGCACTGCCCTTAAGAGAAATTCCCAGTCCCAGTAAAGAGAGAGTTTATAAGTAGGGATGTCGCGGACTGTTCTGCGGCGAACTTGTTCGCGCGAACATCGGCTGTTCGCGTCCGCCGCAAGTTCGCGAACGTAGCGCGACGTTCGCCAATAGGCGTTCGCGTCAAAATCGTTCGACCATTCGATCGCTAAAATCGAACGATTTTCGTTCGATTCGAACGAAAATCGTTTGATCGAACGATTAAAATCCTTCGATCGTTCGAATCGAACGATTTTCGGATGTTCGAAGTTCGCGAACTGTTCGCGAACTGTTCGCATTTTTTGCCGGTGTTCGCGAACGGCGTTCGCGAACACATTATCGGCGGTTCACTACATCCCTATTTATAAGAGCACAAGTCACATGATTGAGGGCAACTGGGAAACTTTAGGACATTTCTCCCTAATACAAGTATACTAGGATTTTAATGGTTAGTACAGGTATGGGAACTGTTATACAAAATGCTGGGGACCTGGGGTTTCTGGAGAACAGATCTCTACGTTATTTGGATTTTAATACCTTAGGTCTACTAGAAAATCATGTAAACATTAAATAAACCCTATAGGCTGGTGTTGCTTCCAATAAGGAATAATTGCATCTTGTTTTGGATCAAATATATGGTACTGTTTTATTATTATAGAGAAAAAGGAAATAATTTTTAAGAATGGCTTATTTGGATAAAATGAAGTCTATGGGAGACAACTTTCCCATAATTTGCAGCTTTCTGGATAACGGTTTCCGGATAAAGGATCCCATACCTGTACTACTTGCTTTGCAGCAGTAGGGCTCTGAGTTCAACTTTGGAACTAAGTTTGCCTGTGTAGGTTCCCTCTAGGTACTTTGGTATCCTTGCACCTTCCAATACCCTACAGGCAGGTTAATTGCTTTTTGATTCAATTTACAGTGTTAGGGACGTAAGCAAGGTGCCCCGAAACGAACATTTTTAGATTTAGCTATCATATAAAGTCCTCAGCAAAAATTCCAAATACAAGACTAATCTGGATACTTAGTTCTTATTCATGACTGTAAACATGAATCCATGCAACCCCCAAAACACTAGTCAATCAAAGTCAATCCTGCTCTGGACATTACATTACACATGTACCTCATCAGTAGTCTCAAATGCATAGGGCTGCTTTATTTAGGTGCTCAGCATGTTGCAAATTAATACAATTTGTGTTTTTATGAATGCATTGCACATTATTAAAGTACATTTTACCCATTATTAGTCAGTCTAATGAATCTTATGAAAACAGACTCCAAGAAAAGGCTGTCTCTGAAGGAATAAGCTGTGTGCCCTTTAATAAGTGAAGGATTGATTCAGATAAACTAAAATATCTCATTAATTATGTGGCCAATTTATGTGCTTCTGCAATGTACTGACCTTTCTGAAATGAGTCAACATGGAAACATGCAGAAGATAGGACTGACTTCCTAATATAGACATTTCATGACATTTAAAGAGTACCCTAGTGTTCCATAAGAGGATGATACAATATTCTTATTTGCTAAGTAACTAGAACAGAATCTCTAAAATATTTTTCAAACTTCCATAACAGTGTAGCTTTAGCCAAAAGTTGCTGTGCTAAATCTTGGTACAACACTATACTACTTGGCTAAACCATAACTGGATGCTGTAGTCTGTAGATTCTTAAAGCCATAGTGCCCAATAAATGCTGCTCTTCAACCTCTTGAGGGCCAGTTGCCCAGTAGGTTAAGGATGATCCTCCAATGAGAATCCTTTCCTGATAACTTTAATTAAACATAGCTATTTCTCCCTTCTGATTTTTAATTACATTATCATTTAGTCAAGGAAATTCTGAACAGTAATGATGCAGCTCTATGTTGCAAATTTTACAGTTATATAAATTGTATATATTAGGTATACAGAGGCCCACAGGAAACTAGTGCGCTTAATCTTGGTGGCATTTTACCAATTTACATGGTAAAAAGCAGGAAGGAAGCTGAATACAAGGAGTAAGAGACATTTATTTACTCATGTTATAGATCCATGGGGGCAGATTTATCATAGGGCGAATTGTCGTCAGCGACCGCTTCGCACAAATTGCACCACTTCGCCAGGCGCAAATTCGCTAATTCACTAATTTGCGAAGTTGCACCCTGGGCGCTGAACGCTTGCGACTTTGTTGCTAGCGTTACTTTGGCAGCACAAGCATTTCATATTGAAGGTGCTCCAGTATACGTTTGTACCTACCGAAAATTCGCTAGTGATCTTGCGTTTCGATCAATTTGCATATGTAGGGTAATTTAAAGTTGTATGGAGGTCTTTATTATAAATGTTGGTGCAACTGAAGTTAACACTTTTTCTTACAATTGTCCAGGGAACCTTAATAAAGACAAGACAGTTAATATACAGTAATGCCCTACACATGAGCCCACTGTAAAATGAATGTTCCATATGTTATAAAATGTCTGGAGAAAACCTGTTACCCAAAAAAAGTTTAATTCAGGACTTTTGCAGGCAATTCCGCTTCAGAAAAGGAAAAGTTGCCAGCGTTTTTGGAACTTTAATGCATTTCGGCACACAGGATATGATGTAAGTGACAGAAGATAGAGGAAGATCTAGCTTCTTTTAAGCACTTTGCCTGGTCTGAGGTGGCGAAGTCAACTCTGGCAAAATAGGTAACGTTCAATAAAATCCGCACTTTAGTGAATTTGCAGAGAAGCACCTGTTCCCCGGAGCGAAAATACACCTGCCAATAGGGTCCAAAACTGCGTCGGGCTGGGTCGTCAGCAAATTGTCGCTTAAACTGGAGATGTCCCTGCGGGTGGCAACGCTATTGAATTGTCGCTAACGTTAACCACTTCACTCTTTAGTAAATCTGCCCCATGGAAGGCTCCAATCAGTACCAACCCCCAATTGTGTTTTGTTATGTGGAGCTTATTTAGATGGCCAGTTGTTTTCTAAAGTCAAAAAGTTCTAGCATAAATTTCATTGCATCTGTTAGATAATCACCTTCACATCAGAAAATGAAGTAACTGAATTACTAATGGAGGGAGAATCTCTTATTTATTTATGTATAACTTTAGAGGAACTGTCCCAAGAAAAGAGTAGAAGGTAATTCCATATTTCTACAACAGTATTCAACCAATTTGCTATGATTTTGTATGCTAAACTGTGTCTTGACTGACATTTATATTGATGAGGTACTATATACACATTGTCTGGTGCTCCTTGCCAAGCACAAAAGCATTATATTACCTTTCTGTTTTTCCTTGAAAGGAATCTATTAACCCTTTAAGTGCCAGCAGAATTTCACATTTTGGTTACGCGAAATGCCAGCCGTTTTTAAGCATTTTGTGCTCTCTCACTTTAGGGGCATTTTCTGAGGGGAAACCTATAGTTCACCTAGGAAAACTATACATTGTTTTTTTCGGTAGAAACTAAGCTTTCTAAATCTGCCTGAGTTTTCATGTATTTCCACCTGTGCAAAAAAATTTATAGTGCTAAATACCAAAAAAAAATGAAAAATGACCATTTTTCATTGTATATCAATTTATACCAGAGAAATATTTCATTTTACAGATGAAAATCCAACTGATTTGGAAAGCCTTATGTCTCTCGAACGTGCCAATACCAGATATGTATAGTTTTAGGGAGATTTAGGACTTCTGTACAGCAAAAACTCCCGGCAGTATATTACTGAATTTTGAAAGCACTAAGGCAGAAAACGGCATGCTTTAGATTCCAAGGCAAAAAATCCTGAAACCATAGGTTTACCCCAGAAAACCATACATTTTTGAAAAGTACACATTCTGCCGATTACAAAATGGGTAACTATGTCTGTCTACTCCCAACTACCAAACATAAAAGCTTGTCTGAACATAGCGGTTTTTCAAAATAAAATTCAAAATTCTGAAAAATCAGGTTTTATTTTGCTGCTCCGCATATCCCAAACTATATTAGGTACCAAGAAAAAGCACCTGAAATATGATTGCCTGGGGTCCACTGAACAGTTTGATAGCCATTATGCATAGGTTTACCAAAGTATCTGGCATTTAGAGACACCGATATGAAGTTAGCACATCCAAATTGTTCAGGACTTTACTTCAGCTACTGAGAAATCAACACATTGACTGCACTTTTTGTGGGGTAAAAACACAGAAATATATGTTTACCCCCCAAACCCATATATTTTTGGAAAGAACACATTCTACAGAATCTAAAATGGGTACCCATGCCTTTCTGCTCCAAACTACTGAGTCGCAAGGCTTTCCCAAAATTGTCGGTTTTGGTGAAATATCTGAAAATTGCCTCAAACCTTCAACTTCCCAGCACCATATCACCCATGTATCATTACGTACTAAGAAAAAGCACCCTAAATATGATTGGCAGGGGTCCTCTGAACATTTTGGTGGCCATTGTTCATAAGTTTACCAAAGTATCTGGCATTTAGAGGCCCCAAAATGAAGTTAGCGCATACAAACAGTCCCGTGGGTAACTTCAGCTAATGAAAAATCAACACATTGACTGCATTTTTGTGGGGTAAAAACACAGAAATATATGTTTACCCCCCAAAACCCATATATTTTTGGAAAGTACACATTCTACTGAATCTAAAATGGGTACCCATGCCTTTCTGGTCCAAACTACTGAGTCGCAAGGCTTTCCCACAATTGTCAGTTTTGGTGAAATATCTGAAAATTGCCTCAAACCTTCAACTTCTCAGCACCATATCACCCATGTATCGTTACGCACCAAGAAAAAACACCCTAAATATGATTGCCAGGGTTCCTCCAAACAGTTTGGTGGCCATTGTTCATAGGTTTACCAAAGTATCTGGCATTTAGAGGCCTCAAAATGAAGTTAGCGCATACAAATAGTCCTGTGGGTAACTTCATCTAATGAAAAATCAACACATTGACTGCATTTTTGTGGGGTAAAAACACAGAAATATATGTTTACCCCCAAAACCCATATATTTTTGGAAAGTACACATTCTACAGAATCTAAAATGGGCACCCATGCCTTTCTGCTCCAAACTACTGAGTCGCAAGGCTTTCCCACAATTGTCGGTTTTGGTGAAATATCTGAAAATTGCCTCAAAGCTTCAACTTCTCAGCACCATATCACCCATGTATCGTTACATACCAAGAAAAAACACCCTAAATATGATTGCCAGGGTTCCTTCAAACAGTTTGGTGGCCATTGTTCATAGGTTTACCAAAGTATCTGGCAGTTAGAGGCCTCAAAATGAAGTTAGCGCATACAAATAGTCCTGTGGGTAACTTCATCTAATGAGAAATCAACACATTGACTGCATTTTTGTGGGGTAAAAACACAGAAATATATGTTTACCCCCCAAACCCATATATTTTTGGAAAGTACACATTCTACTGAATCTAAAATGGGTACCCATGCCTTTCTGCTCCAAACTACTGAGTCGCAAGGCTTTCCCAAAATTGTCGGTTTTGGTGAAATATCTGAAAATTGCCTCAAACCTTCAACTTCCCAGCACCATATCACCCATGTATCATTACGTATCACAAAAAAGCACCCAAATTGTGATTGCCAGGGGTCCTCCAAACAGTTTGGTGCCCACTGTGCATAGGTTTACCAAAGTATCTGGCATTTAGAGGCCCCAAAATGAAGTTAGCGCATACAAACTGTCCCGTGGGTAACTTCAGCTAATGAAAAATCAACACATTGACTGCATTTTTGTGGGGTAAAAACACAGAAATATATGTTTTCCCCCCAAAACCCATATATTTTTGGAAAGTACACATTCTACTGGATCTAAAATGGGTACCCATGCCTTTCTGCTCCAAACTACTGAGACGCAAGGCTTTCCCAAAATTGTCGGTTTTGGTGAAATATCTGAAAATTGCCTCAAACCTTCAACTTCCCAGCACCATATCACCCATGTATCATTACGTATCACAAAAAAGCACCCAAATTGTGATTGCCAGGGGTCCTCCAAACAGTTTGGTGCCCACTGTGCATAGGTTTACCAAAGTATCTGGCATTTAGAGGCCCCAAAATGAAGTTAGCGCATACAAACAGTCCCGTGGGTAACTTCAGCTAATGAGAAATCAACACATTGACTGCATTTTTGTGGGGTAAAAACACAGAAATATATGTTTACCCCCCAAACCCATATATTTTTGGAAAGTACACATTCTACTGAATCTAAAATGGATACCCATGCCTTTCTGCTCCAAACTACTGAGTCGCAAGGCTTTCCCAAAATTGTCGGTTTTGGTGAAATATCTGAAAATTGCCTCAAACCTTCAACTTCCCAGCACCATATCACCCATGTATCATTACGTATCACAAAAAAACACCCAAATTGTGATTGCCAGGGGTCCTCCAAACAGTTTGGTGCCCACTGTGCATAGGTTTACCAAAGTATCTGGCATTTAGAGGCCCCAAAATGAAGTTAGCGCATACAAACTGTCCCGTGGGTAACTTCAGCTAATGAAAAATCAACACATTGACTGCATTTTTGTGGGGTAAAAACACAGAAATATATGTTTACCCCCCAAAACCCATATATTTTTGGAAAGTACACATTCTACCGGATCTAAAATGGGTACCCATGCCTTTCTGCTCCAAACTACTGAGACGCAAGGCTTTCCCAAAATTGTCGGTTTTGGTGAAATATCTGAAAATTGCCTCAAACCTTCAACTTCCCAGCACCATATCACCCATGTATCATTACGTATCACAAAAAAGCACCCAAATTGTGATTGCCAGGGGTCCTCCAAACAGTTTGGTGCCCACTGTGCATAGGTTTACCAAAGTATCTGGCATTTAGAGGCCCCAAAATGAAGTTAGCGCATACAAACAGTCCCGTGGGTAACTTCAGCTAATGAAAAATCAACACATTGACTGCATTTTTGTGGGGTAAAAACACAGAAATATATGTTTACCCCCCAAACCCATATATTTTTGGAAAGTACACATTCTACAGAATCTAAAATGGGTACCCATGCCTTTCTGCTCCAAACTACTGAGTCGCAAGGCTTTCCCAAAATTGTCGGTTTTGGTGAAATATCTGAAAATTGCCTCAAACCTTCAACTTCCCAGCACCATATCACCCATGTATCATTACGTATCACAAAAAAGCACCCAAATTGTGATTGCCAGGGGTCCTCCAAACAGTTTGGTGCCCACTGTGCATAGGTTTACCAAAGTATCTGGCATTTAGAGGCCCCAAAATGAAGTTAGCGCATACAAACAGTCCCGTGGGTAACTTCAGCTAATGAAAAATCAACACATTGACTGCATTTTTGTGGGGTAAAAACACAGAAATATATGTTTACCCCCCAAACCCATATATTTTTGGAAAGTACACATTCTACAGAATCTAAAATGGGTACCCATGCCTTTCTGCTCCAAACTACTGAGTCGCAAGGCTTTCCCAAAATTGTCGGTTTTGGTGAAATATCTGAAAATTGCCTCAAACCTTCAACTTCCCAGCACCATATCATCCATGTATCGTTACACACCAAGAAAAAGCACCCTAAATATGATTGCCAGGGTTCCTCCAATCAGTTTGGTGGCCATTGTTCATAGGTTTACCAAAGTATCTGGCATTTAGAGGCCTCAAAATGAAGTTAGCGCATACAAATAGTCCTGTGGGTAACTTCATCTAATGAAAAATCAACACATTGACTGCATTTTTGTGGGGTAAAAACACAGAAATATATGTTTACCCCCCAAAACCCATATATTTTTGGAAAGTACACATTCTACAGAATCTAAAATGGGTACCCATGCCTTTCTGCTCCAAACTACTGAGTCGCAAGGCTTTCCCACAATTGTCGGTTTTGGTGAAATATCTGAAAATTGCCTCAAAGCTTCAACTTTCCAGCATCGTATTGTCCATGTATCATTACCAGCATAAAGCATCCTAAATATAAACATAGGGGTCTACTAAACAGTTTGATGCCCAATGTGCATAGATATACCAAACTATGTGGCGCACAGAGACCCCCAAATGACAATATGTATAGACATTTTCACGGCTGACGCGCTGGCCGCTGCAATATAACCACCCGGTGTGTGTATTATGCGACATTAGACCACCTAACAGTACAGAGACCCCAGAAAACCATATATTTTCAGAAAGTACACATTCTGACGAATCCAATATGGGTAAATAAGTGTTTCTACTGCAAACTGCCAAACTGCAAAGCAATGCTGAACGTAACGGTTTTTATCAAATTTCTGAAAATCGTCACAAAGCTTGAATTTTACCCCATTATATGCCCCACATTTCGTAACTTATCAGCATAAAACATCCTAAATATGAACGCCAGGGGTCTACTGAACACTTTGATGCCCAATATGCATAGATATACCAAACTATGTGGCGCACAGAGACCCCCAAATGACAATAGTGTATATACATTTTCACGGCTGACGCGCTGGCTGCTGCAATATAAGCACCTGGTGTGTGTAATATGCGACATTAGACCCCCCTAACAGTACAGAGACCCCAGAAAACCATATATTTTCAGAAAGTTCACATTCTGACGAATCCAATATGGGTAAATAAGTGTTTCTACTGCAAACTGCCAAACTGCAAAGCAATGCTGAACATAACGGTTTTTATCAAATTTCTGAAAATCTTCACATAGCTTGAATTTTACCCCATTATATGCCCCACATTTCGTAACTTATCAGCATAAAACATGCTAAATATGAACGGCAGGGGTCTACTGAACACTTTGATGCCCAATATGCATAGATTTACCAAACTATGTGGTGTACAGAGGCGCCCAAATGACAATAGTGTATATAAATTTTCATGGCTGACGCTCTGGCTACTGCAATATAAGCACCCAGTATATGTATTTGCTTCATAAGACCCCCTAACAGTATGGAGACCCTAGAAAACCATATATTTTCAGAAAGTACACATTCTGACGAATCCAATATGGGTAAATAAGTGTTTCAACTGCAAACTGCCAAACTGCAAAGCAATGCTGAGCATAACGGTTTTTATCAAATTTCTGAAAATCGTCACAAAGCTTGAATTTTACCCCATTATATGCCCCACATTTCGTAACTTATCAGCATAAAACATCCTAAATATGAACGCCAGGGGTCTACTGAACATTTTGATGCCCAATATGCATAGATGTACCAAACTATGTGGCGCACAGAGACCCCCAAATGACAATAGTGTATATACATTTTCACAGCTGATGCGCTGGCTGCTGCAATATAAGCACCCGGTGTGTGTAATATGCGACATTAGACCCCCCCTAACAGTACAGAGACCCCAGAAAACCATATATTTCCAGAAAGTACACATTCTGACGAATCCAATATGGGTAAATATGTGTTCCTACTGCAAACTGCCAAACTGCAAAGCAATGCTGAACGTAACGGTTTTTATCAAATTTCCGAAAATCGTCACAAAGCTTGAATTTTACCCCATTATATGCCCCACATTTCGTAACTTATCAGCATAAAACATCCTAAATATGAACGCCAGGGGTCTACTGAACACTTTGATGCCCAATATGCATAGATATACCAAACTATGTGGCGCACAGAGACCCCCAAATGACAATAGTGTATATACATTTTCACGGCTGACGCGCTGGCTGCTGCAATATAAGCACCTGGTGTGTGTAATATGCGACATTAGACCCCCCTAACAGTACAGAGACCCCAGAAAACCATATATTTTCAGAAAGTACACATTCTGACGAATCCAATATGGGTAAATAAGTGTTTCTACTGCAAACTGCCAAACTGCAAAGCAATGCTGAACATAACGGTTTTTATCAAATTTCTGAAAATCTTCACATAGCTTGAATTTTACCCCATTATATGCCCCACATTTCGTAACTTATCAGCATAAAACATCCTAAATATGAACGGCAGGGGTCTACTGAACACTTTGATGCCCAATATGCATAGATTTACCAAACTATGTGATGTACAGAGGCGCCCAAATGACAATAGTGTATATAAATTTTCATGGCTGACGCTCTGGCTACTGCAATATAAGCACCCAGTATATGTATTTGCTTCATAAGACCCCCTAACAGTATGGAGACCCTAGAAAACCATATATTTTCAGAAAGTACACATTCTGACGAATCCAATATGGGTAAATAAGTGTTTCAACTGCAAACTGCCAAACTGCAAAGCAATGCTGAGCATAACGGTTTTTATCAAATTTCTGAAAATCGTCACAAAGCTTGAATTTTACCCCATTATATGCCCCACATTTCGTAACTTATCAGCATAAAACATGCTAAATATGAACGCCAGGGGTCTACTGAACACTTTGATGCCCAATATGCATAGATTTACCAAACTATGTGGTGTACAGAGGCGCCCAAATGACAATAGTGTATATAAATTTTCATGGCTGACGCTCTGGCTACTGCAATATAAGCACCCAGTATATGTATTTGCTTCATAAGACCCCATAACAGTATGGAGACCCTAGAAAACCATATATTTTCAGAAAGTACACATTCTGACGAATCCAATATGGGTAAATAAGTGTTTCAACTGCAAACTGCCAAACTGCAAAGCAATGCTGAGCATAACGGTTTTTATCAAATTTCTGAAAATCGTCACAAAGCTTGAATTTTACCCCATTATATGCCCCACATTTCGTAACTTATCAGCATAAAACATCCTAAATATGAACGCCAGGGGTCTACTGAACACTTTGATGCCCAATATGCATAGATGTACCAAACTATGTGGCGCACAGAGACCCCCAAATGACAATAGTGTATATACATTTTCACAGCTGATGCGCTGGCTGCTGCAATATAAGCACCCGGTGTGTGTAATATGCGACATTAGACCCCCCCTAACAGTACAGAGACCCCAGAAAACCATATATTTCCAGAAAGTACACATTCTGACGAATCCAATATGGGTAAATATGTGTTCCTACTGCAAACTGCCAAACTGCAAAGCAATGCTGAACGTAACGGTTTTTATCAAATTTCCGAAAATCGTCACAAAGCTTGAATTTTACCCCATTATATGCCCCACATTTCGTAACTTATCAGCATAAAACATCCTAAATATGAACGCCAGGGGTCTACTGAACACTTTGATGCCCAATATGCATAGATATACCAAACTATGTGGCGCACAGAGACCCCCAAATGACAATAGTGTATATACATTTTCACGGCTGACGCGCTGGCTGCTGCAATATAAGCACCTGGTGTGTGTAATATGCGACATTAGACCCCCCTAACAGTACAGAGACCCCAGAAAACCATATATTTTCAGAAAGTACACATTCTGACGAATCCAATATGGGTAAATAAGTGTTTCTACTGCAAACTGCCAAACTGCAAAGCAATGCTGAACAAAATGTTTTTTATCAAATTTCTGAAAATCGTCACAAAGCTTGAATTTTACCCCATTATATGCCCCACATTTCGTAACTTATCAGCATAAAACATCCTAAATATGAACGCCAGGGGTCTACTGAACACTTTGATGACCAATATGCATAGATATACCAAACTATGTGGCGCACAGAGACCCCCAAATGACAATAGTGTATATAATTTTTTACGGCTGACGCGCCGGCTGCTGCAATATAAGCACCTGGTGTGTGTATTATGCGACATTAGACCCCCCTAACAGTACAGAGACCCCAGAAAACCATATATTTTCAGAAAGTACACATTCTGACGAATCCAATATGGGTAAATAAGTGTTTCTACTGCAAACTGCCAAACTGCAAAGCAATGCTGAACATAACGGTTTTTATCAAATTTCTGAAAATCATTACAAAGCTTGAATTTTACCCCATTATATGCCCCACATTTCGTAACTTATCAGCATAAAACATCCTAAATATGAACGCCAGGGGTCTACTGAACACTTTGATGCCCAATATGCATAGATTTACCAAACTATGTGGTGTACAGAGGCGCCCAAATGACAGTAGTGTATATAAATTTTCATGGCTGACGCTCTGGCTACTGCAATATAAGCACCCAGTATGTGTATTTGCACCATAAGACCCCCTAACAGTATGGAGACCCTAGAAAACCATATATTTTTTAGAAAGTACACATTCTGACGAATCTAAAACAGGTAATTACATCTTTCTACTGCAAACTACCAAACTGCAAAGCTATGCTGAACGTATCGGTTTTTATCAAATTTCTGAAAATCGTCACAAAGCTTTATTTTACCCCATTATGTGTCCCACATTTCGTAACGTATCAGCATAAAACATCCTAAATATGAACGACAGGGGTCTACTGAACTCTTTGATGCCCAATATGCATATATTTACCAGACTATGTGGCGCACAGAGACCCACAAATGGATATATAGATAAAATTTACATAGGCAAAACAAAATAACACAGAACAGTGTGAAATGCAAATAAATCACCAAAACCTAGTAAAACCACAAAAATCAATGCTTTTTTTTTCACACTAGTGTAATCGGCCACCAGAATTACCGTTTGAATATTTTAGCTGGGCCAAATCGATTATACGGACAGAAAGAAGTGAACAACACAAATGCAGAGCTGAAAATGCAATAAAATGGCAAAAAATTCAATAAAATGGCTAAAAATGCACCAAAATACCCAAAATTGCAATATAACCACCAAAATAACATACAAAAGCTATTGCACAGTACGGTTAGCGAATACGCTATTCGGAACGGCAATAAAACATTTTTTTAGCCAAAAAAGAGACGATGCGATAAGAAAAAAAAAAAAAAAAAGCCACAAAGCCATATATGTACATATGCGTGTGCACAACGGGTAAATTGCATGTTATTTGCGCGTGTGCAAGTGTACATGGGTGCTGTGAGTGTGTGTGACCCCCCCAATCCCCAAAAATCTATGTGTGAGTGTGTGTAAGTGTGAATGTAAGTGTATATTACTGTAATAAGTGTGTGTTGGTGTGTTTGTGTGTTTTTGTGTGTGTAAATGTTACACTTACCTGGGGTAGATGCCTCAGATCGATGAGAAAGGGCCCCACGCAGCAGATCTGCAGCTCCAACGGTCATCAGGCATGGGGGGGCGGAGCTGGGCGGAAGTGCAGTGCAGGCAGCAGCAGGACGCATAGGAAACGCGTCCCTGCTGCTGCTTTGGGGCCCCTGGGCGATCGCGCCCCAGGGGCCACTCGATCCCCTGCTCTGCTCGTTGCCATGGGGCAGGGGATCGTGAAGGAACGGAGCGAGCGGCTCTAACAGCCGCTCCTCCGCTCGCAAACCCGGAAGTGCTGCAGAACGTAGAATCTACGATCTGTGGCACTTTGGTCCTTTGATCCACAGAACGTAGATTCTACGTTCTGTGGCACTTAAAGGGTTAATAATCTCAGAATAATAGACTTCAGCTATGCTTGCGCTCAGCAAGTCCATAATGCATTTTTTCAAAGCTCAGTTTTTCAGATAAGTTGCACGGTATGATGTGGCTAAGCATATCAGAGAGCCTTAGCAATGATTGATCATTTCACATAATGTTACTGAGGTGGAAATGAGTCAGGAGAGCTATGTTACAAAAGATGGAGAAGTAATAGTTCCTTGATTTTTCTAATGTTTCACAGCCAAATATCTCATGGCATAAATTTCGATTTAAATGGCAGGTAATGCTACAGAGTTATTTCTATTACAGCTACCTTTTTCTAATTAAAGAATAACCAAATGTCAAGTTTAGAGAATGAAATATCTGTTAACTTACATGGTGTTGCCTAATATTTTCTATTTTTTTGTCTACAGGATGCTTTCCAGTATACATTAATTGAAACTGCTCAGTTGTTTTTAAATTTAATTGCAAATGTATTTTCTGTCGAAGATAGCATTTGTCTTGCTATTCGTATTCTATGTACTGCTGGTTCCGTCTCCTGAAACAATATAGTCAGTAGCGTCAATAGAGGGGGGTGGACCATGGTGCGTGACGCGCAGCTGGGCTCCGCCCCCTCCTTTCGGCCGCATTTTCAGCGGCGCACAGGCTGCCGGGGGGGCCCTGAGGGGATGCGGGCCCTGGCCCACTCGCACCCCCTGCTCCCCCGGTAGTTCCGCCACAGAATGTAGTAGAAGCCAATTGATAAACACAAGGAGAGAAAACGTAAAACTCAACAAATACTCCTTTCAGGCATTTATAAAAAGCTTTAGAACAGTTGAACATGTTTAATAATATATATTGAAATGTATAGAATCATTATGCAAAAAATGAAGTTCACAGGACTATTCCAGTAGAAACTATTCCAGTCAAAAAAATTCAGGATAGATGAATCAAGTACATGAGACAATCGTGTTTTTTTTTCACATGATCTTACCAATGAGAAATCTCAAGTGCCTTATTTCTCACAGTTTTTGACTCACATATAGACTTTTTCTTGTGAGTTGTGCAAGGTTCCCATAGGCTGCTACCCTTGCACCCTTGAGTGCACTTTTACTATGTGGAGTGTGATGTGTGACCAGGACTATGTATTGTGCCACTGACTCACTTGTACCTGAGCAACTCCCACCAACTCCCTTGTGTTGTTCCGTGTAGCAAAGGATCCAGTCACAGAGAGGTTTTCTTGCAGCAAAATAGTAGAAAAAGTCACAGTCTCTTCGGGCACAGAAAGTCAAAAGTAGAAATCACAATCCCTCTCATTGGTAAATAAATGGCATATAGATTACCACACTCCTGGGCAATTCACTCCTGAGATTAAAGTGCTGTTCATAGGGATCCTCAGCCTGGGGTCTTGTGTCTTGGCACCCTACCTGGTCCTCAACTCACCCACTGATGATACAACTTACTATCACTAAATAAACTTTCTAAGTCTTGACCACTGTAACCCTGGGCCTGTAACAACCTCTCAGAGAGGTGAGGTCCCAGGAAAGACCTTGAGCACATGGGGCTATGCCCCTTTATACTTATAAATAGTGCCACCTAATGGGCAAACCTTCAACTAGTGTGGACCCAGGAAAAGGGACATAGCTGCCTCAGTATAACATGCCTGAAGACTAAGAGGCAGATTTTTTTCAAGTTGTTTTGCTCTAAACTCACATTTTTCGGGTTTCGGGTTAAAAATTCGAATTGAATGATAAAAAAAAACTCAAATATTCAAGATTTATTTTACCCTGACCCTGGAAATAGCTCGAATCCAAAATACACCACCTAAAGCCTGTTGAGGTCATGTAGAAGTCAATGGCAGAGGTCCTTTGAACCATTTGAAGAGATTAACAGCCTGCATGATGTTCGAGTTTTTTCGGAGAGTTTTGTCCGAAAACTCGACTGATTCGAGTTTTTTTTCTTTCAAGGTTTCAGGTTGCGGGACTCAAACTCGCAGAATCTGGATTTTCACATTCAATGTTTTTCTTAAGTAAGATACCATTCGTGTTTCGAGTTCATTCGAGGTAAAAAAAAAACATTCGACCTTTGATAAATCAGCCACTAAATCAGGCCATGGATGCAGTCCTCAGCAGTAGTTTCTATACAGACCAAATGGGATCTGATCACTAGCCCTAGTTACAAGGTTTGCCTTTGTCCAGAACAATATTGTATAGTAAACAGTCATTGGTTCAAATTTTACTGCCCTACTGTAAGAGTGAGTAGTTGATTTGTTGCGATGTCTTACTGGATAAAAGCAAAGTTTGTCCATTTTACAACACATCTTGTTTGTAAGAGTTAGGAAATAACTTTACAGTGAAGCTGTAAGCAAATTCATAAAGTAAACCTTCTAAAGGAACCAGACACAAGTAAATGTCCAAAGTAAATTTACAAACACAAAAGAATAGTTCACTGCAAATTTGTCTTCCCAGAGTAGCTAGTCATCTTGTTGTTATTTAATGATGCCATTTACCTGTCAAGATGCTACACATTAATCAGGAGGCTGAACATTATGCTGAACAGAGCAGGGTGCATGACCAAGGCAAAATACTCAGTCATGGATTTAAAAGAGATGTTCGTCTTTTGAAAAAAACTACTACTAAGTGCTCAGACCATACAAAAGAAGCACTGTTCCAAATACTGTTATGTAGCAGAAATTAATTTTCATTTTATTAATAATCAAACGCAGCACTCACCCTTAGGACTTCTCCCTTTGGAGATGGGGTCACTAACTCTCTCCTCCTCCATATACTGTACATGCACAGATTGGAGATCAGGTAAGAGCTGCCTTTTCTATGAGAAAGTGCATATTTTGCAAAATCCTACCGATTTGATTACAAAAGGTGAAAATATAACCTTTAAAGGAATTGTTCAATGTAAAAATAAAATATGGGGAAATATAGTTATAGGCTGGAGTGACCTGATGTCTAACATAATAGCCAGAACCCAACTTCCTGCTTTGCAGCTCTCTGATTGGTTACCAGTCAGTAACCAATCAAAGATTTGAAGGGGAGCCATATGGGTCATAACTGTTTGCTTTTGAATCTGACTCACCTAAGTTCTATACATTAGATTTTTAGAACTGTATTTATCAAATGGTAAATATAATTCTAATGGGGCTATGTAATATGTTTTGCTAGTACAAAATAACTGCACAAAGACGCTTGTGAATGTTAGCGACCATGTTTGTGTCCTTTTTGATTACAGACCTCAACAACTTCATCGCAAATTTTGTGACAAAACGGATTTTTCGAACATTCGTAAATTGTTTTTTGCGACAATATTTAATGAAACTCCAGAGCAGGTGTGAACGTTATACATCTGCATATAATCTGCAATGTAATATTCATCAGCGATTGATTTTACATTGCGAGCAGTGCTAAACATTTGCAAAGACGCCATTTTAAATAACTCTTGCAAATTTTAATTCCCCCCGTAAGGTTCTAAAAATCCAATGCAATTCTAAAAATTCTAAAAATCCCATAGGAATGAATAGAACATGGGTGAGTTTTTATTTGTTAAGTTCTAAGAGTTAGAGAGAGGACTGAATAGCAAAGGGTCACTGGGGTATATATTTTATATATGCAAAATGGTAAGGAGGTCAAGTATAATGGCCTGGGATACTATGCTAAAATGAATAAATCTTAAAATGATCATGTCATGCTTGAGACTTACCCAGAATATAATGCTGACATCTGTAATGTTACAGGATAAATGGGATCATTGCTGATGACAGCCATAACACCTCCTGACTGTTCTCACCTTTGAATGTTTGCTGGAAGAAAATACAATTATTTGTTTGGCAAATCAGATTTCCTGAGACTGTCCAACAATGATAGATTACAGGGACATTCTTTCCCAGCTGTACAAGTTAGTCAAGGGGCTGCAGTCACCTGATGCAGAAGCCAAATTGCCCCCTACCAAACCCCCCCCCCCTCTACCGCAGAGAGTGCAATTTGAAAACAGCTACACCGGAAGAGCAGATTTTCTGTTTTAAAAAAAACAGCAATTCAATTCCAGAGGCACTTCTTTTTAACCTGCTGCAGACACTGCCACCCAAGGCAAGGTTCTCTCAACTTGCCCTGAAATGGAATATATATATATATATATATATATATATATATATATATATATATATATATATATATATATATATATATATATATAAATATCCCTCTATCTGTCTGAGCAAGGTTGTCATATAACATTATTTCATGTTTAAATTATTTTTAGTAGACTTAAAGGGGAACTCCACAAAAACATAACTTAAGCTGTTTGAAAAGTAAACATCATTTCAAGCATCTTTGCAATATAAATCAATTAAAAAATATGCAAACTTTTCATGATTTGTAATGGTTTCTGATCTGTCTGACTACTTTGCTGAGCTGGCCCTGCACATGTGATTTCAATAAGAAACAGAACATCACAGTGCAATGCATTGTGGGTTATGTAGTTCCTGCATGCTGTCTGTAAGCTGTGGAGAAGTTGTTACAATTTGTAACATCAGTGTTTAGTCCCTCCTTCCCTGTCAGGATTTCAAATGATGCAGAAAGAGAACTGCTAACCAGCTGGATTTCAGCATAGAAAATGACATTTATTCATACTTTTTGAAGAAACAGGTAACTGTGATGGTTATATTAGGGCTTTCTGTGTTATTTGGGCCTCTTTATCAAATTGTGGTTTGGAAGCCAGAGTTCCCCTTTAAGGTATGGCGATCCACATTTTGTAGAGATCCCTTACCAGGAAAATTCCAAAATATTCTGGATAGCATGTCCCATACCTGTAAGATATTAATCATTGCAACAAATGATTTAAAAGGTTTTTCTTGTTATATGTTATTTTTCCATAAAAATTACACAAATGATATGCATATAGGTGGAGGATCTCATCAGCATATCCAAAACCTTAAGCAACATTGTCTGTGCACTAGTTACATAATTGGTAAGAAAATTATTCTGATACCTTATGATCTTCATAATAATGTACAAAGTAGGTTGTAGCTTCACATATTGCTTTGTATTTTTATTTAACTTGTTTTCAAACATACAGAAAATCATAAAGACAAGTGGGCGAATGTGCCCGCACACAAATTTTGCTCTAAAGCAAATATAATTCATTATAATAATTAATTATAATTAACTATTTTTATGATATTGTTTCACGAACAATGTTTTATAATTGGTTCAGTGGATGTGGACTGAATTTGGCTTCAACACTTAAATTCAGAACTTCGCTGTTTAAGGTGCTTGATTAATAAAACATGAATGAACTTGCTGTTCAGTAACTTGCTGTTAGCTTATTTATCAGCTTATCAGATGCAGACATGGACTTTTGCTGCTTAAGCAGTTCTATTAACAGTACAGGAGTGTGCTGGCTGCTTAATAATCTGCTTCTAAAGTTGATTAACTAAATATGAATTTACTGCTGAAGCTGATGAATTATTTATCACTTAACTTGTTTTTTCAGCCTTTTCATCTTATTGTTTTATATACAATTAATTTATCATTTGTGCTTTATCATGTTATTTCAAAAGTGAGTAGTGAAAATAATTCTTGAGAGCAATGTTGTGCAATGCATATCGAACAAATATGTTCATGTATTTCTAGGTATAACACCTGCTTTGAAAAATAAGTGTTTAAAAGGATATGGCACATGTGCTCAGGTTTTCCACATTTTGCTTTAAATGAGAACTAAATCCTAAAACTACATAGCAGCAATGATACAGGACTTTGAACTGTAAAAAGGGGGTCAACATCTTGGAAAGTGTCTGCAACACTCATGTACTCAGTGGACTCTGAGAAGCTAAACTTCGGGGTCTTTGCAAATTATCAAATGAGGTTGGACATTAATGTAATATAAGCTGATGCTACAAGGCTGATTATTAAAATCTGGTGTTAGTTGCACTGGTTTCTGTGCTGCCATGTAGTTATTATCTGTATTAATTACTAATCAGTCTTATATTGTGACATTTATATTCTATGTGTAATGTATATTGTGAGTTGGTCCCTAAGCTCAGTAAGTGACAGCAACACAGAGCGTGTGCAATGAATCAGCTGAAAAGAAGATTGGGAGCTACTGGGGCATCTTCCAAGACATAGAACTTTACTGCTAAATGGCTGTGGTTGCTTTGGGCTGGTACAGAAGCCCAAAACATAATGTACAACATTTCTAGCCTACTTCTTTAGTTAAGCTTTAGTTCTCTTTTAAATGTACCTAAAGATTCTATGCTGCCTGAATGCTGTGGCCAGGATCTACTGCCAATTATTCAATAAATAAGTTATCGTTTGAAGCCACCCCCTGGACTGCTGTTACTTTTCTCCTGACTGAGCTGTACCCCAGAAGACCTACAGGATTCCCTGGAGAGTAAGGTGTTTAAAGGGAAACACACATTCACTGCTGGGAGAGTTTCCCACAGCACAAGTGTATCCGGGAAGCCCTAGCAGCAAGGCACACCAAAACCACACTATAATCTCACACTGCTAAAGAACAAGTTGTCCTACATATAGAAGAAATTCTTACAATCCTTGTTGAGACAATAGTCTGATTTCTTCCTTTCCTTAATATATTCATATATATTCAGAAGGGTCTCGCCACACTTTCTGTCCTTGGATTCCTGGGCAAGATCACCAAAAGGCGCGTGCAAATGGAAAGCTGTCATGTTTTGCAGCTATAGTGGTTGCCAACCCCGCTACATAGCTCTGCCTTTTCTGCGCAGGTACAATGGAGCACAGCCATTCTGAGGCAGCAACTCCAGTGGGCCCTGGACCCCTAGTCCAATGCTGTACACAGTCATGGGGGTCTGCTGTACGGTAGTTATGCCACTGGTTCTGGAGAGACTTTGTACAAAATTACTGGTGCATCCACTGAGTAGACATGAATATAAGATATACACATCTACAGACACACAAGATTATAAACCCGTATGTATATATACAATAATAGTGTGACATGCTTAGCTTATTTATGACTGCAGATGGCAATATATTGTTTTTAGAGGGCACCTGTCACCCAGCCATGAAGAGCTGTTTTTCAGGTTAAATATGAAACTCAAATTCTATTTTTTATATGTTTTTTTATATTAAAACATCCATACCTGTATCATAAGATCAGTCTCTAGATTATTTAAACAAGCACTTCTGTGTTAGGCCAGGAAAATCGTGCATGGGTCCCTCGCCTCCTACTCTCACAAAGTGGATTACACTAATTGACTCCCAGCTGGAACTCTACAGGCTAACCTACTTAGCTAGAGGTTGCCCACAAGGATTCAAGAAAATATGGAATCCCTGGCTTGACTCACTAGCAACAACAGTCCTGTAACCTTATCTATGCACACTCCATCTTACCCCCTAGATGTTCTTTCCATCTTCCTTTTCTATTTTCTCTCTTACTATATGTTGAATTTGCTTGTTAAATGAATAAAAAATTACTGTTAAAAAAAAGTCTCAGCTGTCAATCATATTTAGCCTGTCCCTTCTATATCCCTTAGGCTAAGTACAGTTTATTTTGCTTGACTAACATCATAAAATAGGATTTGAAATTATTTCTCTTGTTCCTTGTTTTTGTCTTTTATCCAGACCCGTACCATACTATGTTTAAGGGCTGTGGAACAATATCCATTTTGATTTCTGCAAATTCTTTGCCATTTGACACAAATGATAGCCTGTGCTTGTTAATAATGCCTGAGAACTGTACTGGCTGCTCAAGAAGGCTACTCAAAACACATCACTTTGTTCTCAATCAGCCACTCCCATTACTGTCAGTCACAGTCATTATCAACTAAAGTACTCAGAAGTGGAAATCAAAATGGCATGCTCAACATAGGTCTAAGCAGGCCAATTTTAGCCCCTTACCGCAAGCAGTATTATTTTCTTAATTCACATCCGGAACACTCTTGGCGGATTTCAGCGCAATGTCTTGTGTGTCTTTGCCAAAATCCACTGTCTGTGAGTGTGTTAATGGCAGGATGAACACAAGTTTTTCGGATGCGAAACCCGAAGAGGATACTGCTCATGATGGCCCACATATTTTTAGCGAACTGATTTTGGCTCCATCTGGGCCTAGCCTTAGAAGTACAGCTGATTATACAGCGGTTCACATGGGATTGTTGAGTTGTTTCTTTGTTTGGTTTCATAATTAAAACAAAAAACATCAAAAATACTTCCCCTTTCAGATAACCATGGAAGCAAACACTAAAGAAGTACATGTTAAAGATGGTCATTGGCCTGTTGTGGCCCGAGGTCCACCGGTGCTTCAGTCTCAGGGCCCCCAGCCGCTGTGCTCGGCTGCCTCTGCTGCATGTGTGCATGCGCAAGCGTGTGCGCACTTGTGCACTGTGTTCTTTGGGCCCCGGGCCCTTTTTGAAGCCATTTGTGGCAAGAAGTGGAACCACAGGGTGCAGATCTGGGCCAGTGGGACCCACAAGAGCGGGGGGGCCCACCGGGTTTTTCCCCCAGTGTCCCACGGCCCAGTCCAACCCTGTAACAATATCTATTATAATTGTAGATTTAAAATTTTAAGTAAATTGCGTAACACATATTAACAAACGGCTGTTTATATTGGAATAACATTGTAGCAGTGGAATGACTAGTTATTAGGTCCTACAGCACTGGGCCCCGAAAGTTTGCTAACAAGACAATTTCCATGAAAATATATTGCAGTCACAAAGCGGTTACATCCCACTTCCCAATGATATTTTGAAGTGCGTTGGGTTTCGTGCAATACCCCGAAGTTTTCTGGCAAAAAGCATAAGAAATCTGAGTTTTCGGGTGAAAAATCCGAAAAAATTTGTTAAAATCAGAAAAAAATCATGAATATTGAATTTTTTCCCGCAAAGCAAATTTTCGGCTAAATGTAATAATAAATAATCGGATAATGAAAATGTTGAGATAAAATCGGGCTTTGATAAATAACCCCCTACAACATATATTATTTGGAATACTTGGGATCTGGATTTTTTCAGATCCATCCATGATTTGGAGAACCATGCCTTAAGGCTATTAGAAACATTTAAACACTATGGGGCAGATTTATCAAGGGTCGAGGTGAAATTTCGATTGGAAAAAATTAAAATTTCGAGCTATTTTTTGTGTATTTTGACTAGGGAATAGTCCAAATTCAATTTGAATTTGAAAAAAATCCCAAAATAGAATATTGAAATTTTTCATGTACTGTTTCTTTAAAAAATTAACTTTGGCCATTCACCATCTAAAACCTGCCAAATTGCTGTTTTAGCCTATGGGGGGCCACCTAGAACCTATTTGGAGTCAATTGGTGGACATTGAAAAATTTAAGTTGATCGAATGTGCTATTCCTTCGATTCGTACGATTCGAATTCGGACAAATCCAGACCTATCCGAACGAAAACAGACCTATTCAACCAAAAAAACTTTGACTTCATTTTGGTTGGTCTTTTTGAATTTGAAGTTTTTTCAATTCAAAATTCGACCCTTGATAAATATGCCGCTAATTAAACCTAATAGAGTTGTTTTACCACCAATACAGATTTATTCAGTTTAGTTACAACTACAGATAAAGAAGTCAAAAAAGTTTTCTTTTCATGAATTGTAATTCAGAGATTTATAGATAATGATTTCACAAATAAATAGGTCCAAAACGTATTTGCAGTTTAAAAAAAGTTACACAAAGGACTTTACAGTTAAAATATTATATTGATTTTTTTTATTGTAATAACAGTTCCCATTTAATGCAAAAGAAAGTGTGCATAAGCTCATCCCACAGAAGTCTAATTGAAGTCTGGCCCATGTCTAGGGTCAAACCACTCCTGTGTATATGACATCTGCATAAACAGCCGTGTTTTCTGTTCTTCAGAAGTAGGTGATGTAAGAATTCATAATTTACATCCAGAAAGGGCAAGGACTAGACACCATTTTAAGGTAAGAACTCATACTCCTGGCTAGGAGGCGGGTGCTTTCTTGGTTTAATCTTCAATATTAGCACGTCCTGTGAAAACAGACATGCAAAGTGTTTATTCCCCAATACAGAGCCCCTTAAAGTGCAGTAATAAATTAGATAACTAAGATATTTACCTTCCTCGGCTTTAATCAGTTCATCTTCATCACTGAAAATAAGAACAATACAAAGTTAATATACAGAAGATTAAACTGACACAAAAGCAAGTAATAAAAGTAATACTTACGGATTTAGATCCGCAATACAGAATGTCAGGCACACCAAAATGACAAACACCAAGAAAAGTCCACTGCCCAAAACAGAGCAAATAATGATGAAGTTTCTTTGGCTGTTACTATCCAGTCTCATTAACAATTCTTTGATCATCCCTGAAAAAGAAAACAACATTGTACTGAAAACTTGCAAATAATTTGAAATTAACTGTAGCACTTATTTACAAGTCTATGTAAAACTTTATAACAATACAAAAAAAAGGTTTTCTAGCTGTCCTTTTCTAAACATATTTCATTAGATTACATTAACAAAGTTATTTTAATTTATTATTATGAAAAAAAAGTAGGCTTACCAAGCTCTGTTTCATTTTTAGGTAAAGTTTCCAACTGGGCCCTGGCCTGTTCAGGGTCTTCTGTAGGAGAAAAGACGGGAGACAAACAATATATTTAGAATTTATCATGTACCAAATATTTATGCAATAAATGCAACTAAGAACCTAGTAACCTGTGGGACAATACAATATACAGCTATGTGTTTACATTGCAAAGTGTCGTACTTGTTTGTGCAGTGTCACCAGCTGCCCCAGACCCACTCCCCCAGAAAAGGTAACGCCGTAGCTGCAGCGCATCTTCTGCGCATGCACGTCACATCTTTTGCACATGCACACAGCGTGTTCATTGAGGTTTGCAGGGGACTGGAAGTCCGGAGGGGGCCCTGGGTTGCATCTTTTGCACGCACGCAGCGTGTTCATGGAGGCGGGCTGGAGGTCAGGAGGGGGCCCCGGGGACTGCCGGGGGGTTTTGTGACAGCAGCCCCGGTGGGCTCCAGGCCCCCCAGTCCGACCCTGTGTCTGTGTCAGTTGTTATAATGAAGGAATTTCATAATTATAAAATGTAAAATATAAATCTTACCTTCCTGATTTTCATATTCCTCATTCTCAGTTGCACTAATAGCTGTTATTAAAGAGAAAATAGTCTCATTATAAATCAAGCATATCTCAAGTTTGGTTGTTGGCCTTGATAGATATTTATGCAGATGTTTTTTTTACAATGTATATAAGAGATGTTTACTGTGTCTGGAAACGTAAACTATGTTAGTAGAAAACAATAAATATTATATATTTTAGTCCAGCATAGTTGCATGCCTTTATTTAGCTACCTGCACAGTTAGAATAATGTCAAAATTGCAGTATACTAATAGTGACAAAAGGTATGTCCCCAAAATAATAAAAAGCATTAATAAAATCTTACTTTCAGATTGCTGCTCATTCTCATTACTGTCATTGTCAAAGTCATCATTTTCATTATTTGTTGCTAAATGGAAAGAAAAAAATATATATTTAATTATATTTATACCGCAGGCCTATCTCATTCATGTTTGGTTTATATACATTTTGATATTTGTAACTAGACCTGGGCAAATATATATATATATATACAGTATAATCTACAGTCTGGTCATTTCCCTATGGGACCAGACTGTAAATTATATCCTTAGAAACAGCGCGTTATGACGTCATCAGTTATAAACGGTGAGTTTCTGTCACATGACTCACTAAAACTTGTGTATTATAATAAATAAAGTACCCCCAGTTGCAAAATATGAGGATATTAGAAGTTACCTCGGAGTTCCATGACCTGGTCCCAGGCCGGCGAATTTGAACCCATGTGTCCTAATTTGACGACGCCACGTTCAAATTGAACGCCGGCACGCCTGATTTGGACGCCGGCAACCAGAATTAGACTCCGACCCCTCCGACCCCCCTCGTGACATTTCACACAAAATGTAGATTATAATGCATAATATACCCCCTACTGAAATTTATAAAGATATTAGAAGTCACCTCGGAGTTATGTGTCCTGTATAAAAGCACTCGGCCTTCGGCCTCGTGCTTTTATATGGTCACATAATTCCTCGGTGACATAATATCTTTATAAATTACAGTAGGGGGTACATTATCCACTATATAATACACAAAAGCCATAAATATCTTGTAAATTATATCCTTATATATGGTGCGTTCTGATGTCATCAGTTATAAACGGTGAGTTTCTGTCACATGACTCACTAAAACTTGTGTATTATAATAAATAAAGTACCCCCAGTTGCAAAATATGAGGATATTAGAAGTTACCTCGGAGTTCAATGACCTGTATAAAAACACTCGGCCGAATATATGGTCATGAAACTCCTCGGTAACTTATAATATCATTATCATTTACAAGAGGGGGTACTTTATTCACAATATATACTGTATATCTATATATATATATATATATATATATATATATACAGTATCTTCTCCTCTTTAATTATTTTAGGCTATGTAGGTTTAATTAGCAGGAAAGATACAGTTACACTACTACGTACATGAAAATAATAACCAAAAAGTAGTTATTATGAAAAAAGTATAGTATAATACAGTATGAACCTTACCTTGGGCTTCTGTATCTTTTGGAACATCTGTAACATCTGAGTTCTCTTCATAAACATCATAGTCATCATCATCATCATCATCATTTGAATCCTGTTTAGCACCTACATTAAGAAAACATGATTTTAATTGAGCACAATTAATGGAGTCATATGGGGTATAAAAACACTCATCAACAGTTAATCAGAGGCACAGAGATGCTACCATACAAACACCCATATTAACAGATAAATCTGTATAAACCAACACACTATTTGGTGTTAGGAGGATTTCCTTTTTCTAAGAGGGACAGGATAAATAGATATATTAAAGAGAAAAAAACTCACCAGTTATTCCATATATAAGAGTTAAAAATAAGAAAAATAAACAAATCCACCAAAAGGTTTTCATGTTGTATAAAAATAATTATTTCCTAAGAACTTTTCGTTAAAGTCAGAAATAAAAAAAGATCTGTCTTCACGAACAGTCCAAATAGGAATGACCAGTTTGAGTAATAACCCAGCTACAACTTGTTGTCCAGCATGATGTCATAATGTCTATTAAACCATTGTTTACTAATGTATGCATGATGTCATAATGTCTGTTAAACCATTGTTTGTCACTGTGTGCATGATGTCATAATGTCTGTTAAACTGCTGATGGCATGAAGTCTGTTAAACAGGTTTTTCATCTTTAACTATTAGTATGATGTAGAGAGTAATATTCTGATAGAATTTGCAATTGTTTTTTGTTTATTTATTATTTGATTTTTTTCAAGTTGTTTTACTTTTTTTATGCAGCAGCTCTTCAGTTTGCAATTCAAGAAATCTGGTTTCTAGGGTCCAAATTACCCTAGCAACCATGCACTGATTTGAATAAGTGACTGAAATATGAATAGGAGAGGGCCTGAATAGAAAGAGGAGCAATAAAAAGTAGCAATAACAATACATTTGTACAGATCATTTGTTTTTTGGATGGGGTTAGTGACCCCCATTTGATAGCTGAATACAGGTATGGGACCTGTTATCCAGAATGCTCGGGACATGGGGGTTTCCGTAATTTGGGTCTTCATGCCTTAAGTCTACTAGAAATTCATTTAAACATTAAATAAACCCAAAAGCGAAATCACATTTACTATTCTCTCAGCTTTATAATAACATGTATAATCATTAAATGTGATTACACTTTGTCATCTACAATAAAAAACAAGTTATAAAAAAAAAAAAATAAACCCAAAAGGCTGGTTTTGCTTCCAATAAGGATTAATTATATCTTAGTTTGGATAAAGTACAATGTACTATTTTATTATTACAGAGAAAAAGAAAATCATTTTTAAAAATTTGGATTATTTGGATAAAATGGAGTCTATGGGAGACAGCCATTCCTAGTCAATACTTCCTAGTCAATATTGCACCAATGTTATACAGCTGAGGTGAGACCATTGCTGACTTCAGATTCAGAATGTTCATTTATTTGCATTAGAAGAATCTATACAATATAACAGTCATTCTGCTTAGACTACAATTGTATCTGTTCACATTTCATATACCTATTTGGATTAGTCTGATTAGATACTTCCTAGAAAGAAAAAAACATTTTGTGAAAATTGGATGGCATTTCTAACATTTGGCATCCCCAAGTGGAAGAAGACTTTCCTTCTCCTTTAAAGCATGTCTATAATGTAAACCTTTTAATCATAATCTACAATATTGTTGGGACCACTGGTTAGTTGGCATGAAAGCTGCAGCTTGTTGAAAATCCATTGTAAATCCATGTAATCAACTACTTTTTACATATGATAATAGATGTAACCACCCTGTAATATATGTGCCACCCTGCTTATTAGTTCCTACGTGTAAAACACTTATTTGTTTATGTCCTCAGAAACACCAAGATGAATGCTTCCAGCTGCTTTGAAATCCATGCAGAATTTAAGAATATACAGTAACTGTAAGGACTTCTCCTCTTCCTGCAGTGCGCAATAAACATTTTCTGGGCACAATTTAGCAGAAATTCTATCTTTTCCAGGCTAAAACTAGGGTGGCAGAATAGGCAACCAATTTGGAAAAGGGGTTTAGGGCAATTCCTGAAACTATTTTCCCAACTATTACAAAAGAGTGGCATACACCTTCCTAAAATCTGTACTTTTATATTTGTGGTGTTTGACACATGTTCACATATTGTCTTAAATACACTTGGACTATGAAGAGGGTTGTCACTGATTTCTATCTTTGCCTTGGATGCCAAAGCTCCTTGACCCAGCTCTGGTACCTATATCTTTTTAAATGCGGCTGTTAATAAACTTGTTTCAAAAGCCATTGTTTTTGAAAATGCATTCAGTTACATACAAAGAATTATTAGTAAAAATAGGCCAGGGAATGTGAACTGATTATTGTAAATCATTTGTGTTTTTGAAGCAATTTTGAACACATAACTTGCACTTTGTTTACTTTTATTAGCTTTGGAATGCTCCCACAATCCCCTTTGCGTTTTAGTACTATACTTTGTATACTTTGATTATTCACCATCAGACTTGATCAATCACTGGTACTCTGTATGTCAGTTTATGTAATTCTCTAGGAATAATGAATTCATCAGTATTTACTGCCCCTAATTTGTTTTGGGTAAGACAGA
This sequence comes from Xenopus laevis, assembly GCF_017654675.1. NCBI lineage: Eukaryota > Metazoa > Chordata > Amphibia > Anura > Pipidae > Xenopus > Xenopus laevis. The sequence continues at coordinate 79,948,619 of NC_054379.1, forward strand.
GGACATATATGGTTTCCATTCCTGTACATTTTCACAAGGTCAGTTACAGTTAAAGAAATAACTTAGTATTATACAAAGGTTTATTGCTGTAAACAGTTGCATAGTTGTAATTGAATGGTATAAGTGAACATAATATCCACTAGGGTGTGCTACTCTTTAATATACTGCATGACACAGCCTATCATCTGGAAAATGATCTGACTATTTTGCAAGGCACCAGAGGAAGGAAATGTAAGATCACGTTACAGATCGTTTTAAGGAAAAATTTAGGCATTATAACTTGTATGTTTCATGTATCACTAGTTGGAAAAAAAGTTTTACCTAATGATAATATGAGCAACATTTTGGTAACTCTGAGCAGAACAGCAGCTTTTCCATCCACATTTGGCTACAGTAATACATGAATAATTACACAAAAAAATTAGCTCATTCCAAAACAACAGCTGGAAATACTAAACCTGCAACACAGCATGCTTCCAAAATAGAGATCTGACTGTATATCCGGCAATTATACACAACTTGGTCTCCTCTCCGATCACCAACCAAATGCATTACCCCAGAACTTCATTATGTAGCCTTTAGAGAAAAACAAAACCTAATTTTGCACACATTGGAGGGAACATGTCTACATTTAGTAAAAAGAGACATTTTTAGTTACAAAGTTTGTACAGAATATGCCTCTCTGATCACCAGATTTATCTCAATATACTGTAGCACTGAACTTTCAAACGATATTGAACATAATATCATATTGTACATATAACACCAAATACATACCTTAATATAGATATCTTATGCTGTAGGGTTGTTAAAAAGGTTGTTCACCTTTGAGTAAACTTTTAGTATGATGTAGAGAGTAATGTTCTGAGACAATTTGCAATTAGTTTTCATATTTTATTATTTGTGGATTTTCAGTAATTTAGTTTTTTATACAGCAGCTCTCCAGTTTGCAATTTCAGCAATCTGGTCGTTAGCGTCCAAATTACCCTAGCAACCATGCATTGATTTGAATAAGAGACTGTAATATAGTCAGGGGAGGGTCTGAATAATAACACAAGTAAGAAAAAGTTGCAATAACAATAAACTGGTAGGCTTATAAAGCATTTGTTTTTTTTAGGTGTACCCCATTTGAAAGCTTGAAAGAGTCAGAAGAAGAAGACAAATAAAAAAAGCTATACTAAATAAATAATGAAGACCAAATGAAAAGTTGCTTAGAAATTGCCATTCTATAACATACTAAAAGTTAACTTAAAGGTGAACTACCCCTTTAACATATGCTTTTAAACTCTTCCTATACAACCCTTCCTAATGTGCTTCTCAGAATTAAGTGCACATTATGGGACAGGTGGGGAGTGGAAGGTAGGATTGTCCAAAATGAAATACAGAGAACGGCAGTAATTCTTCCAAGAAGTATGGTGGATTGTGCCCGAATAGGAAATGTTATTACATTGGAACAAATAGTCCTCTTCGCTGGCTTCATTTCAACATAGGTATTTTGTTTTTATGAATTTTCCATTGATACCCATATATTTTAAACTTTGGGGGCCAAACCACCAAATGTACAAGAAAGTACCTATACATTCTAAACTAAAAAAAGAACAGCACTCACAGCTTGAAAAAAAATCTATTTCATTGGGGAAACATGGCAGGGGTGAACATGACAGGAGAGCTATGGCAACTTTAAGTCCAGCAAGTTAAAGTACAGAAATTTTAAGTATAACATATAGAGTTAGACAGAGTTGGACAGCAGTTGGACCAGAGTTGGATTGGAAACTCCCAGCAAACATTGGACATCTCATCAGGACATCACTGCTCATTAAAACTTAAATAAAATGGATTATACCATTTAACTATGTTTAATATGATTGCCTTATTTTTCTCTCTCTCTCCTCTATACTTCTGCATATATACTCTGCACCTCATCATCCATCAAACTATCCTGAAATTGTAATCTCCTCTTCACTGCTCCCATCACCCTCTCTAAATTTACGCACACTGTCTTATATTGTTAAATCTCTTATCCCCTCTCAACCCATCAAACAATACAATACTTGCACTGTCAAATCTAGGTCACACCTTGTCTCACTTTCCTTATTACTGTTACTTGCAGCTTGGGACATCTCCCAAAACCCTGGTCCCACCCACTCATTCCTCCCCTCACCTATTCCCACGCTCAAGCGTTTGACAAAGTCTTTTTCAGTCTCTAAAACTTTACACACTTCTAATCCTGCAAACTGTATTCACATAAAGCCAGCACCCTCTCTGCCTTTCTCATGTACCCTCTGGAATGCTCGGTCAATCTGCAATAAACTGCGGTCTATGATCTCTTTATATCCAAATCTCTTCACCTTCTGGCTATCACTGAAACATGGCTCTCACCCACCAACACTGCTTCACCTGCTGCCCTCTCTTATGGAGGCTTCTCACTTAGTCACTTAGGGGTCCGTTTACTAAAGTGCGTTAAAAATATTCGCACAATATATAGACAGAATTTTCGCCAAATATGTTATCGCCAGTTTACTAACCTGCGGTAAATATAAATTTGCGAATTTTCTTGCGCAAGAATAATTGTTCGCCAGTTATCGCATTCGCTGAAAATAACGCTACGTACACATTAACGCATGGTTTACTAAACAGCGAAATGTGCTGAAGACAAAATTAACGCCAGAATATTCGCAAATTTTACCGCCACCTATGTAGTGGCGTAAAAGTATATTTTTCGCCAGAACATTCTCAAGGGGCAGGAAATATCCCATAATACTGTTTTTTTTTACCCATCATTCTTTGCTGACAGGAGACAGATCTGTAGCTATTGCTGATGGGATGTTTTGGCATCTGCTTCTATCTGTTGCAACAGCAGCAGTTTCAGCTCAGAGGTATATTATTGTCAGCGGCCATCACAGTCCAAGGATTCGTCAGCCTCTACGCTTTTTTGGTTTCATTGTGATTGGCTACATTAAACTGTGCATTTCTATGAAGCAAAGAGATTGACTGGTATCATTTCTTGTTCATATGATTCTATTGGCTATAAGGGTTTATATGATGCAGACATCACGGTGTTACTCTGGTGATGTTGTTGGATGGTATAATCATCAGTCAATAAAGTTTATGAGTTTTGAAGATGCATTTCTGGCCATAAATGTCACAGTAAAAATTGCCATAATAACCGCCATAAAACAAGACTATTTTATAGCATAAATATTCGCAAAAACATAATTTTTCGCCAGAAAATTCCCAACTCGCTAAAATTACCGCTAACTTAAGCTGGTTCCTTAACGTAGTTACCGCAAGTGATCGCAATGACTTCTGAGCGCATCGCTGTTTAGTAAACTTAGTCGCTGCGAATATTCTGGCGTAAAAATATTCTCAGCGGAAACTTAAAGTCAGATTTACCGCACTTTAGTAAACGGACCCCTTAGTCACACCCCTAGACTGGATGGCTGTCACGACGGTGGGGTTGGATTTCTTCTCTCCCCCAAATGTAGGTTCTTAAATCTAACCACACCAACTTCTCTCACCTTCACTTCTTTTGAAGTCCACAGCATTCGTTTGTTTTCACCAATCTCTCTGCATGTCACTGTCATATATCGCCCCTTGGTCCCTACTCTACATTCTTGGATCACTTTGCTGCTTGGCTTCCATACTTTCTCTGCAGCGACACACATGCTCTTATTTTAGGTGACTTCAACATTCCAATTGACAACTCTGTTACTCTAAACTCCTCTTCATTTGGTCTCTTGCAGTGGACCGACTCACCTACCCACATCGAGGGTCATGCTATTGATTTTATATTCTGCCACTCGTGCCACCCATCCAACCTTACTAATTCTCCTTACCCCCTATCTGACCATCACCTACTCTCCTTTCAGATAACACTTTCACCTGCGCTACCACAACCATGTTTCTCCACTCACATGTACAAAAACCTTAACGCATTTGATCCACAACAATTATCAACAGTATCAGCACAATCCATCTCTCATATTAACAATCTTTCCTGTGCAAATAGGGCAGTTTTTCTCTGCAACGATGCTCTTTCAAAAGCTTTTGACTCCATTGCTCTTTCTATTACCCTGTAATAAAATTACCTGACCCTGGTAGTCTAGTGGTGCGGCGGGGACGCCCACCGCGCCATCGGCGGGGATGCCAGCCACGCCGCTCCTCTTCCCTCTGTGTGCCGGCTTCCTAGTGTGCGCCCAGCGCGCACTTCCGCATTTTATAGGTGCATGCGCGCTGGCGTGATACGATTTTAATGTATTAAAGGGACAGTCTTTTTTGTAATCATTGCCCATGATAGGATTGTTATCCTGGTGCTTCCTAGCCTTGTGCTTTCTGTTCCTGAGCCTTGATCTTGTTTGTTATCCGTGTTTGACCCTGCCTGTATACTGACTACTCTGAATTCTGAATATCGACCCAGCCTGAACTTTGACCACTCTTTGCCTGATCCCTTCTGCCTGTTTGATACCCGGTTTTGACCCTTGCCTGCCTGACGATTCTGTTATCTGCCTGACGATTCTGTTATCTGCCTGCCTCGACCCAGCCTGTCTGACCATCCGCTTGCCTTGACCTTTGTACCGTGACCTTCGGCCTAAAGACTCTGCTAAACAGCCGTGCCCCTTCGCCAGCCAGAACATCTCGCCTTGCACCCCTCGTTAAGTCCAGGTGGCACCCAAGTAAGCTGAGGGCTCCTCCCGAAGCCCAACGGTGGTCACACTACTGGTGAAGCCGAGCCGAGACCAGGGTGCTTGGCACTTGTTCTGGTATAGAGTGCCGGCCGTGACATACCCATCACAGCCAACCAGCTAAACCTCAACCCTGGCAAATTAGTGTAACTCGGTATCTCAGAAGATGTAGTAGATCAGCTGAATGATGGTGGAGAAAGTCACAAACTGATCCTGACTTCATCCACTTCAAATCCATGCTATCCTGCTACAATTGAGCTCTATCAGTAGCTAAAGAACAGTACTTCTCTTCTTTAATCTCAAACCCTGTCCTCTAAACCCTTTTTCCATTAACATCCAAATTACTGGGAAGACTTGTTTACAAACGCCTGATCCAGCAACTCACTCGACCCCCTGCAATCTGGCTTCCGCCCATCACTCTCAACTGAAACTGCACTCCGAAGTACTCTGATGAAGTGCCGGAAAGAGGCATGAAACGCATCAGGTGACCACACATGTCATAGAGTAGGAATATTGAATGATGACTGTTATTTTAACTAATACCTCAATAAAATCATCCTTTTGATTTTAACCTCCATCTGCTGATTGCTTTCTCAACCACTAAACCCCATGCACTCCAAAGTAACCAATGATCTTCTACTGGCAAAGTCTAAAGTTCACTATTCCATACTTGGCGAGTATAACTTGGGAGTTATCTTAGACTCATATCTGTCTTTTTCACCACACATCCAAACACTTGCAAAATCTTGTCGTATTCAACTGCGCAACATTGCCCAAATATGACCATATCATTTCAGAATCAACCAAACCCCTTATTCAGTCTCTTATCGTCTCCCGCCGTGTTTACTGCAACCTAATCCTCGCAGATATTCCAACAAGTCACCTTTCACAACTCCAATCTGTTCTAAATGCTGCTGCTAGATTCATTCATCTATCTCACCACTCAATATCAATGTCCCTTCACTGGCTCCCAATCTCCTCTAGAATCAAATTCAAACTACTCACACTTACATTGAAGGCCCTTAACAGTGAAGCCCCTCCTATATTTCATCTCTGATCTCCAAATACACTCCTTCATGCAACTTTGACTCTGCTTCTGACCTTCACCTCGCTTCTCCTCTCATCACTTCTACCCATTCTCGTCTACAAGACTTCTCTTGGGCTTCTGCTTTTCTCAGGAACTCTCTGCCTCGAGCTGTCAGACTTTCTCCTGCTCCTTAAAGACCCACCAGTTTAAAGAAGCTTTTTCAATGTACGTTAATCAATCAATCATGGCTGTATCATAAATCACAAAATTGTTTCTAAAATCCTGATGTCTCAATTGTACCCTAACCTTTAGTTTGTAAACTCTAATTTATAGGGCCCTCTAATCCCATTGTACTCCGTTAGTTACCATTTATTCCCTGTTTGTTATTACCAAGGTAAAGCACTGCATATCTTGTCAGCACTATATAAATAAATGATTATGATGATGAGTAATGTGATTTTATATATATAGTTATATATGTGAGTGTATAGATTGATCAATATGAGTGTGCGTAAATATAGCAGTGGATTAATTTATAGGGGTTGAACTTGATAGACTTTCAACCCAACTTTGCTTTGTAACCTAGTGAGAGATTGAATTCCTACAATCAGAAATATTCCTCCGGGCCTTGTGGAAATAACCACAGACCAGTGGTTCATACAGATCAAGGCATGATTTTCATCAACAGTCCTTTTGTAGCAACCAGGTCAGGATCAAAAGGTCCTTCTGCCAGTTACCCTAAAACAAAGATTCTTACTGTTCTCTGGTATACCTGATAACCAAAACCAAGAGAGAAAAAATATAGTGATGGACCTAAGGTTTCTAAATAATTTCAAAATATTTAAAATGACTTACTCAATAATACTTACTTGTCTATTTGGTGATTCTAGATTTACAACATGCCTATCTGCATGTTCTCATCTGACGATTTGTGTGGTCATAAAGATAAACTCCACAGTTCACCAACAATTTCCATAAAACCAGCTTTATTGACAATCAAGGGCACATTGCAGTGGTGTGCACAGCAACATTTTGGATACCAAATAACCCTTTATCTAGCTGAACCGCTATCTCTACAATTGCTTAATTAAGGCTAGTTCCTAAGACATACTTTCTCTACACATTCAATATTGCATGCTAAAAATCCTTGACCTGTCCCCATAGTGCTTTCTAAATCTCACTGCCCATAGACTTCAGAAAAGCAGAATTTGCACTGCAAATTCCTTTTTTCTTTGAAGCCCTGAAGATGGTACAAATCACCCCCTCAATCTTTCAGATTAAAATGTTTCTTCATCACAATGTTTGTGATGTTTGTTTATCTGGTTCAAAATCCTTTATTAGGATAGATTCAAATATATTGATCAGCAGGGTTCTTACTACGAAAGAGAGAGAATCTATCTCATCAATCTGTGCTGTCTTGGAGCCTGTGTGAAAATGTATTTTTCCAGTGATTAGCCAATAATTTAATATTAGTATAATACCAAACCTCCTATGCCAAAATATTTAACTAACTAGACATCAGTGGGAAAACAGTTATTTGTGTTGCTCTATCCAGTTTACTTTAATAGTAACATTTTTTAAAAATGTTAATTAGTTGCCATATTATTTATGTTTCAGTGGAGTGAGCATGTCCTTTCCTCATATGGAATCTATTACACTAACAAATTTAATAGAGCTCAAAAAGATTGAGTGTAAATGTACCAACAATCAGTCCAAAGTGCCATTAGCAATATTGAAAATTACTTCAGTGTCATAACATTGCAATTAGATGAGATGTTAGATGTTTGAAATTACTAAACAAATTCAATTACCAAACCACCAGTTTCTGCAAAGGATGTAAAGTCAACACAGCATTGATAAATTAATTTCTGAGTGTCTGTGCTGAAGGAATAAAGGACAGAATGCATTTGTTAGAACTATTCATTTGCAGCTGTTAAATCTTATTTACACTAGTAACCAGGCAGTGGTTTGAACGAGAGACCTGCCTGTGTAGCCTCACCAAGCAATAGTTTTTGGCTGCTGGGGATCAGTGAGCCCCATTTCAAACCTAAAAAAAAAAAAAGAAGAAGGCAAGTAATTGAAATAAACTCTTCAAAATAAATAATGAAAATCAATTGGCAAGTCACTAGGAATACAAATTCTATAACATACTAAAAGTTCACTTAAAGGTAACCACTCCTTTAAGTTCAGTTTAGTCAAATAGCTGTTCAGTATAGGCTGCAATAGAAAATTGCCAGACACTTATTTGTGCTGCAGATAAAACACTTGATATATAATAGCATTACAACAATGCATTTCTACAATTGTCAGATTAGTATAGTTTTAATTATCTGAGGTGACTCTACAATACTCAACATCTCAAATACATCTGTAGTTTGTTTCTGACTCTATTTCCTGTTTTTGGACTTGTGCATATTGAACTTGGGCCGTGAATATTAAAGACAATTGTGTGATCTTTCTAAAAAATGCCATGCACGATGTGGGAAAATGTTACAGCAGCAAATGCTCAGCCCTTAGCTTAAGAGGGCACATTGTCCTTGCAATCCATTCGGGTTATGTCAGTTAAAAACTATTCACAGTTCAATTAAAACGGCAGATGCAGCTCAGGCATTACTAAATATCCTCAAACCTTTCATTCATGGTGCATTCCAAAGACTGTCAGCCTTTGACATTATACTGTAGAAATGCTAGGCTGTAGTTAAAAACAGATGTTACCTTATTGTAGTTTTTCTAACATGCTTTGTTTTGGAATTGTAAACACTACTAACTGCCAAGTTTTAATACATTTTCTGTGCTCTCTTAATAGTAATATACTGACATGTGCACAGAAAAGGCGCCAATTGTGCCCCCTTTTTTTAAAAAATAAACACAACTTGTGTTTTTCAGATAAAAATCTTTTGGGTGGATGTCTCCTCTTTTCCCATGGCTATGGGCTGGGTATGCTCTTAGAGGAGGAAGTTTTGAGCTATTGTGTGTGGTAGAGATTCCATGATCTGGAGGCTGTCTGTACCTTTCCAGCCAGCTGTCCTCCAGCTGCTCTTCATCTGAAATCCAAATCTAAAGGCTGTAGATTCATGCAGACAATTATAATCATCTATTGCTGTGGTGCAGGTAGTATTTAGAAATAGTGATGGGCCTATAAATTTGCCAGACACGAATTTGTGGCGAATTTCATCGTTTTGCTGCAAGCGAAACTGCAGCAAAAATTCGTCAGAGAAAAGTCTGCCGCGTCAAAAAAATGTTGGCTTGCGTCAAAATTATTCAGATGCCCATTGACTTTAATGCATTTGGACCAAATAGTCACGCGGATACAAATTGACGCTCACATCAAATTGACGTGCGTCAAAGTTATTTTGACGCCCATTGACTTCAATGCATTTCGCACATTTTTCGCTGTTTCGCTAATTTTGCTGTAAATTCGCACATTTTTCATCAAAACTGCACAGATTCGCCCATCACTATTTAGCAATTTATAACAGCCCAGTAACACTCTAAATCACATTATTATGATTATACATTACTCACATTAGTCCCTGCCACAGGATCTCTATCATATTTGCAGGCATACTATGGTCAATTTAATCAGCAGTCAATTAAACTGCCTGTTTGTTTTTGCGGTATGGGTGAAAAGTAGAGTATTGGAACAAAAGAAAGGTAGATATAGACAAAATACAGTATATAAAGGTTTATGTATGGGGCCAAGTGCAGTGTGCACAGTGGCAGAACTACCGTGGGAGCAGGGGGTGTGAGCGGGCCAGGGCCACTGAAAATGCAGCGGTACGGAGGGGTGGCAGAACTACCGGGGGAGCAGGGGGTGTGAGCGGGCCAGGGCCACTGAAAATGCAGCCGTACGGAGGGGTGGCAGAACTACCGGGGGAGCAGGGGGTGTGAGCGGGCCAGGGCCACTAGAAGGCCCGCCCCCCTTCTAGTGACAGTGTGCAGTGTGCAAAGTGCAATTTTGGGCAGCCGGGGTTTTTTTTCTGTTAATATGTACATAATTATAGTTTGTGCAGCAAGGTGCATCTGATGCATACTGGTAATGCAACCAACTATTGGAACCAGGACCCGGATTTGTGGTGTGGTGATGATAGAAAGGTTAGATAGGGATTTGAAGGAAACCTCTCCATCCCATTAATACTTCTGAAATTCTGATTATTAATTGTTATTCTGTTTAACGTACCTCTGTTCACAAAACTTTGGTTTTTATGCTGCAATTTTTTTTGCAATGCCCCACATCGCACAGACTGAACCACAATTATGTATTGTTATTATTGCTCATTTTTGAAAGTGTTTAAAAGAGAAAACCAAGAGTGTTGTGAATACCCAGAGGCAACATGAATAAAGAGAATGAGGAATGTTCTAATTTTCCAAAAAATGGAGGAAAGGCTGACCTAACATGTAACCAAAACATTATTTCGCTGAAATCTGCTAAGTTAGTTTGTATTTTTGCTTCCAGCCTGTTTACTCTCTTCTCTACAGATTCAGCTTTCCTGTGTAATTGTCAGTAGAGATAATACAAATATTTATCAACAAATATTGGATGGGAACCATAACAGCAATAAATACATAAAAACAAAGAACACTTTAAATGTAATTGGATACCAAACAGCATGTTTATTCATTTATTCAGAAACAAAATGGGCTAATGTAGTAAAATGATGCAGATTTACCAGATAGCAGTAACCCATAGAAACCTATATGTTTCAACTGGTCTGGTACAGTTGCTATGTTCTTTTACACAGATTCACATTTGCTATTAATCAGTAGGGATGCAATGAATCTTATGTTCGGGATTCTGCTGAATCCTAGGACCATTTGCAGGATGCGGATTTGGTCAAATACAAAGTGCTCAGCCAAACTGAATCCAAACTCTAAAGTTATGTAGCTCTAAAGCTTTGGACAATTCTTGGTAACAATTTGTTTTTAACAACTGATAACATTTTTAAAATTGTATTATGCAAATTAGGGTTTGGATTTGTTACAGCATTCTCCACAAAAAATAATTTAAAAAAAAATAATTATTTAGATAAAATGAAGTCTATAAGATTTCCCATAATTCTAAGCTTTCTGAATAATGGATCCAATACCTGTATTTGCCATTTACAGATTTTTTTAGGCTGCAGATGAAGCTGTACACTCATGAAAATACATTTATTTTGTAAACTTTCACAAAAAAATAAGGTCAATAGTTAAAAAAGACAGTCCCAAGACAGTCTCTCCTTGCATAGGAATTCTATTCAAACAATAAACTACTGTACTGAAGTTTGAAGTGTGTAATGCATAATAGTGAGAGTACTCTACCTGATGTTTGTGCCTAGGAAATGGATTTATGTATAGCTATCTGTTTAAAAATAACCAGTGCACTGGAGCTATATTTCTCCACAAAGGAGATCCAACTTTTTTTTACAATAAACCAAGAGAATGCAATATCCACAACACACAAATGTGCCCTTCCTCCACACACAAATTCTAAACCAGAAGATGAATGCCCTTTTTAGCCCAAAATAGTTTTTAAGCTAGTCAGGATGCAGAGCATGGTTACACTGTGACCTTTCTCAGCTGGGCCCATTCATTAGTGTGTGTGGTGGAAGTAAAGGTGGCCATACACGGGCCGATAAAAGCTGCCGACAGACCGAGTCGGCAGCTTATTGGCCCGTGTATGGGGGCCCCCGACGGGCTTCCCCGATCGAGATCTGGCCGAAAGTCGGCCAGATCTCGATCGGATGGGGTTAAAAATCCCGTCGGATCGCGGCCGCATCTGTTCGTTGATGCGGTCCCGCGATCCGACCGCCCGTTTGCGAACGTGAAGGATCCGATCGTTGGGCCCTAGGGCCCACGATCGGATCAGCCCGATATTGCCCACCTCAAGGTGGGCATATCGGAGGGAGATCTGCTCGTTTGGCGACATCGCCAAACGAGCGGATCTATCCGTGTATGGCCACCTTAAGCATTGTTGTTGAACTACACCTATTTTGCTTCAAACTATGAGGTTGATGACCACAGAAGTTCTTAAAAGGTTACTGTCATGGGAAAATATGTTTTTTTTTCAAAACGCATCAGTTAATAGTGCTGTTCCAGCAGAATTCTGCACTGAAATCCATTTCTCAAAAGAGCAAGCAGATTTTTTTTATATTTAATTTTAAAATCTCACATGGGGCTAGACATATTGTCTGTTTCTCAGCTGCCCCAGTCATGTGACTTGTGCTCTGATAAACTTCAGTCACTCTTTACTAATGTACTGCAAGTTGGAGTGATACAGTATCATCCCCCTTCCTTCCCCTCTAGCAGCCTAACAACAAAACAAAGGGAAGGTAACCAAATAGCAGCTCAGTAACACAAGATAACAGCTGCCTGGTAGAACAGCACTCAATAGTAAAATCCAGGTCCCACTGTAACACATTCAGTTACATTAGAGTAGGAGAAAGAACAGCCTTCCAGAAAGCAGTTCCATCCTGCTGGCTCTTTCTGAAAGCACGTGACCAGACAAAATGACCTGAGATGGCTGCCTAAACACCAATATTACAACTAAAAAAATACACTTGCTGGTTCAGGAATGAAATTTTATATGGTAGAGTGAATTATTTGCAGTGTTATTTTTAGAAAGAAAAACGACACCATAAATATCATGACAGAATCCCTTTCATTATAAACACAGGTGTTTTAAATGCACAGAGGTAGTACACAGAACACACTGACATGATGTGCTAAATCTGTTTTTTTCTTCATTGTATACAATAGAAGAGTCAGAGTAATTCCTATATTTAAGACTTGATTTTAAGTTTGACATTCCTGTTAGGGAAATTATTTGAAGTCTTGCTAAAGGATCACATTCAAAATGTTGTCCTAGTTAATGGCATTATGAGCAGTAACCAGCATGGCTTTATGAAGGATAGGTCATATCAGACAAATTTGATAGATTTTTATGATGAGGTAAGTAAGATGCCAGACAGTGGGGAGCAGTAGATGTGACCTATTTGGATTTTGCATTTGATACAGTTCCTCACAAATGACTGCTTTCTAAACTAAGGTCTGTCGGGCAGATGACACAAAACTATGCAGCAAAATTAATTCCATCCAGGATGTGACATACTTGCCAGGATCTTGACAAACTGGCAATCTGCCTTGCTAAGTGGTAAATGAGATTCAATGTTGATAAATGTCATGCACCTGGGATGTCAAAATACACTTAATGGGACTGCTCTAGGCAAATCCATAATGGAAAAGGACATTGGAGTCCATGTAGATAATAAATTTGGCTGTAACAACCAATGCCAGTCAGCAGTCACGGGGCCCCGTGATTTCTGATGGCGGCCCTGACTGTACAGAACGCTGGTAAGGCCACATCTATAATATGCTGTACAGTTTTAGTCTTCGGTGCTCAAACATGACATACAGAATTGGAGAGGGTTCATAGAAGCAGTGTTGGACTGGGATGCCTGCCACAGGTCCACTCTTCAAGCAATTTCCCTGTATTTTATCATTCACTTTCTTTATTCTTTTAATCACTTTGCCTCAAATATTTTCATCAGTCTCTCCCTCCATTTCTTCTCTTTATTCTTATATAGAAATGGGACAATTGCTGCCACTGACACTTGCACCCACCGGGAGTTTTCCTGGTGTCCTGGTGGGCCAGTCCACCACTGCATAGTAAACTTGTAAAAGTTGGTAAAAGTTATGGAAAATCTCAGCTATGAGGAAAGACTATCCAATTTGAGTGAAGATGTGCTTGAGGGGTGATATGATAACTATGTATGAATATATAAGGGGATAATATAAAAATCCCTCTAATGCTTTATTTACCAGTAGGTCCTTCCAGCTGGCAGGAGGGCTCCTATTCCGATTAGAAGAAAGGAAGGGTTTTTTTTAGAGTGAGAGCTATGAAGATGTGGAATTAGCAGTCGTACTGGCTGATACATTAGAAGGGGTTGAAGGCCTTTTCAAGTGAGGAGTGTGGCACTACAGGATTATGAAAGATAGCTCATTGTACAAGTTGATCCAGGGACTGGTCTGATTGCCATCTTGGAGTCGGGAAGGAATTTTACCCCCTCTGAGGCAAATTGAAGTGTGGGAGAGTGAGAGGGGTTTGCCTCCCTCTAGATCAACTGGCAGTTAGGCAGGTTGTATATAGACTTAAAAGTTTGCACTTGATGGCCATCTGCCTTTTTTCAACCTAACTTGTTTTTGTTACTATGATGCCAGCAGGGCCAAACTGGGAGGAAAAAGCAGCCCTGGCAAAAGTATCAAAGCAGCCCATGCAAAGCATGATATATATTTCCAACCTCAAGATTAACTAGAACTAGTGTTTATTAATAGATATTTTAAGTGTCCATTACCATATGTGCTGGAACTGGCCCTTGCAACAGATATCTCACCCTAGTTTCTATCACAACTATTCTATCAGATGGACTAGTGGCCCTATACTATATATATATATATATCTATATTCTAAATTTTCCTTTGTGTGCCCCCAGCTAGACCATGCACCCTTTAATTACCATGTATGTCATAGGGCCACAGTGTAGCATACTTAAAGTGACTAGACTGCCTCATGCAAAAGCTCATTTACATTTCTAAAGTAAGTGGCTCATTTACATATTAAATACAGACCTAATTTGCATTTTTAGGTGAGCAGCCCATTTACATTTTAATACAAGCAGCCCATTGGGCATTTGCCCGAACCAACAGATTGCCAGTCCGGATGCCAGACTTGGCAAATTTCCAACCCTCTGAGATATTTTTGTGTGGTCTGGATCCCCTACAGTTGAAACTTTAGGTAAAAGGTCTAGCCTGAGTCCCTTTCCACAGGGAGCATCACCTGGGAGAGTTTCCTCCAATGTATCAGTCCTATGTTGGAGATAGGGTTGCCACCTGGCTGGTATTTCATCAGACTACAGGTAAAATACCAACCAGGTCCAGGGCTGGTATTACAAATTTACTAATTGGTCCTGTCCAATTCTTATTCAATTTCTTTGTGTCATTAACCTCCAATTTACATAATCAAGCCACACCATTATGTCAACAGCCAGCCACTTCCAGTATTTAACTTTTAAAAAGATGGCAACCCTTGTTGGAGCTCAGTGCTGCTGTTTCTAGCTGGCCTATCTGTATTACACAACTAGAGTGTACTATTACAGATACTATACCTATCAGTGTGTAATTGGCTCATTCACAGGGTCACCCTTCCCCAATTTTTACTAAAGGGGTGGTTCCTTTAGGGCACCTTTCTTTACTGGGGCGTTGTGTCCCAGGTTTTTCAACAGCATCCAACCTGTTCAACAGGTGAAGGCCAAAGAGCCAGAGCCCAGTGTTCTCATCTACTATTTTAAATGTGAACAGGAAATAGTCACTACTTCCTTGGATCAATATGGAAACTATCCCACCAACGGGGCATACATGGACTGGGACTGCTTTAGGTATTAAAGGAACAGTAACACCAAAATATGAAAGTGTTTTAAAGTAATGAAAATATAATGCACTGATGCCCTAAAAAAATTATGCACCATTATGTTCTACAGAACTTATCTCCTATCTGCTGTGTAACCTGAGCCTTTTCTCATTTGAATGGCTGCCCCATTGCTAAACAACATCATATATAGATATAAATATATATATATATATATATATATATATATATATATATATATATATATATATATATATATATATATATATATATATACATATATACACATACACAATAGTAGTGTTTCTGAAGCAAACACAGCAGTTTTGCCAGTGCAGGGCAGCACTGCAATATATTTTAATTACTTTAAAATACTTTCATTTTTTGATGTTACTGTTCCTACAGGATTTAACCCTATTGGCAACTATATAAATAATAGTCAACTTACATAGAAGCCTTCCAAAATGCTAGCAAAGGAAAAACTTTTGATGACTTGGCCACTTTGTCAGTTTTGGCCCAACTGTAGTGTTAGACAAATTTGACTAACCTTAGCAAATGGACAAAGTTTGCCAGGTCCAGTAACCCATAGCAACCACTCCCATGTTAACTTTTTACACAGATGATTAATTAATACTACCTTTTTGCTAAAGGGTATTATTAGACCCGTAGCAATTTGCACATTTTACTACATAAACAAATCATTTTAATTTTAGCACTGCAGCTGTTTCTAAACTAAATTTCCCAGTTTCAGTAAAGAAATTAGTGGTCATCCTGGTTAATTTGAATGGTAACTGGTAAGTACAATGATTAAAAAAAAGATGTGTGGCAAAGTTTTAGTAAATACTGTAGAAATCATTCTGGGCTGCTGTTGTATATATGCTATGGCAGGAGAGATATGAAAAGGCATTTATTGTTAATAAAGCAGTTATGAGAGGACATATAAAGTGAGAGAAATTCTTTGGCAACTAGTTCCTGTGTCTACTAGCTCTTAGAAAAGTGCATTCTGCCAGCATGTGTTGAAACTCATACCCTTGTGCTACAAAGTTTGCTAATCCTAGAGATAGACTGCCTTGTATTCACAATTGTGGCTGTGTAAAAATGGACGCAGTCATTGTGCTCAATGACTCTATTCATTAAAGATACTTATGTTCAAGCACATTATTTGCACTAGTAAATATTCGTTATATAGTTAAGAGTTAAAAGAACACCAATTTCACAAAAGCATTTAATGAATACAGTGATTTTGTACCAGAACACCACTTTTGAGCACCACATTTTTCCCTACACAAAACTGGGGGTGGGGGGATATTCACAAAAGTAGCATTAAGACAAATTTAGAGCTAAATTGGGGTAAAATTTGGTTTATGGCAGAAATTTCTTCAAGGGGTAGCCCACTTTTAGATTTACTTTTGGTATAAACTAGACATATTCTGAGACAATTTGCATTTTGACTGATTTTATTTGTTGGTAGTTTTCCAGTTATTTTGTTTTTTGTCCAGTAGCTTTCAACTTTGGTATTTCAACAGCTGGTTGCTAAGGTCTTATTTATTGGACAGGAATGTTAATAGTGGTAGGCCTGAATAGGAAGATAAGTGATTAAAAGTACAGGGAGTCCTCGAGTTACATACACCCAACTTACATACAACTCTTAATTACAGACAGAGGCTATTACAGTAATGTACTGTGAATTACTTGGCTTTTATTAGCATTTAGCTTTATTAAACCACCTGCCCCAATCCCCTCTGGCTGAAGAGCACAGAAATATAAAAATACATACATTATGCACATAAAGGTAAAAATAAATACTATTTTAAGACAAACATCTGTCTTGTTGCATTTAATAAGTAAATGTATATGTTTCAACTTACATACAAATTCAACTTAAGAACAAACCTACAGACCCTATCTCGTACGTAACCGGGGGACTGCCTGGAACCATAATAATAAAAGTGTAGCCTCACAGAGCAATACTGGTTTAGCAACCAGAGTGAGTGACCTCCGTTTGCAAGTTGTAAATAGGCAAAAGAGGAAGACAAATAGTTACAAAATGTAGAAAATAAGTAATAAAGACCAATTGCAAATTACAAAGGTATAGGGCATTATATAAGAGCAATTTGCTGCAATTAATTTTTACTTACTCCAAAATGTTTTCTGACTTTAACATAAAAGTGTATAGCTATTTTGACAGTTTAAATCCATCTTTCAGAATTTGATGTCAGCACCAGGAAATAGAGGTTAAAAACTGCAAAAAAAAAGCCTACACCAAATTCATATTGGTAATCCAGATATGTATCGAGAAATTTTGTGCTCCAAATTCACCAAATTGGCATTCTGGAACATCAGTTTAACTTCAAAGTAGGGATGCATTGAATCCACTATTTTGGGATTCGGAAGAATCCTGAATCCTTCATGAAAGATTTGGCTATGTCCCGAAACGAATCCAATCTGCATGTGCAAATTAGTGCAAGGCAGGGCTAAAGAAAAACACGAATGTAACGTCCTTGTTTAGTGATGAAAGTCACATGATTTTAAGTATTCTAGGTTAGAAGTATTCTAGTATTCTATTCTAATGTGCTCATGGTCAGTAACTTGAAAATATAAGTTATATACTTATTATAAAATAGACAGAGAAATGTGTTCTAAATAATTATATCCTTAGAAAGGACACAAGTTGCACTGGGAGGGGCCCACACCCATGTAACATCTTAGTAGCAAATATCTAAATTACAACCACTGGAAGCTATTATGCGACTGTTATTTGGCTGTGGTCAGCAAAGTGGCTAAATGGAATAGTTATTTTTCCTTTTTTTAGAGAACTTGGAAGTTCCCACCCACCATTCTCCTTCCCATTCACCATTCTCCTGAGGAAGGAGTGTTGCACCACACCCACAGTTTAAGAACATTTACAGATGGATAGCCTGTATATACTGATGCGCACCTACTGGCAGCTGATCAGGGCCTCTCTAAATAATAGAAAATGCCTTGTGGCCACAGCATGAACATGGATACCTGATTATTGCTCACAGCCATTACAACTATAGGGAAGAGAAGTACTTCAAGCATAGATGTTTTCTTTGTATGCAGGGTCATTTGCCCAGGACCCACCATCAGATATTTCATGTGCTATAACATTAAACTGAAGCATCCCATGAAGAACAACTGTGACCAAGAAGCGGTAATAAACATTATCACTGCGAGTATGCTGTGCAAATTAGTGTGCATATTGAAGCCACTACAAATATGCTACATGCACTTCTTCAATGTGTTTCCCTAGCCTGCTTAAATGAATAGTGGATAAGTATGTCCATGGACACTAAGGGGCCGATTCATCAATAGTCGAATATCGAGGGTTAATTAACCCTCGATATTCGACTGGGAACTAAAATCGTTCGACTTCGATATTCGAAGTCGAACGATTTTGCGCAAATCCTGCGATCGATCGATCGAAGGATTTTTCGTTCGATTCGAAGGATTTTAATCCAACGATCGAAGGAAAATCCTTCAATCAAAAAATCACAGGCAAGCCTATGGGGACCTTCCCCATAGGCTAACATTGACTTCGGTAGGTTTTATCTACCGAAGTAGGTGGTCAAAGTATTTTTTAAAGAGACAGTACTTCGATTATCGAATGGTCGAATAGTCGAACGATTTTTACTTCGAATCGTTCGAATTCGAACGAATTTAACCAATTCGATGGTCGAAGTACCCAAAAAATACTTCGAAATTCGAAGTTTTTTACATTCGAATTCTTCACTCGAATTTTGTAAATCTGCCCCTAAGAGTCCCGGGATTATCGGCACCCTGGATTTGAAGTTAATTCCAGCAGGTTGCGTCAGATAGCTTTTTTTCATCAGATATTCTTAAAAAATGTCTTATACATATACATTATTATCTTTATACACTTTATAAACTGTGTTTTATTTTCTTATGTTTTTGCTTGCTTCCAAAACTTCCAAAAATAATGTAACAACATAAAATAACTGTCATTTTCAATCTATAAATTGTAAGTATAATTCTGCATTCAGGGAGCTCAGAAATGAAAGATATGTATTATTCCATTCTGACTCAGATCGCACAAATGACATAAAGGTTACATTCCAAGAATTTCACAAGTTTACTGTGGAAAGTACTGGTCAGTTTTGGGCAACAAGCTCTGACTTCATACACTACCATCCTTGTTTCTGGGGACTGACAAAGCACGTCTTTAAAGGGGAAACAGAGCACCCTTTGTAAATAACAGCTCTTGATTCTAAGATGATGCAATAACATATAGTGAACTGCCAGTCTAGGGAAGAATGTATGTCATAGGTAAAAAGTGCTTTTATTAAGCATGATATAGAAAATGAAATGTAAGCCATCTGATCATTTTTGTATCTTTCTGATCTGAAATAAATTCAGGCGCCGTTAGTTCATAGTAAGGGTACAGAAAAATGAAAACAGTGTCATAACAGTTAATCTGCATTAGTTTTTGGGATGCCACAACATCACAAGTAGGGCACATCACAGTGCACAGAGGTTGGTGAGGGCTAGCAGCATATATGGCTTCCACCCGCATTTAGTCGGCCCAAACCTACCACGTATTCAGGTTTCGGGCTGACCTGTTCATGCAGATAACACAAATAACATTTCACCCCATTTTCCACTCTCATGCTTAGCCACCCTATCACCCCATATTCCACTCTCATGCCTATGTACCCTATCCATTGCCTTTCAAATGCCACCTCAACAATTATAACTCCAGGACTATAAATATATAAGTGCAACCAGACTGCTTGATGGGAAATTAGGATAGACCCATGCATGGTGAATGGTTAAAATGATACTCAGGCCGGATTTGTGGAGAGGCCACCAAGGCCCAGGCCTAGGGCAGCAGGATTTTAGGGGCGGCATGCTGCCTAACCACACCCACATTGATTCACATACACTGGGGATTCACACGATAGTTTTTTAAATTTCACGTGCGCCAATCCCCATTGCTCCGGTTCAGATGATGAAAATTTGAGCAAATATAAGGGAGGGGACAGGGGTGACAAACAAGATGGGTCTAGGGGCACCCCCTATGTAAATCCAGCCCTGATGATACTAAATGCACCCTCCTGATGTATTTAACTCCATCTATTCTCCATGATGGCCTTGCAATTCGACAGTCTAGAAAAAAAGAACCATGTATCAGTTTTATTTGCTGTGATGCTTTAAAGGGATTGTTCACCTTTGAATTAACTTTAAGAATGATGTAGAGAGTGATATTCTGAGACAATTTGCTATTGGTTTTCATTTTTTATTATTTGTGGTTTATGAGTTATTTAGCTTTTTATTCAGCAGCTTTTCAATTTGTAGTTTAAGCTATCTGGTAGCTAGGGTCCAAATTACCCTAGCAACCATGCACTGATTTGAATTAAGCTAGACATAGACGCAAAGATCCAATAGTTCGAATCCTCGAACGATCGGACTTCCCCATCTCCCGACCTGCCACTAACCATTCCAAACAAAGTAGTAAAAGAACAGATCAGCCAATGTTCTGCCCCTGACAGCAATCGTAAAAAAGTTTATGTCCGACAAAGTTGGTGACAGTCTCCCAATGCAATCGTACGATCGGCAATACATGTAGAGAAATTATCGGCAGCCGACAGAAATCTTTTAACCTGGCCGATCGACCAAATGACCGATCTCCTTGGGACGGAAAAATGCCGGGACTCTCCACACGCGGTCTGAAGATCGTACGAATCGTCGATTTGTACGATCGGATCTTTGAGTCTATGGCCAGCTTAAAATACATGAATTGATAATTGAAGAAGGTCACCGGCACACAAGAATATCATTCAGCAGGGCAAGCCCTTGCAATTTTATTCAATGCATGGTGGAACGTTTCGGGGATACTCCCCTTTGTCAAGCCGAACATAGTGAAGTGTCCCCGAAACGTTGCACCATGCATTGAATAAAATTGCAAGGGCTTGTCCTGCTGAATAATATCCTTGTTTGCCGATGACCTTCTTCAATTATCGAATAAGGGGTTGCCGATTTCCCTATCGCTGTGCACCAGGAGGAGAGAATTGCGGTGTGCGGTTTATTCCTAAGTGTATTCAGCTTAAAATAATGAATAGGAAAGGGCCTGAATAGAAGGATCAGTTATAAAAATTAACAATAACAATACATGTGTAGCCTTTCAGAGCATTTGCTTTTTAGAAGGGGTCAGTGACGCCCATTTGAAAGCTGCAAAAAGTCAGAAGAAAGGAACATAACTATAATATACCATACTAAAAGTTACCTTAAAGGTGAACAGCCTCTTTAAGTATTCACATATTCTGTAGGACTCAATGCCTTAAATTTTTAGGAAAAAAAACTGAATTTGAATACAAGTTTATCTAAAAGGTGACTTTTCTCACGAACTGTGAGGTGTGAGGTAAATGGTATGGCTAGATTCGGTAAAATCCCACAATGATATATGAATACAGTTCCAGCTACTTCAGAGGAGCTGGAACATAACCACGATAGTGACGACGCCCTTCGCTTTTATAGTTTTTTTTATCTGTATACATCCATTTTTCTGTATTTCATAAAGCCCCATACGGTACATTTTTGCAGAACAGCAATAATACGTTTAAAAGAAATATTCGTTGGTGGGTGTGTGGCAGCATAAGATTGTACGCTGAGTGAAAATTTAGAAAGAAAATTGTTTTCCCCCAATGTAGTGCAGCAGTGTGTGTCATACTGAGTTGCCAGAGGGAGGGTCTAATCCAGAAGGTAGAGTTGAAGGCTACGAGGGAAGGCAGACCCAGGAGACGATTGCACAGACTGTATCCTGCAGGCTCACACTGGAGATAAAGAAGCTGCGCAGCATAAAAGCTCTGGGGACTCAGACATTGTTCGTGTTAACTGAACTCTCAAGGGAAAAGGCAGAGGAACCGGTACAGGAGGGGAATGTTTCAGCGTGACTGAAAGCACAAGTGGCCAGCTAACAGTCTGCAGCACATCTGCAAGCGAAAAGTGGAGTGAGGAGGCAGTGCGCGTTGCTGCTGCAGGAGACTTCGTGTAGTATTCGGGAAGAGGGTGAAGACTAGAATGGGTCACTTTTCCCGAGGGTATCTTATATGCCTGTTAATGTCACTATGGAGGTATCTGTGCCTCTGCAGTGGCTCAATGGAAGGCAGCGCTTTCCATTTGGACTCAGAAGGCAGCACTTCCAACCCCAGCGGCCAGGACTCGGGCATGGTACAAGTGCAGCACGTTTTCATCCCTGCCAAGCTCGTACCACTGGCACAGGTAAGAGTGTCCACAATGATCTTCATTCCTCTCACAGCATTAGGAATTACTTACTAAACGTTGAGGCATTCAGGTACTCATGAGGCACAGGTTTTCAGGGTCACTGGGGGCCTGATTACATAATGGTCCACAGAGAGGAAAGGTGGGTCACTTTTTTTCTCAAGGAGTTATACTCTCAAGCAGGCAAAGAACAAGGACCCAGCTTCCCATAATGATATTAAACATCACAGGGATCACTGCCAATGCTGCCTCTCTCCATGTAACGTGCACTAGGCTACCTGTGGCTGCTACACAGGTTACTTTGTATTTAGTCTGGTAGAATATTGTATGTTTTATTGGTTTGAATATAATGTCTCTTATTATTTGGCATATTCCCCCAGGTCTGGACCAAGAGCCAAAATAGGCCCTGGCATTTCAGGTACACAGAGGCCCAATCAGCCCACACAGAGGCCCACTAAATACTGACTGTCTCTGGGAACTTATAGCAGCCCCTCTGGCATTTGCCAGAACCCACAGATTACCAGTCTGGGCCTGCATTCCCCCTATAGTTTGGCAGCTCTACCATTGATTTGCAGTCCTTTTCCTGTTTGCCAATCCTGCTTCTAAAGTATTTTAGAAAGTTCCTTGATATAAAACATTTATTACCCATAAGTATATATAATTGTAATGCACTTTCTCATATAAGCCACATAATGGACTATTTGGACTATAGTAGTTCCAACTATATACATAATATAGTTTTATATCAGGCTTGGACATTCTAAAGCAGTGATCCCCAACCAGTAGCTCGTGAGCAACATGTTGCTCTCCAACCCCTTGGATGTTGCTCCCAGTGGCCTCAAAGCAGGTGATTATTTTTGAAGTTTTTGTCGTATAAAAACCAGGTGCACTGCCAAACAGAGCCTCAATGTAGGTTGACAATCCACATAGGGGCTACTAAATGGCAAATCACAGCACTTATTTCGAAAGCCCAAGAATATTTTTCATGCATGTGTTGCTCCCCAACTCCTTTTACTTCTGAATGTTGCTCACAGGTTGAAAAGGTTGGGGATCCCTGTTCTAAAGGATAAGGAAATTCACCACCATATTATATGTTATTTAAAAATGCGGTTACTGGCTGGTGTAATTTTACAGTGCTCTGTAGGATGCTGGTGGGACCTTACAACTCATTCTAAAGAAATATTTATTTTCAGGCACATAATGTACTTGTGCTTTTTTCAGGGGCCCTCTTGCTGTATGTATACTCTAGTGTCATTAATTCTGTTTTTTTTTTTTTTTTGGATTGTCTCACCTGGAGGCTTGCTGAGAGCTTGAAAGGTGGCACTATCTATATGCTTTTATGCTGATTTAGGGGCCCTGTAGCTGTGTGCTTACATTGCCTGAACTGCAGCTAATGCACAAGGTGGCCAGCATTTGAGTCTTGACGTGGTACAATGGAGGACCATATAAATGCATGGATGTGGTCCTTTCAAACCATAACGCTATATTGGGTTTGCATTCTTCTGGGAAAGTCTGTTACCATATTTAGTTTTTGTCAGCCCATATATGGGCAGCTTTAGAGAATGGATAGTATATTGATATTCTACAGCAGATTTTTTAGACACTTTTTTAGCCATAGCTTTTTTCCAAGAGGCTTTTCATTCCCCAGATCCAGCATTTTTACATTACTTTTCTCTCATCTGTAGGGGTGCTGATATATATGGAATTTTTCAGGATCAGTCAGTTACAACCATAGCAGAAGTTCCCTGAAATAACCAGTTCCCAATGATCTAACAGTAGAATTGAACCTGGACCCCATTAATACCAGAACTGTAATCCACCAGTCCAGGGTCAGACTGGGCTGGCAGGACACTGAGAGAAACCCCGGTGGGCCCTACTGGCCAAGACCCACTCGCTGCTGCTGGCAGAGCCTTTGCACCTTTGTGTGAGAGCAAAAGGGGAGAGAGGGCTCAGTGGGATATGTGGCAGGGGCCTGTGTAGGTGGCAGAGGGTGGGCAGGGGGTTTGGATGGGCCCCTGATGTGGCAGCCCTGGTGGGCCCAGTCCGACACTGTACCTGTCAGTGTGTACACAGAGAATATTTTGGCCAGAAAACACTTCATTGTGCATTTTCTAGCCCAAATCAGCTCCATGTTCACACTGACAGGCAGGTTACTGTCCTACCACAGTGCACACTAATGGTTTGAAAGGGGGCAGCAAGTTGCTTTTGGTTGATGACCTTTCCCCCACCCCAGCACATTTTCTGTGCACACCCATGGAAAGTTAGACACTGCAAGTGTGACTCCCAGGGGGCTCATACAGATTCCCACCCAACATCCATGCACTTCTCTATAACATTCCATTTATGTAGCACTACTAATTACACAGCTGTAAACATAAGGTCCACCAATGGTTTGTAGTGTAAGTTTGGTGCCCGAGGCACACAAAAAAATGACCACAGGCCATCATTTATTGGTGCCCAATGGCACCTTCTTTCATCATAGTGTAGAGCTGATGACTAGGCTCAGCATGTTAATACAAACACTCACTTAAAATTAAGTTTTGCTTATTGAGATCCATGACCCTTGTTTATTGCTTCTATGAAAGGTATACATTACTTTCTTATTTTATAAACTAGGAATTGTATAGACAGGCTTCACTTTAAAATCTCTTGCAACATCCAAGTATAACATTTGGCAGTTAATTTGTACAGTATAATGTCTAGAGGAATAGAAGGTATCCGTACAAAGGAATATCTATGTGCAAGGTAATGTATTTATAGAATATGGTGTATTTCTGCAATTTAATGTATATGTGAAATGTAAGGTGCGAAGAAAGTAATCTACATGGGGAATTTAAGGTAAATGTGTTAAATATTTATGTGCAAGGTAATACCTATGTATTTCCAGTTTTAAGATTTCTGTTGCAGCTGTAAAATAAAAAGTCTTTGAAGTACCCTGACGTTGGCCTTTCACACAAAAATAGTTTTTTCACCACATGTGTGGGCTTTGTTTGGAGGGGAACAATAGGTTTCTATTTTTAAAAATTCCCCACCATGAGCACTAGGCTTACCCGCATTGGGAGGGAGCTCCTGGTGCAGATGGCCAAGTTGAGAATAGTGCCACAGCTTTTGCTTGTTATGGACATGTATGTGACATCACACACATATGCATAATGTGCACACCAGGAATGAACTTGTGCTCCACTAAACCTGGTAGGCTGCACCTGAAGCTTCCTCCCGATGCTGGTAGCATAGCCCTAGCAGGGGACATTTCTTACATATACAGGGCTGTTTTTCTGTCCTTGTTGCTCTAGGCATTGGCATCCATAAGAGTCTGGAAGCATGCTGGTGGAATTTTCTTAAAGCATTTTGTTTTTTTAATGTATAGCCACCCAAGGGTCAGTCACAAAAGGTTTGAACCCTTAGAAGCTTATATAGAAATATAGTTCTGCTTATATGCATGCTACAAATCATATTACCCCAACCAAAAAGGATGAGGATATAAGACTTTGCAACTTGAACAACTACAGATTTAATTGATCTGTGCTTACAGCATTCCAAAAAAATGTTATATGTTTCTGAAGCTCCAAAGGTTAGACATACCTAATATAAGAAGTGTAACCTGGATAAAACCAAAATGCCATAAGCCAGCAGAAAATTGTGATTTTTAAGAAGGGAGTTCTGGGACTTAAAATGCCTCTGCTTTACAGAGAATCTGTGCACCGTCCACTATGAAAAGCAGTGGGACTTTAAAGCTATGGACACACACGTTTTTCTGCCCCGGGTTTGCGCCATGGTTTCTAAAAAAAAAGCTGATCGCTGTGTAAATACACTTAGCGATTTAGGCTATGGCACTTCCGCTAGCGTATTTACGCAGTGGTTGGCTTTTTTAAAAACAGCGGTGCGAACCGCGGCAGAAAAACATATGTGTGTCCATATGTTAGACCAGGATACAGCATTTCACAATGGAGATTGTGAAATCAGGGAGATAATTCTACAAGCCTTAAGCTCCCCATAGACGCAACGATTCTTCTTGCCGAACGTCCAATTTTTGAGAAGTCCGACCAATCCTTTGAAATTATCATACGGTTAGTGGGATTCGAACGATCGTACATCTTTCGATTTTCGGCCGACATCTGTCAGGAAATTGATTGGCCAGGTCGAAAAATCTTTGTTGGTCCCAGTGCAATCTATCTATGTTTGCAGGGCCAAGCAGGCAGCTACCCTTTGTTTTCCGGGCAAATTGGTCTTTTTAGTTGATGGTCAATTCGTACGATCGTTCCGAGAAAATCGTGGTCTCATGATGAGGATCGGATCTTTTAAAAATCTCTGGCCAGCTTAAGCAAAGCAGAGGCAGACTATCATGGTTTCTCCTCAGTTATGTAAAAAGAAATTATATATATTATTTTTCCACAGTTCAGATTAGGGATGCACCGAATCCACTATTTTGGATTCGTCCGAACCCCCAAATCCTTTGTGAAAGATTCGGCCGAAGACCGAACCGAATCCTAATTTGCATATGCAAATTAGGGGCGGGAAGGGGAAAAAATTGTACTTCCTTGTTTTGTGACAAAAAGTCACGTGATTTCCCTCCCTGCCCCTAATTTGCATATGCAAATTCGGGTTCGGCTAGGCAGAAGGATTCGGCCGAATCCTGATGAAAAAGGCCGAATCCCGAACCGAATCCTGGATTCGGTGCATCCCTAGTTCAGATAGTGTTTTTGCACTATACACTTAGGAGCAGATTTATTAAGGGTCAAATAGTAAATTTGAATTTTGAAATTTTTTTGGTGTCAAAACTCACACATCGGAATTATAATCCCCGATTTGAATGTAAATTCAAATGTGATATTTATCACACCTCATCCATGGATACAGTCCTAATTCTAAAATATTTGCCACTGAAAACCTGCCGAGTTCATGTACAAGTCAATGGCAGAGGTCTGTCGAGCCATTTAAAGATGTTAATAGCCTTTCTTATATTCCAGTTTTTTCGGAGGGAAAACTCAAATCGAATATGAATCTAATTTTTTTCGATCGAATATTAGACAGTCAATTTTTTTCTTAAATAACCTCCCATTCAAGTTGTGAGTTTATTCTAATCTTTATTTAGAGTAAAAACAAATTCACATGAATTTGAAATTCAACGTTTGATAAATCTACCAATTATTATACATAAGCCCAACTGAATGAGATCTTGTCTAAAAAGTGGGTTTACTTTTAAAGAATTATAACTGCCTCTATAACTGATTATGATGAAAAAAAATCAACTGTTATCAATTCATAATGATCAGTGGTAGTTATTTCCACAACAATTGACCCATAATTAGTCAAGTCAATTTGTTTTCAAAAATCCTAATTTAACAGTTACCGATCTGTTTTACAGAAAAGCTTGATTGTGTTTTAAGGAAAGTTGATTCAGTCAATGTTGATACTGATTGAATGCACTAAAAAAGAAAGTTATTTTAGGTAATCAAATTGCCCATAATCTAGGATAGCCTTATAAATTCAAACCTCAGTTCATTCCGACTTTTTGGAGCTAAGAGGTCGATTCCCTGGAAAGCTAAGCCAGTGTTAACAATTTTGATCAAATCAAATGAAGTTTCCTATCAATAAGATAAAGTGATGCCTCTATTTACAAATTCCTACAATTAGTTAGATCACTTGAATTGATATTGATCATATCCGCTGGAAAAAAAAGTAAAAATATACCCTTTTAACTATTTGAAGGAGAACTAAACCCTAAAAATTAATATGGCTAGAAATGTTATATTTTATATATTTTATATATAGAGTCTAATGGTTCAGCATTTCTATAGTATTAATGATCTAGGCCTTCAAAGTTGTCACAGGAGTTTTTCCATCTTGCATTTTGTTAGGAGTGTCTGCGACACACATCCACTCAGTGGACTTTGAGCAGCTGTTGAGAAGCTAAGCTTAGGGGTTGTCACAAATCAAAGCAGAAAATGAGATTTGCCTGTGATATAAGCTGATGTTACATGGCTGATTATTAAATTCTGATGCTAATTTTTCTGTTTGGTGGCCAAAATGTTGGAACATGTGGCAAACGACAGATTACTGTTGCTTGTTTTAAAATGTTTATCCTGGAAACGTTTTGTACAAGGTCTTACCTTGTCCTTAAAAAAAATTTACCTTGTCAAGAGCCTGCTATGGGATTCATTACAATGAGCTAATCTTTTGGCAGTCAGAGGTAACTAAAGGGCCGATATATGGGCCGATTAAAGCTGCCAACAGACCGTGTCTGCAGTTTATTGACCTGTGTGTGGGGCCTTTTGACGGGCTTGCCCGATAGAGGTAAAGCCTCAAGTCAGGCAGATCTCGATCATGCAAATTAAAAAATCCAGTCGGATCGCGGCCGCATCTATGCGTGTATGCGGTCCCACTATACGACCGCCCGTATCAGATCCATTATGATTTGATCATTGGGCCCTAGGGCCCACGATCAGATTACCCCAATATTGCCCACTTCAATGTGGGCATATCGGTGAGAGATGTCGCCAAATGAGCGGATCTCTACGTCTATGGCCACCTTAAGGAAGGTTTAGCCAATGTTAATTTACAATTTTGATCAAATCCAGTATTTTTTATAAAATTCCTAAAAACTATTAAATTACTAGAAATCCTGCAGGAAAACGACAGGGATTTGCCAATGTCTTTTATAAATCTGCCCCTCCAAAAAACTGTATGTTAGGGGGTTATTTATTAATGAACGAGTTGTGTTTTCAATGAAAATTTGAGTTTTTTGACTTTTTTCTGTTCAAAATTCACATTTTTGAGTTTTAGTACAATATTTCTACATGTCTACATGACCCTGGAAATAACTAGAATCCAAAAATACACCAGCTAAAACCTGTCAATTCATGTAGGGGTCAATGGCAGAAGTCCCTTGAATCATTGAAAATGTTAATAGCCTTCATGATGTTTGAGGTTTATTTGGAGGATTTTGCCCGGAAACTCAATCAATTTGAGTCTTTTCCTGCTGAAAACTCAATCAATTTGAGTTTTCTGGTTAACCCTGAACTCACTGATTCAAGTTATTTTCATTCAAGTTTTTTCTTAAATTAGAGTTCAATCGAGTTCATTTGAGGTATACAAAACTCTAAAATTTGACCTTTGATAAATAACCCCCATAGCGTAGTATATATTAGCAAGAGTGAAACAGCCATTTGTGCAGTGAGACAAAGGGGTTAAATGATGTTATAAAGTAAATATTAAGTTATTTTAAGTATTGTTTTAAACAACCAAAAATATAGTTCTGCAGAGGGACCATGTAATGTGTTTCATATGTTAAAAGTGAGCTCAATAATAAATGTGCTTTTGTTAGTAATTTCTGTCAAAGACATCTTCAGAAAATGTCCTGAAATTTGTCCTGCTGTGCCTTTATTCCAAGTTGATAAATGTTCTTGTTTTTGAAGAGCAGTGTTAGCCAAGAGGCAGATAACTCCTACTCAAAGTGCTTGGTGTATGGGGATTCCTTACACCTACGCCTAATATGTCATATTATTGCCATGGCTGAAATATTGTCCCTAAGTCAAGCCTTTACCCTATAACCCATAGCTAAACTGATATTTTTCACATGCCTAAATAATCCCTTGATGCACTCTGACATTTTACTAATAGCACAAGGGCTGGTATTCCATGGGGTATTATGATGCTCTGAGAACTTTATAACTTTTTCACTTCTTTGGTATGTAGGGGAATCATATTCCCTGTTCACTGAGAGCTTTGAATTCAATACAAAACATATGAGTCTTCTCATTTATACACAACATAATAAGTTAAGTTAGAACCACATTAGAGTTAAATCTAAGCCACCAAAAATAACCACAGACTTTCAATCATCATTTTCTAAAATGCCTCAAATGAAAGTATAATTACTGTTTTTGTACAACCCTGTTAGTGGAACAGTGTGGCTATTTACAAGAATACATGTACAAATGTATGAGCCCTTTTTCTTTTCTTGGAGCATTTCAAGAGCTGCACTGCATCTCATACAGAAGATAATCTAGGAACATGTTTTTTCTCATATGTTTTAAGTTATTTCTATCCTGTTCAAACTGTTTGGGCCCCATGATGCAACCAGTGAAGTGTTTTCCCACATCATAATCAAGCATACTAAAGTTTATTTATATTCATCTTGTATATAACATTCTTTGCTAATTTTATGATGCCCCAACCACTCTTACAAAATGAGCACATAAATAGGCAAATAAAGCTTTCATAGCCTACATACAAACTACTGAAATCTGACTACTGAAACGTAGGATTAAAAAAATTATATTAAACTAGAATAAGTAAATTGATAGTGCTTACATTGTTTATGCCCAGACCAAGACAAATGTTTCAGGTTACACAGATTTCAGCAGGATCGTTTTCTTGAGAGGCATTGTGGGTTTTAGTGGAATATATTATCTAGAAACCTATTATCCAGAATGCTTAAAATTATGCGGGTGACATTTTATACAGAGTCCTATTTAAATAAACAATCTTTGTTTTTTAGTGATGTCTTGAAATAAATTAGTGTTTGTGGTGTGTGATAATTAAACTTGTTTAGTAAAGGAATTCTCCACTCTTGGTAGGGTTTGCAAATGTGGCTGCAAACAAAGCAGTATTAGAGGCAAATTAGGGTTTGTATCCCCTTTGAGATTTGACAGTCCTAACTGCTTGATGCTACTGATCTCTACACTTTGGTAGGGAGACTAAAGGTGGCCATACACTGGCCAATAAAAGCTGCTGACAGACCAAGTCGGCAGCTTATTGGCCCGTGTATGGGCCCCCCCCCCGAAAGTCGGGCAGATCTCGATCGGATGGGACAAAAAATCCCGTCGGATCGCGGCCGCATCTGTTCGTTGATGCGGTCCCGCGATCCGACCCCCGTTTCCCATGCGTTAGGATCCGATCGTTGGGCCCTAGAGCCCACGATCGGATCAGCCCGATATTGCCCACCTCAAGGTGGGCATATCAGAGAGAGATCCGCTCGTTTGGCGACATCGCCAAATGAGCGGATCTCTCTGTGTATGGCCACCTTTAGTCCTTGGATGGTAGCAACTCAGCTTGCAATAATATTTATTAATTTTCTTTTGTTTGTATAGT
Source organism: Xenopus laevis (assembly GCF_017654675.1). Classification (NCBI taxonomy): domain Eukaryota; kingdom Metazoa; phylum Chordata; class Amphibia; order Anura; family Pipidae; genus Xenopus; species Xenopus laevis. The sequence goes on from NC_054379.1 coordinate 79,980,084, forward strand.
ATTGGTATGCTTTACAGAGACTGCTCATAATTCAGTCCCTCTCACAGTTGAGCTTACAATTTAAGGTCCCTGATACATTCTCATAGGACTGCCATGACAGGGACCCATATAACTAAGTTAGAAGACCTCCCCCCCAATTATCAACCTATTGGTCACCTGGGCCCTGGGAAGAGGGCCCTTCCAACAAGTACAATTATGCATCAATGAAAAAACTGGCCTGTGCACACATGACCTTGCCCCTCACATACCCAGGTATGCCAAACCCACTTGCAAGCCCCATCCCAACCAGCAGTTTTTACATCTCTTTGGACTCCATCGGCCATGGAATCACTGACTACAGTAACCCATGATGGCAACCCTGTATTCACATAATACTAGGATCAGTTTATCTACATCCAGATGAGCAAGTTAGGTAACACCAGTGGGCACAGGCCCAAATTGCGTGCTGTACTTACTGCCAGCATTATGGCAAGCGGTCAGGAAAGAACTGCCTTGCACCTACCAAAGCTTCACTCTGAACATGGAGCCCAATTTTACATCTGGTGCAAGGTGCAGAGCGTAGCCGGACCCGGGATGCACAGGCCTGGATTTGTGGCAAAAGACCTGGGCCTTGGGTGGTAGAAGTTCAGGGGCAGCAGAAGTGGCATGTCGCCCTGCAGCCTAGTAATGGGCACTGGACATGCAAATCTCCCGCACATGTACTGTCTCTTTAAAAATTCAACTTCGACTATTCGCCATCTAAAACCTTCTGAATTGCTGTTTTAGCCTATGGAGGACCTCCTAGAACCTATTTGGAGCCAATTTTTTGGGGAAAAACTTTGAATTGAATTCGATCGAATGCGCTATTCCTTGGATTGAACGATTCGAATTTGGCAGAATACAGACCTATTTGATCGAAAACTGACCTATTCGACCAAAAAAAAATTGACTTAATTTCAGTTGGTCTTTTTGAATTCGAATTCGGTGTGCTTTTGTGCCCCTTAGTGCTATTGAGCTTTCATCCAGGCTGTCAGTAAATGACCCGCTTTATAATACAGAGGCAAATAAAATAGTAATATGAACAGTAAGGAACAGTCACATTATTATAAAAAAAAAATGCCAATTGCTCTGCATGATTGTTCATGGTTCCCCAACTTATGTTATTGATCCTTAAAGTGGTGGTTTACTGTTAACATTTCTAATATGTTATAGAATGGACAGTTCTAAGCAACTGTGCAATTGTCCTTCATTATTTATTTCTTTATACTTACCACAAGAAACTATTGCTGTGTGAGGTTACAATTTTATTGTTATTTTTACATTTTATTTTTCTATTTATGTCCTCTCATTCATTTTCCAGTCTCTCATTCAAACCATTTACTGGTTGCTAAGGTAATTTGAACACTAGAGACCAGATAACTGCTGAAATTCCAAACTGAAGATGAACAAAAAGTGATACAATAAAAAAAACACATATAATAAAATATTTCAAATTGTCTTGGACTATTAGGGGCCGATTCATTAACTTCGAGTGAAGGATTCGAAGGTAAAAAGCTTAGAATTTCGAAGTTTTTTTGGGCTACTTCGACCTTCGACTACGACTATCGAAGGATTCGAAGTAAAAATCGTTCGAGTATTCGACCATTCGATAGTCGAAGTACTGTCTCTTTAAAAAAAAATTCGACCCCCTAGTTCGGCAGCTAAAAGCTACCAAAGTCAATGTTAGCCTATGGGGAAGGTCCCCATAGGCTTTCCTAAGTTTTTTTGATCGAAGGATATTCCTTCGATCGTTGGATTTAAATCCTTCGAATCGTTCGATTAGAAGGATTTAATCGTTCGATCGAAGGAATAATCCTTCGATCGTACGATCGTACTATCTGCGCTAAATCCTTCGACTTCGATATTCGAAGTCGAAGGATTTTAGTTCCTAGTCGAATATCGAGGGTTATTTAACCCTCCATATTCGACCCTTGATGAATCGGCCCCTATATCTCTACATCATACTAAAAGTTAACTCAAAGGTGAACAACCCCTTTAATAATGTTTTTTTTTATTGTTTTATTGTTTCTTAGCAATACAATCAAATCTGGTAAACCAAATCTGTACAAGAGCTGGCTGTAGGAATTGGTGTGAAATTGTAATTCGATCACAACCAGGACTATGGATTGAATGGATACATAGCTAAACATAACTTTCCATCATTTTAGCATTTTAATAAAAACATTTTCCTTGTCAAGACAGTGCAACACCAAAGGGTTAGGAAACTCATTTATCAGGGAATATAAGACAACATACTGTGTATTGTCAAGTCCAAGTGGCTGCTGACATAAAAGCAAAGTCAGGATATGAAGGTAATTGGCCCATTGGAAAACAAACATTTTTACTGTGACCTTGGAGTATTTCCTTCCATAAACGAGGATTAGTCAGACTTGACCAGAACAATGGTGTTTGTTACTGCACTAAGTTGTACCTATAAATACAGCCTTGTAAGATACAGGATATATAACAGAAACAGATAACAGACATTAGGGACTCACATATTAATTTTTACTACAAACCATGCCAAATGTACTTCATTGGTACAGTATACAGTGATACTTCAATTTTCCATCCCCAGATTTTAAGTTTTCCCTCATTTTACATTGTTGTTTTGTGGTCCCACCTATATATTATGCATAATACTTTTTCCTGATTTTACATTTTCCTGGATTTTACACCATTTTTCCTGGTCCCCTGAAAAATGTATTATGGGGGTTCTACTGTATATGTCAGCTTGTACATAAGGCATACTAATAATTATTGGAAGCAAAACCACCCCATTGGGTTTATTTAATGTTTACATAATTTTCTAGTACACTTAAGGTATGAAGATCCAAATTATGGAAAGATCCATTATCAGGAAAACTCCAGGTCCCGAGCATTCTGGATAACAGGTCCCATACCTGTATAATGAAAAATCTACTGATTGTATATTAGCATACCTGCCAGTCTCATAAGTAGCTTAATCAACCCCAAAGTCTTTCCCCAGTCATGAAGAATGTTTTGTTATTCAACCCTTTGTTGCATTCCAGCCAGTGAAAGTCACACAGAACTATGCTCATTCTGGTACAAGTTACAGTGAAAATAAGAGTTGATACATCAGTTTCTATAGATGCTTGGGACCTAAGGTTGTCTGGATAACAGATCTATTGGCAGGGCCGGAACTAGGGGTAGGCAGAGTAGGCACGTGCCTATGGCGCAAAGCTAGGGGGGCGCCAGGCACGTACCTGCTCTGATGCCTACCCCATTGTCCGGTCCCATCTCTCCCCGACTGCCACGAATATTTTTTTGTAATAATGCGCTTCTGCGCATGTGTGAGCGTACTTTTGTACATCCACGCTCGAGCGCACTTTTGCGCATGCGCACCAGAGCACGGTTTCGCACATGCGCACCCAAGCACGCACTCAGCCGGCGCCGTGCCCGGCCAGGTTGCCTAGGGCGCCTGGCTGGGTTGGCCCGGCTCTGTCTATTGGTAATCCAAATAAATCAGTTAAAGCCAAAAAAACATTTTGTCAAATAACATTCCTTTATTTCTGAGCTTTCTAGAACATGGGTTTCTGGATAATGGATCCCATACATACAGTCACAAAATATCCACATTTTTATTAGTGTTTAAAAAGTAGCTAAACCGAAGAATATCCATGTAATGTAAATACAATGTAATATAATTTGCGTTTTTGAACATTTTTGCAATTTACATTCATTTCTTAAATATTGGCTGTTTTAATTGTTCAACGTTGTATATACGTACATATATAAAGATACATGCACACATTATATATGCTGTGCAGACGAATGCTGGGGTCACAGGGCAAGTATGTTTTATTTCCAATGCTGTGTAACTGAGCCCCTGAGATTAGTTACACTGTTTTCTTTTGCAGAAATTACAGAGTTAAATTTAAAGTGGACACTGGAAATCGAAGCCACATATGTTTCAGCTAGGAATATGGTAGTTTCCCATGCAGATCGTTAATGAAAATCAGCTGTCAGAGACAAATAATTCAACATATGCTCTACCAGCAGAGATATTCGCTGTGTGTGGGTGTTTTACAATAATTCCAATCAAAAATCATTTTCAGTTTTATATTAGATATATTTACTGTTAATTCTAATTCATCTTGAAAAATGCAGAGCAACACATGTAAAACTCTTCTAGAAACATCATTTAAAAGCATTGGTTATGATAAGAATGTCTATTTTTTCAGAAGTTACTGGTGCACTGTGACACCAGAGATGAGCTATACAGAAGGCACCTTCTTCATACAGCCTAGTATTAGTAACTTTTTATACAGGTATGGGATCTGTTATCCAGAATGCTCGGAGTATTGGGTTTTCCGCATAATGGATCTTTCTGTTACTTGGATCTTCATACCTTAAGTCTAAATGCAAAAAATTCAATTTTTTTTAACATTTAGCCCATGTACTTACAAAACCCCAGTAGTATTTAACATAGCAAGCTTTCCACAAATGAAATAGTATGCTTAGCAGTAGCAAGATGGAGGTATTCTATTGTTTCTCTAATTATGTACTGCCTGGTTGTAAAAAAGGTTATTAAATAAGTTTTATCAGTGCTAAACTAAATACACTAATCTTCATATGTTGCTTTGCAATTGACATGGTTAAGCTTTCAGTGGCTGACTGTCTTGCAAAGTGTTAGTTACATGTATCCATAAACTGAGCTGCCCTGGAGATAAACCTCTCAGCAGTACATTCCAAAATGTCAGTGTCACATACAGAATACTAAAGGATCCAAATGAAACCTTTGTCTTACTATATATGGAAAAGTAGTGAATTGTATTTATAAACTTACATACTGTTATTGCTGCAAAAGTTTCCATTTGTATTTAGAGCAAACACATTGATTTATCTGAAAGCCAATAAGATTAATTGTATGGGTAGGTAGAAGCATAATTACTTAGAAGCTGGTAAAGTTAAAACTATAACAAATTTATCAGATGAAGCTGCTCTCTATTACTGTGTTTTCAGATTTTTTGTATACAAGCTAGGTCACTTTACCTTGTGTTTTTATAGAAATTATTTTAAAAAGGAAGCAAGCTGTGGTCAAACCTAGCATCAGTAGACTGAAGCAGATACTGTAGAATGTGACCATAGGGCAAGGCAGATAATAAGCCATGAATCGTTCATGAATAACCCATGTGCTAGCCAGAATACCTTATATTTACAGCCAGTCATTTTTGTTCAAGCTTTCTAAAATGCAAATTGCAGAGGAAGGCATGAATGTGGCAGTACATTAAGGGGGTTATTTACTAATATACCGATTTTATCTCATTTTCTTAATAGACCAAACTCCCATCCACGATTTTGACTTATTTATCATTAAAATAACTAAGAACCCCCTAAGACAACATGCTGTAATATTCTCACTGCAACAAGACTGGGTGCTTCCATTTCATTCAAACTTTTAATCTTGTGGTTTATCATTTATCAAGCATATTCATTATTTGGACTCCAAGGCAAGGGGTTGCTGCGCCTGAAATATTCTGCATAAAGCAAATCATTCTTTTATATGTGAGGTATGAAGGTATAGCAATTATTACTCAGCAAGATCTACAAATATGCCATTTTGAAACAAAAATGTGATGAAGTTAGTAATTCTAAAATATAAGATGTAGATGAAGATAGTGCTAAATGCTGTAGGTGTTATAAAGGCCTATGGTGGAAATACAGCCTGATTTGAATTGTTCTTAGCCGGGGCACTTTGGGAGATCCTGTGGCAGACCAGTCCAGACCTGTTTGTAGCATATAGTCACATGAAAGCTCTCTTACATATCAAAATAGTTTGTAATAAGTCTGCGTTTACTGATATCAAATGAAAGACTATCTGTAACTGTACATTACCCTTGGCTACTCTTGGCAAGCAAAAGTTACTTTACAGACATGATGCAATCAGTATGTTTAAGTAAATATGATGTACCAGAGGTTCCTAGTAAAACAAAAAACACATTTAGGGCCAGATTTATCAAGGGTCGAATTTAGAAGTAATGGGAGTTTTTTTGAAAAAGACCAACCGAAATGTATTTACAAAATCAAAGTTTTTTTCTGCGGGTGAATAGGCTGTATCAATTGACTCCAAATAGGTTCTAGGAGGTCCCCCATAGGCTAAAACAGCAATTCGGCAGGTTTTATATGGCGAATGGTCAAAGCTGAAGTTTTAAAGAGACCGTACATGATAAATTTCGAGTGTTTTTCAAATTAGACTGTTCCGTAGTCGAAGTACAGAAAAATAGCTTGAAATTCTAATTTTTGACTTCGAATTTTCAGTTCGACCCTTGATAAATCTGCCCCTTAGTCTAATGATTGCTGTGAATTAAAGGGGTGGTTCAACTTCAAGTTAACTTTTAGTAAGTTTTAGAATTACTAATTCTAATCAACTTTTCAATTGATCTCCATCATTTCATTTTTATAGTTTTTAAATTTTGCCGTTTTCTTCTGACTCTTTCCAGCTTTCAAATGGGGGTCACTGACCTCATCTAAAAACAAGGCTTCAAATGTATTTTTATTGCTACTTTTTATTATTCAGCTTTCTCTTCAGTCCCTCTATTCATTCATATTCCAGTCTATTATTCAAATCAATGCATGGTTGGTAAATGCCAGCGTCAAATTGCATGCGACAGAAATAAGGTAAGTGAATGCATTGTCGGATGAAGTCGCAGCGTTGATCCGACACGACACGACTGTCGGATGCAGACGCTGCATCTGCATCCAACGGTCGTGTCGCGTCGGGTCAATGATGCAACTTCATCCCACATTTCTATCTCTTACCTTATTTCTGTCGCATGCGATTTGACGCCGAAAACTTCTGTGTAGTCCTATCCTTAAAGCCTCATATTACTTTTGCCCCATTTATTCTTCCTCGTCTACTCTGCACCTGATTTGTTGAGCTCTGTACCTTTATATCCTATGCTTTCTTAACTACTAGTCAAGTATATTTTGTAACCCCCGACCTGTTTTTAACATGATTATCTATTGTCATTGTTTGATCAATCGACTCAAAAGACTAGCATGTTTCTGCAGCAGATAGGGGCCCCAGTTTAATCATAATTTGTTCAATTCTGGCTGCTTTCATATTTATGAATTTGCATCCTCGTGATTTTTTATTTATTTATTGCTTTTCAGCGATGTCATTTGGGATTTTATTATTCAGTTTCCGGAGAATGTTTACCCTGTAATTGCAATGGAAACTCACAGAAGTGCTTGGATGGATCTGGAGAATGTCTGGTAAGTTCATGTTACATCTCAGATCTTTTTGTTTTTAGTGATTTGATATTAAAAATGTTGGTGGATCCTAGAGCAAAACTGGGTTTGCTTCCCAGGACCCTCTTTCTCAGTTTTTTTTCAAGAACGATACATTAATAACTTCAGAAACTGACCCCTGCCATCATTTATATTGTAGAATTATACAAAGCAATGGTGAGAATTGCTGTGCTTAGGTTCTAAAAAAGTCTACAATATGGTGTCTACAAGACCATTGTAAATATAGAAAAGATCTGCCTGTGACTGATTAAAGCAAGCTCAGAGGAATATGGTTAAACAATTGCACAAACTAATTAACCATCATACTTGGTGTGGTGGCATCTATGAAAAGTATTGATTGATTGATTGATTGATTGATTGATTGATTGAATAAAATTTCATTCAGTCTGGTAAAATGACAAGACATAAGATTGCACCACCTGCTCAGTTCCTTTTATGTGATCACTCAGCTCACAATGATCTTTGTGGGTTATTTCTTTGAATGGCAATATAGCAGTGCCACACCAACTGTCAAGATCACTGCAAATCACATCTACAGTATGCACCAACTACAACCGTGAGTGCAAAATGCATAGGGTGGATCAAGGGATTAATGAATTCAAGTTAATTGAAGTCTATTCCCAAGTGATCAGCAGCACTGGTTTTACTTTTAGCAAGTTTTGAGCATTCATTCATTGCCTATTAATAAAGCTAAATTAAGCTAAACTAATCAAAACCACCTATTGAAGTGGTTGGCTTCCTAACTCACAGTATTGCACGTTTACTAGTTAATTGAGTGTCGGGTAAAATCCGACCCGCACTGGACCCTAACCCGCCCTCCCTCAGCCCACGCCCAACTTCTAGATTCCTTTTATAGACCTGCGCCCGACCCGCCAGTCGATGATGTCACAAAAGGGGTGTGATGAGCAGGCGTGCGTCTATAAAAAGGGAGGCCAGAAGCCAGCAGTGCAAGGTGGTGGGCAGGGAGAGCAGGAAGAAGAGCTCAACCCGGACTCGCTCGCAAACCGCAAATGGGGGTGCGATGTTGGCCCGACTGCCCGTGACTGGAGTTTAGTGTAGTGCGGGGGGGGAGGGGGGAGTGCGGGGGGGGAGGGGGGTGCCGGTAAACAAGTGGAAGCATGGCTCCATCCCCCTTCTATGCTGCTGCCAAACCTGGGCTGGATCCCGGTGCTGTTCATCAAGGCGGTGGCCTGCCTGTTACATGCTGTTTTTGCTGGAACTGTGTGTGCGTCTGATGTTCTGTGAGTAACTGCTTTGCGCTTGGCTTGGGGGAGAGTTGGATTTAGGGAGGCTGCAGCTGTGTCAGTTACAGATCGAGTGTGTGAGTTACTGTGTGAGTGTGTGGATCTGTCTGTATGTGTGTCACTGTGTGTGTGTGTATCTGTATGTACAATGTGTGTCACTGTGTTTGTATCTGTCTGTATGTGTGTGTGTTGTGAAGTTTGGGGGATCACAGCGGGATTTTTTCACCAGACATGCAGGCCACTCCAGATTGAAGGTAAACAGTCTGTTTATTTTTCTCAACTCAAGTTAAGCTTTCAGCAGTAAGCAGTGGTACAGAAAAACAAAACAGCTTCACTTCAGCAGTATATAAGTCCAAAATAAGAATAGCTTACTTGCCAAACCTATAACATCCAGTCTTTAGAGAGACAGCATTCTCTGTTCAACTCAGCAGTGAGTTACCACACGTGAAAAAACTTCCACCCCTTTCACCTGCTACTCACCTCCATTAAACACCCCTTGGATGTCCAGCCCACCTTTGGCTGGTTAACCCCATGGTGTCTCTTAAAGAGGAAGTTTTAAAACCTAAAGAATGGGGATATATACCGGTCATCTACAATATATCCCCCCCAGCTTCTACAGTGTGTATCTGTCTGTATGTGTGTCACTGTGTGTGTATCTGTCTGTATGTGTGTCACTGTGTGTGTGTGTGTGTGTGTGTGTATCTGTCTGTAAGGTTGTCACTGTGTATGTGTATCTGTCTGTATGTGTGTCACTGTGTCTGTGTATCTGTCTGTATGTGTGTGTGTGTGTGTGTGTGTGTTACTGTACGTGTGTGTGTTTGTATGTGTGTCTCTATATATTCCTTAAGTGTTTATCCTGGGCGATACTGATTTCAATGAAAAAGTTATACTCTGCATAGAAGTACGACATATACAGTATTTACAATGCAGAAGGCAGGGTGCATAGTACAAAAAACAGGCACAATCTGCCATGATTTTGCACTTTGCACCCTGCCTTCTAACATTGATAAATTGTTTCAGAAAGAGAAACCTGTGGTCGCCTGCTGCATATTCATGAGGGAAGGCTGGGTGGGGGGGGGGGGCACATAGATGCTAACCATCATACACATCCTATAACTGAAACCCTTTTATTACCACTTTTATGGCAGCTGATGCTGAGAGTAGGATACTGAAGAGAAACTTGACTATTTCATAAATGGGCCAGAATGTTTAACTGATTATATTTAGAAAATGTCTTATCTCAATATAATGAAGCTTATATAAAATTTTAATTTTCACGATTGTTCCCCTATAATAAAAACTGTCAATTGTCATTCTATATTCATTAATAAATCATTTACTAATTATAAATTCATATGTATCATTTTACCCAAAGAGAAGCATCATTGGATACCTGATATCACTTCTCACTCACTACAGTGGATTTTTTATTTAATTTTTTACCATATAATGCCACTCTGCAAGTACTAATAGAATGGGGCACCAGTTTTGGTATTGCAAGGCACAGGACTTTAGCAAACATTACAAAATAGCTTACATAACACATATACAATATTTTTTTGCTGTTTACCAAAAAAATCCACAATTAGATTAGTGATTGTAGCTTTGTACTAATTTGTGGGTACATTTTTTGGTAAATCTACATTTTATATGGCACTAATAGATTATTACAGAGATTATACATTTTTCGCATCTGTCCCTGCCCCAATGGAGGTTACAATCTAAGGTCTCTATCACACACACACTTGAGTCAGTTTTACCAGGAGCCAGTTAGCCTGCCTTTGTGTGTGTAAAGTATGCGAGGAAACTAAAGAACACACAAGAAACCCACATAAGCACAGGGAGGACATATAAACTCAGGTTAGTGCCATGGCTGGAATTAAATCTAGGATCCCAGAACTGCAAGGCTGCAGCCCCTTTCCAGCACCATGATTGTTTTGTACTCCAAAATTCTGCCATAAAAGAGTCAGCATATAAGGTCATGATGCACTGGTATATTACCTCAGTTAGGAAAAATAGATTTGATCCCTCCACTTCTAGCTCCTGCTTTGAGGGTGCACAGAGACGGGAGACTATAAATACATATAGTGGACATGCCCTATGGCAGTAACATATTGGAAAGAGATCTGTCAAATATTAGGGAAGGTATTCAATAAGCCCATTACCCCCAAGGCTTGAATAGCATTATCGGCCCTCCCATCCAGAACTTCAAAATATATTAATGGGCCAAATCCTAGCTGTGGCAAGAATTAGTCTAGCAAAGCATTGGTTACAAGTGACCATAGACCCCCATAGTATAGTGTAAAAAAATCAATCTGACACAGAACCTGTTATATCTAACAGCTTTATTGGCAGATAAAGCAGACAAACATGCTGAAATCTAAGACTCCTTGGAGCATGTACAAAAGATCATGAGAGACGGCAGGAGAAATAATTACATCAGAAGTAATAGGCAACAATGCTGGCAAGAAATATACAATACTGCAAGTTTTGTTCCCCCATACTAACATCCCCCTCCCCATATATGAAAATATTGAATGCCGTGTAATTGCATACCTTTTTGAAAAAGAAAATAAAAGATTACAAAAAAAAAAAATTCAGCAAGCAAAATATTATCTTTACATTCTTATGCTATATAGACAACCTTCATTGTACTAGGCTACAGTCAGTCTTATATAAACCATAAACTGTTGTAGTCCCCCACCCAGCATGATTTCATTTATGTGTCCCTTTGTGTGTTTTTGTGTGGTGGTGGCTATACAAATTTTCTAACCACATTAAGTTGTTGGCGCTTTACTTCATACTGGTGGTTTGTCAGTGGAAGTTGCGGGTTGCATTATGTGTGTTAACAGCTGGAATGATCAAACAAAACAGAAATCCATAGGCACGCCAGTAACCCATCAGTTGCTGAACAAGAATCTGAAATGCATCAAAATAAAAGTATATAAACAAATGTGCCCATATTCAATGGAAACAAAAAATATGGTTGTTGGTTTAAGAGGGATTCCTGATTTTTCCTACAGTGCATCTTGTTCCTTAGTATTTGTATTCCATTTCAGAAGTATAAAGATTTGCACCTGACAGCAAATCACATGCCTCCTACTAGCACACAACTCTTAAGAAATAGTGGGAGCCCTATATGCATTGCCAACCTAAGTCAGTACAGGATTCCCTTGCACAGGAGACTGCTGAATTTTGCTGTAAGACAGCCTTGCAATACCTTAGTGTGCATGCCATTTAGAACTATAACAAACAAGGGAAAGTTGTGCTCACCACTAGTTTTTAAAACCATTAGGCGGGGGTGCAATAAGGGTGTGACCACAAAATACATATAGACAAATACAAGATTCCTCTGCACTCAACCCATTATCAATATATTTAAGACAGCGACATTTTGTGCATACTGCTACTGAGAAATGCCTTACCCTTTAAACAAAACAGGGATTGTTTGTCCATATATTGCAATATATTTAAGCTGGCCAACTACGTCAAAGTCATCCCATATCTGGTCAGTCCTATGCTCAATTTTCATTTGATTCATTAAGAATTCTATGGTTTCATTATACATTTTATAAAAGGGACGAATACGTTTTACCTGCAACTTACTAGCTGCTTTCAAAGTAAAACTCCCAAACTTGGCTGCCCTTTTATTAGACACCAGTGGGATCACCTGATGAAAGTTGGAGGGGGTGGGAGCTACAACATGGAGCTGGTCACTGCTCCTGTAGAACTATAACAAACAAGGGAAAGTTGTGCTCACCACTAGTTTTTAAAATCATTAGGCGGGGGTGCAATGAGGGTGTGACCCCAAAATACATATAGACAAATACAAGATTCCTCTGCACTCAACCCATTATCAATATATTTAAGACAGAGACATTTTGTGCATACTGCTACTGAAAAATGCCTTACCCTTTAAACAAAACAGGGATTGTTTGTCCATATATTGCAATATATTTAAGCTGGCCAACTACGTCAAAGTCATCCCATATCTGGCCAGTCCTATGCTCAATTTTCATTTGATTCATTAAGAATTCTATGGTTTCATTATACATTTTATAAGTGTAAGGCATTTTTCAGTAGCAGTATGCACAAAATGTCTCTGTCTTAAATATATTGATAATGGGTTGAGTGTAGAGGAATCTTGTATTTGTCTACATGCCATTTAGAACCCACAGGCTGGCAACATAATTTTTCCTGCCAGCCTTGCACAGAGCAGAGCTATATGGAGGATGAGCAGTGAGGAAGGAGTTTGCACCATTGCATGGGTTCTAACATTTGCACCACTTCTGGTACTTCTGCGTATTTTAAGTGAGTCCTGTTATGAAGGCATTATGGAAGATATTGGGTATTGTGTAACCCACTAATTTTAAAACTGTGGTTAGGACCCAAAAATTACATCCCATCCTGTTTAAAGTGGATAAATCCTCAATATAGTGAAATGTCCTGCTCTGAACAAGAGGAAATAAAAGCAGATATAAATTGTGGGGCCTTAGGAAAATTCACAGAATTAATTTGGCAAAAACTTTGCAGAACTGGACTTCGGCATATCCCCTGTTAATATAACGAAAACAGTTAAGGCTACAACTAGGCATATTATTTTGAAATTAACCAGTAAAAAAAAGTTGTTGGTATTATTATCTGAGCAGTGACTTTTGTATGTGTTATCTCTAATGGTACTTTAAACCATTGTGTGGTGATGAGTGCTCTACTTCGGTTTTTGGTTAATTGATTAAAAATGTATTAAAATCTATTTTCTGCAGTGTACGCTCTGTAGAGTATATACAATATACAATATGTATTTGACTGTGGAATGATTCATGCAATATTAAAATATTGCTACAGTACATGGGCTGCTCAAGCCTTAAAGAGGTGGTTCACCTTAAGTTACCTTTAAGTATGTTATAGAATGGCTGATTCTAAGCAACTTTTCAATTCATTATTAATTTTTATAGTTTCTTAGTTATTTGGCTTTTTCGTCTGACTATGTCCAACTTTCAAATGGGGGTCTCTGATCCCATATAAAAAACAAATGCTCTGTAAGGCTACAGATTTATTGTTGATACATTTTATTATTTTATTCCTGTCTCTTATTCAAATCACTGCAAGGTTGCAACCAGACCCTAGCAACCAGATTGCTTAAATTGCAGACTGGACAGCTACTGAATAAAAAGCTGAAATAACTCAAAAAACAAAGAGTAAAAAATGAAATATCCCTTTCTACATCACACTAAAAGTTAATTTAAAGGTGAACAACCCCTTTAAATTTATGGCCATTTTTGTGTGATTGTGTGCTGTTTATTACAAGCTGAGATGTTCATACCATCCTTTGCCAAACTGGTACCAGACAAAGAGTAAAGGCCAAGTTATCCCTTATTAGCTATAACAGCCAATGTAATACAAAAAAAAATACCCTGTGGGTACTCCTGAAATACAATTTTTAAATTAAAAATCCCAGAACAATTTGTATTTGAAATGGCCCAGTACTTTTTTGAAATTCTCATATTATTTTCAGATTAAATTACTTATGAATGGTAACTGACAAAAATTATTTTTTTAAATAACTGCAAGCCATACATGAACTATAGCAGTGCCTATCTACATTGATACTGATATCAAAAGCAAGCAATCAGATATATATTTTTCTAAAGGCGAGTGTAAAATTAAATGCCTTTGTTGTTTTTCTCCACAGGATTGTCAAAGGAATACAACAGGGGAACACTGTGAAAGATGCCCACCAGGTTACCTAGGAAATGTGGTCCGAGGAGTACCCAAATCTTGTGTGCCATGTCCTTGCCCTCTACCATTTAGTCCTAACAAGTATGTGTTAATCAGAAACTGTTTAAATGTTAAGATTTCATATTGATGGCACTGCTACCCATGTATCCATGGCTTTTGCCATTATTCTAGTAAATGATGTTTGCAATAAAACATGGGGGGCAAATTTACTAATGGGCACAGGCATAACTTCTTTAGCTAAAGAGATTGACACTGGCGCTCATTCGCACTCAATCGCCAGGCAAAGTTGCGCTCTGGCGAAGGGACGTAACTGTGCAAATTCACTAAGATGCGGATTTTACTGAACGTTAGCTCTTCTGCCAGACTTGCCCTCACCACCTCAGACTAGGCGAAGTGCAATAGAGTAGATAGGACTTCCTCAAAATTTAGTTGAAAAAAACACTGGAGTCTTTTTCCTTTTTTCTGGGTGATAGGCTGCAAAAGAGCGTAAAGCTTCCCTGGGCTTGTGTAATGTAATGTATTTGCTGCAACATATATGTCCATTCAACTTTAACTTCCCGCCATATGCAAATTAACCAACGCTAGTGCAAGTTCGCTCTGCTTGCCAAACTAACGCTAGCGCAACTACGCCAGCGTTTGGCGCCCTGGAAACAACTTCGCATGTTAGTGAATTAGCGTTGTCTGAGCGAGTTTTCACCTGGCGAAGTGTTGCCCTGCCTGTGAAGCCGTCGCTGGCGAATTTTCGCCGCTTAGTAAATTTGCCCCATAGCTACTGTATTACAAACCGGTTACATTTGATAAATTAGCATGTCCCATTTTTAATTCCTTAGGTTAATGCTGCATAACAACTTTTTAAAGCACTATATTAAATGACATCACCAAAAATTCACTCACAGATAGTTGTTTCAGTTTTTGGGTTGAAACCTCCAGTTATGAATGTAATTTAATTTTAAGAGACATATATCCCAAGTACTTTTTCTGGTCTGCTTCACTGTTGTTATTACAATACTTGCTAGATATATGCCTCAATATTATATTTTAACCCGGCTTGTCTAGCCATAAGGCTAATTTGCTAGTTGTTAAAATGCTTCTTTGACTTCAAATTTGTACGTATTTAAAGTATGATTAGCATTGATTGTTTTTGCTGTTGAGATGACTGAGAGTTTATTTTTTCCTCTGGGGGGAAGTAGAATGAAGCAGAATACATGATCTCATCCCTGCTGTGGTGGGAACATTTATTTTTGTGTAGTTCCCATGAACGGAATTCTTATTAGCTTATATTTTGAAGAGACAGATGCAACAATCTCTCCTGATTACACCAGATGTCCTTTCTCATCATACAATGCCAGAAGTTGCCGATCCTTGATTACCATAACCCAGCACTGAAATATTATGGCTTTGGACACTGATGTAAAAATTTGAACACGTGGCTGGTAAAGGAAATTTCCCAGATCTTACTCATTTGGTATCTATTTCTCAAGACTGAGGATTGACACAGCACTTCTCTAAATAATATTAAAACATTATCTTCCTTTATTTCATCTCTTTAAAAAGCTGTCAGCAATGGCATTGTGCAAAAATTAATAACTACTGATGCATTTCATAACCTGCAACAGTCACTTCCTCAGAGTATAATCTCAGTGTACAAAAATCCCAACTTTATAGACAACACTAAACACCATATTAAAGGGATATCTTAGAGACATTTTTCACCTCAAAATACATTATGTAGTATCACAGTTTTACTTTATCTGGGTAAATTGAAAGAAGGTGTAGCATTTTCACCTATTTTATATCCATTTCACCATATTGAACATATTTACAATTTTTATTATAGCAAGACATTTTTTTATGAAAAATGAATCCAAGTACCCCCTATCTGCCTGTATAATATTTTATAATCTTTATTCTAATATGCTGGTTGCTCTGTTTCTAAAATGAACATCCACCAAACCTCTCTTTTATTCAAAAGTTTCTCTATATCTCTCCTTCTCTTTCCTAATTTTACATGTTCTTTACCTTGAAAGGAGATAAATCTCTTGTTACCATTTGGGCAGTAACATTTACAGTAGTTCCTGAATGAATAATAGGCCTCAGGTAAAGAATGGAATGTGCACTTTGAGTGGAACTGTAAATGTGTTAGCAGCAGAAAGTTTAATGGGGAACTACTATCACAAAAATGAAAATGTAATATGTTTCCCTATACTGAAATTAGAAACTTTGCAAATACAATCAGTTAAAATTTCTGTGTTGTTTCTGAAACAATCATAATAATAATATTCATTATTCCTTTCTCGGCATCTGTTTCTCTTCATTCTGTCTTCATGAAGCAGTTGGGTGTCAGGTGAATGATCCACTATACCTTATAGGGGGGGCTTCTTTTGCCTAGAAGATGTATTAGAGCTCACTCAAATAAAGGATTCCAGTACAAACAAAATCTAACAAAATAACTGCCTTTTGCACAAATTCTGCCTGAGAGACAGGATTTCTGGTTATTTTAATAGAGTGAACTCTAATACATCTTCTAGGCAAAAGGATCCCCCTATAATATATATATTACTATATATTGGGTCGTTCATCTGACACCCAACTCCTGAATGAAGACAGAATGAAGAGAAACAGATGCTGAGAGAGGAATAGTGAAGATGAACTTGATTCAGGAACAGTACAGAATTTGTAATTGTTTGTATTTAGAAAGTTTCTTATTTCAGTATGATGAAGCTTATATTCAATTTTCATTTTCACAATAGTTCCCCTTTAAGTAAGAGGAAGTTGAAAAAGAAGACAATAAAAGAGAATCATAGCCCGTAACTATTTATTTGTTAAATGGATATTGTTCTAGTGATTCTAAATAAACAGTGGTGAGCAAAATAACAAAACTGTGTTCAGCAGCTGCATTAAGTGAATTGGTTTGTCCATTCCGCCAGGAATCCGGAGTGGCACAAATTCTTTTTTCAATTGTTTATATATAATGAAACATCAGCAGGTTAACATGCCAGTTTAACACTCAAGCATGCATCAGGATGGCCACCTGGCTAGTAAATAGAAGAGCGGATGTCATTGTTGTTAATAGGAAAGAAAGAGAACAGAGATAGGAAAACTATATTTTTCTTAAACAGTAGTAACCTTATCATGGTGATTGTAAATTCTGTATGGCCTTTGACATGGGATGTTGTGCTCTTCTGAAACAAAATATGCTGCTCTCGTGCAGTTTTGGTTATCACCCTCCAATGGAAATAAATGCTTGCCACCACTAGGATATATATATATATATATATATTAAAGTATAATAAATTCATATATTAAGGGGGGTGATATTTTAAAAGGAGCAAAGCTTGAGCCAAGTTTGATATCAGTCAGTACAGTTTTTTGTTTTAAATTAGCTGACGTTTTTTACCTGCTGATTGGTGGACTATGGGTCACTAGAACAGTAGCAAACTATGCATCTTTTATTATATAAACCCCTAAGACCACTAGGAAACTGGTTCCTGCTTTATAGATAAAAAAAATCAGAGCAGAAGAAGTTGCTCTCTAGTGACAATCCTTTTTAATAATCTTTTCTGGTGATGATAAATAAATCTCTTATTATGTTTGCCTCCAGTTTTGCTCTTGCTTGCGGTGTCAAGAGTGGTTCTATGCGCTGTATCTGCAAGGACAATTATGCTGGGCCAAACTGTGAAAGGTAAGCATGAAAATACAACTTATAGTTTTATATACAAATGTTCTCCTTCTCTTTGCATTTTGTGTATTTGGGTACTGTGCAAAATTTTAAATAAAACCATTACCTCCATGTATAATAAAAGGCAATATGCTTACTCAGGAAAATTAACTCATAGCAGTCAACGAAAATCTTGCTTTTAAACAGGGGACCAATGCTTTGGGTTACTGTTCCAGGGCGAACCTTTTGCCTTGTATTGCTTAATTTTATTTGGGTATCGGTAAAATATAAGTGTACCACAGGTACCACAGGAGTGGGACCCATAAGAACCCTGTAAAAAAGCATTCTGTTACACGAAAACCTTGAAATACGGTAGACACAGTTGTGCAGGGCAGGATATGTTCAAGATATAAAACATAGGGATGCACCGAATCCAGGATTCGGTTCGGAATTCGGCCAGAATTCAGCCTTTTTCAGCAGGATTCGTATTCGGCCGAATCCTTCTGCCCGGCCGAACCGAATCCTAATTTGCATATGCAAATTAGGGAGGGAGAGGGAAATCACGTGACTATTTGTCACAAAACATGGAAGTAAAAAATGTTTTCCCCTTCCCGCCCTTAATTTGCATATGCAAATTAGCATTTGGTTCGATATTCGGCCGAATCCTTCGTGAAGGATTCAGGGTTCGGCCAAATCCAAAATAGTGGATTCGGTGTATCCCTAATAAAACATGCAAACACTTCTTAAGTGCACTGCACTTAGGAACAAAAAAAATATTTCATGTAGCACATAAACTGTTAAATATTACAGTTCCTTAACACGTTCACAGTTGTCTTTCAGCATGTAATATGAATAGAGATTCATATTACATGCTGAAAGACAACTGTGAACCTGTTAAGGAACTGTAGTACTTAACAGAAGAACAGTGGAATGTTCAGTACTTTCCATGAATACCTCACTACTTCCTTGACAGGATATAGGACTTACCATTCTATTCTGCTTATCTATTTAACTTATCAATGTATTTATAATCTAATGATAAACGGAATATGGCCCCTTACTGACTACTAACAAATCCCTGACTTTCATTCTGTATTTTACCAGCCTAGCCAGTAAAACGTCAGCTATCCACTAAAAGAGCTGTTTACATTTTTTCATTCAGTTTCATGTTAAAAACATACAGTACACTATGCAGTAAATTTATTATTTATTTATTTTTTGACACCAAAAAAACAAAAAAGTTGTGGGGGAAAAAAGTGTGACGTTTTCAGGATGTATTATGTCTCAAAAGTGTGAAAATTCAAATTCTCAGTTTAAAACCTGTAGAAGTCAATGGCAGATGTCCCCTTTTTACAACTTGATGTTCTTTCTTTGATTCGTGGTTTTAGAGTTTTTGATGCTGTTTTTGCTACTTTTTTGTGACTTTTCACTTAAGTGCTTTTTCAGTTTGTAAGTTTTTTTTGATTTTTTTTAAATGTCTTTATTGTTTGCACCAAGCAGATTCATGCTCACAAACAAAATGCAACATATCAATACAATTGTAAATGAGGGTCACAGATTCTTTGACCATCTAGTTTGTAATTTTTTAATGCATTTCATGACATTTGTGGTTTTAGAGAAAATTAAGCTCATTTATTAACAGTGGGCAAATGAGCACCTGGGCAGTAACCCACAGCAACCAATCAGATATTTGCTTTCGGTGATCAACCTGCTGCTGGCTGAAAAAAGCTAATTACTGAGCCCAAGTGAGTTTAGTCATGGTTTCAAAAACCTCTAAAACCACTAAAATTAGAATGTTGATAAATATGCCTCTACTTGAACTATTGATAACTCTGCAAACTAAGTGGCACTGACATTTTACGTTAAATGAGAAGTAAAATTATATGCATTAAATATCTTGATCAGAAAACTGGTGAGAACTAAAAAATCAGATTGCAAAAGATTGCTGAAAACAGTTTGATAGTGATTACATTTTTATTCAAACCAAAATGTATTACGGGCTATTGTTCATTAGCAACACTGGACACATGTTATGGTTATATACTTTTCATTAAAGGTGTGCCCCAGGCTATTATGGAAATCCTCTTCTAAAGGGAAGTATATGTAAAAAATGTGACTGCAGTGGGAACTCAGATCCTAACCTGATATTTGAAGACTGCAATGAGTTGACAGGACAATGCAATAATTGTATACACAACACTACTGGTTTTAACTGTGAACAATGTGCACCGGGGTATTATGGCGATGCTAGAGTGGCTAAAAACTGCAAAGGTAAATGGAACATTATTGTTATGTGCTTTATTTGTACAGGATAGGAAAATAATAGAAGGGTATTGTAATTTCCGGTCAATAATGCGTTATTGTGCTTGCTATGGACATTAATATGTGTAGGACAAAGACTCACTTTGAGCAGTTCCATCTAAGGCCACACATACCATATCCATTTGAGTTTATGAAATACTGTATATTTTTAATTTGGGGGCCCTTGAATACCTCAAGCCTATTACATGGAAAGGAAAAAGAAAGTTAAGAGGGCATATTTCCTATTTGTACATAAATAAGCTTAAAACAGCCCTTATGGTTTATAATTTGCTCCCAGTTTTATACAAGCACACATTTGTATATTACCCATCAAGTTTCTCAATTGCCTGGGAAGTCTACTTTTATAAACCATGTTAAATGCCTTTATGACATGTAATTAAACAGCAGATTTATGTTTCAGAGTGCCGCTGTTCAAAATGTGGTACAGAAACATGCAATGATGTTACCGGGGCATGTCAATGCAAACCAGGAGTCACTGGTGTTTTCTGTGATCGTTGTGAAGTAAGTAAAATGACAACCACCTCCTTCTGTCCCTCTGATTACACAGTATTCATGTTTTTTCATTTTCTCTCCTTGAATAACTTCAATATGTCAATATAAGGGCATTATTTTTGCATTTAGTCGGTTTGAGTGTGTGCAATAGACAGCAGAGCAGCTACTGTTTTCAACTGAATTTAACATTAATTGGTTATACAATAACTATTGTGGTACAGTGAATTTAAAATGAATGAATGGTATGGCAGAAAATGGATTCTCTACACATAACATGTATTTGCCCACTCTGTCCATCAAGTTCAACCCCTCCAAATGAAAACCCAGCATCCATACACACACCCCTCCCTACTTTTACATAAATTCTATATACCCATACCTATACTAACTATAGAGCTTAGTATCACAATAACCTTTGATATTATGTCTGTCCAAAAAATCATCCAAGCCATTCTTAAAAGCATTAACTGAATCAGCCATCACAACATCACCCGGCAGTGCATTCCACAACCTCACTGTCCTGACTGTGAAGAACCCCCTACGTTGCTTCAAATGAAAGTTCTTTTCCTCTAGTCTAAAGGGGTGGCCTCTGGTACGATGATCCACTTTATGGGTAAAAAGGGCCCCTGCTATTTGTCTATAATGTCCTCTAATGTACTTGTAAAGTGTAATCATGTCCCCTCGCAAGCGCCTTTTTTCCAGAGAAACCCCAACCTTGACAGTCTACCCTCATAATTTAAGTCTTCCATCCCCCTAACCAATTTAGTTGCATGTCTCTGCACTCACTCATCCTGATGAAGGGTGGGTGTTTCCCCCCCGAAACGTTGATGTTTGGTGGCTGAATAAAAGGGGATAATCCCCGACTGCACTAATCAGTGTGTGTGCGGATCCATTTCTTTTACACGTTCTGCACTCACTCCAGCTCATTTATATCCCTCTTAAGGACTGGAGTCCAAAACTGCATTGCATACTCCAGGTGAGGCCTCACCAGGGACCTATAAAGAGGCATAATTATGTTTTCATCCCTTGAGTGATGCCCTTTTTATGCAAGACAGAACTTTATTTGCTTTAATATCCACAGAATGACACTGCCCAGAATTAGACAACTTGTTATCTACAAAAACCCCTAGATCCTTCTCATTTAAGGAAACTCCCAAAACACTGCCATTTAGTGTATAACATATTGTGAATATTTGTATATATACTGTATATTATGAGTCACTCCCTTAGGTAATTGAAACAAGCCTATATAATATGCTGTGAATCAGTTAAAAGAAGCTAGAGGGCTACTGGGGGGGTCTTCAGTGATAAAGGGCTGTGGTGGCTTCAGGCTAGTACCAAAGCATAAGCTACAGCATTTCTCACCGAAATCTTTAGCTATTCTTTAAATAGAGCTGCCACCAGCTGGTATTTGGCTAACCTATCTGGTAAACTGATGCTTTTGTTATTAATATTAAAGACAATATAAGGTAGGGCAATGTATATTTTATTACAGAGCTAAACATGCCTTAACTGCATTGTAATTTCACCTTTTCATTTACTCCAATGCATTTTGATAACATTTTGTCGTTATGCAAAATTTTTGATAAAGCAAAGCCATAAATTCGATCATCACTAATGGTAGGATTAATACATTGCAAACTTTATTTATAATACCTATGTTCTGTTGTAGTACATTTATTACTATTTATACACTGGTCTTTTTGTGGGAATATTTGTGGAAATTGCCGCATTTCTAAAGCTCGTTGTTAAAAATAATGTCTTTGCTTGATTCTTTAAATGCAAATCTTCTGCATCAGTAAATGTGCTTGCCCATGGTTCATAACAACTGAATAGGTGGGCTCAATGACACTTGGTATAAATACATGCATTTACAGGGAGTGTTCATAGAAACAAGAACAGCTATTGAATGGCATTAACAGACGCAACAATTGTGCAACTGCGACTGCAGTCATAACTGTAAAGGAGCCCTAGTATGTAATATGACTATAAATGTCATAACGTTTCTTTCCTTTTAAAAATTCAGTTACTCAAACCATGTATGGGATTATTTTTACATGCACAATAATATAAATCCTGCAATACAAGCTGCCCACTGCCACATCTGCTATTACTTTAGTGACTGTACATATGGGCTAACATAATGCCTGTGTTTTGTTTTCCTAGACAGGTCACTATGGTTATAGCAGTTGCTTGGGCTGTCAGAAATGTATGTGTAGCCTGGCTTCTCTGGATAACAACTGTGACCCCGAAACACGACAGTGTAATTGTAAGCCTGGTGCAGGCGGTCTGAAATGTGAGAGATGCAAGCCAGGATACTGGAATTATGGACCATCTGGATGTCAGAGTAAGTACATACATATTCGTACACTGAAAATTGGCAGATTTGTACTGGTAAAGGCATAAATATACTGTAAAGGCATTAAAATAACATCACTGGCCTAATACAGAAATCTGTACTAGGTTAGTCACATACACCTCTTCTGTCTGCCCACCCCTAGCTCAGGGCCGCATAACGCCACTGCCCAGAGTGCTGTTAATTCAAGTGCACACACTCGCCCCACCTCCATGTGTCATCACTGCATGTGCGCTGGCTCATTAATGCTAGGTGAGGCAAGGTGGCTTGCCAGGGTACTTAGGGTGCCCAGTTGGCTTGGTCAGACACTGCTATCTATACACTCAGACATATAACTATAAAAACCAATATCTATGCTCACTAACAGTAGATTTTAAGATCACAATAGCCTTGGATACTATACTTGTTCAAGAAATCATCCAAGCCACTCTTAAAGGACAAGGAAAGGCAAAAAAATAAAATCCCATTTTTACTTTCTTTAATGAAAAAGAAACCTATCTCCAATATACTTTAATTAAAAAATGTGTACTGTTTTATAAGAAACCTGACTGTATGCAGTGAAACTCTCCCTTCATTTACTGCTGTGGATAGGAATTGTCAGATGGTCCCTAACTGCTGAGCAGGGAAACAATCATACTTATGAACAGCAGGGAGAGCCCCCGCCTTACTTACCAGCCATGCAGAACTCAAGCAGCTTTGTTTATGACGATCCCTAAGCAGCCCAGACCACACTGAGCATGTGCAAGGTCAGGGTCAGGGAAAGATGTTTAACAAAGTTACAAGATGGTGACCCGCCTGTTGTTTTTTTTAATGATTTTATGATTTTTTGGTATACTTAAGGTAAGAAGATCCAAATTATGGAAAGATCAGTTATCCGTAAAACCCCAGGCCCCAAGCATTCTAGATAACAGGTCCCAGGTACTGTGGGAGGTGATATTTCCTGAAAATGTTGACTTGTAGGAATCATAGTCCAGCAGCAGCTAGAGAACATTGAAAATGCCAACATGAAAATGCACATTTTATTTCTTTCTAACAATTTGTTGTCCTTCCCCTGCTGAAAAAAATAAAAGTAGCGGAGAAAAGGAAAGACCAGTTCTTGTGATTCCTGTGATTCTGCTTTCTTGTTACAGTTTTCTATTAAAACCATTTGGATGTCAGCAACACACTGTAAAATAGGGAAGGTTATTGTGTAAGACAGATGTTTTACATTAATGCAATTGTGAACATATGGAATCCTGTATAATAAATGGTGATGTATTTGTTTTAGATAACATGAACTTTTAAAATGTTTTTGTCTTATAGAATGTGACTGTGGAGGTGGCCCATGTAACAATAAAACTGGGGAATGTTTATTAGAGGACCCAGAATCTCCAGCAAATTCCGACTGTTCATTTGGTAAGTGTTATTCTAACTTAAATTAAAGGAGGATTTTAGAGCTGTACTGTTGGACTGTGCAAAGAGAAACAGTACATGTACTAGTACATGTAATATATTGGTTAAATGATGTGGATCTTCTTGCAAATGCTACAGATATATTGGGAGTTTTGGACATCCATTATCATAAAACATGCAGTACGACCTAT
Organism: Xenopus laevis; assembly: GCF_017654675.1. Taxonomy (NCBI): domain Eukaryota; kingdom Metazoa; phylum Chordata; class Amphibia; order Anura; family Pipidae; genus Xenopus; species Xenopus laevis. The sequence continues at coordinate 80,004,771 of NC_054379.1, forward strand.
CCAATAAAGTAATTGCGCATTCTGTAATTTTATCTAGTATGTATAACATCATTAATTATACAGAAAAGAAGGTGGTTTCACAAATATTTAGATTTATATTAGTGAACTAAAATTCCTGAGGTTCACTCCCATGTTAAGCAAAGTGGTATGTAGATAACTAGTTTCCAGATAAGAGATCCCACCTTTAGTATTTACTACTAACTTGACTACTAAACTTGAATAATAGAAAAAATAGAAAAAATAAGCAGACCCTCTTTTAGAACCGTAGATGAGAAAGGTCAGAACCTAGCAGCTTGAATAGCAAGTGGAAGGAGTACACAGCTAGAGTTACAAGCTAATGGCACAAGGATTGTTTTTTCTGCTGGTGTATATATGACAGCAGAGAAAAGCCCATCTGCTGCCTTCTGCAGTATATGTGTATGAACTGACAGGCATGGGATCTGCCCGCTTACGCACAGACACAGTGGATTTTGTTGTAAAAAAGCATACTTACTGTATGGGAAATCAATGTAATAAATAGTGTCATGTTTGTGACCTGTCTAGTAACCCATAGCAACCAATCAACAGGTTGCATTTATTGGTCCGCTATTTAAATAGGAACATCTTAATTAGTTTCTGTCGTTACTAGATGGGGCAAACGTATGGTTATTTTTATTACACTATTTATCATACTGTGTAAAATTTAATATTTCCCATTGAAGCTTAATTTTTTTTATTCACAGTGAAATATAACACAAGCACTGTGATAAATTTGCTATTTATTTTACAAAGCTTTTTACACTGTTTTTCTATGTTAATTGTTTTACACAGTATGATAAATAGGCCGTTAAGTGTGCCTTCAAGGAATGTAATATAGCGTGGACACTTGTTTTGGAATAACTGCAGTCAATCTCTATACTTTTTCAGATAGGCTGTTAAGTGTGCCTTCAAGGAATGTAATATAGAGTGGACACTTGTTTTGGAATAACTGCAGTCAATCTCTATAATTTTTCAGATTGTGATAAGTGTATATGGGACTTAATTGATGACCTCAGAATAGCTTCATCACTAGCAGATGAAACAAAGACTACAGCGCTTAGTATATCAACTGGTGTTGCGGCTCATAAACATCTAAATTACATCAATTCCACACTGATCCAGCTTACGGTATGATATACAATCTGTTGGTTTGTTTTGGTAGAAAAAATCAAAAATTTTAAATGTACATTGTGTTTTTAACTTAGATATTTAAGTGGTCACAAAGGGAGGGACAGTTTGCAAAATGCAAAAAAAGTTGCCAGCTGGCATGTTTTTTCAGTTCCATGTTTTGCACCGTGCCCTGCATTGAGCGCACAATGAATGCAGTACTGTGCGTGTGTGTGTGTGTGTGTGTGCCAACAGGCACTTGGTGCCTCAGATCCCTGTATGTGTAAGTACAGACTTGTGTTCAGCCTGCAACTCTCCACCTAATGACTAGTTCATTATTATCACTTCTGCTGCATGGTGGATTTTGGAGCCAAAACACGTGATTTTGCATTTCTCACCAAAATCCATCATGTCTATCTGCACACGAGCACAGGAAATGATTCTGGGTGCAGGCAGCGCAGTAGAATAGGAGCAGCGGGGCAGCGGATTCTCAGACTGCGTTTTTTTCATAGGCCGAGATCCATGTAGTGTGGCCCTAGCCTAACTCAGCACTAAGGGATAAAGGGGTGCAATTTTGTCCCATTGGTGCTCTAACACTTATGGCAGGGGGTTTTGTAAATTTTGATTTAAGCTTTACACTTAAAGTGAAAACCTCAACCCATTGACTTCTGGTATGCCCCCCTCATATTCATATTGCAGTGTATGTCACTAATAGTAGAAAAATTAATACAAATAAAATAATATTTCTAATGATGGCAATTGTATAATTCTATTTCAAGGAAATGCTGGAGGAGAAGAACAATCAATCTGTATTTACAGATCTCATGATTGAAAATGCAGAAATTAAAGCAGAAGATCTTCAGACCAAAGTAAATAAGCTTGCAGACAAAGTAAGTATTACTGATATATTTTCATTAACATTGTATGCATCAAAACTTTTGTATCTTAGTTATATCTATAGGTCCAAGAATAACTGGGTTTAAAGGGGTAGTTTGGTATGTGTAAATGATGATATTCAGAAACAGTTTGCATTTCCAGGTTGATTAGGTCCTAACTACTCTTGGAACCAGGCAGTTGTTTAATTATATTACAAGAGAGGGTACATTATTCACTATATAAATTGCAACTGCCAATACATCATTCTATATGTCCCATTTTGTCAATTGACTGTCACCACATGGTGCTGCATTAATCAGCTGAGTGAAGTTGCTGCATGGAAGATGGACAGCAAAGGTTTAAATGGTGAACCAGAGCATAATTCTAAGTAAAAAAATAGAGGGTCAACCACTGAAAAGATTCCCTCTCTGTTTTGTAAATCATGTACTTACCCAGAGTTGCACAGGCTAAGGTCCAGTCAGGAACCCAAACTTTTATGCTAAGTGAAACACGATGTTTTATGCTATTATATATACACTATATTTAAAATATGGGAAGCTCTCCGTTTGTGTTTTTTAATAACAATAATTTTATATGATAGTAATATTTCAGGAAAGCAGGGGCTGAAAAGCTGTAGCTAGCAAGAGAAGTGTATAAATGTTATCTTGTGTCTGTAATGTATTATCTGCAGCTGTGTTTGTGGTACCCTGAGTCTCTGCTGTAAGCATGCACAATGTAGAACATGAAGTGCTGAACTTGTGTTGACATTGGCTATTTCTAGGGAAATCTAGCTGAGATGAAAGGATCTCGATTTCACAAAGAAACCATGGAAACCATGAAACGGGCTAAGTTGACTGCAGGACAAGTAAATGATATAGAAGATGGCATCCAAGGTAAACAACTTTTTTTTTACTATTATTCTGGAAAATCATCAGTGGTTTTCAAACGACTGTGTTTGATATGACATTTATATGGCATTTTGTAATCAAACCTGGTCAGTGAGAAATGTGGGGGAATAATACGTTGAAGGGAGAATGAATAAGATGAATGATATCTTTAAAATAAAATGATGTGAATAAATCAAGTATGCTTTGTCTCAGATGGAGGCCCGGCTTTGTCTATTATGTTCCTGTAATTAAACAACTTGCAGTGCCATTAGCTTGCCCAGGCTCTCAGAGTTGTTTTGTACATATGGACAATTAAACTAAAAGGGAAAAAAACACAATCATTACAGTTTTACAGTACAGGTTTTTGTGGCATCTTGCAAAGGGTTTAAACAGTTAAAAAGGAAAAAACCAGTGTTAGTTCAATCACCGAAGGCATTAGGCTAATGGTTTTTATTGTTCCTATTTTACTAGTCTGGCCAGTAAGTATAATGCTTGATGCGAATGTTATTTGTAGGAAAGCAAGATAAAAATAGGAAAGCCAGTATATTTCAAAAAAGGTGGCAACCCTAAATATTAGTAGATTACATGTCTGATTATTTAACATTTAGGGGGTTATTTATCAAGGTCCAAATTTTCTAAGTATTTCTAACATAAAAATCCGATCAACTCCGACTGCCCGAATGGATCTTATTTATCAATAAAAGAGTCAGAATAAATTGGGTTGGGCAAAAATCTGATAACTTCAGAGCTTTGCCCGAAAAGTATGAAGTTTTGGTCCAAAATCCCCAAAATTATTGGATATCAGTACGGACAGCAGCGCAAACACAGGGATCTTCCACCTTGACTTATACAGGACCTCGAGAGCTTTGAGATGCCGGATTTTCTGAGTCTGACTTTTAAGACCATCAGGCTTTAATAAATTCTGAAACATTCGTAGTTTTTTTTTTTTAGTCTGAAAACTACGAAGTATTTGAATTTCAGATATTCAAAGTATAATAAATAACCCCCTTAGACTTGGTAGTGTCTATTCATTATTTCTTCAATGATATACAGTGAGTAACCTTTAAAGGAAAACTATACCCCCCAAACAATGTAGGTCTCTATTAAAAGATACTGAGTAAAACAGCTCATGTGTAAAACCCTGCTTCATGTAAATGAACCATTATCATAATAATATACTTTTTTAGTAGTATGTGCCATTGGGTAATCATAAATAGAAAATTGCCATTTTAAAAAATAAGGGCCGCCCCCTGAGATCGTAAGATTCACTGTGCACACATACAAACCACATGTAAGGTCACATGAGCCAATTAACAGACAGAGTTCTGCCTTTTGCTTCCTCACTTCTTCCTGTTACAGTTAGGGGCTGATTCACTATGGTTAATTAACCCTCGATATTCGACTAGCAATTGAAATCCTTCGACTTCGAATATCAAAGTCGAAGGATTTAGCGCAGAAAATTCGATCGAACGATCGAAGGATTATTCCTTCGATCGAATGATAAAATCCTTCTAATCGAACGATTCGAAGGATTTTAATCCGACAATCGAAGGAATATCCTTCGATCAAAAAAACTTAGGCAAGCCTATGGGGACCTTTTTTATGGGGATTTTTAGTTTGAATCCTTCGATTCGAAGTCGTAGTCGAAGGTCAAAGTAGCCCATTCGATGGTCGAAGTAGCCCAAAAAACCTTCGAAATTCGAAGTTTTTTTACTTCGAATCCTTCACTCGAATTTAGTGAATCAGCCCCTTAGTGTTGTAGTATTTCTGGTCAGGTGATCTCTGAGGCAGTCACGAAATGGTGGTTCAAGGCAAGAGATGTAAAAGGGCAATATTTATGTAAATATATATTCCAGTTTGGTAAGATTCTTTAATATGTCATTCAATTTGATATAAACTATCTGTTGCTTAAGTATTCATTTTGGGGGTATAGTTTTCCTTTAATTGGTGTAGATGCTTTGTGAATTGGTATCTAACCCATTGCAATAAAACAGTATTTTCTGGTGTACATGGTATAATGTTGCTATGACTAACTAGACTTGAGGAATCAATTACGAATGCAAGTAAGTATGCAAAGTGCATATGTTTTTATTCAGATTGAAAAAAGTAAATTTAAAGTAATTTAGTGAGTCACTTATAAGGTGCTGTGTGAGAACCCTGGATTTACCACCTGGTTCAGGGTGTTAGTAACCTACTAGTCATCAGAAGAGGCAGGATGGATGCACTGGCAACCATGTGGAAGAGCAGGAGCTTGTTTGGATGCAAGTTCATCTACATGTGCTCTCCAGTGCGTACATTTTAAAGCACCTGCACTTGCAGGTTTTTTCAAATATAACCTCTCTGGAGTGAACTTTAGCCATCTTATTATTCTCTTTGCAGAACTACTTGGCAAATTAGAATATTATGAATCATTGCAAGGAGACCTGAGCACCAGTGATCGTGTTAAAAGTAAGAAACAAGCAGAGCAAATGCTTGAGGATATGGAAGAACTGAACTTCAGTACACAAAGGATTACCCTAGAAGAAGAAAAGGAATATGTTGAAGAGTGTGAGTTATCTGACTCTGGATCTCTATCCTAGTCCACTGCTTATTAGTAATGTCTGTTCAGCCCAAGGGCTTGTACTTGGTTGTATGGCAACCTTAGCGACTAACTACAATTTTTTTGTTGGTGATGGCATTTCCTTTATTTCGTCAGATACCTATATATAGATTTTATAAACACATTTATAGTTTTCAATTTTAAATGCTGCTTTAAACTTGCTTTAAATCAAAGTGATTTCTTTATGATTTCATTAATTTTTTTCTTATTCAGTGCTGACTGAAATCTTAGATGATTGGCAGCAAGTACAAAACAATACCCGATCTTTTCTTCCTAACGTACTAGAGAAAATTGCAGAACACGATGATGAGCTTGCAGATCTGTATGAAGCAATGGAGGAAGCACGCCAACACATCAACCAAACTACAGAAAAAAATAAGGCAAACACTGGCAAGCTTCAAATGTCCAATGTAAGATGGATTTGTTTACTTTACAGCACAATAAAATATGGAATAATATATTCTCTAACCATGGCCACAAACAGTATACACTGAAGGAATATACAATGTTATTGTCATTCTTAAGAGCTATATTAATTGTAATGTAGCACAGTTTCACAATTGTTTTTCTTATTTATAGATTCAAACAGTAAAGGTGATTAAGGAAGTGGAAAATGTCAGTGGAACATTGACACAGGCTAACATAACATTGAATGGCGCAAACATGCTTATTTCTGACATCAGCGATATCACCAAGGTAATATAGTAAATAAAAGGAAGGAAAACTCTGCTAAATTGTTAAGGCCAATTCTTATTCCAGTAGCATCCAATTCAGATCCAAAGAACCCAAATGTAACTTTGAAAGTTATATATATGTGTGTGTGTTTGTGTTTTATGGCAATGATGTAATTCTAGATTTGTTTTATTTCATGTAGAACATGTCTGGACATCATGCTGAAATAGATGGAGCTTACATCGGACTAAAAGAAAGACTTGCAAATTTGTCTCATAATGTTGAAAATATAGTTGAAGAAGCTGTGACTCACTCTCTTAACCTTCAAAGAGAAGCAAATGGGCTGACCAGGTAGGGAAGCAAAGTTACGGATAGTTGAATAAAAGAAATATAATGAATATACAGAGTAATATTACATTATTTCCAATTGCTTACATTTTATAACAAAAAAAATGTGTAGCATTTCATTTTCAGTTGGGGCAAATTGATCAGTGAAAAAAAAATTTGCACATGCATAATATAACACAAGGTATGCTACGACATGTGGAAAAGATTTGTGCCTGTTTGTAATTTGCACATAGGTTCTTACCCATAATTTTAGGTATCATACAGGACATGGGAATGCATTTTTAAATGCACACAATTTTGTAGGTGCAAAGAAAAGCAGGGACAGTGCACAAAGAAGCCCTGTACCCATAACGTGAAAAGCAGGGGCACCATCAGAAATGTTATAGTACTATATAAATAATCAGTGCAGTAACTCACTGTGTCCCAGATTTTGCCTTGCTAGCCCTTAAGCGGGATGGCCTGAGGTGCCCCCTTTGCCATGGGGCAGTCCTTAGCAACTGTCAGGGTCCAGGTATTACTGCAAGTATAAAACATCTTGCACAGAGTTTACTATGTACATTGTAGATACAACTTAGTCCTGCCTTGATAAATCGCACCCATGTTGTAGTGCACAGTTTACTGATTGCATCAGTATGCAAATGGTATACGTTTCAGCAGAATTACCATCCAGTATAATGGATGTCAGTAGGATGTGTGCATCTTGCTAAAGATACCCTGGATTAGACAGATGATGTGTTAATTATGGAATTCTCTTACACTCATGTGCACTGTATTTTTCATCACACTGTTTATCAGATCAGGCTGAACTTTACTTCAGCATAAAGAAATCTACATACTTCATATACATAAAATATGATAAGAAAGTAGATGCCTTGGTTAAAGCTACACTGAGCACTTTTGGCAAATAGATGTGATGTCACATCCCTATGATGCTCTGGGTCTGAGTGAGCAGGTTCAGTGTTTGCTGTGTTCTGAAAATAGTTAAATTAAGCAGCAAGCAGTTGGCATTATATTTGGGTCTGGTTCTCCAGACCAATGACTGCCGCCTCCCCAATCCAGTCAGTACATAACACCTGAGTTTTAGCTTTAGCAAGACACTGAAGGAGTTATTTATGAATGCACAAGTACAGGTTCTTCAAAATAGACGCAATTGGGAGCACAGATTGATGCAATTTATTAAGGTACATTGTCCAAACACACACCATAGTTTTAAAGTTTGTGAAATAAAATGCAACTATGCAATAACATTTGCAAATATGTAAAAATATATTAACTAAATATGCAATTTGGCAAGTAGTGCCGCACTCTTGCTTTCAGCTGTATTCTTTAGGGGACAGTAACTTATGAGGGAACACAATCCTTTACCTTCTCTGTTAGGTGAGAGAAATAGTTTTGCCATAATGCATTATTGCAAATCAAATAATAAAACAGAAAGAACCAACACTAGGTAATAGTGTACTGTTGCAGTAACCTATTGCAACCAGTCAGCAAATAGCGAATGCAATTACTTGGGATGCACCGAATCCAGGATTCGGTTCGGGATTCGGCCAAGATTCGGCCTTTTTCATCAGGATTTGGCCGAATCCTTGTGCCTGGTTGAACCAAATTCTAATTTGCATATGCAAATTGTGGGGAGGGCGGGATTTCACGTGACTTTTTGTAAACCAATTTTTTCCACTTTTTCCTTTCCCGCCCTTAATTTGCATACGCAAATAAGGATACGGTTCTGTATTCGGCCAAATCTTCCAAGATGGATTCGGGGATTCGGCCGAATCCAAAATAGTGGATTCAGTGCATCCCTAGCAATTACTAATGCATTTATACAACGAAAGCAAATATTGCAGATTTGCTCTGAATTTTGGGGTCTGTCTACTGTCTTCTCTGTTGGAGGTACTATTGTTGAATATTTTCCATCTGGTCACAAATTTCAACAGTATTTGCAGATATAATTTATGTACAAAAAGTAAGTGCCAATGCTTAGAGTTGTGCATTGCAATTGTATCATTGAATAGTAAGGTAGACAATATACTTGTGAATGTATTCCCCTAGTCCAATTCTGAAGTGCACCATCCTTAGACTTTGTGTGCACATTGTATTGTAATGTTTTTCCTTTCAGCGACTTAAAGGGAATCGATGCAAATGGATTTGTTCAAAAAGCCATTGATGCCTCCAATGTCCATGAGAGCATTGTTAATAGGATTGAAGCTGCTAATGAGACGTCATTTATTGCACTAAATACAGCAGAAAGAGTTAATGATGTAAGTTGCCATGCTTTTCACTTATTTGTAATAGACATCTTGACATTTTATTTTTAGTTTATTGCTCTGCTAGTTTAAAAGGGTTATCCACCATACAAAACTTTTTTCAGTTCAGATAGTTTCAGATAGTCCACCAGAAATAAAAACTTTATTATAATTTAAAAACTTTATTATTATTTACTTTTCATTTTCTATTTCTGAACTTTTTTCTAATCCTGACGTGTAAAGTTTCATTTGCCACCTCTAGTCATTCTAAAGCAGCTCTGAGAGGAGCAGGGGTCACTGACTCTGTAAACCAGGGGTGTCCAAACTTTTTTGTGTGAGGGCCGACCATTCAGCCTGACATCCATTCTGAGGTAGCTAGCTTGTGATCAGGATCATTCACTTCTGGAGATGGACGCATACACGGCGTTTAGGAAGTGGAGAAGTGGAATCTGGACTTATTCTCCGCGCCTCATTTAGACAAGGAATTGCGTAGCCGTAGCAGTAATATTTAGGCACATGATTAGTGAAATGATCATCTATACTACTGCCTGTGTGCTGAAGGTGTTGCAATAGACACATAATGGAACGTAGTGATGCACTGCTCTCGCATAAGTCTTTAGTTTACTGTACTGGCAGTACGTATATGAGAGCAGCGCATCACTACGTGCCATTACACGTATATTGCTAACACCTTCAGGCTTCAGCACACAGGCAGCAGTATAGACGATCATTTCACTAATCATGTGCCCAAATAGTACTGTTACGGCTACGTGATTCCTGATTGCACTGTGCTGGAGGGCCACATTATTTTTAATTTCATGATGGAGGCTGAGGGCCAGTGTAAATTTGAAAACGGGCCGCAATTGGCCCTCAGGCCTGACTTTGGACATGCCTGCTGTAAACTGTTTTAAATTGATACATTTAGTTGATACATTTCTTATATTTGGCCCTGCGGAGCAGAATCCCCGAGTCTCATTAAAGGCAGCTGTTAGAATTGATACAAGAGTTCTTAATATTACACAGTTGCTGATGAGAAATGTATCAACTAATGTAGCAAATTGTAACAATACAGAATCTGCACCTGAATTACTGAGCTACCAGACTGAAAAACCAAAGACAAGAAGATTAAACTTTACATTTCAATGTTGTAAAAACTGAATAAAATAAAAGATAGAAAAAATTGAAAAAAGTCTTTATTTCTGGTAAACAGTTTGAAAACAACTCAACTGCAAAAGAGTGTTGGAAGGTGAACAGCCCCCTAAAGGATTTATAACAATGTTTGTATCAAGAGTCAGAGGAGGAAATGTACAGTGTTAATGTAAGCTCAGATGAATTGAAATTATTATTTGGCTTATGCGTTAACTGACACATATGCAATTACTGCTCAGCAGTAGTATTTTAGGATTTGTGTGTGATAGTAAAGCAGGCACACTTCGTTTTAATGTTTTGTTTTTTGTCTACCTGAAAACTGTATATACTGCTGTCAAGGGACAATCATGGGCAGGGCCTTTATTCATATAAGAGAAAGCTGTTGTACCGCTTGCTGTAGGAAGTATTTTTAAAATCCCACCCATAGGGGCATATTTATCAAAAAGTGAAGTTAGGCATCACCACAGTCCTCTAGAGTGATATTCCAACACTCTCCATTCATTTCTATGGCATTCTGGAAGACATATTTATCAAAGGGTGAACTTTCACCTATTGATAAATACCCTTTCAAAAATCCCATAAAAATGAATGGAGAGTGGCGGAATTTTACTCTAGTGGACTGTGGGGATCCCTAACTTCACTTTTGATAAATATGCCCCATAGCCTCTTGTGATACAGTCTTATCCAGTGGCCAAATTATTCTTACTTGACTTTAATGTGCAGTTATTAATGAACTAATTCATTTTCAGACATGGGATTCCGAAAAGAAAATATTTTTTAAAAATGTTTTGCAAATTTGAATTTGTGTCTTCGAAATACTACAACGAGTGTGTTTGCAAGCAGTTTTTTTTCTTTAAGATATATTTACTGTACTCAGTGTTTAAGAAAAGTGTATATTTTATTCAAATCAGTTTCTGTCACCAACAGTAACCTCAGAAAATAGATCTAACTATGTTTATACCATATATAAAACTTTAAGCCCTTTGCTAGCTAGCTAATTCATTGTGTATGAATACAAGTATGGGATCTCTTTTCTGGAAACCCATTATCAGGAAAGCCTTGAATTACAGGAAGGCCATTTCCCATGAAGTCCATTTTAAATATTTCATATCTTTTTAAATAATTTCTGTAATAAAAAAAACAGTTCAGTGATGGTAACTAAGCTGCATGAATCCATATTGGTTGCCAAACATTCCAATTGGGTTTATTTAATATTTAAATAGTTTTATTTTTTTTGTAAACTTATGTTATGGTGATCCAAGTTACTGAACAATCTCTTATTCAGAAAACCTCAGTTCTCCAGTATTTTGGATCATAGATCCCATACCTGTATAGAATTATTTAGTGAATCTCTAGAATGCTGTGCCTGCTGCCCTGCATCTCGTAAAGCGTTGTGCACAATGGCTTAAATATATTCTTTTTCTCATGGATGAGAAAAAAGATGACTGTGCCAACACATTACTCTTCTAATAAGTTGCAACACAATAATCCTTCTCCATAATACAGGTTAACTCTGCAAAAATTAATACTTTAATTCTCTGAAATGGCAGAATCCAAATTAAATAAACGGAGTGTCAGGGATATATAGTGTTATGTATTGCATAAATTTGGTACTGTAACCCCTTTCAGAGTGCTGCCAGCCAAACATACATTTGCTGAATGCCGTGCCTTATCTGTTAGCAGTTCATAATATCACTACTGTTTTTATTGCATGTTAACATTCCAAAAATATTTCTGTTGCAGTTGGAGAGAGGTGAAGTAGTTGTCCAATTAGTAATGGAAATGTTTTCTATGCAGCTAATAGTCATTGACATCAAATTATGTCACTGGTATTTCAAATACTTGGATCGCATTATTAGGGTGTGTGAAAATACAGATACATTTTTCGTTGTACATTTTACATCGTTTTACATTGTAAAGTTTTTAATTCACACTTAGGAAATATTTGGAGTCTGCACAAACAGAGTTGGCTAACTAAATTCAGTGGTATTTTGATTGAAGTGGAAGATGTAGAAGTTGCAACAAAGTAGTGTTGATGAAAGTTATCATTTTAGAATACGTTTGAAAACGTGCAGAGCCCTTCTACCATCTGACTGAAGAAAATCCAGGTCAGAATGTGCTACACCAGCTGGAGACCAACAACTTCTGCTGAAACCCTTTAAAGGAACAGTAACATCAAAAAATGAAGGTGTTTTAAAGTAATAAAAATATGCAGTGTTGCCCTGCACTGGTAAAACTGCTGTGTTTGCTTCAGAAACACTACTATTGTTTATATAAATGAGCTGCTGTGTAACCATGGGGGCAGCCATTCAAAGGAGAAAAGGCTCAGGTTTTATCTGTTATCCACCATTTAGTTTTTTTTCAATTTTTGCCATTGCTACACAGCAGCTTGTTTATATGAACTATAGTAGTGTTTCTAAAGAAAACAGATCAGTTTTACTAGTGCAGGACAACATTGCATGATATTTTCATTACTGTAAAAGAAAACTATACCCTCAAAATGAACACTTAAGCAACAGTTACATCATATTAAGTGGCATATTAAAGAATGTTACCAAACTGGAATATATATTTAAGTAAATATTGCCCTTTTTACATCTATTCCTTTGAGACACCATTTTATAATATTCTCTGTGCTGCCTCGGAGATCACCTGACCAGAAAAACTGCAGCTCTAACTGTAACAGGAAAAAGTGTGGGACTAAAACATAGAACCTTGTCTGTTAATTGGCTCATGTGACCTAACATGTGTGATTTGTTTGTGTGCCCCGTGAATTGTCTGATCCCAGGGGGTGGCCCTTATTTTTTAAAATGGCAATTTTTTATTTTGGATTACCCAATGGCCCATACTACTAAAAAGTATATTATTATGAAAGTCATTTATTTATATGAAGCATGGTTTTACATATGAGCTGTTTTATGCAATGTGTTTTTATAGAGACTTACATTGTTTGAGGGTATAGTTTTCCTTTAAAATGCTTTAAATTTTTTGGTGTTACTGTTCCTTTAAGTGTTAGCAATCATATAGTATTAGCTGCCAGTGCTGTGCATTTCTCATTCTCTGGCCAGTAGCAACATGTGACATGTTGTCAGTGCTCTGACAAAAGGAATTTAAGTGAATAATTGTTCTTCTTCAGACAATACCAGAACTTTCTGTTTCTGTTGGCTGATAATCCTGTACACTCATCTAATATAATTATTGGCTGTCCTTGTCTTCGGTTTTGGTCAGTTAATTTTGGTGTGATTACATTAGAGGTTCACCAAAAACAAAGATGCACACAGATGACCAGTTGTTAGTCAATAAAATACTATGAAAAACATGAGAAAGTGTGGCTAGCTGGCTAGCTTTACGTATCAGGGTCTTATGGATCGTACCTCCAGACATTAAAGGAATAGTTCAGTGTGAAACTAAAAACTGGGTAAATAGATAGGCTGTTCAAAATAAAAAATGTTTCTAATATAGTTAGTTAGCCAAAAATTTAATATATAAAGGCTGGAGTGAACAGATGTCTAATAAAACAGCCAGAATCCAACTTCCTGCTTTTCAGCTCTATAACTCTGAGCTAGTCAGTGACTTGAAGGGGGGCCACATGGGACATTTCTGTTCAGTGAGTTTGTAATTGATCCTCAGCATTCAGCTCAGATTCAAAAGCAACAGATATGACCCATGTGGCCCCCCCTCAAGTCTCTGATTGGTTACTGCCTGGTAGCCAGGGTAACCAGTCAGTGTAAACCAAGAGAGCTGAAAAGCAGGAAGTAGTGTCCTGACTGACTTGTTATACATCAAATCACTCCAGCCTTTATACATTACATTTTTGGCTAACTAACTATATTAGAAACATTTTTTATTTTGCACAGCCTATCTATTTACCCAGTTTTTATTTTTACACTGAACAATTCCTTTAATATTTTTAAAAAATCTGACCATGCACAATCCCCAAGCAGTCAAATATATTCACCATCTGGCAAAACAATGGCATCTATTGCATAAGAGACATACTGACCAGCACATTCTATCATGACATTTGCAGAAGCATCCACCAAATACCCGATACTTTGCAGGCAACATTTCTATTATTTACAAGCTACCCACTCTGCGAGGGAGGTCTTACGTAGGATGACAAAGCAAGACACATCTTGCCCAGTAAATCATATATGGAAAAGAACCAATACATCACATTTCACATCTTATATTTACAGACTCACAAGAAAAAACCTAGATCCATTGGAAAATTACACTTCTTTTGGGAAATGGACTGATATAATCCAAGACACCTCAACATCAGACATCGTGAAATTTCACTCCCATTCTATGCACATAATATCATCCAGTCAATACCAGATTATGACTTTACAAATATTACACCAATCCTATCTGACCCCACAACGAAGGTTCAAGATGGGACTACTGGCCAGTCCATCGTGTTTTGAGATGTTCAGCAGCTGATGCCTCCCTAATTCATTTCATGTGGCTATGCCCAGAAATCAAAACTTTTTGGTCAGAAGTATATGGGTACTGGCATTCGCTGACCAAACAAAAATTCCAACCTAACATTGAGTGGGCTTTATTTAGTAAAATCCAGGACACCCAAAATATATCCAGGGCTAACAAAGCATTAGCAGAAAGATTAGCTGCGGCTACTAGGAAAGCTATATTACAGGAATGGCTTTCACCCGTTCCACCCTCCATGAATCTAGTGAAAAATAAATTACATTTCTTGTTCCACATGGACTGGCAGGAAACAAAATATCACACATTAACAAATTTTTTGACATATGGACCACCTATATCCTATAAGTCTCCCACTTGACATAAGAAGGCTCACAGTCTCTTCATTCTATCGAACCACGTGGTACCAACCCTTTAATTCTAACAACAATGACCTAAAAACTATGGGTGTATTGGCTGCCTCCCAGGATTTACTGAAATGTATGTAGTGGAAGATTTGTTAAAATCCCTGCAACAAGGGCGAGCAACGGGCTTAGTTGATTTAAGTGTTTTATTTTATGTTTGTTATGTTGACATTTGTTTAGTTTGAAAAAAGGAAATAGGCCTCCCACATCTGCTTTTTCAGAAGTAGCGGTAATTTGTAAGAAAGAGTGACCACCACAACCCAACCTGTAAAACTTCTCAAACCTTATTTGTTCAATCCATACTACAAATGTACATTGTGTTCATACTATTCAAGAAAACCGACATTGATCAACAATTTTATTGATTATTGATGGTTCAATATGTAACAACAATGACATTATTGTATAAATGAACATGTAAAACTGTGATGAGGCTTTAATAAAAAACAATATTTAAAAAAAAAAAAAATCTGACCATGCTTCCAAAAAAAAAAGATAGATGGTGATCAGGATTTTCGGATTTTTTTCATAGAAACATCACAGATATAATTCCATGCTAATTACTTAAAACAGACATTTGTTTGTATATTGTGCATGTAGGCTTCAGATGGAATGGACAACCAGATAAAGTATCAGATGACAGAGAATGAGAAACTGTTGGTTCAAGCTAAAGAACTGAAGGAGGCATCTGATTCGAGTAAGTTTTCTTTAATTACTGCGCATTAAGGAACATGGATGTGAAATGTATCCATTGATTTCCTATTTCATTAATGTTCTGGAAAGTTTTGTTTGTCCTCCACTTTTTATTAACTACCAGTGTAAGACCCTGCATGCTCTTGTACAGACAATTTGATGAATCCACAACAGTTTCAGCAGAGTAGCATTTTTTATTATTGATGATATATCTTCCATTAGAAATGCTCTGCTGTGAAGTTTGTCAAATCCCCAAACACACTTGAAATTACATATCCCATCAACCTTATCTTTATAGCAAAGGTATATAAATGAAGGTCGTAAGCTATTCCCTGCTTCACCATTTAATTTTTACTCCAAGTTGATCTTCTTTCCATGCCCTTTATGAAATCGAGGCTCTTAGCAACCAAATGCACATTTCAAATATGGCTTGTAGGTACAAGAGAGATTTCAGCAGCTAGCTGGAAGAAGACCTTGACATTTTAATAACCTGCTTGCAGTGTTTGTATTTCAGTGTCAAAAATCATATATGTCAGAGCTACTGGTAAATTATAAAAATATTTCAGTAAAATACTTGGTAATAAAAGAAATAAATCTAATGGTATTATTCTTTCTGCCAAGGAAAAGACTTAGGAATTTCAGAAACGAAACAACGTGTAAATGATGCTGCTCTGAGAAAAGATGCTTTAAGCGATAGACTAGAAAATGCCATTTCTCAGATTGAAGTACACGAAGATGGTAAGTCAGCATAAAAAAAATTATTATTTATTTTGACCTGGTTTACCTATTAATAGTGAAAAGGTGTAGATATTATGCTTTTTTGTAAACAGAGCATATTATCATTGTATTTATGTACTGTATCTGTATAAATATGATGGAGCTAACATTGCGTCTTTTGTCATGGTAAAATGAAATTTTGGCAATAAACCCTAATGCCGAATCTATGTATTAAAATGATAGACTGCAGTTGTCAGTGTACTGTTCTTTTAATGTTTTACAAAGCTAAATCTCAACAGTAGCATTGTGTATGTGTCTTACATGCAGCGTCAGACTAGAGGGTCCAAGACCCAGCACCACAGGGGCCCCCACTCCCCCCTCTGTTGTCCCTGCCCCAGTAGTAACTCCCCTCCAACACCCCCATATACCTATTCTCTTGCCACTGCTGTGATTTGGGCCAGGGGTAGGTCAGGGGGGGGCAGCGCAGAGTGTGAGGCAGGAGCGGGTCTGCCCACAAGGGTCGGGCCCACAAGGTTTTTTCCCCGGTGGCCCACCAGGCCCAGTTCGACCCTGATTTCATGATTTACAGTATGTGTTGCTCTTTAAAGGAGAAGGAAACCCCCAGGGCGCTAAACCCCTCCCCCCCTCCCCTGTGCTGCCCCCCCTCCCTCCTCCCCCCTGGCCTACCTGTCCCCCTGGGCAAATGCCCCTAACTTTTTACTCACCCCTCTGCGCAGGTCCTGTCCACGGAGTACGCAGTCGCCATCTTCTCCCACGCGCGTCTTCTTCCTGCTCTGATCGGCGTTTTTTGGCGCATGCGCAGTAGGAACAGGTACCGGTACGGCTCTACTGCGCATGCGCCGAATGTCACGAAGTGAAATCGGAAAACTTCGTGACATTCGGCGCTTGCGCAGTAGAGCCGTACCGGTACCTGTTCCTACTGCGCATGCGCCAGAAAACGCCGATCAGAGCAGGAAGAAGACGCGCGTGGGAGAAGATGGCGACTGCGTACTCCGTGGACAGGACCTGCGCAGAGGGGTGAGTAAAAAGTTAGGGGCATTTGCCCAGGGGGACAGGTAGGCCAGGGGGGAGGAGGGAGGGGGGCAGCACAGGGGAGGGGGGGAGGGGTTTAGCGCCCTGGGGGTTTCCTTCTCCTTTAATAGCAGTACGATTATAGGAGTCATTTATTAATTGGATTGCAAAGTTCAAAAAATTGGTGCAATACTACATTTTTTGCACTTTCTACCCTGCTTTCCAGCCTCAATGAATTGCAGCAGATCTCTGCACATCATTTAAGAGCACAGAGACCTACAGCTGTCACCATAAATACAGCACTGGGCAGCATTATATTTATGTGGAGAGGGAGGGGAGAGGCACATAGGGGTCCCCTTCTCCCAACCCCTAACTTGTACATAATCCAGATGTGGAATTTAGGTTGTAACAAAGGACTCTGTCATGGAGCTCTGTACTAACCATCTGCTATATGGCTTTTGCATTTCTGTCTGGGGACACAGTAAATAGGGATGCACTGAATTCGGGATTCAGCCAGGATTTGGCCTTTTTCAGCGGGATTCGGATTCGCCCGAATCCTTCTGCCTGGCCGAACCAAATCCTAATTTGCATATGCAAATTAGGGGCAGAGAGGAAAATCACATGACTTTTTGTCACAAAACAAGGAAGTAAAAAATGTTTACCCCTTCCCACCCCTAATTTGCATATACAAATTAGGATTCAGTTCGGTATTCGGCCGAATCTTTCGCAAAGGATTCGGGGGTTCGGCCGCATCCAAAGTAGTGGATTCGGTATATCCCTAACAGTAAGTGACCCCAATGACAATAAGTTTTTGTCTCTTTAATATTTCTTCTTTATTTAAGAACATTTTTATTTTGGCTCATCATCAGAAACCACTTCCTATAAAGAGCAATGATATAAACCATGAATAAAAGTATTTCAGAGCTTATTAGAAATAAAACTATATCCAAAATACACTTTAGTCATAAATAAGACCATTTTACATCAGATTTCTGCTAGCCGCACAGAATTATGTCATGCAGTTTAAAGGCATTTTAAACCAAAACTATATGATCATTGGTATCTGTTGATCTCTCTGGTACAGTTGCAGAAAATCTGATTGGCCAAGATATCATTGAGCTTGGCATTTATGAAGTCATAAGTACACTCAGAACAATAACAATAACATCAAAAAGTAAAAGTATATTTTTTGACATTTAAAATATATAATTGTTTATGCAGCAGCTAACTATTCTGGTTCTTATGAACAAATGTCCTAATATAATATGGGTAAGGTTTCATTCTGTAGTCCCATTGAGAGCCATGGCTACACAGAAAATTATTTATATTAATTGTAGTGGTACTTAAACACAAAGTTATTAGCAGTGCACAGTAATGGTACACTAGTTTTATATGCATATACGGTAAACACTTTTTATTTCTGCTACTGATAAATGAACATACAACACACAGATTAATTGTAAAACAATTAATTTGACATTTCCATTTACTTCGTAGAGAACACAAGAAAGCGACTAGAAAAATCGAAACTGGTTGCTGAGGAAGCCTTAAACATCACAGCTATGATATCAAAATTGACCAATCCAATGTCCAAGAATGCCAAGATTTGGACCAAAGATCTTATTGATACAGATTTTGATGCTTCTGCTTATAACAAGGTTGTAAACTCAGCAGGAGAGGCTGGTAAGTTATTGATATATACTGGTTTGATTTGCTGCATTGGTTGTCAGGCTTCAGATGGTATGTGGCTATAAATAAATAGTCTATTATATTTTGTGTGTGAGCATCAACACCAACCCCATTTCTGAAGTTACAATCTGGCCGATGTAGGTATGCACCCATATACAATGACACCCAGTGGTTTCCCAGTAAAACTTTCATGCCTGTTTTAACTTTTGTCTTTTTTTTCTTTTAATTAATCACAACTGAAAATATATGTCCTGTGTGCTTCACAGCCTCGTATATCATGTCAAAATAAGGTGTCAACCTTTTACTGTATATATGATGCATTACAATGAATATTCATGAATCACTATTTGAGACATATTTTGTATTTATTGGTCTTTCTTTAATTGCAGTTAGGAACCTCACAGAGGTAGTCCCTTTGCTTCTGAATAAGCTGCGAACAGTAGAATACAAGTGGCCTACAAACAATATATCATCAAGCATTCTCCGCATTAGGGAGCTTATAGCACAAACAAGGAGTGTGGCCAGTAAGGTACGTGTCATAATGCATATCATACCTGAACATTGCTATGTACCATAAGTCTACCTGTAGGTGTAATAGGCGGGTGGACTTGTTTTGGATGCACACTTGAAGTTTGCACAAACTTCAAGCTGACTGGTGTTATTGGCCTTCCCACCATAGTTTCTAGGAAGAGAAGTCAGAATTTTCTGGTACTGGTAATAAGTCTTGTGTTATGATTACTGGAGTAGGGAAGTGCATATTACTTTAGATTCCTCTCTAAAATCCATTATTAAAAAAATCACAATTTAGATACATCCCAAACTACTACGTTCACGCCCTTTTATATATGGTGAAGCCTGGTGATGTGTGGTGTATTATGCCTTTTGTTTACACCACATAATAAATATGCCCCTAAGTTTGCCAAGGAACAGTAACCAGCAACCTATAAGGTTTGCTTTTAAATAGGTGACCAGTAAATCCTACTTGCTGATTAATGGCTATGGGTTACTGCTCCTGGGCAAACTTACCATTTATTATATAACCCCTTATATCTATTACTGTAATACAAAATCACATTTACTTGATTGTAGATTGCTACAAAATAAGTAAATTCAAGCTGCCTCTTTAGTCAGTGAATCGCAGTGACAGTAAAGACTTGCAGAGGTGCAACAGCGGGTGGGTCTGGTTAACTTTAACACATTACCATTTGATGTTGCATCTGTGCCTATTAACTGTGATATTCCTCTGTGTGGCACAAAAGTCACAGTGTCACTTGCTGCAGAATCTTTGTAACATCAAAGAGCGCTTCATTTATGCTGTCTTTTTATTTGTTTCAGCAAAAAATTTTCTTTAATTACTTTTCCTGTTGTAAATTCAATTTGATCAATAAGGCAGAAATGAAAAAACTCTGCCAACACAATATTGTTGAATTAAGTGCAGTAATTAAACATAATTAGTGATGGGCGAATTTGCACCATTTTGCTTCGCCGAAAATTTTGCGAATTTCCCGTAAAATTAGTGAAATGGCGAAAAATTAGTGAAACAGCGCCGGCGTCTCGTTTTTGACGCCAGTGTCCGTTTTTTTTTTTTGGACGCAGCGCCTTTTTTTTTGATGCCGGGAAATTTTTACCAGTGAATTTTCGCGGCCGCTTCACTAATTTATTCGCCGGTGGCGAATTGCGCGACTTCGCGCCTGGCCAATAAATTCGCCCATCACTAAACATAATGGCCAGTGCTTTTAAAGGCACTGACATTAGTGCTTGCTTGTAATAATATTAAGGGTAATGGAACCTTTTCTCCGCTGGTGGAATCTTCAAATGTGCCATAAGCCAAGGGGAAGAAATTAGGTGGGTATAGTCATAAACAACTGAACCTTATACAGTCAGAATGTCTTAATGGAATCTATGGATGACAGTGCAAGAGGGTACTAATTATACTTTAATTTTTTAATACTTTCATTAAACAAATACATAAGAGAAAAACAAGAAGGTCGTTAAAATGCATGTTTCTCAAAGGCTCACATTTGTATGTAAAGTTTTTGTGTGCTATTAGATGAAGAAATAATTGGGTGTTCCTGTTGTGTTTTTTATTGCAGGTCCAAGTGTCAATGCGGTTTGGAGGTAAATCAGCTGTTGATGTGAGTCTAAGAACAAATGTGGCAGACCTGAAAGCATATTCTTCTATCAGTTTGTACCTAAACCCGATTGCACACCAGGAAAAACCTCATGACAAACTCATTATGTATTTCGGAAATAAGAATGTAAGTGCTTAGGTTGAAAATTACTAAGAAAAATGTGTTGTGTTTTTTTCCACTTGCACACAATGTGAACTTCTTACACAACTAGAAAATAAGAAAACATTAGCATTAAGAAGCAGGGCTATAACAAGACCATAGAAATATCTGCACAGATTAAGGGGCATATTTATCAAGATAAATATTTGAAGGACAGGAAAGAATGACCCCCAATTTGCACCACCCCATTTATTATTCAGTAAGTCCCATGACAGGAAGTGAAACGTAAAACGTAACCTTTATTAAATTAGTTAAAATCGACCAAGGTGAAAGGGTTAATTTAAAAATACAAAAAGGAGGAGCACATCATTAACTGCATGCAGTAATCGACCCCCCACAAACAGCTCTAATAATTGATCATATTCAGCCTATTGAGATCATAAAGAGCATATCATTCGTGGGATGGATTGCATCATGTCCTGTATATAATGACAGCTATAGTGGTACTCAGTACCAGGATTGCCTTTGACAAAGCTCGCGGGTGCGAGTGAAACGCGCGTCAGGCGCCTCTCAGTTCTTTTAGCTCAATTAGGCAGGTAGCACATTTACTGCAACTAAAGTTTTTCCTGCGTCGCAATTGACCTTACCGCGGACCCGCCAGTAATACTGGGGGGTGTACCGTGGTAGGACGATTAAAAGACAATTTAGTGGTCACACTTGGGCAACGCCGATCAGTTAACCCTTTGGGACAGACTTTTGGCTTTCACACTTCTGTCATATACAGGGTGTTGCGGATACTGTGGAGGTTCAATTATAACATTGCCCACAGTTCTTGCTCATATTATAATTTCTGCACATACTAGTGTGTTAACCCCTTGGGTACTGAGTACCACTATAGCTGTCATTATATACAGGACATGATGCAATCCATCCCACGAATGATATGCTCTTTATGATCTCAATAGGCTGAATATGATCAATTATTAGAGCTGTTTGTGGGGGGTCGATTACTGCATGCAGTTAATGATGTGCTCCTCCTTTTTGTATTTTTAAATTAACCCTTTCACCTTGGTCGATTTTAACTAATTTAATAAAGGTTACGTTTTACGTTTCACTTCCTGTCATGGGACTTACTGAATAATAAATGGGGTGGTGCAAATTGGGGGTCATTCTTTCCTGTCCTTCAAATATTTATCATTAATCCTTGACCCTGCACACCATTTTTGTGCTTTTCTTGTTGGTGGAAGGTGCTATATACTCCAATTTCTGTACATTATTACGCATATTTATCAAGGGTAGAATTTCGAATTGAAAAACTTTCGAAATTCGAATTCAAAAAAACCAATCGAAATTAAGTCAAAGTTTTTTAGGTAGAATAAGTCAGTTTTCGATAGATTAGGTCCGTATTCTGCCATATTGTACAAATCGAAGGTGGACTTTTTTCAAAGTCCACCAATTGACTTCAAATAGGTTCTAGGAGGTTCCCCATAGGCTAAAACAGTAATTCGGCAGGTTTTAGATTCCAAATGGTCAAAGTCGAAAGAGGCAGTACATGATAAATTTCGAATATTAGAATTATTTTCAAATTCAAATCGAATTTGGACTATTCCCTAGTCGAAGTAAACAAAAAATAGCTCGAAATGAGAATTTTTTTCATTCGAAAATTCACCTCGCCCTTTGATAAATCTGCCCCTAAGAGTCTGCGTACTAAAGCTATAGAGATTTTAAGTCACATTGGTCCCTCTCCCACTGGAGCTTACAAACCAAGATCACATTCACACAAGGGTTGATTTTACAAGGAGCCAATAAACCTACTGCTATGTTTTTGGGGGGTGGGGAGAGCTGTTCCAGCAGGCTTTTTTTTTTTTTAGTGACTGCAACAGTCTCATGCTTTAACATTTAGCATACAGCCATTTGGCTTAGCAAACTTTTATTTTGCTAACAAACAGCAGTTATTATGGGTCAGTTACTAGGGGCAGCGGAAACACACTCTGACAACATGTTTCTCTATTAAACAGAACAGATAAAGACTATAAACTGTCTCAGACATTGTGGCTGGGAATATTTTTACTATCGCTTAACTCCTGCATAACTTAATATGTTTTCTAGGCACATTCAAATGTAAATACATAAATATCCAATAAATATCCAGTTTTAAATATCCAACATTTACAAGCAGATGAGATGGCAAACTATAATTATTAAACCTTTCCTCATATTATGACATATTAGAGCTAATTTACATCACGAAAGTGCAATTTCGAGTGCGATTGCCATATTTTTTCCCCGAAATGCAGAGCTTTTTCCCAGAAGGCAGGAAGCACTGAGAAGCACCAAGTTCAACTATAAGGAGGTGCGAAAAGTCTTAAATGAGCAAGAATAGATGAGACTACACAGTGTATCAAGATGTTCTTTTTTGTCTTGTCTATTTGCTTGTGTAGTAAATAGACTAGGCTAGGTGTCATTCATGGCCAAGCATATAAATGACACAATCACGTCACATATAAACCAGTTTGAACAATCATTCACAGCTGAATACTAGAGCATACATGTCATATCCTAACTGCCACATTCCCCATGGCAAATCATTTACTTCAGTGTTTGTGTTTCGTTTCAGTTGCCTGCTGTCTAGTACTCTGTGACAAGCAGCAATGCTTGAATTATGCATCATCCATTCGAAATTCAAGTTTAACTTAGAAAGCACATATGTTTATGCAATTCAGGTGTGAAAGTGAAAGCTATTATTCACTGTCATATATTAAGGAGGTTATTTTTCAAATTATTTAATTTAAAAAACTCCTACCAAACTAGAATCCATGATTTGACCTTATTTGTTATTTAAAAAAAAGCTTGATTTAATCTGATTGGGGAAAAATTGAATGAGAACCCGAATCGTGCAATTTTTTTTTAGATTTTTTTACTGTATCACTCGATTTTTTTTCAGACTTTTTCCCTAAAAGCCAGAATTTTTAGAATTTTTGCCCGAAAATATCGAAATAGTCGGATTTTCGGCCTAATTCCAGTGCACGCCACAGAAACTTCCAAATAGGATAGGGACCTCTCCCATTGACTTATATACAAAATCCACAGGTCTGAGATGGCGGATTTTCAGATTCAGACTTTTTGCAGCCTCGGGGTATAATAATTTTAGGGTTTTTTCCCACTAAAAATTCGGATTCTATAGTAAAAAAGCTTTAGTATTCAGACTTTAATAAATAACCCCCTAACTGTTACAGTCATAGACAATACTATTATATAATAGTAAAGTAAATGATGCACAGAGCATAATGCATTATTTTACAATATATTAATTAGTTTTTTTGTCTTCTGTTTAGTTATGAAAAAGCTGTTACATTATTTAAAATCTAATTAGGTTGGAATTGATTTAGAAGGCTTCTGTTGCCTCGCCAGGGTTTTAATTTTGGTTTAAAGCTATAAATATTTTTTTTTGTGACTCCTACTTTGTATTGTTGGCTATGATATTGTTTTGCTGGCAAGTAAATTATACACAAATGAACATGTTTCTTCTAGTCTACATCAGACTACATGGGTCTTGCAATTAAGAGCAACAATCTGGTTTATGTGTACAATCTGGGAAGTGGAGATGTTGAGATTCCACTGGATTCCAAGCCTGTCAACTCCTGGCCCGGATATTTTAGTCTCATCAAAATTGAAAGGTAGTATATGAAACAACTGTTTGATGAAATCATTGAAGACATACACAACCTGCCATCTCTGAAAATATCATTGTCCAGTTGTGGAATTACAATCTTTAAAGCTTACAATAAATGAATGTATTATTGCAGCAATTAAATGTTTATGGCCAGATCTAAAACAAGGGAAGTGATATTGTTGCTAATATGTGTACATTATCCTTGTGTGTCCAAGAGTATGGATGCAGTAAAAGGTCTATCCAGAAACTGTTTAAAACCCATACAGTACTGTATATGCAGTCATTAAGCAACAGTGTACTCAACCAGCATGCTGCATCAGACTATAATGGATAAATAGAAACATGCAATAACTATTTTTATGTGTGAACTAACTGATCAAACTAATAGTGGAGAATACAGTATGCTCTTACAAACATATATTACTTAATGATCCAATGGGAAAGTAATATACTGTAAAAGGAGACATTTTAATAATAACACTCCCCTGTTTCCTAATTTCATACACAGATAGACTGGAATATATTTTAAATAACTGACATATTTTAGAGCTTGTTAGGGGAAAATATATCTATTAAATGCTTCATGTAAAAATGTGAAATAATTTTACTGAATTGCATTCATAGGCTGGGCCGACATGGCAAAGTGCTTTTAACTGTACCTAGTCCAAGTAGCACAGCAGAAGAAAAATTCATTAAGAAGGGTGAGGCTACTGGAAGAGATTCTGTTCTAGATCTAGATCCCGCCAGCATGGTGTTTTATGTTGGTGGGGTTCCTTCAGGATTTCAGGTAAGTGGAAATAACCAAGCTAGAATTATTGTTGAGTCTAGGTACTAAGAAATAAACAATGGTGATTTTAAGGGTGGGAGAAGTTAAGGAAGTCTGCCACTCTTCCTGTCATTATTGAGAAGTTTTCCGTGTTTCAGGAATGGCATTCCAAACTGATTTTCTATTTTGAATATATAGACCTATGACTAAGTGCCATCTGGTCACTATTAGTGCTTATCTGCAGAACATTCCTCCTGATGTAATCATTTGCAGGATATCAGTTTATTAACCAATTCAGAGATTTGCAGATCATGTATTGTCTTTTGAAATGAACGGATCTAATATGGGCACTTTTGTGACTCACAATGCTGCTGATTTATTAAAGCATTATTTTTTTCTCTTGCATTATACTTTGTATTATCCTGTTTAGTTTTATACATACACTTTATATACCCACACGTAATAGAATTCTGTATGAATGAGCATAACTGCTACCATATGCCTTGATGGCAGTGAATTCTGAGGAATGTTGCACCACAGAGTAAGATATTTTCTGAACATCCCTCCTGCCAGTTGCAGTGATCAAATGCTGACTCACAAGCAGATAAATAACACATTTTTTATATTTTATTAGCATCCACACCTATTTTTGTGTAGTTTGTGAACAAGTCACTGTTTCTGTTTGATGCACAATTGCTTCCTCTCCGTCTTCATTTAGCTTCCCGCCAGCTTAAATCTGCCAGGCTTTGTTGGTTGTCTAGAGCTTGCTACTGTCAATGATGATGTTGTTAGCTTGTACAATTTTAAGAACATCTACAACATGAACACAGTCACAGCACCACCGTGTGCCAGGTAAAGAAAATGTCCTCATTTACATTCCCTGTACATTATGTTTTTGTTCTTTTACAGAGCTTTTCAAATACAACCTTTTTTTACACCTTTTATACTAATGATAAAAGTATATTCATCAGGGAGTTAAATTCAGTTAAAAGCTCACATATTTAGTGAGCAGAGAAAATAATCTTCAAAATATTCTGTGGGAGACTTTACTACAATAATAGTTCACAGCCTTGGTGCATTAGTCACTTCCTTTGAGGAATCTGGAGGTTAC
The DNA here is from genome assembly GCF_017654675.1 of Xenopus laevis. NCBI lineage: Eukaryota > Metazoa > Chordata > Amphibia > Anura > Pipidae > Xenopus > Xenopus laevis. The sequence goes on from NC_054379.1 coordinate 80,031,435, forward strand.
TCTCTACGATAAAGCCTTCCTGAGCATATAGTCTTCATATCCTTCCCACAGATTAAGGCTGTAATCACACAAACCATTTTAAATATGGGTTTTTTTTTTGTATTTTCTTAGCTTAAATATTTGCCTTCCTGGGAAATAAAGTATACATCTCATTAAACAAAAAGTGTTGAAATATAAGAACAGCAATCATATCTGCACTCTGTATTATTTAAAATAAGAGGTTAACTTTATATTTGTAACTTTTAACTGCTAAGCTAAAAAAGATATTTTACCATTCGATTTGCTTCTATTTTTTTTACGTATTTACTTTACAATTTAAGACAGAGAAATAGGCTTAGATAGTGGTGAAAAAGAAATAGCATATTTAGTGCAAGTTTCTTTCTTACTATTTTTGCTATAAATTACAGTAAGGAGGTTACTCTCAGACGCAATTGTATTTTGCCATTTTTTGAAGCTGAGATCAAATATTCACTAAGAATATTTCTATTTAGTTTTTACAAAATACACTGGCTTCAAGGCCTCAAACTGACTGAACTGTGCACAACTATGTAATCTTTACTAAATATGATTTTTTTGCAACGTTTGTCAACTTTAGAGACAGTAGCATCTTTATCATTTTATACATATTTACACTGGTTTTTTTTGCTTTTGCAGTTGAGCCAAAGTTTGCCTGTGAAGTTGAAAAATATTTTTATACCAAGTTCAGGCTTCGGCAACCCTGAAATAACATCTTTCTGACACATAATGATTCTTTTTTCATAGGAATAAATTGGCCTTCACACAGAGCCGTGCAGCAAGCTATTTCTTTGATGGGACTGGATATGCTGTTATACGCAATATAGAAAGGAGGGGTCGCTTTACCCAAGTCACTCGCTTTGATATAGAAGTCCGAACACCAGTAGATAATGCCCTTATTTTACTCATGGTTAATGGAGTAAGTATAATTTTTTTATTTCATACTCTTGTCATCATGGATAATAGATTGCAGGATTATGCAAATATATAATGTTTCCCATGTTGCTTATTCTGTTTGCTGCAGGGGACTAATGTAAGAGAGAATGCTTTGGAAAATACATGGAGGCTGAACCTCCAAACTTAAAAAAAACAACTTAAGTTAGGTCTGTCCAACTGGCAGCCTTAAACTGTCAGTTGATTTTTAGTTTGAAGAGTAGCAGCCTGGATTTTCCTGGCATGAATACAGAAATAGTAATGTAAATTAACATGTATTAGTGATAATATGTAACTTGTACTTTTACCAAAGATTTTTTTTGTCTAGGATTTTTAAGGGTCAGTTCCAGAGGTAGGATCACACTACATGAACTGCAACTTTACATGTATTGTTATTATAAAGTATATGCACACTTTCAAGTCTCTTACAACACTCATTGGGGTAATTTACTAACCAGTACTGAAGGACAGTTTGAATATTATGACATCACTTGGCCTAGTTGCTAGCTGTATTAGCTTATGTTATTGGGTTAATTAACTGCACTGTGATAATGTCAGTTGTAAGTTGGTATTCCAGGGTGTGAAGTTGACACTATACTGCCTTTAATTTTGTTATTGTCCTCACAGAGGAACTGCCCTTCATTATTGTTTATAATGGCCTCAGTTCCTAATTTCTGATATCAGGGCCTGCTACCACTGACAATAAATTAATCGACAAGTTGTAAATTGAACAGCAAGAACATTTTTTATAAAACAAACTGTTTATGTTTTAGACCAAATTCTTTAGTCTGGAGCTCCAAGATGGATATCTGAGACTGCAGTATGATTTTGGCTTTGCCAAGGGGCCTGTGCTTCTTGAAGATTCAGCGAAGAAGTTTCAGATAAACGATGCAAGATATCATGAGGTACTCTGTTTAACCCAATTTCAACACTATTTTGCTAGGGAATAGGCCCTTCTATGAATTAAGGGATGTAAACAAAATGTACACAAGGCTTGAGAAAGGGCAAGACTAAGCCTGAAACGTTGCCTGTTGGTTACTGGTCAAATAACTTTTTCACTTTTGCAACAAAGAGGTGCTGCAGTGATTTCTTCTCTACTATATGTTTGACCCCTGGCAAGGGTCTTTGGACTGCTCTGCACTCTGCCCGAAAATAGTCTTTGAGAGGTGGTTGAAGCACACACATTCTTGTACTTGTACACAAAAACTCAAACACAAGAATAGTTGTTTTCCCCATTAACACAGATACAAGAATATTTGTTTCCTGTGTATAGCATTATTTGCTTTTAGGCAGCTATACAGACACAGGAATCAATGTTGGAATAGAGTGGATTCGACCAGACTGTATAATATCAAATAGAACAAGAAAGTGATGAATTTCAGTCCAACGCAGTGGGTTGCTGCAAAATCAGTGCTTTATTCGACAGCACTGATTTTGCAGCAACCCATTGCGTTGGACTGAAATTCATCACTTTCTTGTTCTATTAGGAATCAATGTTGTTTGTGGGCTGTCAAACGATAATAGATAAAAACACCAAATTGTTCATTTAGAGGCAGATCTTTAATTACGTTTTTTCTAAATTTGATCAGGAAAAAAAATCCCAATTAAACTCAACAACGATAGTGAAAAAAAATGTCATCAATTCTCATCAATTCACAGAAAAACCTCATTCATACAACAAAAATCACGTGGTTCCATTCATTGTTATAACATTAAAGAAATAGAGTTAAAATATACACCACCATTGACTTTTATAGAAGCCCATAAGCTTTTAGTTGATAATTTTTCTCATTTGAATAATTGAGATTTTTTCAGTTGCTGAATATATTTAAGTTTGGAAAATGTTGAGGTTGCATTTTTCACCGAAATTTTCTTGAATCGTGAATTCAGAAATGTAAGGGTCAGTATAACCCTTCTTCAACATGAGTTCACTGAATAGGATTTGTGCTGAGGATGCTTTTTCTACAACCTCTGATTAATGCAACATAACCTTTAAATATATTGACCCGTATGTCACTTTATGGTACATGAATGCCTGGATCTGCACGCATTCAGAATTAGCCTAGATGTTGTGCCTATGTCGGTGTAGCCTCAGGGCCCCACATCTCATTAATTTGTCACTGCATTTGTTATATAAATTCATTTGGAAATTGATCAAGAATACACAATAATTTCAATAGCAAGCAAAGCGTTAATACCTAAGAAACCTATGCAGTAAAGCCAGTGTTCATGTTGTGTTTTCCAAGATCTCAGTCATTTATCACAATTCCAAGAAGATGATATTGGTGGTTGACAGAAGACATGTGAAGAGTGTTGACAATGAAAAGACATCAATTCCTTTCTCTGACGTTTATATTGGAGGAGCGCCTTCTCCAGTTTTGCAGAGGTTTGTGCCAATTTCAACTGAAAACTGTTAAAGATGTTCCTGTGTTATCGTGTCAGAATTTGGTCTGTCTGTATTTTGTGCATATTTTCCACTGTATTACCAGTGCCACGTACTGAATACCAGTGAGAGTATGGTAATAACTTATGTTGAAACTCAGCACCTAGCAATTATAACCATGGCAGCAGTATCAAACATTGTAAATGTGAAAAAACACAAAAAAATAAGACAGGAACTTCATTTTTGGGAGACTGCAATTTATTTATGTTTTAACTGCTAATGGCCTCAATGTGATTAAATGCAGGATCCAGTCACAAAAGTGGCATTGAGATGAATTTGCCGTTAAATTAGAGTAATATTTTACACCACAAAATCAGTTAACAAATTCACAATCTTTTGAATTTTAATATTCAAAGCAATTTTGCCAATTTAACTCCATCCTTCTGAATGTTTCCATTAATGGCACCAAAAAACAACCACAAACTGTGTAGAAACTGTGGAGAAATTAGGTACTCATAGGTATTCATAAATGTGGCTTCTGGAACATAAGTTTAATGCCAACACGTGCAAAGCCACAATATTTAGGAAATGGAGTAAGACATTGTGAATTTGATGTACTTTTAATGACAATTTAACTCCAGTAATACTTCTTACTCCAATTTCACTTTGAATTACCCCTTGGTGTTTTATCCAGTTAGATGGCAATTAACATTCTCCTTCTTTATATGTACAAAAGCATAGAGAATATGTACAACAGGGACATCTGGTATGACGTTTTTGAGCAGCTGTTGGACATTGATCTGGATTGATTTGACACCTTCCTAGTTTAAAACCAGATACATGTTAAATTCACATTGTGCATGGTTATCTAACAATTAATTTAGACACATATTGCCTGTCTACTCAAAAGCCAGTCCATGTGCAGAATAAATCCATGTTAACTGCTAATTAGCCGTTCAGTGCATGAGTAAAATGGGTAATTGGTTTTAAGGATGAGGTGGCAACACATTCAACAGCATAATGAATGTATATAAGCACAGGAGGTTAAAAATAAATAAACAGGAGGCATTGAGCAATAATCCATCTTTTGTATTAACTTGTTATTGCTTTTAGTGTGAAGAGTCACCTAGCTGCAGACATTTCCTATAAGGGATGCATAAAAGGTTTCCAGTTTCAGAAGAAGGATTTCAATTTGCTGGAAGAACCAGAGACGCTTGGTATCAGCTATGGCTGTCCTGAAGAATCACTTGTAAGTTCAGCACTCGGTGGCCTGCATAATTTTTCATTTAGCTGACGTACATAGGCTAATATTAATTGCACTGAGCCTTGAGCACCCCTGTATTGCAAGGGGTGGGAGACAGAATCTGTGTATTTGACAAATAAGGATTGCTATTCACTAATACATGGATGATACATGGAACATGGCAAACAAACACAGTACTACCCTGTCATCTCACTAACCTTCCCAGACAACCCTCTTCAATTGTGATTCACTAGGGTCCCTGAAATTAGCATTTTCTTGTCCTTTAACAGTTGTTGAACACATTACATTATCATAGTATATACCCTGTAAAACCAAACACCGTATTTACTTTTGTTTTGAATCATACTAATGAAGTGCAAATGTTTTCTTGTTTCACCTCAGATGTCCCGTCGAGCTTATTTTAATGGGCAAAGTTTTATTGCTTCTAGTCAGAAGCTGGCTCCTTTCGAGTCCTTTGAAGGTGGCTTTAGTTTCAAAACTTTACAGCCCAGCGGTCTGTTGCTTTATCACTCTGAAGGGGTGAGTAGATCTTAATGATTGTAGGTTGTATTAAATGTATTGCTTAAGCTAATGTATTTCCACTGGGGAAAATCCTTGAGATCATGTAACCTGTTCCTTGCTTGTAATTATTTTGAATTCATTATTTCTAGGCTGATATGTTTTCATTATCCATGGATAAAGGATCAGTTGTCTTCAGAATAAAAGACATCAAAGTGCAATCTAAAAATAGGAAATACAATGATGGGAAGAACCACTTTGTGGTTGCTTCAGTCTCCCCAACAAGGTATAGTATGCACCTTGTATATTATAGAATAGATAGTAGGAAACCTTCAGATTTTTTAGGATTCATCCACATCTTTAAGAACTCTGATTTTTTAAAAGTAGAATAGGTTATAGGTTTTCCAAAAATAATGTGATCACACAGCATGATTGTACCGCTGTATGTGCATTCGTTTTGTAAATATGTTTGAAGACTTCCTCAGTTGCATGGATTGTCATGTCTTGTTGCCAAACCATTCTACAAACGCAACACTATATGTTTTCTTTTTGCTTGTAGGTATCAGTTGCTGGTAGATGAAACAGATGCAAGTGTAGAAGATAGACAGAAATCTGATGCAAGCTCTCCGGTGGCAAGAAAGTTTTATTTTGGAGGCACCCCAACTGGAGTTTCCCAGGCCAATTTCACAGGGTGTATCAGCAATGCTTATTTCACAAGGTTTGTTTTGTATTTTTTGGTGCTAAGTGCAGTCTGAACTATTCACTCAATAAATGCAGACATCTATAGCTAGCTGCTCTGGTTTACTAAACCTTTTTTGAAAGGTAACATCAAAGTAATCCATACTCATGAGACATGACTGCTCCATTGCATGAAAATATGTTTGTGGTGACCTTTTTGAAGTGGTCACATGTGGCAATTGACATCATATGGCAAGCTATTATAGTAGAATTAAAAACTATTTACTCATAAGAGTTCTATTTTAAATGCATTTTTCTTAGAAAAGTATAAAGGCATAGTTTATTAAAACCACAGACATGAGCTTACTATTTGCCAACTTTCAACAAATATCAGCCATATGTGACTTTTTTGGGCGGGGGATGTAAAGCCTGCAGTGAAATGTTTTAAAGGAGACATATATCTTCAATGGTAGTATTTCTCCATACCAAATATTGCTGAACTTTTTTAGTATATTATTGAAGTTTAAAGCATGAAGGGAGCTGTAGTCCAGACACCATAGAGATGAATTCATAAAGCAACAATGTGTGATAAAACAGTTTTCCAAGTACTCCAGGTCCAGTTGCCCAGTTAATGTATACTCTGTGAATACATGACTCTCTGTTGTGGGTTTTATACAGTATTTTTCAAAAGCAATATATAATTTTGTAGCTCTGAACACCAGAATACCCTTCAGAAATTTAAATTCAAATTTGAATACAGCAAACATTGCAAAATAATCCTAATATATTAGATAACAAGATAATGGTATGATGCTGGTAGGCATGATTTTCACTGTAAACTTTTCTAGAATCTGTAATGTCTTAGTATGCCTACTTGACAACCAGGGGGGAAGCAGTAGAGTTAGTTTAAGAGAAGGTATTGGGGCTTTTACACAGATTATCATGCAATATCCCTGTTATTGCAGGACTGGGTGGGATTGAGACATGTGGATTAAAGAGATTTAATAGATTTGCCCCTTCTTTACCTTACTGGGCTGAAAAAATTGTCATACTAAGCAAAAACAGGAACAAATGGGTACAATCACTGGGTTTGCTTCCTTATGTTTTTGTTTGCTAGAATTCTGTCAGTTTGTGTTTGCGCTGGTTCTTTGGTTGGACTAGATGCCTTTACAGATGATTTATTCTCAAGAATAAACAGTAACAATGTCTTTCAATGTTTAAGAGTTGACAGAGATGTTGAAGTTGAGGATTTTCAGAAATACACAGAGAAAGTCCAACCTTCTCTTTATGGGTGTCCAGTTGAAACACCTCCTATTGCTCTGCATCAAAAGCATGGTAAAAATTCCTCTAAAGACAAAGGAAAGCTAAAGAAGAGTGTAAGTTTGTTACTGATACTAATCTTACTTTCTGAATTGCTATGTTTTTTGGTATCCTTACATCCTCTGAGACCCTTTCATTGCATTTTATAGCTATGCATAAATGTGGTGGCGATTTTAAATTAGAATATCATCGCCCATCAATCTACTGCTCATCTTTCTATTCATATTCTATTCATATTCTATTCAATATTTCTATTCATGATCTCTACCTGTAGGCCATTGTTTGAGTCCACAGATAAGAGCAAAGTGTCTGTTGGCCAGAGGCAGGGCACATACTGTACCTTTCTGTGTGTGTGTGTGTGTGTGTGTGTGTGTGTGTGTGTGTGTATATATATATATATATATATATATATATATATATATATATATATATATATATATATATGTAGTCCCACAGTACCAGCACTCCGATCTTTAAACAGGTTCGTGGTGCACGATCAAATACAGGATATATAGAACAAGAAGGATCAGCACTCACTGTATTGATGTGAAGAAAAGTTTTGCGTTTATTGATTTACAACATAATCCGACGTTTCGGTCCCACCTGGTCCCACCTTGAGAAAGGTCCCCAGGTGGGACCGAAACGTCGGATTATGTTGTAAATCAATAAACGCAAAACTTTTCTTCACATCAATACAGTGAGTGCTGATCCTTCTTGTTCTATATATATATATATATATATATATATATATATACTAGTCTTCAGCTCTCTGTGATACATAGGTCAGTATTTTAATAATGAGCAGCATGTGAATAGAACTTACTGCTCCTAGCTTTCTGCATCTCACCATCCAACTCTGCTGCAAAACTTTGTATTACCATTGCCAATTATTCAATTGTGGGGTATGTCTAATTCCTGCTAATTGAACTTACTGCTCCTAGCTTTCTGCATCTCACCATCCAACTCTGCTGCAAAACTTTGTATTACCATTGCCAATTATTCAATTGTGGGGTAGGTGTTAAAATGCATCAGTTAACATTTATCTAGCAATTTGTTGCTTGCTTTAGTGAATAGTTTGGTATGTCCATTTTATTGCTATTGATGTCTCTTAGATGACCAGACTCAGAGATTCTTCTGTCTTTAACTTGTCTTAATTAATCAATTGCTGGCCCTCACCCATGTGACCCTCTTGCTGTATATCAGGACATTCATTCTAGGGGAAGCATAGCAGGGGTGAGCATGGCAGGAGAGCCATGGCACATTTAACAACTTAAGTCCATCAAGTTAAAGTACAGAAAGTTTAAGTACAACATATAGAGTTAGACAGAGTTGGACAGCAGTTGGATCAGAGTTGGACTGGAATCTCCAAGCAAACACTGGACATCACTGCTCAACAATTCTTCTATCAACAAAATAAGACGGATTATACTGTCCAACTATGTTTAATTTGATTGCCTTCTTTTTCTCTCTCTCCTCTATACTTCTGCATATATCCTCTGCACTCCAACATCCATCAAACTATCCTGAAATTGAAATCTCCTCTTCACTGCTCCCATCACCCTCTCTCAATCTAAGCACACTATCTTGTATTGTTAAATCTATTATCCCCTCTCATCCCATCAAACAATACAATGCTCGCACTGTCAAATCTAGGTCACACCTTGTCTCACTCTCATTATTACTGTTACTTGCAGCTGGGGATATCTCCCCAAACCCTGGTCCAACTCACTCATTTGTACTCTCACTTATTCCTACTCTCAGGCATTCAACAAGGTCTTTTCCAGTCTCTCAGACTTTACGCACTTCTAATATTGCAAACCTAATTCACATAAAACCAGCACCCTCCCTGCCTTTCTCATGTGCCCTCTGGAATGCACGGTCAATCTGCAATAAACTAACAGCAGTCCATGACCTCTTTATAGCTAAATCCCTTCACCTTCTTGCAATCACTGAAACATGGCTCTCCCCCTCAGACACCGCTTCACCTGCTGCCCTCTGCTATGGAGGCTTCTCACTTACTCACACTCCTAGACCGGATGGCCGTCATGGCGGTGGGGTGGGATTTCTTCTCTCCCCCAAATGTAGGTTTCAAAATCTAACTACACCGATTTCTCTCTCCTTCACTTCTTTTGAAGTCCACAGCATACGTTTGTTTTCTCCAATCTCTTTGCGTGTTGCTGTCATATATCGCCCCCCAGGTCCCTACTCCACCTTCTTGGATCACTTTGCTGCCTGGCTTCCATACTTTCTCTCCAGTGAGACACCTGCTCTCATTTTAGGGGACTTCAACATCCCCATTGACAACTCTGCTTCTGCTGCCACCTCTAAACTTCTCTCTCTAACAGCTTCTTTTGGTCTCTCTCAGTGGACCGACTCACCTACCCACATCGAGGGTCATGCTCTTGACCTTATATTCTGCCACTCATGCTGCCCATCCAACTTAATTAACTCTCCCTACCCTCTGTCTGACCATCATCTACTCTCCTTTCAGATACTGCTTTCACCTGCACCTTCACAACCATCTCTCTCTACCCACACGTACAGAAACCTTAATGCCTTTGAACCACAACAATTATCAACAGTATCAGCACAATCCATATCTCATATTAATACTCTCTCCTGTCCCAATATGGCAGCTTCTCTCTACAACGATGCCCTTTCAACAGCACTCGACTCCCTTGCACCTTCTACCACCCGTCACAGCCGGCCAGCTAAACCCCAACCTTGGCACACTAGTGTAACACGGTACCTCAGAAGATGTAGTAGATCAGCTGAGCGACGGTGGAGAAAGTCACGAACTGATCCTGACTTCATCCACTTCAAATTCATGCTCTCCTGCTATAACCGAGCTCTATCATTAGCCAAAGAACAATACTTCTCTTATCTAATATCTACTATGTCCTCCAAACCACAGCAGCTGTTTGCCACATTTAACTCACTCCTATGCCCTCCTCCATCTATCAATGTTACCGCCCAAGACCTTGCTCATTTCTTTAATGAAAAAATCGATCTCATTAGGCTGAGCATACCGTCCGACAACAATCTCAGACCAACGTGCAGTCCACTCACATCTACTTTGCACTCCTTCACCCCTGCAACTCTAGATGAAGTTAGCAAACTTCTAGCCAGCTCAAAACCCACCACCTGCTCCCTTGACCCCATACCCTCTCGCCTTCTCCACCCAATCTCTGATACACTCTCTCCTGCACTTACCCACCTATTCAATCTTTCACTCTCTACTGGTACCTTTCCATCATTATAGAAACAAGCACTAATCACTCCTATCCTCAAAAAACCTTCCCTTGATCCCAGCTCTCCCACTAACTATCGACTGGTCTCCCTTCTTCCATTCGCATCCAAATTACTAGAAAGGCTTGTTTACAAACGCCTGATCCAGCATCTCACTCACAACTCCCTCCTCAACCCCTTGCAATCTGGCTTCCGCCCATCACACTCAACTGAAACTGCACTCACCAAAGTAACCAATGATCTTCTATTGGCAAAGTCTAAAGGTCATTATTCCATTCTAATCCTTCTAGATCTCTCTGCAGCCTTTGACACAGTTGACCACACACTCCTCCTAGACATTCTACACTCATCTGGCATTTGTGACACTGCTCTTTCATGGTTTACATCTTATCTGTCTGACCGTTCCTTTAAAGTTTCCTTCTCTAACTCTACTTCTACTACTTTCACACTCTCCGTTGGAGTTCCTCAAGGCTCTGTTCTTGGCCCCCTGCTGTTCTCGCTCTATACAACTTCACTAGGAAAACTCATTCAGTCATTTGGACTTCAGTATCACCTTTATGCTGATGACACCCAACTCTACTTGTCTACTCCTGATCTTTCTAATTCTGTCCTTTCCCAAGTCACAGACTGTCTCTCTGCTGTCTCCTCCTGGATGTCACAGCGCCACCTGAAACTGAACCTTTCTAAAACAGAACTCATTATATTTCCTCCAAGATCTTCCCCTGTCCCTCAGATATCACTCACCGTAAACAACACCACCTTTCATTCCACCACACAGGCACGCTGCCTAGGAGTCATCTTAGACTCTCATCTGTCTTTTTCACCACACATTCAAACACTTGCAAAATCTTGCCGTATTCAACTGCGCAACATTGTTCGAATACGACCCTATCTCAGTTCAGAATCAACTAAAACACTGATTCAGTCTCTCATCATCTCCCGCCTTGATTACTGCAACTTACTCCTCACAGGTATTCCAACAAGTCACCTTTCACAACTCCAATCTGTTCTAAACGCGGCCGCTAGACTCATTCATCTAGCTCGCCGCTCAACATCAGCTGCTCCCATATGTATGTCCCTTTACTGGCTCCCAATCTCTTCTAGAATCAAATTCAAATTACTTACACTCACATTCAAGGCCCTTAATAATGAAACCCCTCCCTATATTTCATCTCTAATCTCCAAATACACTCCTTCACGAAACCTACGCTCTGCTTCTGATCTTCGCCTCACTTCTCCTCTGGTCACTTCTGCCCATTCTCGTCTACAAGACTTCTCTCGGGCTTCTCTGGAACTCTCTGCCACAAGCTGTCAGACTTTCTCCTTCCTTCCAAACTTTCAAGCGCTCCTTAAAGACCCATCTGTTTAAAGAGGCTTATTCAATGTACCTTAATTAATCATTGCTGTATCAAAAATGACAAAGTGTTTATATAATCCTAATGTCTCAATTGTACCCTAACCTTTTAGTTTGTAAACTCTAATCTCTAGGTCCTTCTAACCCTATTGTACTCTGTAATCCTTGTCTGTTATCCACCATTTATTCCCTGTTTGCTATAACTGCAGTAAAGCACTGCGTATCTTGACAGCGCTATATAAATAAATGATGATGATATTTCAGTCTCTTATTCAAATCAATGCATGATTGCTAGGGTAATTTGAACATATTGCTGAAATTGCAAACTGGAGAGCTGCTGAATAAAAAGCTAAATAACAAAAAACACAAAGAAAAAAAAACTATAATCAAATAAAAGGTATTGCAATTTTCTCAAAATATCACTCTATACATCATACTAAAAGTTAATGAAAGGTGAACAACCCTTTAAACCCCTTTAAACAATGTTGACAAAAATGGCTAATAGCTGTTTCTATTTATAAAGGTTGGAATGGAAAAAACATTAGAGTCTCAAGCTGCAATTGGGTCCAAAGAGACAGAACAAGACTTAGAATTAGTCTCGCAGTGCACCCTCTCTAGCAGACCAAAGGCTGCCAGACAGGCACATCTCTATGGTGGCATAGCCAACAGCCGACAGGAATTCAAACAGATCCCTAATGGCTTCAATGAAAAGTAAGTAATATTCGTAATACATCTGCAATATCAAATGTTTCCCATGCCCTAACCCACAAAAGAAACTAAATCATATTATCTTTCAGGTTCTACGGTTTTTCAGAGATTGCCAGTGGTGAAAATTATATTATATTACAATCTGCATAAATTGGTTAAAGTTGTCAAGGTCCTGTAGAAGTCAGTGGGAGCTGCACTGATCTTTTTGGAATGCTCTAAATAAATTAAGACTTTTAGAGGTTTTTGTAGGAACTTGAATTTTTAGAGGTATTCGGATTTTGTAGCGCAGCATTCAGCAAAATTTTCCATTCTTACTTTTTTTATTCTGTTTTTTTAATAAATCTCATGACATTAATAATTTTAGAGTTTGCGACTTTAATTGTGGTTTCAAAACCACTAAAACCACTAAAACCACAAAAATGAGAATAAATTGGCCCCCATGTCTTCCCAGGAGATTTTATTTTCACTCTCTGTGAAGAATAGCACTATAAGGTATATAGAGCAATTGAGGTCACTGGAAAAATCCTTTGTATAAATAATTACTTAAAAGAGGTATTCTTATTCTGCATCATCCTTCAGTTGTGACTTTAAAGTATGTTGAAGAAACAACTGTATGTGTAAACAGCATTGCATAAGCAACCTTCTTACAATGCTGCATATGTAAACAAAAAGGAACATGTTTTTGAGCCTTATGGACAAGCCATACATTCACCCTTATAAAACAGAAGTTGATATACGCTGCTCATTACATTGTGGTTAATGGAAAAACAGCCCTAACACTATACTGCCCCCACCCACACAGCAGATGTTCCAGCAGTGTATGCTTATTTATTTAGCTTATTTCTTTCATTTAACTATAAAATCTTCTGGTTAAGTTTCATATGCTTGAATTGCCTTGTGCAATTTAAAAGAATTGTTTGGACTGAATACTTAAAAGTCTATTCCTGTGTGACAGATCTGAACTGTTTGTAAGACTGAAGACATACTCATCCAATGGAATGATCTTCTATGTCTCTGATAAAGAGGAAAACAATTTTATGACTCTCTTTCTGTCTCATGGCCGACTCACCTTCATGTTTAACCATGGGCAGCAAAAGATAAGGATCAAGTCTCAAGAGAAGTACAACGATGGCTTATGGCACAGTGTAAGTTGTAGATCATTGCTCAATTACTCCTTTCCAGAGCCCAACTCAAATGAAAATGCCCAGAAGCTCTATTAAACAATCTGTAATGCCTTAGTACACTATATTAATACACACACACACACATATTCCCTTTTTTTTTAATTTACTGCATGATTGCATGCTTGCAGGTGGGCTGCTGTAAATTAGTATCAAATCCTCTTATCTCAAACATTTCAGTCTGCCTGATAAAATGACCTCTTAAATTTTTACTCAGCTTAAACTACATATACTAAAAATTATTCTTGAATACTTGGAATCTGATGCATGAACACTTTGAACCAGGGTTTTCTTAGAAACCACTTACTGTACATTGTTTGTATGTTTAAACAATTTTGAAATATTTGTGGTCTCGAGGCATCTGCTGCCCTGATGTTAGCTGCTTAGTTTCCAGTGAATGCACAGTTTTCTTCAGATGGAAACAGATTGTTACTGGGTAGTTTGTAGAGGAAGGCCTGAGAAAAGCTGTTGTAGAAACTACCAAGTAACCACCTGGAGAACGTTTCTAATGCTCACTCATCTTTTATTAGTCTACTTTGGACATGTCACATGTGTGCTTAAATGGTAGTTCACCTTTAAGGTAACTGTTAGTATGTTATAGCCCTATTGTTAACAATTTTTCCTCGTTCTATATTGTTTGTAGTTTCAACTTTTTTGTCTTCTCTGTCTCCAGCTTTCAGATGGGGTTCACTGACCCCGGAAGCCAAAAAACGTTTGCTCTGTGAGGCTACATTTTGTATTGTTATTGTTACTTGTTATTTTTTTTATTTATATTCAGTCCTCTCGTATTCATATTCCAGTATTTCATTTAAACCACTGCCGAGTTGCTTCATTATATTGGAGGCTAGCTTCCAGGCTGATAAAATTGCATCCTAGTGAGCTGCAAAATAAACAAACACAAATAATGTAAAATGAAGACCTATTGCAAATTGTCTTAGAATATAACTGGCTACATAGTAAGTAAGGTTGAAAAAAGACACACTTTCATCAAGTTCAACTTTTTAAGTCTATATAAAACCTGTCTAACTGCTAGTTGATCCAGAGGAAGACAAAACCCCATTTGAATCCTCTCCAATTTGCCTCAGAGGGGGAAAAATCATTCCTGACTCCAAGAGGGCAATTGGACCAATCCCTAGATCAACAGCTATCTTCCATAACCCTGTATTCCCTCACTTGCTAAGAAGCCATCCAACCCCTTCTTAAAGCTATCTATGTATCAGCTAGTATGACTGATTCAGGGAGAGAATTCCACATCTTCACAGCTCTCACTGTAAAAAAAAACTCCTTCCGAATATTTAGACAGAATCTCCTTTCATCTAATTGTAATGGGTGCCCTCTTGTCAGCTGGAAGGACCTACTGGTAAAAAAAAGCATTAGAGAGATTATTATATGATTCTCTTATATATTTATACATAATTATCATATCACCCCTTAAGCGCCTCTTCTCCAGCGTGACCAACCCCAACTTGGCCAGTCTTTGCTCATAGCTGATATTTTCCATAACTTTTACCAGCTTAGTTCCCCTTCTCTGGACCCTCTCTAATTCAATAATGTCCCATTTGAGTCCTGGAGACCAAAACTGTACGGCATATTCTAAATGGGGCATTACCAGCACTCTGTACAGTGGAAGAATAACCCCCTCCTCTCATGAATCTATGCCCCTTTTAATACAGCTCAAGATCTTTGTTACCCTTGAAGCTGTTGACTGGTATAGCTTGCTACAGGCAAGTTTATTATCTACATAGACTCCAAGGTCCTTTTTCATTATGGATTTGTCTAGTACAGACCCATTAAGTGTATTATTTGGATATTTTTACATCCCTGGTGCATGTCTTTAGATTTATCAATGTTGAATCTTATTTGCCACCTAGCTACCCAGATTGCCAGTTTGTCAGGAGCCTGCTACAAGGATGCCAAATCTTGGATGGAATTAATTGGGCTGCATAGTTTTGTGTCATCTGCAAACACTGAAACATTACTTACAATACCCTCCCATAAGTAATTAATGAACAAGTTAAATAAAAGTGGGCCCAATACAGAGCCCATAGGTACCCCACTAAGAACCTTACGCCAAGTAGAGAATGAACCATTAACACCCACCTTCTGTACACAATCCTGTAGCGAGTTTCCTTTCCATGTGTAAATGACTTCATTAAGCCCAACAGACCTTCGTTTAGAAAACAGTAGTTTGTAGGGTACTGTATCAAATGCCTCGGCAAAATCAAAATAAATCACATCTACTGCTCCCCCGCTGTCCAGCATCTTACTTACCTCATCATAAAAAGCAATCAAATTTGTCTGACATGACCTATCCTTCATAAAGCCATGCTGATTGCTGCTCATAATGCCATTCACTAGGGCAAAATTTAGAATGTGATCCCTTAACAAGCCTTCAAATAATTTGCCTACCACAGATGTCAAACTTACTGGCCTGTAATTGCCAGGCTGAGATCGAATCCCTTTTTAAATATAGAAATGATATCAGCTTTAAATAGAGAAATAGAGGCCGGTCTAAAACTGAACTAAGCTTTCTTAGAACCCATGGTGTATTTGATCTGGCCCTATTGCCTTATTCACATTAATTTTTAGTAAAGCTTTATGAATATACTTAAAAAAAACTTTTTGGGGTTAGTCTCGCCTCTGCTGCAATGTGCTCCTCATTTCCAATCTTTGACTTCCAGATTGCTGTTTTACAGCATTTATTATAGTTTTTATATTTGTTAAATGCAAGTTCTGTCCCCACATACTTGTAGTTTTTAAATGCCTTTCTCTTCATTCCTATTAACTTATTTACCTCTATATTAAAGAAAAACGATATCCCCAAAATTAATACTTAAGCAACAGATAGTCTACATCAAATTAAGTGGCATATGAAAGAATCTTACCAATCTGGAATATATATTAAAGTAACTGTAACTGTAACAAGAAGAAGTGTGGAAGCAAAAGACAGAACTCCGTCTGTTCATTGGCTCATGTGACCTAACATGTTGAGAACAGTAATGATTTTAAATGCCAATCATTGCTGTTCCTTGTTTTTAACAGAAAACACAAGGCCCAATCTATGCTCTGCATGTCAGCCTTAAAATTTGATTTTCTGAAAATCAGGGTTTTTGTAGCCCCAGTGTATATTAGTTTTTTGCACCAGACATTAAATGATATAACATTATGGTCACTATTGCCCAGGGGGTTCTATTGCACATTTGCTATATGTTGTGGGTCATTAAATGTCACTAGATCCAGTATAGCATTTTTTCTGGCTGGCTCCGCAATAACCTGTGCCATAATTGTCATGCAACTCGTTTATCAACTTGTTCCCATTAACTGCCCTGGCAGTACATTTGCTCCTGTCAATATCTGGGTAATTAAAATTCCCCATTATCATTACATTCGACCAACTAGTAGCCTTTTCCATTTGCATCGGGAGCTTAGCCTCCTCCTCCTCTTTACTTATATAAGGGGTTCTATAGCATACTCCTACAATTAATTTGCTCTTTACAATTGGTGAAGAGCTCCACCCTTATGACTTCCGCCCCCTCATTTTCTAACATCGCCTCCTCCATTATATTAGCTTTTAAATCCTCCCTAACAAACAGACACACCCCTCCTCCTTTTCTATTGCCTTTGTCCCTCCGAAACAAAGTATAGCCACTGATATTAACTGCCCAGTTATGCGACTCATTCAGCCATGTTTCGACCACACCAATTACATCATATTTCTCCTCCAGCTCCAGCACCTCCTGCTATCACATTTTACTAGTCAGACTTGCATTTGTAAACATACATGTAATACTGGTACGATTTACATATATGACATGTGGTCCTCACTGTCCTTAACAGTACCCCCAACCATAGCTCCTCCCCATTTTCCTTTCGTATGCTACATCATACTTAAAAGTTGATTTTAAGGTAAAATACTAATTTATAATAAGGATATGAGCACTGGAAACCAGGGGCCTAGGGTGACACATTGTGCAGCTACTTCACCCATGCTAAAGAGAGGCAAAGGTCAGACTGAAGATATCCACAGAGTGGAGAAGAGGAGATTGGGACCATGATTTACACAACCTATTTTTACTGAATTTATACTTCATAATGAAGTTCATCATTTGATAAATATGCTTAGAAAGTGGGTTTGTTCTGTGGTGACTGCTGATTTCAGACTTTAGTAAATCTGCACCTTAGTGTTCCTTAATCTGACTTAAATCTTCTTTTGTGCTGGTGACATACACATGCAGAGCGGGCTTCATATAGATGTCCAGTACCCATGCAACTAATAGCATTGTGCACTAGACCAGAAAATGTAATTATGGTCAGTGGAAGGTAATGCAAAGACTAACTTTTGAATACATATATATACACCACGTATTATTGTTTTTTTGTATTTGTTATAGATATCTACATTTTGTTAAACAAGGGTATTTAGAGGGCTTTGCATGAGTAAGACGAAGCAACATATTTCAAATCAATATTTACTATAAGAATTATTATTTTTCATATTGTTAATACAAGTATAGGGTCTATTATATGGAATGCTTGAGACCTGGGGTTTTCCAGATAAGGAATCTTTCTGTAATTTATATCACCATATCTGCTAAAAATCATTTAAACATTTGCCATCAATATGGATTCATGCAGCTTAGTTACCATCAAGTACATAGTACAGTTTATTAATACAGAGAAAAGCACACCATGTTTATGAATTTCCAGATAAAGGATCTCATACCTGTTATATGTTTTAAGAGTAAATGAAGGCATGCAATTGAATACAGAAATGTTACTTTCCACTGTTACACTTATTCACATTTATTTTTTAATTTTTTATTTTTAGTAAAGCTTTATGAACACTCTCAACCAGCATCTTTTTACTATTATATACAGCTCTACAACTTTTGCATTGATATGGTATTTTTTATTTTATTTATACTGAAATATTTGCTTCTGTTCCTGTTGTAGGTGTTATGCATCCGGGAAAAGAACAAAGGAAGATTAATCATTAATGGGCTCCGTGTATTAGAAGACAGTACTTCTGTTGCTGCTGTTATTTGGACTGTGGATGCACCATTTTATCTAGGAGGTGTAGCGCCTGGAATAGCAATCAAAAATGTTCAGGTAGATAGACGTACTTATTCATCATAATTGTTATTACTACAGCCAGGCTAACAGTATTTACACTAAAAGAATAAACGATGAGCAAGCATAAAGCTAATGTCACAGATGTAAATGATGAGCCAAAATAAGGCTAATTCCATTGCGTTGGGCCAGGTGTAGTCGACAGAGAGCAGATTTCAACACACGTATGCATTTTGCTGCCAACTCCTCTCCAAGCCATTAGCATCATAAAGTTTAGCCAAAACGGAGCACTCGGAGTGATGTGAATTGAAGTGGCGAGAAGCCATGAAACACGTAAAGCGGATGATCTGATATTTTGTATGTTGACACGCTGTTACTTTCTTTTAACTTGGACTATTAAAATTTAATGATTTTAACACATCACTCCGAGTGCTCCGTATTGGCTAAACTTCATGGATTTGACCCTGAGGGGGACGGATGTTACGTGCAGCATGGAGGTGAGAGTGTGAGAGAGATGTGATGCTCCCCGTACCTGGCTCGTGTTTACCATTAGCATCATAGTATCACTCCACCAAGTTAAGTTCCCCAATGTCTGACAATAATAACCATGGCACATAGGTAGATTTGTTGCCTGTGGTTAAATCTGCACTACAGTGGGTGACAAATCCCCCAAAAAATACTTTACATAGTTTGATGTATCATAACTACTGTGCAATATTACAGTTATTTTGCTTAGTTTTTATTCTTTTTTACCTTTTTCAAATCACCTTTTAAGACTTGACTTGAGTGGCAATATAAATGTAAGGAAAAAACTAGCTAAAATCCTTGCAAGACATCCAATTGTTGCAGTCATTAGTGAGAGTGTGCTAACTAATTGGGCATCATGGACAAATTCATAATTTGGTCTATAGAACCAAATATCTGTTACTATCAGCTAGATTTTTAACAAGTGCTGTAAAGACATTTCATTTGGGTAGTTATATAAGATATGTAAATATGACCTTAGAAATTTTGCTTTTCTACCTAAATGTTTAGTTTATTCCCAATTCTCTTATTTCCTTAGATCAACTCAGCGTACAGTTTCAGTGGCTGCCTTAGCAATTTGCAGATGAATGGACGCTCTTTGACGTCACCTTCCCAGACATTCAGTGTAACACCTTGTTTTGAAGGCCCCATGGAATCTGGAACCTACATTTCATCAGAAGGAGGATATGTGATTCTTGGTAATGAACTACTGAATGAAAACATTGTGTTACATACCACCAATGCACCATCATGAGTGTCTGGACAAAAGTGTTTATTTGACAGAAACACGTGAATCAACACAGACAAGTAAAATACCGTGCTGCATTGGCATACTGAAAGAACCCTCTAATACTTCAGCTGCCTTCAAACCAGTGTGAAATTCTGTGAAAATTAATATATTTCAACTGCCCGCACAAGACAACTTTTTCAAAATACCAAAGATAACTAGCAAATAGAACCCAACCACATGAATGTCAGTCACCAAAAAGAAAAAGCAACCCTCTTATTGGAGTAGAAATTATAAAGTGCACTTGTGTTTAGTTGGAAAATTATACAAGACTTCCCCTTTAACCAATGGGAAGAGTAGCTTTAGTTACTTTCATATGTGTAGTTCACCAAGGTGATTTTAAAGTCACAAGTGTTTAATATATTATTCTTAAAAAACTCATGAAATAAATATTGTTTATCTAAAATAAGCTCACAAGATAAATTGATCAACAAATAATTGATAATAATGATCTACGAAAGAGGCGACTAACATTAAGTATGATGTTGTCACTTAAGCACCTTTTTTAACCACTACATGTTTTCATGACAAGTACATTTATTATTTTTGCACTTTGGCAAAGAGTACTGGATTAGCCGAAATGTTAGTCTCCATCAAATAAAACACAAGAGAATGCTAGAAAGTCTTACAGCCATTTGACTGATTACTTTATCTTTCCCTCTTGTAGATGACTCCTTCAGTACTGGGTTAACATTTGAGTTTGCCCTTGAAGTCCGTCCACGAAATAACTCTGGAATCTTGATTCACATACAAAATGTGAATGGAGAGTATTTGAATTTACACATGAAGCAGGGACAGGTAGGCAAAAGATAAGTTTTCTTATTCTTTGAATAATTGTACTTAATTTTTTATTTGTCCAGAGAAAGTACATTCTTTAATTTCCCACCAGCACACTGATCAATCAATAAATAGCTCTATCTAGACAGGGGAACCTGCAAAATTAGAAAGACTGTGATAATATTTAGGGCAAGGTCTGCAAAAAAATATAAATTTGTAATGTTATATTAGACAAAGTAAAAAATAAAATACCTACTCCTTAAAGGGGTTGTTCACCTTTATGCTAACTTTTATTATGATAGAGAGTGATATTCTGAGACAACTTGCAATTGATTAGTATTCTTAATTTGTAGTTTTTGAGTGTTGAGCTTTTTATTCAGCAGCTCTTCCATTTGCAATTTCAGCAATTTGGTTGCTAGGGTCCTAATTGCCCTAGCAACTATGCATTGATTTGAACAAGAGACTGAAATATAAATAGTAGAGGACCTAAAAGAAAGATGATAATCAAATGTAGCAGAAAAAATAAATTCGTAGGGTTACAAAGCATTTGTTTATAGATGGGGTCAGTAACTCCTATTTGGAAAAAGTCAGAAGAAGAAGTCAAATAATTTTAAAAAACTATAAAAAATAAATAATGAAGACAAATTGAAAAGGTGTTTAGAACTGGCCATTGTATTACAGACTAAAAGTTAACTTAAAGGTAAATAGTGAGAGGGTAATAAAGCAAATTATTAATGTCAGGAGGAAGGAGCAAGAGAGTATATAGTATAGTTGACGGTAGAGTAACTAGACTGTAGACAAAAACAGACAAAAAGATTTGTGAGTAAGAACGATGGTTAACACAAGTGACTGGGGGAGAGAGGGGTAAAAGCTAATACTATTTTGGATAAAGATATAGAGTAGCCAGTAATTCTGTTGAATTCTAAAATAAATTCTGGATTTGGTGCATCATGATTTAAAACATCAATATACAGAACAAAATCCTGCCCAGTGACAAACTTTATATTTTTAAACATTCTTGACCTTGCTTTTTTAGCATATATATTATAGAATTTGTTGGGTTTTGACAAGCACTAATGACTTACAAACTAAGTTCCAAAGTAAGAGACTACTACAGAAATCCAGTACAGGGTGCAATCGCAGGCAACTAAACAGCTACTTTCTAAGTATGGCATTCTACATAGTTACTATCCATGGTACTATGTAAAACATGTGACAGCAGCTAATTGAACTGTATATCATGGCATTATAGATTAATAATAGCCCTAATATGATTTTTTAAGTGTTATTAAGGAGTAGTTCTCCATTTTATTAAATGAAAAACGAATATAGTGCTGACTGTATCTTCCTATAGGTTGTTGTTAAGGTGAAAAATGGCAACAGAGAGTTTTCTACACATGTCCTACCAAAACAGAGTCTCTGTGATGGCCAGTGGCACCGAATTGCAGGTGTGTATGACCTACAATAACTGCAACTTTTCTAATATTTGGAATTGAATACAAATAAATGTGTTTATAAGTCCCCAGATCTAAACTATACAGCTGCTAGTGTTCACCAAAACTTTGGTAATGTTATTTAAAATGTGTACGCAGGAGCTAAAGTATTGTATGTGAAGCAATAACAAACTGATTTTTGTTGTTTTACAAGTACAGCACTTTTCTCTAGATACTAGTACTATTTTATCCTCCATATTGTTTCACGCTACAGTATATGCAACTCATTTCACATAGAGAAGATTGTATGCTGCATAGTGCCAAATACCTCTCAGAAGTCTTATAATTCTATGATTTTATTTAAGTGATACGAGATGGAAATGTAGTACAACTGGATGTGGATTCTGAGATAAACCATGTGGTGGGCCCCATTAACACCAAAGTGCTGGAGCTGAAAGAGCCTGTGTTTGTTGGAGGTGTACCAAGTAAGTTTCTCTACAGTGTGTTGGATATTTTGTCTGGGCCATTCACTGCAGCATCCTGTGTGATATAAAATGAATGCAACACAAACCCAAGTGCTATCAGTTTTATTGAAATCCTGTATTTCAGAACATATTTAACTGTACAAGACATGTACTCAAGATAACATTCTGAAGTTAGCTAGATCTGCTCGTTTGGTGAGGTTGGCAAACAAGGGCAAATTTACTTGATTGTGCACAGCCATATTGTGCTGTTTTATTTGTTTGACCCTTGGCCCAGCAATTCGATCTACAGTAACACGACTCTGTGTAGAAAGTTGTGAGGTCCTTATCTGATGAGACTCTTGAACCTACAAGATATTGGGCATCACACAGAATTTTTATTGATTGAAGTACAGCACCAAAAGTCTTTTCTATAGATAAAAATGCCTTAATTCTAACACTGGCGGGTACCTGGTCGCTTATCCAGGTCCTGCCAGTGTTCCAATAAAGGCATTTTTATTTATAGAAAAGACTTGTGGTGCTGTACTTCAATCAATACTTGTGAGAGGATTGGAAGGTGGCCAGTCAGGGTACGTGCACCAGGACTCACAAGTTGAAAAAGTGGGAGCTGATTCTACCAAATAAGCAATCACACCTTCAAAACCTTCAAACAGACACTGACAATTATTATATTCCATGTTCTTTCTCTTTTTAGATTCTTTACTTGGGCCTACACTGACTACACGCAACTCTTTTACTGGCTGTATCCGTAACTTTGTGATAGATGAACATGCTGTAAGTTTCAATAAAGCATCTCTTGTCAGTGGGGCAGTGAGCATCAATTCCTGCCCTGCCGCTTAGAAGTCCATGCTGTAACATGTTTATAATAAACAAATAATTTCGAAATGAGTGTTGGTTTATTGTATACAGTATATTGGAAAGACAAGTTTACAGTGCTATGAAATAATGCTTGACAAAGGGGTTACGCCCCAAAACGTTGCATCCGCAATAAATGAGCAAGGGTTTTCCCTGCTAGAAATAACCCAAGTTGTGCCAGTGATTTCTCTGCTTTTCACGCAAAATTACCAAAGTTGACACGCCTATTGTCAGGCTGGCGTGCAAATCTTACCTTGCAGACTGTCACGGTCGGCACCCAACACCAGAACAAACACCAGGCACCCTGGTCTCGGCTCGTGCTTCACCAGTAGTGTGACCGCCTTTGGGCCTCGGCAGGAGCCCTCGGCTTACTTGGATGCCACCTGGACTTAAACGAGAGGTGCAAGATGAGGGTTCTGGATAGGCAGAGGGGCACGACAGTAAAGTAAAGTCTTTGAACAGGAGATCGCAGTACAAGGCATTTAGGCAAAGGAGTAGTCAGATCAGGCCGGGTCGAGGCAGGCAGAGAATAATCGTTATCAGACAGGCAAGAGTCAAACCAGGGAGTCAATCAGAGGGTTAATCAGAGGCGGTAGTCAGTAATCAGGCAAGGGTCAGAATCCAGAAATCAGAATAGTCAAATAGCCAGGCAGGGATCAAAAACAGGAATCAAACAGGTTCAGAATATAGCAAAAGCTCAAAAGCACCAGGAACAAAATCCTATCACGGGCAATGATTACTGTGAGAATGCCCTTTAAATACTTTTTGAATTTGGCGCCTCTTGCGCTGACGTCATTACGTCAGCGCGCATGCGCCTTTAAATCAGAAGTGAGCATGCGCGCGCGCACTAGGGAGCCGGCACAGGACGAGGATTGGCGCAGCGTGACGGGCTTCCCCGTCGAGGGGGCGGCAGGCGTCCCTGCCGTCCCCCCACTAGACCACCAGGGTGAGACTTCGTTACATTACCCCCCTCTCTAGGGGGGGCCACTGGACCCCCAGGTTTACCAGGAAACTTAGCATGGAATTGCCTCCTGAGGCGGTCAGCCTTGATGTCATCAACTGAGACCCAAGAGTTCTCCTCAGGACCGAAGCCCTTCCACCTGGTAAGATATTGCAACTTACCCCTCACGAGGCGGGAGTCGAGGAACTCCTGGATCTCATACTCAGGCTGACCTTCAACCAACACTGGGGGAGGAACAGACAGATGACGAGAATTATTGGCAGGCTTCAAAAGAGAGACATGGAAGGAATTAGAAATTTTGAAATTAGGAGGTAACTGAAGACGGACAGAAGATGGATTAATTATTGCAATGATGGGGTATGGACCAATGAACCTAGGACCCAGTTTAGGAGAGGGAACCTTCAACTTGATATTCTTAGTCGACAACCATACCAAATCTCCCACCTTGTACTGGGGTGCTTCCCTACGGGATTTGTCAGCAGCTTTTTTTTGAGCTAGGGAAGCTGCGGATAACGAATTATGAACTTGAGACCAAATTTCGGAAAATTTCAGGACAGAAGAATTGGCAGAGGGTACAGGGGAATTAGAGTCAGAAAAAGAAAACGCTTTGGGGTGCAAACCATAGACAACAAAGAAAGGAGACTCTCCTGAGGAGGAATGGGTAGCATTATTGTATGCAAATTCTGCCCAGGGTAGCAGTTCGGACCATGTGGACTGGTTATCGGACACATAGCATCTGAGATACTGCTCAAGGGACTGGTTCACCCTTTCGGTTTGACCGTTAGTTTGGGGGTGATAGGCAGAGGAAAAAGACAATTCAGTACCCACCAAGGAACAAAAGGCACGCCAAAATCTTGAAACAAACTGAACCCCCCTGTCAGAAACAATATTTTCAGGAAAACCATGGAATTTAAAAATATGAGTAATGAATAAGTCAGCCAGGGTTTTAGCAGAAGGGAGATGTGGAAGAGGAATAAAATGAGCCATTTTACTGAACCTATCGACCACCACCCAAATCACTGTCTTACCCTGAGAAGGAGGCAACTCCACAATAAAATCCATGGAAATGTGAGACCATGGTTTCTCTGGGATGGGTAAGGGGTTTAATAGACCCTGGGACAGAAGATGAGATGACTTAGACCTTTGGCAGACTGGACAGGAATTGACAAATGTTTTAGTATCCTGTTTGAAGGAAGACCACCAGACATGACGGGATAAAAGAGAAATGGTTTTTGCAATACCTGGATGACCTGCCACTTTAGAATCATGAACCTCTCTTAACACTTGTTCCCTAAGCTCCTCAGGAACGAACCATTTACCAGATGGGGTATCAGCAGGAGCAGATGACTGTAAAGGGGACAACAAGGAAGAGAGGTCAGACTCCAAGGTCGCAACAATTATTTCCCTGGGAATGATGGGAGTGCACTCACTAGAGTCAGAGGAAAAGGATTCAAAACTCCTAGAGAGTGCCTTGGTATTTTTGGAACCAGGCCGAAAAGTTAACAAAAAATTGAATCTAGAGAAGAATAAAGCCCACCGGGCTTGCCTAGGATTTAGGCGTAAAGCTGATTCAATATACAGTAAATTTTTATGGTCGGTATAGACCGTCACCAAATGTTTAGCACCTTCTAGAAGATGCCGCCATTCCTCAAAGGCCCATTTGACTGCCAACAATTCCCTGTTACCTATATCATAATTCACCTCTGCGGGTGAAAACTTCCTGGAGAAGAAAGCACAGGGATGTAACTTGTTGGTAGTTGGGTGCCTTTGAGAAAGGACTGCCCCAGCTCCTACCTCAGAGGCGTCAACCTCCACAATAAAAGGAAGCGCAGTGTCGGGGTGACAAAGGATTGGGGCAGAACTGAATTCCTTTTTGAGGAATTCAAAAGCTTGTACAGCTTCGGGAGGCCAAATGCTGGGATCAGCGCCTTTTTTAGTTAAATCAGTGATGGGAGCCACAATAATGGAAAAATTCTTAATAAATTGACGATAGTAATTTGCAAACCCCAGGAACCTTTGGGTAGCACGTAATGATTGGGGTTGGGTCCAATCCAGTACAGCTCTCACCTTGCCTGGATCCATTTCAAGACCCTTGCTGGAAATATTAAACCCTAGAAACTGAATGGAAGTAACCTCAAAGATACACCTCCAGTTTTGCATAAAGATTATTCTCCCTGAGTCTGCACAAGACTTGATGAACATGATTTCTATGTTCACCCAAATTAGAGGAGAAAATCAAGATATCGTCAAGATAGACCACTACAAATATCCCCAGCAGGTCCCGAAAGATGTCGTTGACAAATTCTTGGAACACGGCGGGTGCGTTACAGAGACCAAAGGGCATTACAAGATATTCGTAGTGGCCGTCCCTGGTGTTAAATGCAGTTTTCCACTCATCCCCCTCCCTAATGCGTATGAGATTATAGGCGCCCCTAAAATCTATCTTAGAATAGATCTTGGCACCCTTAACCTGGTCAAACAATTCAGAAATTAACGGGAGGGGATAGCGGTTTTTTATGGTGATCTTATTGAGACCCCTATAATCTATACAGGGGCGTAGACCACCATCCTTCTTCCCAACAAAGAAAAAACCCGCCGCCGCAGGGGAACTAGAAGGCCTAATGAACCCTCTTTCAAGGTTGTCCTTAATATATTCTTTCATTGCCTGGGCCTCCGGCAAGGAAAGAGGGTATGTTCTACCCCGAGGAGGAATAGACCCAGGAATTAGATCTATAGAGCAATCATACTGCCTGTGTGGAGGAAGGGTTTCTGCAGCTTTCTTAGAAAACACGTCAGCATATTCAGCATATGCTGCAGGTAAACCTTCTAAAGAAGTGGTTGCCACCACCTGAGGAATACATGAACCACCACACTTAAGACCCCATTGCAGAATCTTCCCAGATACCCAGTCAATATGAGGATTATGGGTCTGGAGCCAAGGTAACCCCAAAATAAGAGGAGAAGACGCACCCTCAATGATAAAAAGGGCTAACCTCTCACTGTGATGATTATCAGAGCACATGGAAAGAGACACAGACTTTTTAGTTACCAGGCCTGAACCTAAAGGTTTTTTATCAACTGCCAAAATCCTCATAGGAGGAATTAGGGGGATTAAGGGAATACCAAATTTTGCTGCAAAGGTGGCATCCAGAAAATTTCCCTCCGCCCCTGAATCCACAAAAGCGGACACCCTGACAGAACCCGTAGGCCAGGTGAGTTTAACAGGTATCAAAATCCTAGAGGTAGACTGGGGAGAGGAAACTTCTGCACCCAAATGGAGCTCCCCTTCTCCATTTAGGCTTGGAAGTTTCCCGGCCTCTTAGGACATAAATTCAGGAAATGACCCTTTTCCCCACAGTAAATGCAAAGACCAAGGGAACGCCTGTGGGCTTTTTCCTCAGGGGTTAGATGGGATATGCCCAATTGCATAGGTTCCTCCTGAGGTTGAACCATGGAAGGGTTAGGGGACTTAACATTGGACACCATATTAGAAAAGTTATACTTAACATTGGTAAACCCAGAATGCATAGGAGAACCCCTTTCACCCCTTCTTTCCCTCTGCCTCCTATCTACCTGGATGGCAAGTGACATGAGATCATCCAGGTTGGAGGCTAAAGGGTAATTTACCAAGCTATCTTTGACAGAATCAGACAGCCCAATACGGAACTGGCTACGAAGCGCCATGTCGTTCCACTCAGTCTCCACTGCCCACCGGCGGAACTCGGTGCAATACACCTCCGCATCCCGTTTCCCCTGGTGCAATTTACGAATCGCGGAGTCGACAGAAGATGCACGATCCGGGTCATCATAAAGTACAGCCATGGTTTTAAAAAATGAATCAAGGGAAAAACGGGCAGGATCTAAGAGGGGCAATCTGAGAGCCCAAACTTGGGGATCACCCTGTAATAGGGTTATTACAAACCTCACTTTTTCCTCACCAGTAGTGAATGAATGGGGGAAAAAGCTGAGGTATAATTTACATGCCTCTTGGAACACGAAAAATTTTGACCTGTCCCCATTGAATTTATCAGGAAACACAATTTTGGGTTCATGGGTTTTGGATACATTACCCAACAGAGCAGGAGAACCCACAGGAGTGGCCACAGGAGGGGTGACTACTGGAGCTGGAGACTGAACAGAAGCATCCAGTCGCCGGGTCAAATTGTGGAAACCTTGCATCAGGTAATCTTGCCTCTGCTCATGTTCTTCCAGGCGCTGTAACAGTGTGGTAAGTAGCGCTTCAGTGGTGGAAGGAGCAGCGGCAGCTCGACCTTCTTCGTCCATCTTTGGCCCGTCATAATGTCACGGTCGGCACCCAACACCAGAACAAACACCAGGCACCCTGGTCTCGGCTCGTGCTTCACCAGTAGTGTGACCGCCTTTGGGCCTCGGGAGGAGCCCTCGGCTTACTTGGATGCCACCTGGACTTAAACGAGAGGTGCAAGATGAGGGTTCTGGATAGGCAGAGGGGCACGACAGTAAAGCAAAGTCTTTGAACAGAAGATCGCAGTACAAGGCGTTTAGGCAAAGGAGTAGTCAGATCAGGCCGGGTCGAGGCAGGCAGAGAATAATCGTTATCAGACAGGCAAGAGTCAAACCAGGGAGTCAATCAGAGGGTTAATCAGAGGCGGTAGTCAGTAATCAGGCAAGGGTCAGAATCCAGAAATCAGAATAGTCAAATAGCCAGGCAGGGATCAAAAACAGGAATCAAACAGGTTCAGAATATAGCAAAAGCTCAAAAGCACCAGGAACAAAATCCTGTCACGGGCAATGATTACTGTGAGAATGCCCTTTAAATACTTTTTGAATTTGGCGCCTCTCGCGCTGACGTCATTACGTCAGCGCGCATGCGCCTTTAAATCAGAAGTGCGCATGCGCGGCCGCACTAGGGAGCCGGCACAGGACGAGGATCGGCGCGGCGTGACGGGCGTCCCCGTCGAGGGGGCGGCAGGCGTCCCTGCCGTCCCCCCACTAGACCACCAGGGTGAGACTTCGTTACACAGACAGAAGATGCAGGTTACATCAAAGGCCTGATGTATAAGAAGATAGACTTAAACTGGCAGCAGCATCTACTACAGTGGCAAAAACAGTGACATACTGGTGCCAGGAGTTACTAAAACAATCTCCAGCTGCCCCAGAACAATTCACTTCTGAGCTAGAGAATATTAAGGCGCAGCTATCCTTCTTAGGCAATGCTAAACTCGCCGCCAAGGCTCCTTTAGCAGCATCTCGGCTTGCAGGGTCCTGTGGTTGCAACAATAGCCGGGCAACGTTTAAGCACAAGCTCACATGTCTTAAGTTAAATGGATCACAACTATTTTGGCGCAAACTAAAACAAATAATTTCAGAAGTCACAGGTGGCAAAGGCAATTTCTTACCACAGGGCAAGCGACCTCGACGAGAATACCATAGATGCAACTACCGTCCATGACATCCCTTGCTTGGATGTCATGGCGTCATGATTCAACACTCAACTTACAAAGGTTCTTCACAAAGGACCCAATGACAAAAAGAGTGGACGCACTCACTTGCCCATGGAAGTGTCACCTGGCATACTCATTTCCACCCTTACCACTCATCCCTCACCTCATTCACAAGATAAGAATGGAAGGACTTCCCACGGTCCTCATTACTCCATGGTGGCCACGCAGATTGTGGTTTGTGGAACTGATACAGATGTCTGCGGCACAGCCCTGGTCTCATCCATTACTTTCAGAACTTCATGCCTCGCCACTCATATTCTGGACAGAGAAAGGTCTCAATACTTCAGCACTAAAAGTGCAAGTTTGTGCCCTATCGGATCTCTGTCACAAACAATGGGCCACCTTACCAGAAATAAACTGTTTTTCAGGCACTCATAAAAATCCGCCCTACAAGACGAGACCCTGTCACTCCCTGGGACCTTAATTTAGTGCTTTGCGCCCTCCAAAGCTGGGTATCAGACCTAGCATCCCTGTCCCATCAACAACTGTGGACAAAATTTCACCTAGACAAAATGCTCCTCTGCACAATTTAAAATAAGCCCTCCAAGAAGAGACCATGTCCCTTCCTGGGACCTTAATTTACTGCTTTGAACCCTCCAAAGACCACCCTTTGAACTGCTGGGCTCGGTGGATCTTAAATTCCTGTCCTGGAAGGTGGCCTTCCGGCTCGCAATATGTTCAGCAAGATGGGTATCAGACCTAGCATCCCTGTCCCATCAACAACCGTGTACAATATTTCATTTAGACAAAATGCTCCTCTGCACAATTCCATCTCACCTTCCGAAAGTCATCTTGGGCTTCCATCTCAACCAAGAAATTATACTTCCTTTCTTCTGTCCAAAACCAGTGGACAATAGGGAGAAACAATTACTTACACTCGATGCAGTAAGGGCACTTAAATTCTATATTCACAGGACCACTGATTTTCAGAAATCCAATGCCCTTCTGGTGCTGTTTGGTACAAACAAAAGAGGTCAACAAGCCTCAAAATACTCTATAGCTAGATGGATAGGAAACGCACACTCCACTAGAAAGGTCAGTGCATCCTGGGCTATACAAAATCATGCTTCCATAGTAGAGAACACTAAGAACATTACAAAATGGGAATAATAAGAATATAAGAGTAGGAGAAACTCTAGAATGGGACCAAGATAGCACATGCACTCTTGAAAGTATAGAGCTACTTTGTTAGGGGTTGATGGAACTGCTTGTTTGTACTATGATCAAGACAGTGAAGAATATGAACAGGTGGAACTCTGCCATGAACTGTCATTAATCCATTACTTCCAGATTTCTCCTCCATGTATGTACAGTCATATGAAAAAGTTTGGGAACCCCTCTTAATTCTTTGGAGTATTGGTTATCATTGGCTGAGCTTTCAAAGTAGCAACTTCCTTTTAATATACAACATGCCTTATGGAAACAGTGGTATTTCAGCCGTGACATAAAGTTTATTGGATTAAAAGAAAATATGCAATATGCATCATAACAAAATTAGACAGGTGCATACATTTGGGCACCCCAACTGAGATATTACATCAATACATAGTTGAGCCTCTTTTTGCAAATGTAATAGCCTCTAAACACCTCCTATAGCCTTTGATGGGTGTGGATTCTGGATGGCAGTATTTGACTATTCGTCCATACAAAATCTCTCCAGTTCAGTTAAATTTGATGGCTGCGGAGCATGGACAGCCTGTAGCAAGATGTTCTTGCAGGTCTTTGGAGGTGATCTTTCGCTTGTCTGTAACCATTCTCAAAATCATTTGCATTTGCCGCTCCTGTATTTTTCTTGGCCTGCCAGACCTGGGTTTTACAGCAACTGTGCCTGTGGCATTCCATTTCCAGATTACATTCCTTACAGTTGAAACTGACAGTTTAAACCTCTGATATAGCTTTTTGTAGCCTTCCCCTAAACCTTGATACTGAACAATATGTATTCAGATCTTGAGAGTTGCTTTGAGGATCCCATGCTGTCACTCTTTAGAGGAGAGTCAAACAGAAGCACAACTTGGAATTGGCCACCTTAAATATCTTTTCTCATGATTGGACACATTTGCCTATGAAGTTCAAGGCTTAACGAGCTAATTTGGTGTTGCCAGTAATCAGTATTGAGCAGTTACATGCATTCAAATTAGCAAAATTACAAGGGTACCCAAATATTTGCACAGCTAGTTTTTCATACAACTGAATACTGCTTCACTAAAAATCTTTGTGCAGAAAACACCCCAGTATTCAGATGTTCCTGGGAAAATGCCTGTGGGCTACAAAATGCTACTTGTGCCACTGGCCTTAAGCATACGTTTTTAACTTGTGAAAGGCCAGTGCCTTGCAGTGTAACATTTTGTTTTGCTTAGGAGTGAGTAGAGTTCTAAACCAACCAGAATGAATGGTGTGGGTCTGCTCCAAAAATAAATGTGAGTACAAAAGTGTAGAAAATAACAACATACAGTCTCACTATGTAAACCTCAGTCAAGGGTTACCAAAATTGGAAAAATGGTATGGAGACCAACTGAGCAAAGATAGTTATAAAATGTAAAAAATATTTATTAGGACAAGCATAGCCTAACAATTTCGTGCCAAATGAACATCTGGTCAAAGTCAGCCATGGGCATCTCAAAGGCACAGGCAAATCATTTCAGCAGAATACCAAAAGATATTGAAGTAAGCTCCAATCAAAGAGTTCCTATCGTCCCTTTCTTCTTTTCGCCACAAAACCA
This sequence comes from Xenopus laevis, assembly GCF_017654675.1. Classification (NCBI taxonomy): domain Eukaryota; kingdom Metazoa; phylum Chordata; class Amphibia; order Anura; family Pipidae; genus Xenopus; species Xenopus laevis. Next base: position 80,064,111 of record NC_054379.1, read on the forward strand.
TGAATACCCAGAACTTTAAGCGCCATCTATATATAAAGGGGATGTAAACAAAAAAAATCTAATTTTGCCAAAGCAAAATTCCAAGATACCTTATTATTATTGTACTCACAGTGCAGTATTGTTTCCCAGTATTCCTGTGTAATTGTTGTAACACATGATGCAACTTCACAATTTTCCAATGGAGATAATTTGCATCTGCAGTGAAAAATTAGGGAGCTGCAGTACAGTAAAGCATGCAAATCCTTAGGTATAAGTCAGTTGCACAGGTACAGTATGTGCAACACACAAAGGGAGCCCAGAAAGTAACACCTCTAAAGGCATGGCTCCTTTGCACCTGTGTGGCCTATAATAAAACCTAATACAGCAAGAAGAAAACAACTGATTTAAAATTAATGTATCAAGGAGCGTATATAGACGTATTATCTGCTTAGTATTTTAATGGGACAACATTTTCCATCCATTTTTGTGGTTTTCCTTGCAACTGTAAAACACACACAATATCTGCCCCGCGCTGCTTTTATATATTCACAGCACACCTCTGTGATTTTTACTGTTCTCATAGTAGTGGGTCCATTATCAGTTGACTGTTGTCCTTCATGCCTTCAGGATCCGACCATTCCATGGAAGTGAGAGGTGCCAAACTAATAATATTTCTTCATATGTACTCTTGTTAAATACCCTATTGCAATATTTCACCCTGCCTTTTCTCATAAGGTTGTGCCTGCTTGTAGATGCTATGAAATCTCTGATGAATTAATCGCAAGTAGATCTTGCCATAAGACAGAAATTAGAAGAAAGCAGGCCCTTGAGGACCGTAAAAGAATGAAGGGACAGAGCCATGACAGGGTTAGCAAGCGGAACCGTAAGTTGGAGAGCTAGGGATCGTGGGAATTGTAGTTCCGGAAGTAGCTGGAGAATAAAAGGGGAAGGAGAGAAGAGGACACAGAGAAGCTTTCGTCACGATTTTTCATTAGCAGTCCCACCCACCCAGTTATGTGAAGATATAAAGGGAGGAAGGACAACTCAGTCAAGCTACGGGGGAAGGAAAGTAGTGTTGGAACAGGGTACAACTGTTGTTGTGGAAGATGTATAGGGCTGAGGGTTTGTGGATATTGGCCACTGTGAAGGAGGGAAGGACAAAAAAAGGGGAATAGCCTCAGAATGTGGATATATCCAGTTGCAAAGGGATCTCCATGGCAGCAGCCTTCAGCGGCTAAGGGTGGGGGATCCCGCTGGATAGTTGTTAAGATATAAAGATGTTGGAAATGTGGAATTATATGATGATGAATTTATGTAATAAAAGGGGCTGTGGCCTTTTCAATCCTTTTAGAAGAAGTGCCCAGTTGTGTAACGGCAGAAGGGTGAGTTGGATTGGGAAGGGGGCTGAAACTTGACGCTGCCCATGTCAAGGAGATTTCAAGACAAGGAAAGTCAAATTCAGGTTGGAAATTTGTTAGGCATCCACCACTGAATAAAATCACATTTTACCACTCAACACGTTTTTCTGCAAAACAATGCACACTGGCCAGCGCAGCACACCTTACCCCTGTGAAAATGAAATAACATGGGACTCTGAAAAAGTGTCCTATGCAGGGTGGGTTTTTTTATCACAAAGATGGAGCACTGGCATAGGATATAATGTGTTACTATGCACCAGAGGGTTCCATAACAAATTGGCCCTACCAGTGAATTTGAGTTTCCTTTTAAGGCATGATAATTTATTTTACAGTCAGAACTATTAACCTATTAACAATATATATCCAAAGTTTGGGAATCACACACTGTAGGCAGAATAACTGCAAGTTACATTTTTATCATTTGTCCACACTACATGTTTCGGGCAAAAACACAGAGGATGTGCTGAATTTTTTAATTTCCTGTGCGTCAATCCTCATTGCTTCGGTCCCGATGATGAAAATTTGCACGAATAAAGGGGAGGGGACAGGGTAGACAAATAGCAGTGGGTTTAGGGGCGCCCGCTATGTAAATCCGGCCCTGCCTGTGGTGCTTGCACAGCAGTATCCCAGAATATTGCAGAAGGTGAGCTGAACCTGCCCAACCTGCAGTTTTTGGGCCATCGCTAACTTAGTTATCTGTTCGATATTTGCCACTTTCTGCCAGTATAACTTCAACATGGTGGGGGTAACATTTACTGCATTAAGTACAGAGGTTGGCTTAATAGGAGTTTTTCTACTTTAAAGGTGTTGTTCATTTTTAAAATAACGTTTTGCAAATGGTTTTCATTTTTTATTATTTGTAGTGTTTGAGTGATTTAGCTTTTTATTCATCAGCTGTCCAGTTTACAATTTTAGCAATCTGGTTGCTAGGGTACAAATTACCCTAGCAAACATGAACTTCCCCTGGTGCACCAATGGACAACATGTAGTGGTTTGCAAAGCTTGACCACAATATGGTTCTGCAAATTTAGTCTACTAGAACACCAGCTTTTTCAGCACTACCCTTGTTGAGTGTGCTTTAATTCCTTCAGGAACTGGTTTCTGCACTGCTGTGTAGGCCAGCTTCCAGTCTAACTACTGTGGTATCGAGAACTGGAATTTTTCTGGCCTTGAGGTGAAGGGCCGATAATGGAAGCTAGTGCTGACACTCCCTGTTTTTAAACCACACACACTTTAAACCACACCCATGTTACCACAAGAACTTTTAAAACCATTTCCAAATTGATGGTGGCAGTTTTCCGGGGGACAGTCCCGATTTTGACAGCTCAGCCGAAGTATTTACTGATATGTTCTGACTTTCTCTTTGATTCCCTTGCACTGAATGCAGAAAAAGATACAAAGTTTCTGAAACTTAAAACAAGAGGCTTTTTGGCAGAGAGCCCAGAACAGTCAGCAGCTGCACTTAGATACTTTTGTAACAATTTAAGATAAGCAAAGATAAAACTGTAACTATTTTAGATAAGAAAATCTCTTTGGAGAACTGAGACTAGCAGCTTAAAGGGCAATTCACTTTCATTTGCAAAACTGTTATAACACATAAAACATTGCACAAAAACTCCCAGAAATGTGTTCAAACTTTCATATTCTGCCAAATTTTGTAAAACGGGAATTGTAATTAGGGAGTGTGGTCATAAAATGGGCATGGCCAATAATTACACCTCCCAAATGTTGGGAGGTATGTGGTGGTAGCACACCAAAAAACCAAATGGTTGGTGCTCATTGCAGGAATATCACTCATCATTCATATGTGAAAAACTGTAAGTCATATTAAACTAAAAAATTTGGCTTTGTCATTCTACTGCGCATGCGTCTCCCCCGAGAAATTGTAAGAATGAAGAAGTCAGAAGAGAAACGCTCCATGGTGCTTACTGGAATAATCCCAGGCCGGTGCAGTTTTCTGCTGGAGCACTGGCCCAGGGTTTCAGGTAAGTAAATACATTCACTTGGGGGTGCCTAACATTTGGCACCCCAAGTGCTAAACGACTTTCCTTCTCCTTTAAATCCATATACCTCCTCCCCTGTGGATAACACAGCAACACCCCTAGAGCACATGATTAAACAACATAGGGGCCCACAAAACAACAGTTTCCAAATGCTAACAAACCCCCAGAACCCCTACCAGTCTCGCATCCCACGGATCATGTAGAGCAGGCAGAATATGACACACACACAGAAAGCCTAGGGTAGGCAGAGTATAACACACACACAGAAAGCATAGGGACAGGCTTCTTAATCCGCCTTTTGAAGATGAAAAGTCATTCAGCTCTGAGCTTGATCCTCTGGTGGAGAAAAATTTGGATGATAAAGTGAGATATCTTCCTCAAGTTAAGAAGTCGTCCAAGAGAGCTTCCTTTCGTCCCTTCAGGACCTCATATAGATTTTGTCAGGATGCAAAATATAGCTGATGGTGAAAGACCTTTCACCTCCAAATCAAGATCCAGGAGAGGCCAGGGCCGAGCTGACTTTGGTCACAAATCATTTTCCACGTGATAAGTTGTCAGTGGGGGGAAGAATAAATTTTTTTCTACAAGAATGGGAGAAGATCACATCAGACAGATGGGTACTCCAAACCTTAAGAGAAGGTAACAAAATAGTTACAAGACAAAAAGGTAAGCAATGTTGTTGTCTTTCCGGAAATTCAAAAATCAGCTAGTTCTAACCACAGTTCCACAAAGAGAATCAGGATTGTATTCTCCAAGCGTTTCAGTTACCAAGTCTAACAGAAGGTTCACGACTGTTATAAGCCTACTAAACTAAAGTCTATTCTCAAAAAAAGATTCAAAATGGAATCTATCATGTCAATAATTCCCTCCCTTCTACCTCGTGAATCCTTAATAACTTTGGACCTTTAAAATGCCTAACTACAGTACGTTTGATAAGGAAGTGTCACCAGAGATTCCTCAGAGTCGCAATAAAAAACCACGAAACAATAGAACTTCTCCGATTTACAGCTCTGCCTTTTGTAAGGGGTCCCCAAGATGTTTAATAATGTGCTGTGTGTTGCTGTGTTATCCACAGGGGAGAAGGCATATGGATTTAAGGGTCTGTCTTAATCTGACAAACTTTTCATAAGAGTGATATCCCTGCAGTGAGCACCCACCATTTAGTTTTTTTTGTGTGCTACCATCATTAATGTGGGTATTGTCTTAACATTTTTTGCAATTGGGTGTGGTTTAAAAAGTGGGATTGGTCAGCACAGACTTCAATAATCGATTCTCCACCGCGTAGACCACAAAAATTCTGGCCCTTGTACCAAAGAAGTTGGACAACACTGATCAAGGTAATGCTTGGTTTTGGTATTCTGGATCTGACTCCGTTTAAAGAAGTGGTTCGCCTTTAACTTTCAGTAAGTTACAGAATGGTTAATTCTAAGCAACTTTTCAATTGGTCTTCATTTTTTCAGTTTTTCAATTATTTGCCTTCTTCTGACTCTTTCCATTTTTCAAATGGAAGTCACTGGCCCCATCTAAAAAAACAATGCTCTGTAAGGCTGCGCATTTATTGTTATTACTACTTTTTATTGCTCGTTTTTTTATTCAGGCCTCTACTATTCATATTCGTCTTTTATTCAAATCAGCGGACGGTTGCTAGGGGAATTTGGACTAGGCCCGGACTGGCAATCTGTGAGTTCTGGCAGATGCCAGAGGGGCTGCTGTAAGATGCCATAGAAAGTGACTATTAAGTGGGCTGGTGGGGTCTCTGTGTAGTTGGAATGGCCTGTTTTGAATCCTAGTCCAGTACTGATTTGGACCCTATCAACAAGATTGCTAAAAATGCAAACTGGAGAACAGCTGACTAAAAAGTTAAATAATCCAAAAACTGCAAATGATAACAAATGAAACCCATTTGCAAACTGTCTCGAGATATCACTCTCTATATCGTGCAAAAAGTTAATTCAAAGGCGAATAAAGCCTTTAACAAAAAGGAGGAAGCTTAGCCTGACGCATTTGACGCCTCAGCACATCACTGACACTGCAGCATCACAGAGGAGTAGCTGATAACTGGGACATCATCTGATATAAATGAACAATATCTGAATCGTGACGCCAACACTGCAATCTTGTTAGTATTTGTGATTGTGACATTTAACAGCGAATGCAACTGTTATCTTGGTAATCAGGGCGCCCTCGTTTATTACCATCATTACAAAGCGACAGCAAGTATACAACACACTGGGTATGCTCAATTCGAGCAAAGCGCTAACAGTTTGATGACGTCTTTTCCGTGCGCCGCTATTGTTGCTGAGCGACCAGGCCGTGAGGCGGTAACACTACTGTGCTGTGGATTCGGCACTGGTGCTGTCAAATCAGTGTAAGGTTCCGCCTGCCGGGTGAGAGTGGTCGCAGACTTGTACGAGGGTCTTCGTTATGACACAGTCTATAGTAGTGCAAGGTGAGCTTCCCAAGATTTACTGTAAAGCGAAAGCTAAGAGCTATGTCAGGACATTGGGCTGCCTTCCTTCCTTCCATCAAAGAGCCTGTCATCTTGCAATACACAGACACACATGCAGCATTGTGAGGCTTCCTCGTGACTGACAGAAAGACGTAAATAATAGACAGCTGCCTGCTGATGAGATTTTCTCAGCCCAGTCCCGTTTTAGATTGATTTTGTAACTTGATTGTCAGATTACAGATTTGATTGATGTACAATATAAAGTTGCCTCGTATTTGTCACTTACTGGAGATGCTACTTTTTTATTATAAATTCAGAATTTCTGTTTAAGCCTCCCCCTTTTGTCAGGAGCCCCCTAGTCCATAACAGGATATATGTATATAGTAGAACCCCCATTTTACATTTTTCATGGGATCAGAAAAAAATGATGTAAAATCCAGAAAAATGTAAAATCAGGGAAATGTATTGTGCATAATATATAGGTGGGACCACATATCAACAATGTAAAATCAGGGAATGTAAAAGGGGGTTCTAATATATATATATATATATATATATATATATATATATATATATATATATATATATATATAGTATCATACAGGGTACCATGGGGGGGGCAGACACAGTGGGGGTACTCCAGTAAGGGCCCCATGACAATAGGAGGTATCAAGATATAAAAGAGGATTTTTTATGAAGGATATGCCTTCCTAGCAGTGATATAAATTATCATAAAGTCATTTTCATCTGTTGTCTATTGATCTAAATTTTAAAAAATGTATATCAACGTTTCATTCGTAATACATCATTAATACTGTTGCAGTTGGACAATGCGGTAATCAGATTGGCTGTAGGTTCTGGGACCTGGCTCTTCGGGAGCATGCATCTGTGAACAAGGTAAAGAGCAGCTTAAAGTTTAGTTTATTTTGCCTAGATTTACTATAAAGCGAAAGGCAAGAGCTATGTCAGGACTTTTAAATGATTGAAACAAAAAAGTAGTGGCTGTCAATATTTCACTGTTTTTCACAGTTCTACTAAACTGATATTTCTTGATTTAAATTGCAAAACATTTTGCAATCTTTTTATAGCTTTCCCATGCTTTGTAGGCATCAGTTAGTTTCTCTTTCAGATTCTTACTCCATTGCTTAGATCAGTGATCCCAACCAGTAGCTCACAAGCAAACATGTTGCTCACCACCCCTTGTATGCTGCAACCAGTAGCCTCAAAACAGGTGCTTATTTTTGAATTACAGGCATGGAGGCAAGTTTTGGTTGCATAAAAACCAGGTGTACTGTCAAAAAGAGCCACCTGTAGTCTGCCAGTCCACATAGGGGCCACCAAATAGCCAATCACAGCCCTTATTTGGGACCCCAGGAAGTTTTTGTATGCCTGTGTTGCTCCCCAACTCTTTTTATTTTTGAATGTGGCTCACGGGTAAAAAAGGTTGGGGACCCCTGGCTTACATGGTCTCTGATGCGGGGAGCACAAAAAATCACCAGCATATACACAGCTTACTCTCTGCTGCACATTAGATCATGCCCCACCTGCGTACAATCAATGCAGATGAAAAAGCTTAATGGAGCACAATGAGGCATGCTGTATAAAAAATATTGTTTATTTACCTCTCAAAAATAATCATGAAAATGGGTGGAACCATGCTCATCACTTTTTAAGAAGCACATCATCAGTCCCATCCCATCTACAATTTAAACACCGTAAGCCACACCCATTAAAAACATTAACCCTTGATATAGACAATAGTGCAAAATTAGCCACTAATTTTCATACATAGTAGACAATACCACAAACGTTAAAGCCATCAAAAAAATAAAGAACCATATCTTATGAGAATGGGATGGGACTGATGACATGCTTCTGAAGATGTGGCGAGATGCGACAAAATGCATTAAGTGTGGGTTCCATCCATTTTTACGATTGTTTTTTGGAGGTAAATAAAGAATATTTTCTATACGACATGCTTCATTGTGTTCCATTAATCGTTTTCTTCAGTTGCTTAGATGATCTCATGGTTGATGAGTGACAATTCAAAGTTTGGGCTGTCAGAGGTTTTATTAAACTCCTTAGGTAGTCTAATGAGGTAAATAGGTCAGGATGATGAAAAAACAATGTTAATCTCTTGACATGTGGAAGGGTGTCCAAAGTTTTGAACATGTCACAATTGCTATTTTCTTTGTTCCTATGTTTTAAGGCTGGTGAAATAAAATGTAACAGTGCAGTAACACTTTTAAATATGTGGTTTTAACACACGGATTCCTGCACTACTTTTCACAAAATTAACAAAATATGTAATTTGGCAAGGGGTGCCCAACATTTGCATATAATCGTAGATGATTAACCGCCACAAACTTTTGTAGAAATTAACTGGGTACAGGGTCATTCTCGACATCTACCAAATTATGCAGCAATTACTTTGATGCTGCTGCAAGTAACATTAAAGGGGTGGTTTACCTTTAAGTTAACTTTTGGTACAATATATAATGGCCAATTTTAAGCAACTTTTCAAGTGGTCTTCATTATTTATTTTTTATAGTTTTTAATTATTTGCCTTCTTTTTCTAACTATTTTCAGCCTTCAAATATGGAACTCCGTAACATGAGAATGATACTATTTGCCACAGATATACCTAAACAAACTCATCTTTTTTATCTTGCAGAAAGGAATTTACGATGAAGCGCTGTGCAGTTTTTTCAGAAATGTTGATACAAGGTAAGGATTGTAATAAATTAACTGGGTACATTAAATTGGAATTATGCACAGTCCTAGTGTTCAAAACTCTTGCAGTCACAGGACCCGTGTCTAAACCTTCTTTCTTTGCACATGCATGGTTTGTCTTATTTTAAATTCATCTTAAATTAGCTTTTAGTATGATAATTTCCTCTTTTATTTTTAAGTTTTTGTAAGTCTTTCTGTTTTGCAACACTCTGGTTTCATATTTATTAGGTTGCTAATTTCACTTACACTAGCAACCAGGTATCAGACAAAAGATCAGTTGGATATTGTCTGTAAAGATATATAAGTACCAAAAAAAATGTAGCTGTACTTTCTTGTTGCCATGGCCACTTACCACTGGCAGCCAGGTGAGATATTAATACCATGCTGTTGAGATGCATCTGTAATTATCCCATGTAGATGCAGTATGTATTGTCGATAAATTTTACCAGTTAATGTGCCTTAGCCCTAAATGTTAATTTTGCCTATGTTTACCTATAAATTGAGCAAGCTTTTGTTTTGTTGCAGTTTTATTTAGACTATATATTGAAATGCTTGGAGATGTGTATTTTATTGCCTTATATGCATTTCTTTCTGTGTTGTCGCATTGATATTTTATTCTTGTCAGCTGTTCTGTGTTTATCTGTTTCCTTACATTATTTTATTGATAACATATAAGAAGACTGATAGAAAACAAATATATACCAATAGCAGCCCTTGGCATGAAACCTGCAGCTTATAAAGATGCGTCATTATTATATCTGATGCACTTGCTTTTCAAGTTTCAGGTTTGCTGCTTGTTCTTTTTGGTCTAGCAATGGTAAAAGATAGTAACAAAAGATTATGTGCTTATTAGTAAACTAAAAAAGTAACCAATGCAAATGTTTCTTATAGTCTCACTTTCTTGTGTGGTAGGTGTAATCTCTTTATTGTAGTCTAACAGCAGGAAGAGAGAAATCTAGATTTTAAAAGTTATTCTGCAGCCTCATACAAGGTAAAATATTCAAACCCTTTTCCGATTCTGTGATTTTACTGAAAAACAAATCCTGCACTGAAATTTAGTTCTCTGTGATTGTACTGCAATAGCCACATCAAAGCTATAATCCAAACTCAATTAAAAACCTGTGGCACTTTTTGAAGTGTCATTTGACCAACTTGAACAACATGCGAAATCCAGAAAGCTTTAAAGATGCTATTACTGCAATAGGTGGTTTTGAAACAGTAATGTGTGGGAAGTAAATACTTTTTTATGTAAGATTAAACACTATTGCATTAAAAATAAATTGAGCATTTTAGTGCTCGGAAATAAAGTGTGACAGAGATCAAATTTTAAGGTAGAATGTTTTACTGAGTAAAATAAGAGTTAGCCACAGGTCTGAATGGTACTGTAGCTTTAAAAAATGTTTAATTACATTTTTGGATCTTCAGTTCAGTGTACAGTAAGTTACTAAACAATATTAATGACGTGAAACTGCTGCAGTCTGTGATTAATGATATTATTACCCAAATACATACATTTTGTTTTTCAGAGCTGAAGCTGGTGGAGCAGATGCTCAGAGAGGCAAGATATGCTCCCTGAAAGCAAGAGTAAGATTAATATTATTCATTATACTGTACTTTTCTGACAGCCTGTGAGGTGCAAGTGTTCATGTTACCTTGGATGCTCTTTTTGTTAGTTTTTTAGACTATAGCTAGTCCTCATCACATGGAAACGTGAAGACGTTTTACTCCTGCAGTAGCTCAGTCATATTGTGAATGTAGACAGTATTATTAATAACACTTTTACTCTTAACATAAAACATGATTTTACTATACTGTTTGTCTTTAACTTATGGTGGGAATGTTCATAATTATGCAATAAGTGAGTTTTTTTTAACTTACATTGGCGGTAGCATCTAGGCTTTTCATAGGTTAACGCACAAGTCATGAGATCCTTTAGACCTATTAACAGGGATATAGCTAAGCCTTCTTGTATAAAATAACCTCTGAATAGGCTTTGCTTAAAAAGTATAACAAATAAAGTGAGACTACCCTTTACTCGTGAAGTGTATTTGGCATATTTCAGATTTGGCAAGAGTAGAATTTGGTGTGCAGTTTTCTTTATTTGTTGCCACTGTCCCAGTGACCAGATACATTCCTTAAATTCCTTTACTTTACTTCAACTGGATCTGAGACAAAATGTATCGGTTTACATGTGTATACAAAACAGATATCATCAGCACTATAGTGCATACATAGGACTAAAGGTGGCCATACACATTTAGATCTACTGTTTGGCAGATCTATGCCCAAGTTAGCCTCCTACTTTCCTGGCCTTATAAAGCTGATCCATTGATTTGAACCCTGGGGCAATTCTAGAGAGATTTCGAATACCTGCCCAATAGATATCTGGCTAATTTTCGATCAGATATCTGTCAGGGAGGTCCTTACATGAGTGTATAAGCTGCAGAATCTGCAGAAGAGGTTGATTGAGAAGAACATGTTGGGTTGAATTCATTGCACATTAAAGGCAATGGCTTTATCACTTTAAAGCACCTGAAAATACCAGGATGAATGTAAACTGTCACTGGTAAATAATATTAATTACATGTGTGCACTATTGATAACGCTCTCCATGTGTCACACTAATGCAGCTTTCAGCCTGTTCTGTGAATGGTGATAAAAAATTAATAAATTCAGTATATAATAAGCACTATCCACACTCTTATCTATTGCACTGTTCTGTCCTAATGTAATGTTTTATGTATTCATTTTTTATGTACAGTTCCTTTTTTTTTTTTTTTTTTTAGGCTGTCATGATAGATATGGAAGAAGGAGTAGTTAATGAGATTCTACAAGGGCCTCTTAGGGACTTATTTGATAGCAAGCAGCTCATAACTGATGTTTCAGGCTCAGGCAACAACTGGTAAGAATTAACCAACTATGCTTTTTACATAGTGTGCTTCCTCCCTTGTTTTTACATAGTGTGCTTCCTCCCTTGTAATTAATCTGCTGTGCTTCTGCTCTTGTCTGTTCCGCAACAATTATTTTCATTATCATTCATGGCATGCTTAGTGATGGTATTTAAATATTTGTACAGTCATTTACAGACACTGTGGAGGTTATCTACTAAACCTTGAATTTATCTGGTTAGACTTTTCAAATTATTTGTAAGGGAAAAAACTCAAATTTTTTTACATTTATTTTACTCGGATGCTGAAATAAGTCCAAATCCGAAAATCTGCCATCTCAGACCATGGGAGATGTCCCTATCCCAATTGGAAGTTATCGTGGCTTGCACTGGGTTTAGCCTAATGATCCAATATTTTCAGGGTTTTCGGGCAAAAACCCGAAAAAAATCAAGTGATTCGGGGGGGGGAATCGTATGATTCGGGTTTTCACGAGATTTTATCGGGTTTTGTCCCGATCCAATTTATTTGAGTTATTTTATTAATAAATAAGGCAAAATTGAGGATGGAAGTGTGATTGAGCTGTTTTTATTTAAATTATAAGATCAATTCGGATTTTAGTCTTGCAATGTACTACAAATTGTATTCATTGATTTCTATACAACAACATTAACAATTGCAAAAAATAATAATAAATCTGCACTTGGACCTACTTGAGAAAGCTGCAAATTAGGAGTTGCCTGTAGAATTTTTTTTAGTCACATCTCTGTCCCCTAAGAATCCAACTCCACATGGAGAAAAAATGCAAGCAGTTTTGCTGTTTTATTTCCTGTAAGGATTACTTTGATTAGTGTACCTGAGAAGTGTTAGAGAAATAAATACTTCAATAATACCCTGTTATATACAGGACTTGTCTTTAATAGCTGTGAAGCAATTAGCTGCTGTCCCACACTTACAATACCTTACGTTTATACTCATTCAGGGTCACAAACTTTATACTTTATACAGCTGTATTGAAAAAGGTGTCTTTACTTTAAGCAAAGGCAGTTACAAGAAAGGACTTGGAATAGTATATATCCGTTATAAGAAAGATACAGGGAATAAACGAAACAACATATCAAATTTTACCCCAAAAAAGAAAATGTATATATTTAAGATGTGTATTTTACAAGATAAATGTTGTGATTATTAGGTGGACTATTTTGTAGGATTTATAAGACAAGATAGCTGTTTCTTTATTTTTCAACAGGGCAGTTGGCCATAAGCTGTATGGGGGCCAGTATCGTGAACATATAGTTGAGAATCTGAGAAGAACTGCAGAACAATGCGATTGCCTTCAGTGTTTCTTTGTGATACACTCTATGGGAGGAGGTAAAAGAGAAATGCTTGCTTGACCACATCTTTAAAAGCCAAACCACTATAAAACGGTTTTGCCACGGTGCAGTAACTAGGGTTGCCACCTTTGTGCGGCTCACGATCCGGGTGGGGCGGGGCCATGATGTCACAGGGGCGGGCCATGATGTTGCGGGCCGGGAGTGTTATGTTACATGGTCGGTGCTATGATGTGGCGATTGGCTGATTGCCATGTCGATCAGGGTAGATCCTGCTCGGTTTTCCTTAATTGGAAAACCGTACAGTCTGTCTTGACCCAGGCAGCCCTTCTGAAAATCAAGCTGTCTGGGTCAAATCCAGACAGGTGGCAACCCTAGCAGTAACCCCTAGTATCAAATGTTTGCTTTTGATCAGGTGACCAGGAATTGCTGCCTGCTGATTGGTTGCCATAGGTGATAAGAACTACAGCAAACTTTGCTTTTTATATAACACTAGACATTAAGCCCGTTAAATTAACGGGCGCTAGAACATATGTAACGACGGTCCGTGGGGCACATGCGCAGTAGCGCAATCCCACGGACACAGGGACTGGACGCAGAGACACTTGAAGATTATTATATAGGATAACCCCTTAATATCTTATATATATATAGGGGCCAACCAGCTGATGTTTCAATGACAAATATTATAAAATATTAAAATTGCTTGAAGAAATTATCTATAAAGGAAAGCAGGACACTTAGAGGCAGATTTATCAAAAAGCAAGATTAGTGTTTTAGCACAGAAAACACTTTCTATTCATTCCTATGGGATTTTTAAAAACATTAATCAAATGGTGAACGCTAACGTTCACCCATTGATAAATACACTTCTAAAAATCCAATAGGGATGTATAAAAAGTGGGTGAAGTTTTCTGTAGTAATCTTGCATTTTGATAAATCTGCCACTTAGGGGGAGATTAATTATTGTTCGAATTTGAATTTTTGCCACAATTCGAGTTTTTTTGCACACAAACTCACAAATTCGAGATACAGGTATAGGATTCTTTGTCCATGAACCTGTTATCCAGAAAGCTCCGAATTATGGAAAGGCCATCACCCATAGACTCCATTATAATGAAATAGTTCACATTTTTCAAAAACGATTTCCTTTTTCTGTATAAGAAAGCAGTACCTTGTACTTGATCCCATCTAAGGTAATTAGTTCTTTACTGTAAGCAAAACCAGTCCCAGTAACCAGGTCCCAAGAAAGTCTGAATAACAGGTCTCATACCTGTATTTTCAAAAACTCGAATGTTTGGTATATATTTAGCACAAAAAACTTGAATGTAAAACGTTGGCATCTAAAATTTTGCAAGTTCATGTAGAAGTCAATGGGAGTTGTCCTAAGCAAAATTCAAAGCATTTTTTAATTCGAGATTTTTGAGTTTTTCGAGCATGCAAACAAATTTACGTTTTTAAGCTTATAAATTCCCAAGTTCGAGGTATTGAAATTTTTTTTTACGATTGTATTCAATCAAGTTTTTTCTGTTTAGATTTTTTAATAAACAAACAAACATTCGAGTTTTTTGAAATTGTGAGTTTATTTATTTTAGTAGACAAAACCTCATAAATTCGATTTTTGATAGCATGATTGTTTGCACATTTTTTTTTTCACTTCAACCTTGACTTAATAAACCTGGTTGTAGTAACTACAGTAGTAATAGTAGTAGTAACTACAATTCTATAAATGCTTATGCAAATGTATGTATTTCACTAGAAGCTTAGTACTTGTGTTTAGAAGTAATCCTAATATGTCAATTAAAGGGTTGGTTCACCTTTAAATTAACTTTTAGTATCTTATTTTTTAGTATTTTATAAATGGCCTTCATTTTTTCTTTTTTTTTATAGTTTTTTAATTGTTTGCCTTCTTCTTCTGACTCTTACTAGCGTTCAAATGGAGGTCTCTAACTTCATCTCAAAAACAAATGCTCTGTAAGGCTATACATTTATTATTGTTACTTTTTATTACTCATCGTTCTATTCAAGCCCTCTCCTATTCATATGCCAGTCTCTTTATTCAAATCAGTGTGTGGTTGCTAGGGTAATTTGGACCCTAACAACCAAATTGCTGACATTGCAAACTGGAGAGCTGCTGAATAAAAAGCTAAATAACTCAAAAAACACAAATATTAGAAAAATGAAAACCAATTTGCAAATTGTCTTAATATATCACTCTCTACATCATACTAAAAGTTCATTATAAGGTGAACATCCCCTTTAATTGTTTCATTGTACAGTTTTATCTGTGTGGTTAAAGGAATTGTTCAGTATAACAATTAAAACTGGGTAAATAGATAGGCTGTACAAAATAAAATGTTTCTAATATAGTTAGTTAAGCAAAAAAATGTATGTACAAAGGCTGGAGTGACTGTATGTCGAACAGAACAGAACACTACTTCCTGCTTGGTTTCCATTGACTGGTTACCATGGGTGATAACTGTGGCTTTTGAATCTAAGCTGAATGCTAAGGATCAATTACAAACTCACTGAATAGTTATGTCCCATGTGGCCCCCCTTCAAGTCGCTGACTAACTCAGAGAGCTGAAAAGCAGGAAGTTGTGTTCAGTTCTGTTATGTTAGACATCCTGTCACTCCAGCCTTTGTACATTACATTTTTGGCTTACTAACTATATTAAAAAAAACATTTTTTATTTTGCACAGCCTATCTTTTAACCCAGTTTTAATTTTTACATTGAACTGTTCCTTTAAAAATAAATGTATACAATAAATACTTCCAAGCATCCCTATTCTTATTTACCTTAGCAGAATTCATGTAACACCAAACAACAATTATAACCATGGAACAAAACAAGAAAAAGATTCTAAAATGAATGTCTGTATGCATCTAGGCCTACAATTACATGTACGCTTGTGTACCTCTTAATCCTAGGGACAGGCTCTGGTTTAGGCACCTTTGTACTTAATGTACTTGAGGAAGAATTCCCTGAGGTCTATAGGTTTGTTACCTCTGTATATCCTTCTGCAGAGGATGATGTCATTACATCTCCGTACAATAGCGTATTGGCAATGAAAGAACTTACTGAACATGCCGATTGTGTACTGCCTATAGAAAACCAGGTACGTTAATTATATAAACGACTACGTTTTATTTCTAGTTCATCAGTGACAACATACATATTCAATTACCTTGAAGTAAGCAGTAACTTCAGAAACTTGCCACAGGGAAGCAACTATGATTAGTGAGCATACAGGCAGTTACTTTGTTGTGAATATTATAGAACTCTAAGATGTATACAGAACTTTACATTTATAAGTCCAGTTTTGAGACAGGAGCAAAATGGACCTTTAATGGTGTATGGTTTAAATAGTATTTATAGCTGTTCAGATATTTTCTGTTACTAAATTTGGGATCATGATGGAGTTAACTAAAAGGAAGTGCTTGCATAATACCAAGAAAGCAGTAAAAAGTAAAACCGAATTTTAAAGACATTATTGAACTAACATAGCAGTTGAGAAAATGACCTGTACCCTTTGTGCATAGTAGTTCTGAAGTTGACGTTGCACCATCTAATCTAATACATCAGCTGTTTCCTGTCGTTTAATCTACATACCATCCAAAATGTTTTGCACTCACTCATCTTTAATATTCATATTATGGTGTTCTTTTATATTCCATCTTAGACTCTTTACCTGTCCTTTCCATGATCTCCAGAATATCTGGTACACATCTCTCTAGCTCAATGTCTGTCCTGCTATTCTCTAAGGTGCGTTATTCTTTAGCCCTCTGTATTCCATGGGAAAATCTTTTTTTTTTTTTTTTTTTTTTTTTTTTGCTGCTACATTTCAACTGCTACTCACTCATCTTCTTTGACTTTTTAAATTTGTTTACATAGTTGTCCATATTGTTACCTTCT
This sequence comes from Xenopus laevis, assembly GCF_017654675.1. Taxonomy (NCBI): domain Eukaryota; kingdom Metazoa; phylum Chordata; class Amphibia; order Anura; family Pipidae; genus Xenopus; species Xenopus laevis. The sequence continues at coordinate 80,080,826 of NC_054379.1, forward strand.
AATAGCGATTTTTGTGCTTTATACTGCAGCCTTTCATTGGTTCTCCCCATGCCAATGTTATTACCAGCCTTTGGCTTGGATGATTTATATGTCCTTCTTAGTCTTCACCTACAACTTACTTTCTGGAATGTAATAATGCCTTTTTAGCAGTAACAGTCTTTTTCTCTCACACCACCAAATGTCTGGTGCCTTATGTCTCTCATTCTGTTACACTACAGTCTATAACATTATTTAATACCACCTCTATAGCATAATTCTCTAGTATTTCCAGCTTAAAACAATTCTAATATACAACTTGGGTTACAGATCATGCAGCAATAAGACTTTATTAGATTTATTTCCTAATATGAATATCCAAGCTTTAATTCTCAATGTACCTTCTTGACTTCATGGGACATAAAAAAGTGCCCATTACTTTTTATTTTATTGTTAGGAATGTGATGTCAAATAGATTAAACTGCATTTTCTAGTAATCTAATACAGAGATCATATGGATATTTGCAATGCCCAATGCTTCATCTGTTTTCTCAATACTTGAAGTATTAAGTTGTAATATTGACCATTATATTGTTATGCTCTCATTTGGATCACCTTTGACCATTTTTGTAGAACCATAAATCTATAGTATGTAGTCCTCGTTTTGCAGCATATCAGTGTGCCGACTGTTTATTGTTTTTTGGGTTGCCAATAGCTGACCCTCTGACTGCCTAAATTATTTGTACCAATCTGAAAACACTTTTTGCATCATGTGAAAGTCTACTTTTTTATTTTTAAGTCCTTAGTTGACATAGTGAACAAAATTAATCAGATGGCAAACACTGGAAAACTTGGAAACGTGAAGCCAAACAGTCTGGTTACTTCCAGCAAAGGGGGAGTCAAAGAGAATGAGAAACCATTTGATGCCATGAATAACATTGTAGCTAATCTTCTGCTAAATTTGACAAGGTAATTCACTTTATTCCTGTGGACAAAATATGGAACACCATCAAACATTAAGGATCATTTGTAAGCCAAAGTGATTTCACTAATGGTTGGGTTTCAGTCCCACTTTCAATACATCCACGTTATTCCAGGAAAGGGTCACATTAGTTATTTTGCAAACATGTGAAACATTTTTTCCTAAAAAGCACACAACAATCAGTTTTAGAGACTCCCCACTAAGTTAGAATGGTCATTATCCCTAACCAGACCTACTTTTTCTTCAACATCTATAATAATACTTTATTATTTGTTAAATTATTATTATTTTGTCTTTAATTTACAATTTAGCAATACACAAGAAGTTGTCAGTCAATGTTAACACTGTCAATCTTTTAGCTCTGCCAGGTTTGAAGGTTCCCTGAACATGGATCTGAATGAAATTAGCATGAATCTTGTACCTTTTCCTCAGCTGCATTATCTGACATCAAGTCTCACTCCTCTCTATACACTAGCTGATGTGAATGTTCCTTCCCGAAGGTAAGGTATTTCTGATGATCTGTGTAAACAATAGCAGCAGTCCATGGACATCCACATGTCATTTGCTGTTCCCTATACCATGATATCAGAGAATAAAATGTGATCCTGCCACATAACATCACTTTTCATCTTTTTCTTTACACTGATAAAAGTTAGAAATTTTAGCCAATATGTATTATGTTTTCCTAATTAGTGTATCATTTAAGACACCAGTGTCCTAAGATTGATCTGGTACTGTTCAAACACATCTGCCATCAACAGGCATGGCTGACAGAGATATAACTAATTAAATGCATGAAAGTTTGTGGATATTCGTTTAGATATTAGTTTCATATAAACATGGGATTAATCTATGAGGGCAACTGAAACCCAGAGCAACGTTAACCTCTATTCCTGTTAAGGCATAGGCCATTGTTCTAATACGTCTTGCCTTCTGAATTCTACAACGCAGATAATATATCATTTTAGAAAAGGGCTTTGCTTTACCAAAGTAGGGCTTCTGATTGGTAAACAACATATTGGCATTCTGCCTAATTTAAATCCATAGAGGACAATGGCACATGGCCATGTAAACTTGAAAAAGAGCTACCTAGCTCGAAACATGTGGTGTGACGGTGAATAAAGGCACCTTGCAGCTATAAGCGCTTTTGGTATTCTTTCCCCACCTCGTTTGCTTTATTGGATTCAGCTTTGGATGGAAGCAGGGGTTTACCTTCAAGAAAAAACAACAAGGGTGATTTATACCAGTTTATTACTTGATTGACATGGCCATGTTCTTTAGTCAGCTGACCTTATATCCTTATCCTTTTTAAAAGATGGTTTTAGACCCGTTCAGCTGTGTAATGTAAAGCACAGCCATGAGGCAGTGTCATGTTCGGCAGTTTTAACTCATGTACAGAGTGGGGTAAAGGGGGAATTTAGAATCAGTTGGCCTGCTGATAAGCAGCTGATATACATTGTACGCTGTACAATTAGACAACAGTAACAATTAGTAACAGGCAAGGTTAAAATGGGGTTATCAGTCAGAAGGCAGACAAAGACTGGCAAAAGCAAGGTAGACTGGCTGGTAAGAACCTATCTAAGTCTTGCAAACATTTTTCCCATTAACTCATGGGACCAAATTGCTTGTCAGCAAGCCAGTTAAAGAAGGGGACAACTATACTTTCATTGACTAAATGAACACCAATCATTGCTAGACAAAAAGTACAATTCATGATAGACTTCAATGCCAACCATCCATGAGATTGATACCTATTTAACTGTGGATTTCACAAAAAAAAAATGGAGCATACACCTGGGAACCACAAACATGCTGATGGGCTGATTGTCAAGTGAAAATTGCTTTCAGTTACACTCAGAATAAATACAGTTTTCTGCAGTTAGTTTTTTTCTTAAATTAAATTGTGATGATTAATACTTCCTCCACCTGTGGATGAGAGAAAGCAAGCTTTTATTACGGCAAAAATAGTGTTCTCTAATGATTTTCTGTTATGTAAAACAGGAATCTGCCTCTGGCATCTTGTTTTTTGATGTTGTAAATAAGCACAGTAAGACTTGGCTCGTAAGATTAACATAATTAGCAACTGAAAGTGACACTGTACTCATGTTCTGTAAAGAATATGACTATTATCCTAATGTTTTTTTTAGCAAAACTGCTAAAAAAATAAAAACCTCCCGGCTGTGGGAGTACTAGGGTGGTTGTTTGTTTGTGCGCTGTGAGTGAACTTCCCAGCCTAAAGACGCACCACATTGAAATCCACCTCTGATGAATCTCTGTAATATAATGCAGAATGTGTCTCTATAAATAAAATGTTAAAGGCGACCATCACCCAATAAAATTATTCAAAATCCTATTTTATCAGATTAGTCAAGCAAAATGAAGTTTAATTACACAATATAAATTATTTGAATCTTGTTTCTGTCAGTCTGGGAATTCATAATTATAGCAAGCAGACAGGAGCCATTCTGTTGACACTGTTATTATGACAAGCCTTGCATCCTCTCAGAATCTTGTTTTGCACCAGAATGGGGGACCCAATGTCCATCCCCATGCCCTGGCTACACAATTAAATGGTAAAGAGAACGGGTGAATGTGGGGAGAGCAGTGACATCCAGGAAGTGCTGAATGGAAAGTGAAAGTAATGGTCTGCCCCTGCTCTATGCCTAAGTCAAAGAGGCAGACAATATTTGATTGACAGCTGAGATTTTTAAATGAGTTTACAACAGCTATAAATGCTTTAATCAAAAATAGAAATTAGATTTCATGTTTAATTTGAAAAGGACTTTTATTATACAGTTTTTTGTCTGGGTGACAGGTCCACTTTAATTCTCATTGCACCTCCAACATGCTGCTCAGTGCTTTTCAGAGATTGTTCATCATTCCCATCAGTCACTTCCTGAAATGGACTTTACAAATTCATTATCACATTCATACAGCATATGCATGACAAAGGAAACCTAAGCGGACATGAGCAGAGCATACAGTATAGACTCTGCAGATAGTGTCCAGTTGAGAACCTCCCTGTTGCAACTTATTAGCCCCATGTATGTGGCCTGCTGACCGATATTCAGGCGAATATTGGTCTATCTATCAGACGGCCTGCATTTACTATCATTGTGATTGGATCACTTGATATCGTCCAGTTCAGTATGGGATATCTATAGAGATAGATCTGCTCAATTAGTGACCAAACAAGCTTATCTTATGAAGTATGGCCACCTTAATTACTTCTTTATTTCTAGTAGTCTTTATTAACCCAGCTCGCGCTCTCTCTCTCATTTTGTACAGGCTGGACCAAATGTTTTCAGATGCTTTCAGTAAAGATCACCAGTTAATTCGTGCTGATCCTAAGCACAGCCTTTATCTTGCATGTGCTCTGATGGTGAGAGGAAATGTGCAGATTTCTGACCTCCGCAGGAACATTGAAAGGTTTGAATGAAATACGTAACACATTTTCTTGGTATTGCACATGCCTTGCCATCTGACTTCCAAATTAAAAACTACTGACCCTCTTTTTCACTGTTGTCCTTCCCTTAGTTTAATTCTCTGTCAGCAGTATTTATTTAAATCACCAGTATAGACCCTTTACAGTTTTAGGCCTTTAAAGTAAAGGATAGCCTATTTTTGCCCAGACCGTTGCTCCTTTTCATACAAAATGTAGTCCAGGGCTCTTAATCCCTAAGTACCATGCGACCATTTTGTGCTTTTTCCCACCTTTCCCTTGCTGTTCGTTTAGGATCCAATGAGAAGTTAATACACTAGGAGGTTTCAATAAGTTGTCTGAGGATCTCACTCACTAAACACCACTTTTCCCAAGGATCCCATGCAGCAATATAGACTTGAAAATACACTTTACAGGAAAGTCTTTTTATTATTGTTCAGGAGCCAAAAAGAACCGCAATGGAGCCTTGGGAAATAGTACTAAGATGGCTGTTTTGTGAGAAAGATCCCAAGACCGGTGCATTGCATTTACTGAAAAAGAAGCACTGGTCTAGGTGAAATAGTTAATGATGACATACTGGAAGTCCCCTAAAACATTGGTACTGCCAATATAGTGACCTTTCATTGTCCTGTAACTGCTTCAAAGATGTCTTTTTATCTACTGTGCCTTAGATGTCACTTAGGATCTCATTATAATGCTTGGTTGCTTCTATGTATGTACCCAAGAAAACAGCTGGCACTCACAGATCCCAAGAGCAGGCATGAATAATGAAAAGAAAAAGAAAGAAAGAAAGAGTCCTTCATTGTAAAAAAAATCTTAAGCATTTTGTGCTATAGCGCACTTAGTCATCGACTCCTATCTACCTAACAGCCATGTACTATTTAGGAGCCTCAGAGGTCTTTGAATAGCCATGTTTCAGAATTAAAATAAGGTCCACGTGGAAAATGTGTTCTGTAGCTAGTGCACAGAGTATTTTCTCTTTCTATACAATCTCTAAGGAGCTTGAGTGGAGAAGGTAATGCGCTCTGTATAATGAATACCTCCAATACCTGCATGTACTTGCAGACATACATTAATAAGAAGGAATTCATTATACAGAAGAGAATTTGTTGGAAGTAAATGGCATTTGGTTCTTGAGTGAATATGAAGGAAGTTACTGTAATAAGCTCTATTAATAAAGGACAATATGGTTTAACAATAGCACCTATAGCCCCCCAAAAATGTTATACCAATGAGTGACAAATTCTGGTAGTTTCTATTAACTAGACATAAGGAGATTACATAAGTGTTGGTGAGTAACAAAAAGAGATAATATAAGGAGATTGCTTTCCTCTGGTAGAAGTATCACAGCATACAGTTATTGTTACAAACATCAGAGGTCAATTAGTACAATTATACATTTATGACTTTTATTATTCTGAGATCATATTCATAGGGATCATATCTATCCATGGACCCAAACTTATGTAGTGACATCTATTTTAGTGTACTGCCCAATATTACAGATTTCTGACATTGTGTGGTAACCTGGGAAAGCAGGGGTTTCTACATTTTTGTGTAATTGGCTAATAGTAGTGCCTCTTGGATGGAAAGGTTCTGATATTGATTTAGTTTCAAATCCAGTAACATGGCTAAAATACATGCTTTTGGGGTTCTTTTTTTTTTAGTTATGAAAGTATTCTCTAACATTTAATCCCAGTAAGACTAAGGTAGGGGCAATTCCACAGAATGTGGATGAAGGTACCTTTCTCTAGCATACACCTTGTACAAGTGTCCCAAATTAGCAGCATTTATATAGTAAAGTCTTACAACGTCAATAATAGTTCTCATCATGGCAAACTAAAAATTGGTATACAACCGACTGATATTTAAAGCAGTAGATTTACTTGGGATAAAGCCAGTCTGGTCTTCATGTATCTGTTGGGTTATTACTTCATCTTATCTTCAAGCCCATATCAGTTGTAAGCAGTTATATTGGGCAATAACTAGGGTTTTTGGCAGGTTTGTTTATTAAGACAATGGTTGCTTTATACATCAAGAGTGGCAAGGTTCACGTTTGTAAAGCATCTTTAAAATATAATTTAGGGGAATGTCTTGTGAATTTCAACTGCATTACCATCAGAGCCTAGGACTTTATTACTAATTTATTTCTACTAAGCTATGACATCCACAACTATTCTTTGCAGCTCCTCAGTTTACAAGAGGAAAATTAACATATAACCTTATAAAGCTAATAAAAAACACATTTGAATAGGCAACATCAAATTATGTGAAATAAAGGTTCATTACTGTTATGTTTGTATGCAAATCATTAATTTGTTTGCTTTGTTTAGGTTGAAACCTTCTCTGCAGTTTGTTTCTTGGAATCAAGAGGGATGGAAGACCGGCCTGTGTTCAGTCCCACCTGTTGGCCATTCCCATTCTCTGCTGGCACTTGCAAACAATACCTGTGTAAAACCTACGTTCATAGAACTAAGGGACAGGTTCAGTAAACTCTACAGGAAAAAGGTACAGCCCAGTATATTCAGTTGTTTTGTCAGACAGTTTAACTCTTCTCAGCATTGTAACAAGATGTTTGATTTATATTTATTTATTCTGGGCAGTTTTGCACCCAGCATGGTCAAATAAAACATAGCTTTATGCAAATAAGAGGAATCAAATCCGAACATTTAAATTAAGTGTCATTATTCATAGTGATCCTCTGAGCATGTTTGCAATTAACATTGATTTGAATTTTTAGTGGTTTCTAAAATATTTGTTTAATATCAACTCAGCAGCTCTCTTTAAAGGTCAGACTGTCGTCAACCTCACCTAAGCAATTCTTGTATAGTCACTTAACCCATGGGTTGTTGACTCTACTTTTATAGAGGGCTGTTGAACCAAAAGCCTGGTATTGTCAGTCCAAAACAAATAACCTCTCAGAAAACACTAAAAATTAATAGAAAATTTCAGACTTGCTCAGAGAAGCACTTAAAATTTCCATCAATTAATGTTTTGGAATAAGATCCCCTTTAAGATCCCATTGATCAGCAGGCATATTGTACAAAGTCATCAGGAGGGCTAGTGTTGTAGCCACTTTCATTTTACTGCTGTGTCCTGGGAAGATTCAGTATGACCTGCTCCTTAACAAGCTGCAGTTTGCTATTTTCCATATAAAAACAAGGGGGACTGCTCTTTCCACGTCTTCTTGGCTACAGAAGGGAATAGCTAGAATAAATAATTCTAAAACAACTGGACTTGGCGAGTAATCATTGAAGATGTTTCACTACTCATCCGAACAGCTTCTTCAGTTCAACTGACTAGTGTGGGAAGTCCCTGGCATATAAACTCTTCCACTAAACAATCCCAATGGCCCATTGTAACCTTAAAGAAAGGTGACAGTTAAGTAGGGAAATTTAGTAGCTGCTCGGATAAGTAGTGAAATGTCTTCAATGATTACTCAGCATGTCCAGTTGCTGTAGAATTACTTATACTAGATATACCATGACCTGGATAAATGAGAATCTTCATAGCCCTACAGAAGGGAAGCGATGGCAGCCAGACTGAGAAGCATGTGTTTGAGATGATATCATACTTAAAGATGCTTTTGCTTACATACTCCGTAACTTTACCTCTTGTTTAATAAATGACACCATTTTAGATCTGTTTGTTTTATATGGAACAGAGCAATTAGGTAACGGCTTAATATATTCATACCTGTAATGTGTTATCATTGCAGGCTCACCTGCATCATTACTTACAAGTGGATGGCATGGAGCAACACTGCTTCACAGAAGCAATTTCTTCTTTGTCCTCCCTCATTGAAGAATACAGTCAGCTTGATGCATCCAAAGGCATACATGTGCTGGATCCTCCTAGATTGAACATTGTATGACCATGTCTGTCTAGTGCAGCCTAATATATACTTTAATCTGCACAATTGGAAAGGACACCTATGCACTGATACATGTGATATTTCCTTGGAACATGTTTGCCTTTCTACTTACTTAGTACTGTAATAGCAGATAGCAATGCTTTAAAGTGACATTGACACTAAAAAACTACTCTTCAAAAGATTAATGTACATGAAAAATTGCCTATAGGTTATACTGACAAGTCTGCTTTTATAAGTAATTGTTACATGAAGTTCCTAAACCTGACTTTTTTGCCAACCTGACTGTCCCTTCTCAACCTGTCAGAGTTTCTAATGCAAATTGGTAATTGCTCAATCCAAATTACCTTGGTGCACAGTGATAGAGGTAACCGGCAACCTCAAATCTGATACTAAGAAAAGGCACACTGGCATACAAGATGTGAATGCAGGTGAAAACCTTGCAAAATTTTATTACCGGAAGTGCACTTCCGGTAATAAAATTTTGCAAGAGTTTCTAATGATAACAGACTACTGCTGCACAAATATGGCAGCCCCCTCATAGAGGAACATGGGGGATTGAATTGGTCATTTAAAAGCATTAGGCAAATACTTTTATAGCAAAATTATAAATAGCATGCAAAGACAATGTTATAATAGTTGTAAAAAATGTTTAATTTCCGGTGTCATTATCTCTTTAAGAAATATTTTTTTAGGAAGAGGGAAATTAAAATATTCATACATATTTGTAAAATTGAAAAATCAGGGAAAAAATGTATGAAAGTCTATTTAATCAAACATTTTATACCTAGGTTAGTTTGACTGTTACTATTATACAGAAAGCATACTCATTCCTTTCAATTGTTTACTATTGGCCAGTGTGGACATTTTAAAACAGGCTACACTGTGTATGAATTTTGTCCTTTAACCAAAAGTTTGCCCTTTAGCCTTACTGTTGATATAATCGAGATTAACTATATCATTAGCTCTATAATAAATTATACCAGTAATGACTACTGAAAGGGACTGTGCACTGGTTTGCTGCTCTCAAGATATTTATATGTATGGATTCAGATTTTTTCCATCCTAATAACTCCTGAAAATTTCTTATAGGTTATATAGGTTCACATAAACCTATTAGAGTGATACATATACTGTATATTATTTAAAGAAAATAAGATATTTCATTCAACCAATGAATTTAATGCTATAAAACATATTACATTAAATAGGTAGTACAAAAGATGGCATACTAGGGACAGATCTTAAAGAGTTTTGCAGTATATTCTTAACAGATACAGAAACTTTTATTACTATACTGGCCACAATGTCGGAGATTTTGCAGAAGTCCACTGGAATCATCAAGGTATACTGTATTTATACTTCCGTTTCATTACCATAGGTCTAGTTATATGTTCTATATGTTTATTTCCTTGACAAGTAAGGAGGGGCACAATATATTGAAAATATCTGTGCACATACTTAGGAACAATATGACCACATTATCTAATATGCCTTTTTTCATTAGTGAATTTAATGATCTCATCGCAAATGTTCATGCAAGACACCAGAGGGTGGCAAGGAGAATCCATTCCAGTAAGTCTCTGGCACTTAACCCTATTTGTTGTAATGGGTTTCTGATTAGGAAGGAATTCTGATCTGAATTTTATTATTGTAGAGATGTTGGAGAATTAGTCTTCATAGTTCTGAATTCATACCTCCACCCTTTCCAGAAACTAAAGATATCTTGGGAATCCAGAATGTTTAATGGCAGATGTTTTTTATCTCACACATACTGTAGGTGCTTCCCTTTCTATTACACCTACCTCCAATCAAAGTTTTTTTTCCCCATTTCTCCACGTTTGCCAGCTCAACAGTGCAAAAATGAGAATTTTTACGTACAACCTGGAATGAAAGCATGGGAGTGACTTCTTACAAAATAATAAGGTGAGGAAATACATCTCCAGGATCACTGCAGTGTTTCTGACAAACACAGGATGTTATCCACATCATTTTCCACGAAAAAGACCCTTCATTTAGGCAGTTGAAACGGACTGTTATCATTTTGGATTTGTTAGGTATACAGCACCTGCGATCTTTGCACACGCCACAGTAAGTGGGTTTGTAGGTACGCACTGATGAACATTCTGATAACACCATCTTCACTGGTTGAGGAGGTTGGAAGGTGGGCTGGCAGGTTTTTCCTTTTGGAACCTTTAAAATAAAGTCAGATAAGAATTATCATTCGCTGTAATATTTCTGTATAACTTTCCACCATAAGAGCATGGCTATCGATCACAATGCCAAGTAGTAAACAGGTCACAATTATACAAACTTAACGAGTAAGACCACAACAATAACTGAGATTTTTGGTATCAATCCATGAAAGCAAACGCAATGGGCCTGTAATATAAAAGAGCTTGCAGTGACAACCCCAGAGAAGTTAGAATGTGACTTGAGTGTACCTTGATAGTGCTGAGTAAGGTGGAGTTACAGGGTCTGAGAAAGCAGAGCCGCCTTTCCTGCCTACGTTCACACTTGCTGTTTTCATTGCTCACTCGGATAGAAATCCCCATATCACAGGTTTTTGAGCAAGGGCTCCATTGAGTAGCATGGACAAGGCATTTTCTTTTCCAGACAAATGGCAAAACCTTGTAAACTTAAGCACATGATAAAGTGGTTACATAAAGAAAAATCATTGCTTATATTTATCAAAACATTACATCCGTTCAGAGGAAACTGATGTTTCATCCGATTCTCACCAATCCGGAAAGATCAATTCATTAGGAGAGTTGGGTAAACATGCAGATCTTTTTGCCTTAAAAACCCCTGTGTCAACAATCAGAAGATCTCAAAGAATTGTAGGTGTGGGGCATGCAAACTACTTGACTCTGGATCCCATTAGTTCAGGGGTTCCCCAACCGTTTTTACAGGGCCACATTTAATTTTAAATAGAGTTGGAGAGCAACACAAGCATGAAAAATGTTCCACGGGGTTCTAAATAATGGCTGTGATTGACTATTGGTAGCCCCTATGTGAACTGGCAGCCTACAGGAAGTAGACCTGGAAGTACACCTGGATTTTATGCAACCGAAACTCCTCCAAGCCAGGAATTCAAAACTAAGCACCAGCTTTGAGGCCACTGAGAGCAGCATCCAAGGGGTTGGCGAGCAACATGTTATAGATATTGGCTTAGGGATGTCAGAGCAGGAAGCAAGTTAAAAGCCCAACAAACATCTGCAATACACAAAGGCATGTTAAGAGAAGCCCCCACCTACTAACCTAGATAGTTCTGCCTCCCTCCTGTATACTTCAATAGCCCTGAAAATGTCCCTAAAATATTTCTCACCTATCAGTGCAGAGTAAGCGAAGCAGAGCTTGTGGGCACCATCTTCCGGATCGCGAGTCTTCATCTGTAAGAGAGAAATTGCCGAAGAGGGCCTGAATTACCAAAGAGGGCCCTAAGAAATCTGAAGATCCGGAAGATGGCATCCACAAGCTCTGCTGCGCGTACTCTGCACTGATAGATGAGAAATATTTTAGGGACATTTTCAGGACTATTGAAGTTTGCAGGAGGGAGGTGGGACTATCTAGGCTAATTCAGGACAGCGAATAAGCCTGGTAATACAAATAATATCAGTGTCTAATCATATACTATAAGCTTTATATCTGAGCTTGAAGGGAAAGTGAACGTTATAATGAATGAAAGGTCAAGTTTTTTCCCCTGAGCCAGAAGTAGAATATTCTGTTTTCCAGCAGGATCAGGGGTGCTGCACCAATGATGAGAGTTGAATAACTCTGAATAACAGCGCCAAGCAGAAAACCAAGCAACGCTACGCAAAAAGCCGCTCCTGGTATCTTGAAGTAAATTTGATGGTTTTACAGTATACCAGAAATATGTATTTTCTACTGCAAGAGAGTGCAATCGCATTCTCCGAATTAGCGAGGCGAGGCATATGCCTTAGAAACAGCAGGATTGTATTTTTTCATTTTTATGAGCATCCTAGTTCATTTTCTATCAGTTGTCATCGGCATCAGGAAAATGTCTCTTCTCAAGTTTTTTTGGGTCATTACTACTAGAGCACTTTCCCTATTGATGTTCTTGGAAAGAAACTCAGAAGCTCTGAGATGATGAGAACCATACTAACCTATGAGCAAAGTGCCTGTACGTTTCCTAGGAAATTCATCATTTGACATGCAAATTGAGAACATGCTATTTATTTTGGTTTGGGGATTGCACTTGCCTGATATAGTGTAGTGGAACATTTTATATATAATTTATTATTTTGGAGGCTACTTTAAAAATCACAGCTTGCTGGATGCCTGGTGCCAGAAAGGTAACAGAAGTTAAAGGAATTGTTCAACTTTGGCTTAACTTTTAGTATGATGTAGAGAGTGATATTCTGAGAAAATTTGCCTTTGGTTTTCAATTTTTTATTATTTGTGTTTTTTTTTAGTTATTTAGCTTTTTATTCAGCAACTTGCAGTTTCAGCACTCTGGTCCAAATTACCCTAGCAACCATGCATTGATTTGAACAAGAGACTGGAATATGAATAGGAGAGGCCTGAATAGAAAGATGAGTAATAAAGAGTAGCAAAAACAATACATTTGTAGCCTTGCAGAACATCTGTTTTTTAGATGGGATCAGTGACCCCCCATTTGAGAGCTGAAAAGAGTCAGAAGAAGAAGGCAAATAAGTCAAAAACGATTAAAAAAGAAAAAAAAATTAAGGCCAATTGAAAAGTTGTTTAGAATTAGCCATTCTATAATATACTAAAAGTTAACAGTAAGGTGAACTGCCCCTTTAAGACCAGCTTAGAGAGGGCAGGCTGTTTCCAAACAATACAAGATATGTGTTAAGACAGCTAAAGGTGGCCATAGACATAACAATTATGATCTTTCTTGGAAAACATCTTTCCAAGAAAGATCATTTGTTTCAAAAAACACATGTAGAGCTGATTCATCAGATATACAGACAGAAACAATAGAATTCTACCTGTATCTAACAATTCAGTACTAACAATGGCCGATGTTTGGGTACCTTCAAAGGCACCCGATCAAAATTTTCCATCCAGCCCGATTGATGATCCGACGGATATCCAAGTCTTCTGCCGATATTGGTCAGCTCTTTTCCCACCATATACGCACCAAATATTGCACGAAAATTCTTTTCCTACGATATTATCTGTGCGTCTATGGCCACCTTAAGATATGTGTTAGCAACAGCTAAATAATACAGCTACAAATCATTGCAATGCTTATCAAATTACCTTTTTGTGAGAAAATAAAAGTGCTATGTAATTAAATAAGTAGGGCAGATCAGCGCGGATACCTGAAAGGTAGATATTGGCTTAGGGATGTCAGAGCAGGAAGCAGGTTAAAAGCCCAGCAAACATCTGCAATACACAAAGGCATGTTATATCTCACTTTTTGTCATTAGGGGTAAATGCAAAAAATAAAAGTTAGAAACAATGTGACGAATGAGATATTTTCCATGCCTACGGTAAGTAGCAAAAGCAGGAATGAGATGAAGCAAAAGACATGTTGCACCATAACAGAGAAATGAAGGTAGAGCTCCCATTAATCCTCCTACATACAGTCCATAGATTATAATTCCAAGCCTGGACATGTATACAATATAATATGTATAAATATAAGCATAAGATAATGTCATTTGTACCACTTTCTTTCAAAGTAATCCAAGTTCCAACCAATACGGCCTCTGCATTATCCCAGAACAACCTCTTAAAGTGGTAAAATTTAGTGCCCATGGCTATTCAAAAGATCAAATTTGTAACAAGGGGTGACTGAAGATTAGATTTTTCTAGGCCTAGACACTAGTATTTGGCCAACTCTCTTGCTCTTACTTCCACGTTTAAATCTCATTATATAAAATTGGCTATTTAGTAGTCTCTATGAGGACTGGCAGCCTACAGAAAAATTTTGTTAGTACCCCTGGTTTTTATACAACCAAAACTTTTCCTTAAGCCTGGAATTCAAAAATAAACATCTGCTTTGAGGCAACTGGGAGCAACATTTTGCTCGCAAGCCACTGGTTGCTGATCACTGCTGCTGTAATATATATATATAATAGTTGAGTATCCCCATCCAGGAATTAGGATTATACTATGTCTCTTTGCACATTTGTGAGAAAGTTGTGGGCTAGAAAACATATTGGCACTTTCTGATGGAAGAAAAAGCAGGAGAGCATATGTGCAGAGTTTTAGTGCTCAATGCTATTATTATTGGGGCCCATGCAACTGCCCTGTCACCCACACAGATTTAGGGCCAATGCAGCAGATTTATATAGGAAGAGTGTGAGAAAGCTCAGTTATGCACCCAGTATTCCATGTGCACTTGTGCGCGCGCAATGATGCACATACATGGCGGGGGTTAATAATTTGGTGTCAAAATGCACAATTTAGTTCTTATTTAGATCCACCTTACATTCTGCTCACAGATATTTTCAGAGACAACCTGGAATGCTTTATATATATATATATATATATATATATATATATATAGCATTCCAGGTTTATCTATATATATATATATATATATATATATATATATATATATAGATAAATAGATATTGATATGTCATATCACTTTATTGCCTGAACTAAGGGAGCCAACAGTTAAAGGGGTGGTTCACCTCTAAGTCAACTTTTAGTATGTTATAGAATAGCTAATTCTAAGCAACTTTTCAGTTGGCCTTCATTTTTTCTTTTTTATTGTTTTTAAAATATTTGCCTTATTTTTCTGACTCCACCTTTCGAATCAGGATCATTTAAAAGTAAATGCTCTGTAAAGCTACAAAGTTGTTGCTACTTTTTATTACTCATCTTTCTTTTCAGATCCTCTCCTATTCATGTTCCAGTCCAATATTCAAATCAGTGCATGCTTGCTATGGTAATTTGGAACCAGAAGGTCTGCTGAATAAAAAACAATTGCACATTTTCTCAGAATATC
Source organism: Xenopus laevis (assembly GCF_017654675.1). Lineage (NCBI taxonomy): Eukaryota > Metazoa > Chordata > Amphibia > Anura > Pipidae > Xenopus > Xenopus laevis. The sequence continues at coordinate 80,096,049 of NC_054379.1, forward strand.
ACTTTCTACATCATACTAAAAGTTTATTTAAAGGTGAACAACCCCTTTAAAAGCTAGGATGCCTTCTTTCATATAAATAAAGAGATGTTCTTATATTTATTGTTACATACGCTGAAAAAATTGGATGGCACACACAAGTAGCAAATGTGCTATATTCTTAGTGCTTTTATTTCGATCTCCAACAAATATTGTTACACCTGGCCCAGAGACTATTAAAGCCAGCACCAATACCCCTTATTTTAAGAAAATGTGTTTCTGCATCTGTCTGGCAGCAGCTCGGCAACTGAGAAAGTTTAAATGGTGAAATAAATTCTAAATTACACATAGACTAACCAGTCTAACTATTTCTCTTTTATGTTTCAGACTTTAAAATAACTTTTGCAATAGAAATGTTTAACTAAAAGGCCAGTGGAAAAACATGATAATGAAATGAGCAGATAAAACATACCTGGTGTAAATTTAAAGTCTGGCTTGTGGCCATCCTTCTGCAGGGCACAGTTGGTATTATCTGCTATTTTGGGCTGACCTGGGGAAGGGGCACATTGACTTGGGTCCTGTTTTCCAACAAGCATTGGTGTGCACCCAATTGTGTCACTTATACACAGACACATGTAGTAGGGACTGGGTTGGAAAGTCTGCCCATTCTTATACAGAATTCCGTTGAGCTCACATCCCACTGCTAGCATATCTGAAAGTGAAAACTGATTACATTACTGTTCATCAAGCACCTCACTATATGTCAAATTATATCTTAATTATAAGTGTATAACAGCATCACATTCTGTTTGGTCATATGCACTATAGCAGTGTGTCTCTTGTTTTACATTTAACTGGACAGTGTTAAGTAAGAAAGGGAATTCTTCTGGGAAGGCTTTCCTCAAGATGATGGTTTGGACATTGTTTGTAGAATTTGCTTCCATTCAGCCACAAGACCATTAGTGAAGTTGCGCTAGGATGTTGCGTAATTAGGTCTGATTGCACCTGCCACTGTTATTTATTATATAGGTGTAGGTTTCATGAAGACCAATCTCTTCCACTCCTATTTCAGCTATTCAATTCTGTACAGACCTAACCTTTTGCATAGGGGCCTTATTATGCTCAAACAGGAATGGACTTTCACCATAATGCTATCACAATACAGGAGGCATGAGATTGCTTTTATTGGAACTAGGGACCCTATCCCAAACCAGGAAAACAGCCCAGAGCTTTATTTCTCCTCTACCAAAGCAAAAACAGGACATTACTCTGCTTTGTTTTTTAAGAGGCAGTAGTGAATTCTAAAACATATTCAAAAAGCATTTGCTGACTGCAGTACTTTGATCACTGTTTTTTCCGTTCTTCATGTAATAGAAAGCACTATGAGTAAAGCTAGATGCAATGTCCCTGATATTTACTTCTGAATTAAGAAAATAATTATATGTCATTTTAATCAAAAAGCACCGCAACTTTGGCAAATGTTTTGTTGGGTGTTTTTTTGTTTTTTTTTTGCTTTTTCTTGTTATTTCGTTTTCTCTAGTGATTGCAATTTGCACATATATCGCATATATATTTTGATAGAATTTATTGACCTTGGTCAGTACAGGTACTGGATCTATTATCTGGAATGCTTAGGACCTGGGGACATTTGTGGATAAGGGGTCTTTCTGTGAGTCCTTAAGTCTGCTAAATCTAATAGGATTGCCACCAATAAGAATTCATGCAGCTTAGTTACCACCAAGTACAATGTACAGTTTTATTACTATAGTGATAAAGTAAATCATTATTGAAAAATGAGAATTATTTGCTTTAAAAGGACTCTATGGGAGATAGACTTCCCATAATTCATAACTTTCTGGATAATGGGTTTCTGGATATGAGTTCCCACACCTGTACTAATTTAACCCAAAGATCTAATAACAGTCCATAATAAATCATGTTACCTTTTTGCAGGAGAAGAATCAAAATAAACAAAATGTATCACTAGGTGCTGAGTAGGGTTCCACTAAATGCATAATAATTTTTCTGTTTAGCCAAATACAGACTTATACGAAACTGTGAACCCTAGTTTGCATGAAAACATTTCAACGAAGTACCAAAAAAAAAAAAGAAAAATGTATACATTTCAACTATGCAGTAGTCTTGACTCAATTTAAGGGCTTGACTTGGTTTGGCTAAGCACTAAGAATTCTGCAGATCCAAATCATATACAAAGTGCTCAGGTTGAGCCAATGAGAACCTGAAATCAGAGAATCCCTCATGTAGTTTAAGAAGGACATTTAGACTGATCTTCCGCTCCACAATAAGAATCTAATTTGCCAATACATTTGGTGTGTGTGTGGGTCAGCCAAATGCAATTCTCCTATGAGTGGAATCAAACATAATCCACTCATTACAAAGACATTAGCTGTTCTCAAGCTGCTTTATGCCTGTAAGCATAAACCCTAATGTTGCCAGTGAACATTTTGTTATTCATACAGATTACTTCAATAACATAACATAGATGGGAGGCAAAATGAAAGAGCTAGGACTAGTTGTGCCTTAAATACTTTACATTTGTATTCTGCTTCTCTCTTACCTGAAAGGTGCATTGCTGATTGGGTGCTATGAATGGTAACCAGAAATCACATTCATTCTGAAGTTACATTTTTACTGAAATTAATATATAATAAGTATCCGTTTCTGCAGGTCCTCATCTATTCATCTTTCTGTCTGTATTTCCAACTACTGCCTGCCTGCTATGGGAAATGGATCCCTATCAACCAGATCATTTCATTTCAATTCCAACCAGATAGCTGCAGAGTAGTTAAGAAATTCAGAAACATGAGAAAACGAAACTAAAGGATAAAAACTAGAGTAACAATTTTCTCAGGATAAAACAGGAACAAGGAGATTGCACTAGTGTTGAACGGAGTGGTTTATTAGGAGGCTTTCTGATGAGAAATATGGAGCTGTGGGCCCAGACTCAATCCTTTTATACAAATACCATAAACTCAGACATTCATGGATGTTAAGAGTAATAAATAATCATAGGCCAAGTGTATTGTTCAAACAGAAATATGGATAATATCAGAGGAACTTACATTTACAAATTCCAACTTCATACTTGGGTCTGTCAGCAGAGTAGTCACAATATAGACCTCTGTGATGGTCACACACATCTGCTTCATTGCAGCTTTCTCCTAATTGTTTGGCACACATCTTACAACATCCACAGCCATCTTTTACCCGGCTCATTCCTGGTGGGCAAGAGCTTTGGTGTGAGCATTTGCAGGGCCAATGGCAAAACTGCCTGCGATCGAGAACGTCTGACTCAGCTGATATTATCCCAGTCATCAGGGAAGAGTTACCATTTTCTTCTGCACTGGAAAGAAACTTGAAATAATGGTGAAATAAGAGCAGCAGTTAGTGGCTCTCATAGAATTTCTGAAAGTCCCATATGCCCATGCTGGCTAGTGGTTATTAAGTGAAGAGGTGTCTGCTAATGCTCCATTTAAAACAGCCCTTTACTGATTTTTTAGACTACTTTATAGCCCTATACATTCTAAATTATATGTTGCATATGTTTATGAATATAAATAATATAATTTTAGCCATGTTTAGTAATGGGGAATTCACTTCTTTATAAAGTATTTGCTGTCTTCTCCACCACAACACATGCATGATCCTTGAGGGTCCATTAATAATAATACTAATAATAATAGGAATAAAAGAAGTGTTCATAGGCGCTGACTAACTCAGAGTTAGAGATCTGAAAAGCAGGAAGTAGTGTTCTGGCTATTATGTTAGACACCTGCTCTATCCAGCTTTTATTAGATTACATTTTTGGCTAGCTAACTATATTAGTTAGTATACATTTTTTTAAACTGTTGGTCTGTATAGTAAATAAGAAAGATGAAGGTCACTATCATATACAGTACATCCCAACATCTAAGAGTTGGACAAATGGAACCATGCATTAGTCCATCCCAGCATGGGGGCTGCAATTTACAACCATCCTGCCTAAATCAGGACCATTATATTATCTTAACCGGAAAAGTAAAATGCCGGTTCCTCGGCCAGTGGGAACCTGTCCAATAGATGTATAGCCGATCCCCGGCCTAAAGTTGAGGTAGGAGTGGCCAAAGTGTAGCCAGCATAGGACCAGCTGTGTAAAAGCTAAGACAAAGTTTCAGACTTTCCTAGTGAAGTTCCTGTAATAAGGAATTTAACTGTGTATCCAGATTTTGCATTAAACGTAAAATATGGGATCATAGCCAAGTCCCTTATTACTTACATGTGAAACATTGCTGTAACGCTGTTTATGTTTTTAGCTAGCAGAACTGGGGTTGTTTGTTTAAGAAAGACTTAAAAGAAAATTCTACATTTTTATTAGCTGAATGGGTAAATACAGCCAAATCAAAGTAAAGGCACCTGCAGGCAAAAATTCCTCATTGCAATTCCTCATTGATTATGACATGGGACATTTTGCCTGCCAGTGCCATTCAGCAGAAGACAAAAGGAGCTATTGCTCCTAATACCAGTGAATGGAAAGCCATGTCAGAGTGACAAGGAGGACAATATACTTTTTTTGCCGCAGAAGATGGAAGATAAAACGCCCCATGTCATATAGCCCTAAGGCTGCGAGGGTAAAGCAGTGCCAGCATTACATCCCACACAGTGGTGTGCCAGCTTCCCATCACTTTACTACACTGCAGCAAAGGTGATGAATGCAACATGTACAATGGTGCTTTGCCTGGCACAAGCATATTCTATCATTGGAGTTGACTACAAACATTGATGCCCTTATCGCCGAGTGTGTCCCAGGTTATCCACATGATCTAGCAAGTTGCATTTAGTTGCCAAGTATGCACTTAAAGGAATAGTAAAACCAAAATAAAATAAAGTGTTTTATGTTAACATAATGTACTGTTACCCTGCACTGGTACAAACTGTGTGTTTCCTTGCAAAATGTCACTATAGTTTATATAGCTATAGTTGATATAGCTGATATATACTTTACATAACAGCCATTCAAGTTGAAATATAGCAAAAAGACACAGGTTGCATAGCAAATAGCAGATATGCTGAATTGAATACAATGGGTTCAGTTCTTACACAGGAAAATAAATCAGACGTCATTTATGGCTCTCTACTGAACAAAGAACTGAAGCCTCGTATAAAATGTGTGTTGCCACTAAATTGTTTATTCAACAATTACAAACTTGTAATGTAAGGTTACTTTTTTGACGTTACTGGTCCTTTAAAACACCTTTGAAGATATTTGATGATACGACTTTAATGTGTAGAGGCATTTAAACCTACAGGTACCTTAGACCTGGCTGCAGCTGCAAGCAGCTTGTACCGATGGCACCAAAAGGACCAGAGACACCTGTTTTTGAAATGGGAAACATATATGAAATGTACCAAGTACTTGACTGCCCTGCTTCCCATTAAATATATATATATATGGGCTCCCTAATACAGTACATTTTCCTTAATACTGTTTCCATCTTCTTAGTGCGTGATGTTCAAAAATATGAATTTCTAATGAATATACTGAAGGAAAATGGCCAGTAGGCTCCCTGTTCCTTATGGCATGTTGCAGCCCAGGTTGAACATATCCAGTGGCCATGTTTCCTTACTGGTTGTATTGTGTGCCCGGATGGTTGTGTTGATTATTCTGGAGGGTTGGTCTCTCTTCTTTCTAGCTAGCTTGGTGTGGAAATAATAAGAGACAAATTTCATGGTTCAGCTCAGACCCTCAGGCTCCTAAGCTCTACATCCAGGAAAGGGAATAAGTGTAGAGTAATTAACTTTTGTTATACAACACAGGTAAATCCACAGACAAGAAAACTTGTACAGTTAAGGGGTCATTTTACAATATAAAAATCAGGGAGCATAGGTGTTTGGTGGCAATAAAAAAGGGTCTTGAACACAATTTGTCCCTGGGCACATATGTCTCTAGCTTTGCCCTCTCATTATACTGAAAGAACAATGGAAATGAGCATCGGTATCAACATTGGTGTTGATTCTTCTAGACAATATGCAATTTAATGCCACATAATTAAAAACTATGGAGATAGCGAAGAATTTAGGAATGATTAAAGCTCAAGCAAGGGCTACTTATGATTATTTCTTCAGTGTGGCATAATGCAATGATAAGGATATATATCCATATAGTTTGTGGGTACAAGGTACAGTGAAAACCCTTCCTTTAAAGCTATTGCTAATTTTTATTACTCATCTTTCTATTCATGGCTTCTCCTATTCATATTCCAGTCTCTTATTCAAATCAACGCATGGTTGCTAGGGGAATATGGACCAGATTGCTGACATTGCAAACTGGAAAGCTACTGAAAAAAAATGAAATAACTCAAAAATAATAAAAAAATAAAACCAATTGAAAACTGTCTCAAAAGATCACTCTATTCATCATACTAAAAAGTTTGTTTAAAGGTGAACAACCTCTTTAAACATGAAAACATGAATCTGCCTACCTCAGCATTACCTTTCTTCTTCAGACTTAACCGTGTGCAATGTCTGGTATGGGGAAAGTTTGAATAGGGGTTTCCTTTTATATGACATGGTGTTTAGCAAGTAGGGTTGTTTGTATGCATGCAAGAAAATCTATCACAGGAAGGGCGTGTTGACACCATACCACTAATCAAGTGGACTGTATAAAATCTGCATCTATATCACATATATCCCATTTTATCATTCTTTCCTACAATAATTGGCATTATGCATACATAAGATATTTCTGGTTGAAGTGTTCTTTTGTAATGATGCATCTTTTCCATGCCGACTGAATGCCAGAGAGTTTTCTGTATAAATACATCAACACCCTTATTGACAATATGTTCATGTAGGGTGTAGATATTCCTCTCAAATTTCCTACTTAATCAGTGATAGTAACCTATCACCATGTTTTTACAAAAAACATACAATTCCACCTGAATAAAAGGAATAAAAAGTGGTGTTCCAAACATCTGGCAAGTTTTTATATAAGCTCAAAGTCAAAGACTTGTTCCAACAGAAATACGAAAATGTCAATTTCACCTACTTCATGGTGTGATGTTTACTAGCATGGGTGTTAAGTAGTAAGTATTTATCATTTAGTGAAAGACAAACAACAAGGCCTCATGGCCAACAGGTTCCTAGGGATTACAGCCGTGGTGCACTTAGCACTTATGTTAGTAAACGACCATCTCCGTCTCAAAAGCTAAAGTACACAAAGCAATGCCGGGTAATAAACTCTGCAACATTCCAAAAGACTTGGCAACAAAACTGGCACAATCTGAGGTCATTTTGCAAATATGCAACATACTGAAAGCTCAGTTATGACCTGTATAGCTCTTCCAACCAAACTGTGTGTTTACCCCAGCATCATTAGAGTGCAACAGATACAGCAACTACAACCCAAAAAAATATAACATCTTAAACCAGATAAGAACTAGAATTACATACAGGACTACTGCCCTGCCTAGTCCTAGCACTTAGTCATCATTGTCATTATTGTCATTATCTGTAGACCCTTACATATGAATCCAGCACTGTATTGGCAGATGCAGAAGAGCAAACCTCAATGGCAACATAGTCATTTGTATGTAATGCCTGTTCCATATACTTTCTTTCTTATTAACGGATAGTTATTCTATAATCTTGCAATCTAAATACTGTAGCTCCATTCTCAGTGAAGGGATCAAATATTCAACAAATTACAAGGTCATTATAGACACAGGAGATGAATCATATGCCAGATAGCATATATTATGTATAGTGGCTCATTACTACGTATGTAGCCCTATTCATATAAAATAAATAATGTGCAGATGCAAAAAAACATCATATAAAATACTAGCCTAAAGCACCCTGTTTATATTCTACTAGAAGAACAAGATAAAATGAACTTAACCTAACATTTTCCACATTCCCATTATGTTTTGTTGTTGTCCCAAGGGTAGTTGTTTATGATATATAGTTAAATTAAGAAAACATCTTCTATAGGGGCTTGTCCTACACAGTCCAGTCATGGCAAGGTTAAGAAAGTTTTTATCTTCAGTGAAGGAGCATTTCACATTTGAGCAGATTTAAAATTGCCGATGTTAAGAATGGCAGCATTTGCATGCTTTTGGATCAAGAAAAAAATGATTGCACCACTCAGTGATTTAAATAAAAGGACGCTAAATACTATATCTATATATTGCATTATATGGCTGAATAAAGAATATATTTCAATAATACTCTGAAGTATTCCCAACTGATCTGCAAACTGGAAAACCAAACAGAGTAAAAGGAGTTGGATTTTAGCTCAAGGCCTTTATACGGTATTTGTTTATAAGCTTTCCCTTAAGACATTTTTGCAAATTCTACCCACAGCGAAAGAATGTTACAGTCAAGATCTTACCTGCTCGGCATAAGTTGTGAGAAGAGTGAAAAGAAGCCACTGCATGTTCAAAAAGGCTGAAATCTGAGTGAGAGATAGCTATGCTGCCCAGCTGAATATGGAACAGCGCACAAAGCTCTCCTCTGTCCCGGTTACCTTCCTCTGTACACACATACCCTCCAACACACACACATATTCAGGAGTACAGGCATCTGCGTCATGTACCCAAAGGCTCAACAGGCTTCACACCAACCACTTTCCTTACATTTTTAGGCTCTTTCATATGTATGCTTGCGAGCATTTTAGGAATCAGTTTTAAATACGTTGGAATGTTTACCATGGCAGTTCCACTGGAAACAGATTATCCATTTCTTTGTTTGTCCTTGATGTTGAGCATTTTTAGCCACGCTGATGTGTGTTAATGTTGACCTTTATGTTGTAAACAACCTAACATTTAACTTATTGACATAAATAATTAGTTATAGTCAGCCATGTAGTGTAGTTGTGTGTTAACAAATGTTTTTAAAATTGGACTAAGAGGACTCTCTACAAATGAGGAGGACCAGGTGGGACAATGTTGCATTTCGCTTCAACAGTAAATCCTTAAACTGCACACCGAAGTCATCCATTGGCTTCCCATACAGAAGATATAAACACAGCACCGAAACACACCTAGACTGGGGTTGAGATTGTTTTGCCATCTTGTGTAACAAAAGGAAAGGCTGCCATCAATCTGGTCAGTAGAGCAGTTTTGAGGATTTCACCTTTTTTCATTTGTAATTTATTTTTTAAAAAAATATAAATTTCCATATGCATACTACATCAATATGCAGAGTAGGAGAAGAAAAGGAAAGAAAAAATAGAGGCAGAAAGAAAAGGCAGGATTTAAATGGGCTGCATTTTGCCCAACCACATTGGTTCCAAAACACTGGGGATGCGCTGGAGATACAATAATTTAAAAAATTTCCTGTGTGCCAATCCCATTGCTCTGGTCCCGATGTTGAAAATTAGCACAAATAAAGGGGAGGGGACAGGGTGACAAATGGCAGTGGGCCTAGGGGCGCCCGCTATGTAAATCCAGAAGCAAATTTAGAAGCAAATAGAGTGGTGAGTTCAGAATATAGAGCAGAATATCAACAGTTTTTATGTTGAATTATTTAGCTATGGGACAAGATCGCCACATACTGTATATATCAAGGAGCCAGTGTCTGAACAACCCCTAAAATAGAGTGGGAAAGCAGTTGATTTTGTGTTTCCTTTAAAGGGTTACATACAAGCTTGTCAATAGTTTGAATGATAATTCCTTGATTGCGATGTTCCTAAAGATCTAGTTTTGTCCGAATCTTGCTCCAGTAATTTGAAGTTATTTCCAGGCCTAAGTCTCGTTCCCAGTGTATGTAGAGGCAGAGTCAGTTGCATTAGAGAGACGAAGAAGGCCATCAATCCTAGACAAAGCACCTGTGCCATTTAGAGAAGTTTTGCATATGTTTCAACAATAATTTTAAGTAGTCATTTAACTTCCATATAACTGCCAACATCAATGTTGTAGATTTGGAGTTGGTCTATTATGGACCATGGCATAAAACTTCATAGATCTTTGGTTATTTATTATGTATTCTTTATACCTTGGCTGGTATGGGCTAGAGCAGGGACAATATAAAGTAGACCTGCATATATCAAAAGACAGTATTATAACTTATAAACTAGTTATATATTTTCTTTTTTTCAAAAGGAGTGCAATTTCGTACTTAAGATTGCAGAGATACTGTACAGATAGGGGCACATTTACTAATGGTTGAATATCGAGGGTTAATTAACCCTCGATATTCGACTATCAAAGTTAAATCCTTCAACTTTGAATATCGAAGTCGAAGGATTTACCGATATTCGTTCGATCAAACGATCGAAGGAATAATCGTTTGATCGAATGATTTAATCCTTCAAATCGAACGTTTTGAAGGATTTTAATCCATCGATCGAACGAAATTCCTTTGATCAGAAATTATATAGAAAGCCTACAGGGACCTTCCCCATAGGCTAACATTGTACCTCGGTAGGTTTTAGTTGGCGAAGTAGGGGGTTGAAGTTTTTATTTAAAGAGACAGTACTTCGACTATCGAATGGTCGTATAGTCAAACAATTTTTAGTTGAATTATTAGGTTTGAAGTCAAAGGTCGAAGTCGAAGGTCGAAGTAGCCAATTCGATGGTCGCCAAAAAAAAAACATTCGAAATTCGAAGTATTTTTTCTTCTATTCCTTCACTCGAGCTAAGTAAATGTGCCCCATAGTGTACAGAGATAATGTACAAAAATTGTGAAAGGCTAAGTAAAGTTTAGTAAAACATGGGACTATAACAGAAAAAATGTGGAGGTTTGTGAAATAATGCTATATTACTTAGATATCTATTATAATGAACCTTTTTATATAGCAACAACAGCTTTCAGAGATTATACATCATTAACATTAGTACCTGCACCAGTCAAGGTTACAGTCTAAGGTCCATATCATATTCACACAGTATTCCTATATACAGGTGCATCTTGTATCCTAGCAACAGATCATGTAGCGTTATTTATCATTTCAGTACAGAAAAAAGAACATAGCTTTCTCCGGTGAAATCTTCCAAGGACAGGAGGTTCTCAGTTAGATTTGCTGAACTATTTTTCCTGATATAAAGACCTTACATAGACCACTATGTAATTTTATTCTGCATAAAACCAACAGTAATTGTGATACAATTTCTATAGTTTCCCTTTAAGCAGAATATAATATTTCCATATATTGCTGGAACCAGACAAATCTAGGAAGCAATAAAAATACAGCTGATATAATAAGAAAATATCAAGAGCATGATATAAAATCATTCCATTCAGGCAAACAAACTCATCAGCTAAAACTACATCACAGTCTGCTAATGTATGGTAGTCTGAAATTGGAATTTGGCATTTTAGGCCAAAACCACCTGTCATCATTCATGTAGATCACAGACAGGAGAAAGACAATGTCACAGAATTCATGTGAATAGTGTGGTATATGCATCTCTTTCTCTATATAAGGCTTACAGGAGAACCAAACCCAAAAGATAAAAAAACCCTACCCTACATAGACCCCCCTCCTCCCCCCAGCCTAAGGGGGTTCACGGGTGCCGTTTTCAGCTGTAATCTTTGGAATGAGACTGGTGCTTCTGCAATTTTCGTGAGTTTTCTACGCATGCGCAGTTGTCGCAAAACAGAAAATTGCTCCAACTGCGCATGCGCCGCTCCACCGGTCTCATTCTGAAGACTACCGAAGAGAAGAAGATGGCGTCTGTGAACTCCGCTGGACAGAATCTACACTTATGCTGGGGGGAGGAGGGAGGGGGGGTCTATGTAGGGTAGGGGGTAGGGTTTTTTTAACTTTTGGGTTTGCTTCTCCTTTAATTTCCCTACTCCCCTACGAGAAATATGAAAAATGTAGATGCCTTTCCCCCTTTCCCCAAATGCTATTTATTTACAGGCCTTGTCTGTACATAATGTTATTGTTTTAAACAGAATCAGTTCCAATCCAAAAACAAGCTTAGAAAGGTGCATAGAAAGGTGAAAGAGCACTTACCAAACATTAGGCCACATTCAATTTGATGAGCAATACTTATCTCCTAGTTCCAGATTTTCCATTAAGTGTCAATGAAATTTTCATGCCAAATGCAATTCCATGACAAAAAGCTTATCTCCTAATTCAATTCCAGATTTTCCCATAGAGCCAGATGCAATTCAATGAGAATAACTTACCTCGCTATTTATCACATGAAAACTCTATAGAAGTCTATGGGGGGGATGTAACTGAATGAGGGGAAATGTTTTTTCTCCTGAAATTGAATCTGGTGCATACATTTTCCTGTGATAATCATAAAATAATATTATAATATAAAAATAGCATTTTCCCATGGAATTGAAAGTGGCCCATAATATGATTGCAAACTATTTTGGCATACGCATTTATTGGGTCAGATTCAAATCTATGTGAAAATGTTCAGCCATCACTGCACAACAGAGCAGATTTTAAAATGGAATCACAAAAAAATGTGTTATTGCTACAAATTTCACTGTGTGTGTGTATTGATAGGCTCATAGTCTAGCAGCATTCATACAGTACATTCAGGGAGCGGAATGCAGAGTAACAGGCCTGTGTTCCGTTAGCCTACATTCCTGATCAAAGCAGTTGTAGTCCTGTTTGTAGGGATTTCTGACTATTCAAATCACGAATATGGTTCATATAAACCCCTTTTGAACACAACATCCAAGGGGGGTTATCTGGGGGGTATTTTGTTTAAAGGACAGAACTGGCTTGTTAAATTGCATTTCCTTTTTTTAATAAAACTTAGTATTGAAAAGTTTTTGTATATATAAGTATGAAAATGCAAAAATGTTACACATAAAGATAAAAATAAGGTAGAGACCTGCACAGGTCTGCTTTTTAAAACCCGCACCCAACCCATACCCAGGAGTATTTATTCTTCAGTTAGTAATTAGCCCAATCATATGAGGAGTATTCCGCAAAATCAACCTAACTCCCATCCATGAACTGAACTAATTTATCAATAATTCTTCTCGAAGAACTCTATTTATTGGATTATCGAACGAAAACCAGCGTGGATCAGGATGTCAAGAAACATTAACGACATGTCCTTGATAGGTTTGAGACGGAGTATTTTCAGATTTGGATTTTTAGCAGCTTTGGGGTATGATAAATCTCTACAAATTCAAATTTTTTTCCCCTCTAAAAATTCGAGTTTTCCCTCTTAAAAAACTCAACCAGAAAAAAATTGAGGTTTAATAAATGGGCCCCTAACTGTAACAGGCTTGATTCTGACAAACAAAGAAGTAAAAATTGTGAGTAAAAAAAATCAAGATTAGAAATATAAAAATTGTATACTGTGTTTGATCTCAACCATGGTATATTAATAGAAATATCTATGTTTGGTAGATGTGAAAGTTTATGGTATATATAGTCCAGTATCACTGGATACTGACTGTGCATGTGAAAAGTTTTCTGTGTGTGCCCCACTAATTTTTTTCTGGCTCAAGGGAATTTTAAACCAGATTAAACAGTATTTTGGCCAGACATGGTTTTGGCTCTATACAATAAGCTGCCAACCCATTAATCAGTGGCCCAGATATGGGCAGTTCAAAAGCAGTTGTGTAAAAGTTAAAACAAAGTTTCAGATTGTCCCACCGAAGCATCTGTAATATGGAATGTGGCTGTGTCATTGCACTGAACCTAAAATCTGGGAGAACAGCCAATTTACTTACACCTGAAACTGTACTGTAACTTTAGGCACTGTTTGTGTTGTTAGCTAGTGGAACTGGAGCTATTTATTTAAGAAAACCATAAGTGCAAATGTTGCATTTCAATAGCCTTTATGGGTTAATACAGCACAATCTAACGCAAGGCACCTGCAGGTGAAAATGTGCACATTAGGGCTGCATTACCATGTGGGTTATGAAAAGACAAGATAAATCACTGAATATTGTACAACACAAATGCATCAAAGTATAGAACTTTTGGTAGCTGTTTCTTACAAGCACATAGTTACAGGGGTTGTGCAGCTTGTGAGCATCCCTGGGACTGAAGGCACAAATTATTTTTGAACCACGGAAGGAAACAAATGTATTTTGAACCAACTACTTCACAAGCCTGCAGGCACTAAGACTTTTTAGGGGAATTAGCCCTGAGGCAAGTTTTTCACTTAGACCATATGCTCATGTGAAATATACATAAATATATGTAAGGCTAAACTCCTAGCTAGTGTACAACATACAGTAATAATACAATTTAAATCTGCAGTGTTAACAACAGCACTCAGTGCCAAATTACAGCTCATGCCTGCGCTTAGGCAGCATTTGAAGAGTGGATTTACCAGATTTTCTTAAAACATTCTGTGTGCTTCCCTAGACACTCACGAGTATGTTATTTGTTTACTTGGCCAGAGATGCAGTCTTTTTAAAAGAATGAGGCAGCAGAGCAGCACAGAGAATACAATGTCAGTAGTGATGGGCGAATCTCTCCCGTTTCGCTTCGTCGAAAAATTCACGAATTTCCCGCAAAATTCGCAAAATGAAAATTTTAAAGTTTTCACGAAAAAATCTAGCAATTCGAGCGTTTTCACAAAGAAATCGAGCAATCCACATTATTTTCACTGGAATATCAAGCAATTCGAACCCTTTCACGAAAAAATTGAGCAATTCGAACGTTTTCACGAAAAAATCGAGCAATTCGAGCGTTTTCACAAAGAAATCGAGCAATCCACATTATTTTCACGGGAATATCAAGCAATTCGAACCCTTTCATGAAAAAATTTAGCAATTCGAACGTTTTCACGAAAAAATCATGAAGATCGGAAATTGATGCCGAGATTCCCGAATTTAAAATGCGGGAACTCACGCCAGGCGAATTTATTCGCCCATCACTAAATGTCAGCACTTCCAACATCAAGTGGTTTCATTTTATATGTTTCACATGCATCTTAACAATACAGAGAATCAAATTGAAAAAGCCACTTATGATAATGTACTGCAAGTTTCCATGGGAGACAGCTGCAGAAATGCTGGACTTTGTGTAAAAACACTGTTGTTTTATGTATCTTTGGTCAGGAGCTGATGTATAATAAATAGCATGTATAATAATCAAATGTTCCAGTTCTGATAATTATTGGAGAGTCAGGGTACACCAAAGGAAGAGCACCCAGTTTAAAAGGGCCCTTAACCCCAAAACCAGTCCACTTCCTTATCTAACATAAAGCAACGCCTTCTATAATCTACTGAGTCTTTATTCTCCTTTAAATAGGAAGCCAGTCAGAGGGCTGTCTGCTGCACATGCTTGATTGATTGCCATTGGAGCAGGAGGCACCAAGTATGTACAGTAGACAGCTCTTTGGAGGATAAGGACTGATTTTGGGGTTAAGGACCTTTTTAAACTGGGTGCTCTACCTGCATCAGGTTTCAGCATCTATCTTAGAAAAGACATCAGATTCACTAATGCAGGGAGAGAGGTAAGTCATTTTGGAGGTCTTTTTAGGAACTTTAAAATAAAAGGTTCACTTATTTATTTTTTTTAATAATGAAACAGGAGTCAGGTCTTCTCAAAGTCAATCAATTATTTTGCAACATTGTTTCAGGTGTGAAAGCCAGGAGAGCACATAATACTACTTTTGATTGTTTTCATTCAAACTAGAAAGCTTAGAATTACATTTTCTTTTATTATGTAAAAATAGTTTTTAGGTGAAGGACCCCTAATATTTGAGCTTCATGTACAAAATTCATATTTTTTCTTCTTGCTGCTACAGGTTTTCAAGAGGCACAGTAAAGGGACAAATGAATAACCAACCTACCACTGTGCATTAAAGCATTTATGGACCTATTTATCGTGCTGTGTAAAAAGTTGAGTGAAGCATTGCCGGTGACAACCAGATTTCAGCAAAAGCAAAGTTCTGATTGGTTGCTATAGGCAACATGGCCAGTAATGATTCACTTCACGTTTTACGTAGCATGATAAATAGACCCCTTAATGTGCTCACCCTAAACAACATGGATTCCAGACCCCCTCAGTTAAGAATCACTGCTCTGCAAGAAGACTTATTATAACTACATGCATGGCACCACAAAAGAACTTCTGGCATCAGAATGTGTATTTTGCAGGCATTTTTTTTTTTTGTATAGTGCTTTTTATTTTAGTAAAGAAACAAGTTGTGATTTACAGGAAAAGCAGTTACTGGACATCCCAGTCCGCAATGCAAATTCAGGTGTTAATAAACAGACATTCCTGTGTATAACATGAAATCCAGATAATTTCTTTCCATTGTAGCATATCACAATGCCAGGCAATGTGAAGTGCTATGAGATGAAGTGAAAGCTGTGATACAAATTACATAACAGAAGACGAATAACAATAACAAATAAAAATGCTGTCTGAATCAAGAAACAGGGAATAAGGAAATGCATGGGTGAGCTGTGGCGGAGAATAAGTATGGAACCTCTAGGTGAAAAGCGACATTATGAAATGCTCCAAGAAAAGTTATTCGTTACAAATACCTCTGTAGGCTAGCCAAGGGTTCCAGACTTTATTGTGACTTTTCAGTTTACCAGTGTGACGGCTAATTAATTGTTCAAGTACAAGAACAGAGTCCAGCATTTGAACGTCTAGGAAAGGGGATTTTGCAGGCATTTGTTTTTAAGAGATGGGTAGGCATTAAGGGCAGAAATATACCCTTTTAAATATATGGTCAGCAAATAAAGGTAGTGGTGCAGGGTGCCTATAAATAAGAGGCTCTGGAGTGTTTTGTATTGTAAATCAGAGTGTATTCTAACAGTGTCAGACTGGGGGGCATGGGGACTGCCGGGGCTGCTGTTTTGGGGCCTCCAAATCCCCCCATCCCATCGGCAACAACACCTCAGGCCCCCCAACTCCTCTCTCCAGCACCCACACACACACACACACACCTACCTTTTTTTTCCTGCTCGTGGTGACAACCAGGGGCTGAAGGGAGTTCATGAAGCAGAGATAATAATGGGTCTGGGCTGGCGGGGCCCACCAAGTTTTTCCCGGGGTCCCACCAGCCCAGTCCAACCCTGTATACGACACTGGAAGCATGCAATTTTTATAGTTTGCAGTGTATGTATTAAAACTGAAACTGAAAAAATTGTGTGCTTCAAGTGTGTAATGCACATTTAAAATTGACAATCCAAAAACACTCTAATGAATTATATTACATTGTGAAATGCAAACTTGTATTCTTAGTTTTTTCTCTCTGTGGCAACACAGAGAGAAAAAGAGGTGTAGTTTTGCAGTAATGCATATGTAAGGTTAGCCAAAGAGATGTATCATGAATGCTTGTTCACTTTTTGAAAATAGATCACTTTTCCTTTATAGTGCAAACATCCACCTGCTGTAGTTTTATTCAATGTCTGCAGAAAACTGTGTTCCAATATATATTCTACAGAACAAAATCCGCACATAAAGCTAATTCCCCTATGGCAAATTCTAGGAAAATATAAAGTACAATTATAAATAGCAAAAGCTATACATGCTACATGGAGTCAGTTTTAGTACTGAACAAGTAAGAATCTAACCCATTTAATTCGAAATTCTTGTTTTCTGGTCTGCTTTTTGAATTCAGTATACTCTTCCCCAGGACACACATGAGTGTTCCCAACAAGCAGTTGCTTTCCTAGGTATACTGTACTCTGCACCCAGACTGCACCCAGCTGAAAATACAACACAAGGTGCTCAGTGCAGCTTTAGTGTACATAGGCCAGCTTTGTCCTCATCGTCTGCCATAGGGAGAACAGAAGTGGTGTTGATTTCTGTAGCACCAAAGACTCTAAACTGAAAAATCAATCTACCAAAGAATGGTTAAAGCAGAAGAAAGTTAATATTTAGGAATGGCCAGGTGAAAATCCTGACTAATATCGGCAAGAAATGTGTATATTCTCTATGTGTCTGCACGGGTTTCCTCCAACTACTGTGGCAGGCAGGTAAATTGGCTCCTGATAAAAAATTATTATAGTGTGAAAGTGATAGTGAACAGACTGAGGCAGGGGCCAATGTGAATGATGTATAATCTCTGTAAAGCTCCGGGTCTATGTCAGATCTGTATAAATTAAAATCAATAATATGTGCATCCACTTATAACAGTTAAAGTTAGAACATTTTTCCTTAAATCTGTGAAACTGCAGAGTCCTTGCATTTTTAATAGGTACAATGCTGCCACCTGCTGTTATTTTTGTTACGCTGAAATACATTAGAAGTATCTATTTCAGTTTGTAGAACTTGCATTTCATGATTTATTTTGTTTATAACTTATCATAGTCTAAACCAGCTGACGAGCCGTCAGGAAATGACCAACAGAACTGATATGATATTAAACATCCACATAAAAAAACATTAGGCAACAAATTATATCAAATTTGATATCATGTGTATCATATATTAGGCAATAAATTGCATATTATGTGAACAGTATTTATACCATCCCATTACCTCGTGAAAGGTTGGCCAATCTGTGCATTTCAACAATTACATCATTAAACAATTATGTAAAACAGTAGGCAACAAATAAACAAATAAAGTGCATTTTGTAGTATAACTTGCTCACTGCTGGTGTCAATAATGTACATCCCCAGTGCAAGTGTAAATATCATATACTGTAGTCCCATTCAGTTAAAAAAAAATGTTGTATACTTTGTTTCTGAAGCGATCGATACAGTTAGCAATCCATCCTGTTCAGTAGAAAAATGTAACTTGTTACAACTTCATCCACATCCCCCGATGTGTCAATGTATTAGTAGAAGCATAATCACATGGATAGAAACAGGAGAAATCTTTTTTAACCTAGAAAACTGTTTAACACAAGTTGTCCATTCAGGCCCCTAGGGGCCACAAAGTCAAGCTCATATATCCAGTAAGCTTTGCGTCTTAATAAAATTTTATCTTTGCCTCCTCTAGCATGGCTTGATACATGCTCTATGCCCAGCTTCTGCCCAATGTTTGGCTAGCAGCTGTTGGATTATATCCAAGCCCGGATTTCTCGGGTGGGCGCCCCTAGGCCGTGCTGTCCGATCGGGCGGCCTAGGGGCGCCCACACTCCCCAATCCATGAAAGCACTCACAGCCACGATCATCAAGCATATATCAAAAGATTTATATTCGTGCATTGGGGTATCAACGCATATACATATATATATATATATTCATTCATATAAAACATTTTAAAAATTGTTAGAAATTTGTATTAGAGGGGCTAACTTTAATAAGCCTAGGGAACAATTGAAAAGGATAAATACAAAAGAGTAAATTTGAGTATGTATGGAAAGGTATGGAAAATCTTAGCTATGAGGAAAGACTGGCCAAGTTTGGGTTGTTAACACTGGAGAAGAGGCCCTTAAGGGGTGATATGATAACTATGTATAAATATATAAGGGGATCATATAATAATCTCTCTAATGCTTTATTTAGCAGTAGGTCTTTCCAGCTGACACGAGGTCACCCATTCCGATTAGAAGAAAAGAGGTTCCGCCTAAATATTCGGAAGGGGTTTTTTACAGTGAGAGCTGTGAAGATGTGGAATTCTCTCCCTGAATCAGTTGTACAGGCTGATACATTAGATTTAGCTTTAAGAAGGGGTTGAATAGCTTTTTAGCAAGTGAGGGAATACAGGGTTATGGAAGATAGCTGTTGATCCAGGTATTGGTCCAATTGCTCTCTTGTCTCTGTCAGTCTCTGTCAATTTTGGTGCATGTGCAGTTGTCGAAAAACAGCAAACTGCTCCAACTGCGCATGCACCGACATACCAATCTCCCAGTCAGATTACAGAGGACCCGGAAGATGGATGCCGTGAAGTCCACTGCCAGAATCTGCGACAAGGGGTAAGTATAAGGTATGGGGCATTTCCCCAGGGGGGACAGTTAGCCTGGGGGGAGGAGGGAGGGGGGTCTATGTTGGGTGGGGGGTACGGGGTTTTTTTCTACAGAGTTTCCTTCTACTTTAACAGGCAGTCATGGGTGAACAAATTCCCTCTTATGAGAGAGCAGGAAAATTTTAGCAGAAGAGAAAGCAGCGGGAGTCTGGGAAACCAGTTAGTAGGAGATTGTAGTAGTCGGGGCCCTGAAAATTTTGTTGTATGGGGCCCCGTGATTTCTAAAGGTGGCCCTGTGAATCAAACTGTGAATAAAGGTTTATTAGACAAAAGCCTTCAACAGAGATGTTGAATTAATGGAGAACATTTGTACCGAAGGTAATATCTTAGCGTTGAATTCTCAGTTTCTTTTATATACAGATCAAAAATTAAAAGCAACATCTGTCAAGGAAAATTACATAGAACAAGAAATAAGGAGGATTCCCAAATACTATGCAAATCTGAAGTCCCTCTCCTCATGCAAACCCTCCAGTGTGAGAGAATAGAATGCATTTGCTGTAACAGATGTGCCACTAAACATGTGCCACTAGTGATGAGCGAATTCTTTTTGTTACCGAGACAAAAAAGTCGCCATAAAAAAAAACGCCAATTGACTTTAATGCATTTGGAGTGTCGCACGTGTAAAAAATTGACTTGAAAGTTTTGGAAATTTTTCACCATTTCGCTGATTTTTTAGCAGTTTCACAAATTTTTCCACAAAACAGGACATATTCACTCATGACTATGTGCCACTAAATATAGATAGGCACAAAGTGCAGCATCAGAAGGCCTTCTCACAAGAGGGATAGCATTGAAAGGGACGGTTCAACTTTCACTTGGTTCTCCAGTTAACTTTTAATATGTTATAGAATAGACAATTCTAAGCAACTTGTCAATTATTCATTATGTATTTTTTATAGTTGTTTTTAATTATTTGCCTTTTTCTTCTGACTCTTTTCAGCTTTCAAATGGGGGCACTGACCCCATGTAAAAACGAATGCTCTGTATGGCTACAAATGTATTGTTATTGCTACTTTTTATTAATCACCTTCTATTCAGGCCCTCTCCTATTCATATTCCAGTCTCTTATTCAAATCAATGCATGGTTGCTAGGGTAATTTGGACCACAGCAACCAGATTGCTGAAATTGCAAACTAGAGAACTGCTGAATAAAAAGCTATATAGCTCAAAAACCACAAATCATAAACATGAAAACCAGTTGCAAAATATCATTCTCTACATCATGCTAAAAGTTAAAGAAACAGTAACGCCAAAAATGAAAGTGTATTACAGGAATGACAATATAATGTACTGTTGTGCTGCACTTGTAAAACTGGAGTGTTTGCTTCTCTACAATAGTTTATATACACAAGCTGCTTCGTAGCCATGGGGGTGAGCAATCCTTTTAATACACTTTGTACATAACATGGCTGCTTTAAAAAGCATCTGTTGCAAGAAGGCTGTTTCACATGTAAAACAGCACTTTTGAAATCTGATATGATTGCAGACTATTTTATATGCAGCAACATCTCAATCTTTCAGCAGAAATACCCAATATCCTTTGCACAAATGCAAGTTACTTCAAAGGCAAACCACCTCTCACTGCACATACAGACAGCTTTACAGGCAGACTAAAAAAATATACACTACAGTACACAGTACAGTATAAACTACCAGTACACAGGGGAAGAATCAGGGGTTTCTCCACTGGATTGACCATAGCCTGAGAATGGTGTGGACTAATTGGGCCATGTCCTAAGCTGTCACTGTTTCCTCACCCTATTCTCATTGGGAGTGGTTTAAAAGAGAAGGAAAGCTACCGAAGCAGTTTATTGCCAATAGATTAGCCACAATAGAGCAAGCTATAACACTATATTTACTCTGCAGAATGCTTTACTATACCTAAGTAACCAGTTCTAGAAGTTCTCTTTGTTTGTTTAGGATAGCAGCTGCCATATTAGCTTGCTGTGACATCACTTCCTTCCTTGAGTCTCTCCCTGCTTACTCATAGCTCTGGGCACAGCTTATAGCAGGGAGGGGAGGAGGGAGGGATAGAGGAGCAAACTGAGCATGCTCAATCCCTAGCCCTGGAGGTTTAAGCTGAAAACAGTAAGTCTGATACAGAAGCCCATGTGTAAACAATAGAAGGAAAGAAATGTGGTGTTTCTTTTGACAGAGGACTCAGAGCAGCATTAATTTACTGGTAAATTTATATATACCTTTCTGATAAAGTTTACTTAGTTTTAGCCTTTCCTTCTCCTTTAAAATGAGATTGGTCATGTACTCAATCCCTCTCTCCCTTACTCTGTATGTAATGGTGGTAATGAAATGTTATTTACTAGTGTCCCTTAGAACCAGCTACCCCGCCCTCATCAAAGAGTAAAGGGGGTGAATAACAGCATGGCCATCAGACCCTTTATGCCCATTACTCCATGCATACATAAGGACGAGCATAGCCCTATCCTAGCATACATTAGGTAGCATATGTGGGGGCACTGCTCATGATAAGATTGTCTTGAAGGCTCTTCATTGCATGTTTTTTTATATCCTTCAGCAGTGATCCCCAACCAGTAGCTTGTGAGCAACATGCTGCTCTCCAACCCCTTGGATGTTGCTCCCAGTGGCCTCAAAGTAGGAGCTTATTTTCGAATTCCAGGCTTGGAGGCAAGTTTTGGTTGCATACAAACCAGGTGCACTGCCAAACGGAGCCTCAATGTAGGTTGAAAATCCACATAGGGGCTAAAAATGGCAAATCACAGCCCTTATTTGGCTCCCCAATTACTTTTACTTCTGAATGTTGCTCACAGGTTTAAAAGGTTGGGGATCCCTGCCTCAGACCTACTGGGTAGACTGTGAGGTTTGTGAAAGGTAAGTAAGTTGGGGGCATGGTGCTACCTGGTCTAGTGCACAGGTAAATAATCAGCCTCTTAGCATTAGAAATTAGCACTGATCAAGAAAACAGTTACAGGACAGTTCATTGTTTAATCTTCTATAATATGTTTATTTCAACTAGCCGTTGAAGGTCAGAATTCATTAGATTGTAAAATAGAGTCCTGCTGTAGGTACTAGGTACTTGGCCTGGAGGTAAGGTAAGGTAATATTATTTGTGAGTACAGCTCAGGTCTGTCAGACATTCTGCTTTGTTGTAACAGTCCTCTGTTTTTTTCTTAATGGTGATCCCTTTAATATGGCTTCTAGTATGGATGGTTACTGTCAGTGAGGGTTAAGGGTGAGAAGGGTATGTTTGTCGGATGCAAGTAATGGGAACATGATACATGTGGGTCCACTGAGTGAGATCTGTGCAGGTTGGATTTTTGACTGTTAATTTGTTGAATTGAACTAGGTTGATGAAAATTATTCAATGGGGCCCCATTGTCACTGTTTCCCTTTCTCCTTACCAACCAGTTCAACTCATTGCACCTCTGTAGGTGCAGTGACATCACCCTGAGGGAGTCACACCCCCTGCTCCCTCTCTATTTCTGCCATTAGTGTGTATAGTTGTGCAGAAAATATCTGTACATCCGTCTGTAATTGAAGCAAGAATATATCTGAAGACATGGACCCTTGTAATAATATGAGATTATTTAAAAATCAGGGAGACTTTTAAAGAATGCAAGACACTATAATGCATTCATTATTCAGCACTGATTGTAGACTGATTCACTTATATTAAATACCATTAGTCAAACCTTCTAGATGGATTTTTAGAAGGGTCTCTTGAACTAGTAATCTTACAGTATAAATGCTAAATGCTGCTTCAGTGACCTAGATTCATAATTTTGTAGGAATTCAGATTCAAGTGGAACAGGTATTTTATTTTACAGCTCGTCCGAGAAAAGAACAGGTGTCATGTGCCATAAACAGGCCTAATTAGTCATTAACCTGTCAAAAGACTGTATCACATTTCTGGTCACTAATGTCTCTGCAGTTTGTGTTAATTAACAATGGGCTATAGATTTGGTCAATGTGTTCATCCAATTTTTATTTATCAGTTAAAACGATGATCTTATCCAAGTACAGAGAAAAATAATAGGATTCCTTTCATAATCAGAGCAGTACTCTTGAAAGTTTAAGTAGGAATGTTTGCATTGTTTCACTGTAATTTACAAATTATATTTATTAGGGCTGTGAAAATTACACTTGCTAAACAGTATGGAGTTTTTAACAGCAAATCAGTCCCTAGGCAGACTCTTAGCAAATGACTACTATAGTAAATTACTGCAAGGGATAGGTGTGTAACTACTGAATCTTAGAATTACACCAGGTATTGATTTTTACACCAGCAAAGGGGGGAGGGAGGGGTTAAAAAGCAGGTATCATTTTAATAGGGAGTAGTAACTCATAGAAATCAGTTATTAATAACTGATTTGCTGTAAAGCTAAACAACAATCTGTTTCCATCAACTCACTACCTTGGTTTTCCATGGAACGATCACAGTCACATCTACAGTACATCTAAAACGTCTCACATATATTGTTATTTGCTAGAGACTGTTAGGCCACGGTAGAAAAGATCAGGTTGTACTGAGAAAAACAAAATAAAAGCTTATCTCCTAATTCAATTACACATGTTCTCTTTGAGCAAGAAACAACAAGAGGAAAACATAATAGAAATAAAAACAAAATTATGAAAAACGTTTTCCTCCTCAAGTTGAATCTCGCTCATATGTTTCCATGTTCTAAACCATAAAATAATGTTTTCTCGTTGATTTGAATCTGGCCCAGACTGTTATTGATTCATAGCTTTAGAGATGGTTTCAAACTCAGTATTGTGTGACTGTTCTAACAACACAATGAATGAAACATGGATTCTGTTCAGAATCCGGAAGACAAAATGGAATTCCTGATTTTTGTCTGAGACATGTGTGAGCTTTGCAGAGTCCATTTTGATGTGTCCATGTGTGAAATTCAGATCAAGATCAGTGACCCACCACATTTTTATTTCTATATAAGTGGCAACTATTTCTTGGCTTTTAAAGACACATTGCAAAATTAATCCTCATGATGAGTCCAAAGCTAAAGTTTGTAGTGCCAACATTAGAGTGATTTTCTCTCTATTTAGAAACACCATACCAAGCAGGGTCACATTTACTATGTCTAGGGCATCAGTTTTAAGGGTGTAGACTATATGTGCCTACAAGGTTAAAAAAAAATCCCGCCAGATACTTGCTGAATTATCTGGCAGATGAGCTGAAGGAGAGGTAGATACCTACCTCTGTCACAATCAGTGCATGTGCAGGACAGCCAGATCATCATACACTGTCACCAGGACAAGGGGGAAGGCTGAGATCTGGTGCCCAGGGCAGCACTGGAAAAATGGGTCTGGGGCCTACAGGTGCTTAAAAAATGTGTGCCACATGCGGAAGGATGGGGGATTTTTTGCACAAGTGATTGCAAAGGGTACTGGAGCTAAATGCAGCCCTGATACCATGAGCTGATTTAGTGAAATAAATATGCGATTTTTGTAGGGATGCAACAAATCCTTGATTTTGTCAATCTACATAAGCCAGGGGTCTAAAATTGTACTTAGTTGTGCTGAGTGCCTGTGCATTCATTCCAAAATTTGTACACAAGTGCATCAATTGACACAGGGGAACCCTGAAGCCATTCTGCATTAATTGCCACAGCATAGTTGTATGCAGATGACAAATGTTATAAGTAGCACCATCTAGACCTTTCAGATGCACTGCTCTGGAATTATGGTAAAATACACTACTTTATAGCTGCTTTAATAAAGGAGTCATGGGTATCTCAAAATCAGGGCCGCCCCTAGGCCATGTGGTCCTAGCGCCACCTGCCTGCAAGTCCCCAGTGCTCCTCAGCAAGCGACTGGGCTGCATGACGCCCCTAACATAAATCCGGGTCTGCTGACAATTGCATATGAACATCATCCACAACCTTACAAAATAAGATGGTAAAGAGTAAAGGGCGTAAGAGTAAAATTACCCAAAGGATGGAATGAAAAGGTTCTTAGCAGATGATCACCCCAAGCAGTACCAGCAGATATGAAGACACCTTAGACCAGTGCTGTCCATCTACTGTGTTAATGAGGGCCGGAATTTTTCTGGCCTTCGTGGAGGGCTGAAAAATGGAAGCATAGGGCAGGCAGAGTATGGAACACACAGGAAGCACACAGGGAGTAACGTAACTAGAGGGGGCGGGCCCTGGTGTGGGACATGCAACCGGGCCCCCCCACCCCCTTCATACATGGTTTTCTGTCCGGAATCAGTGGTGCGTGAGCTGCCCTGGCCCTGAGGGGTGTGGGCCCTGGCCCAATCGCACCCCCTGCTCCCCCCGGTAGTTACACCACTGGAGCATAGGGCAGGCAGAGTATGGCACACACAGACAAAGTAGGGCAGGCAAAGTATGGCACACACAGGGAGCAAAAGGCAGGCAAAGTATGGCACACACAGGGAGCATATGGCAGGTAGAGTATGGCACACACAAGGAACATAGGGCAGGCATAGTATGGCACATGCAGACAAAGTATGGCACACACGTAGGAAAGGCAGAGTATGGCACACACAGGGAGCATAAGGAAGGCAGAATACAGCAGGACCACTCTAAGATGGAAAGTTCATACTGTGCTATCATACAGTGACACAATGCTGTTGCCCCTCCAGCAATTTGTCTGCGAACAGGTGAACAATGTGGGCACTTTCAGTATGGGTCTGAAGTGCGAAAAGTACAGGGCTTTAGGGGTGTGAACAATAGAGGGGTGAACAATGCAGGAGTTTGCTGTCTGAATTTGAGGAGTAAACAAGGCCAGGGGCCAGTTAATTTCAATACCTTTTAAAGCTTAAACAAGGTAAGCAGACACAGCAAGCAGACTTTCATATGGGGGGCCAGACAAAGGGGTGGGGGTCACGGGCCAGATGCAGCCCACAGGCCACTGGACAGCGCTGGCAAAGATGATGCTTGATCCCAGTGCTATAAATAAGGAGGAAATAGTAAATGTATAAGAATGACAGCTGCCACCCTAAATACTGGAAAATAGAACTAAATTGGTGCTAGAGTTGCAGTTTAGCAATGGATTAGATATTACTTGCTGTACACAGGGGGGATATGATAACTATGTATAAATATATAAGGTGATCATACAATAACCTCTCTAATGCTTTTGAGTGTTCCCACTACCCCCTTAATGTTATATCTTACTCAATTTTCCAGGCTGAAACAGTGGAGGCTGTAGTGATTTCCTGGAGGACATTGCACACCACTTGGATGGGATGAATCTGAAAAAGATACATTTTCTGTCAATTACTGTGGGTACAGAACATTATTCTTTGGTGGTCTAGCATAAGGGACATTCAAAAATAGAGATTTCAGAACCATAGTCTAATCAAACCTATTGGGCCCTGGATATATAATCTCCAATTTAAGACTTACCTTAATGATGGCACAGACACATTACTCTAGCCAGCTTGGGTTCACGTAATTGAACCTCTTGAGCATGCGGGTCTCACTGGGGTGCTCTTTCGGGCACGAGATGCTCTTCTTAATGAACCCTGTGGCTGCTTTCTATGAGAAATAATAAAAATACAAGGTCAGACAATAATGATTCCCTTCAGCCATGGTGGTGTTTAACATTCTGATTTGCCATTTAACTGAGTTTGCCCCTCCTGGGTGAATGAGATCGAACATCACATTTATGTACTTACAGCACTGTGTTTTTTAGGGGGCTGCAGCCTTCTTTTCTCCACTTTCGGCCAACTGATAGTAGAAAAATATGGGCGATCCTGGATGTTGCCATTCACACCAAGGCCTTCTTCATCAAGAGCTAAAGAAAATAATGAAAAGTTATTTCAAGTATTGCATCTATTTTTCTACCTTCCATTCAGTAAAACATTTACATGTGAAATGATATAACTGTTCCTAGGTTATGGCTTGTGACCTTGAATATCGTCAAGAACCAGAAGAGCTCTGCAGATAAGGACCTGGCAGAAAAAATCAGGTAAAAACCAGCAGAGATCTAATGCCACTAGTTCTCCTTAATGGTACTCAAGCTGGCTAAACCTTTCATTATTGCCCTGCTATATTACTTACTACTGAACTTTGCTTTCACACTAACCCCCCCCCCCTCATTGCATGACCTTCTTCTTCTGAAGACTTTTCACCCCAGGCTCTAAATGCACTCCTTTCTGGCACACTTGAAGAAGAATAAAAAGAAGCATCATACCTCCTGCCTAGAAACTATGAAGATCACCTGACTTATGGCACCAGTTATTCTATATTACTCCAACGAGAGGCCACAGATTGGTACTTCTTATGCCAACTTTCCTCCATAACAAATTAACTAAATACCTTAAAACCATCCTGCTTTTGTAACTTCCTATTTCTAGTAGCATTTGTTAAAAGTCCATTTCTGATTTTACTAACCTGTTGTAAGAGGTCTCTCAGCATGGTAGAAATGGAGTCTGGATATTCAGGCTCTCCGTTAATAATCCTTTCTACCTGATCTTCCAAGGTTCCCTTTCGGCAGAATGGCAGAACTTCTCGGTTGCCATTTCATACAAGATGACACCTAATGACCACCAGTCAGCTCCAGCGTCATAATTCTCCTCTGATAATACCTTGCAAATAAATAAAAGATTAATTATTAAAAGTTCTCATACTGAGAACCCTGATTACCATATAGGTATGCAGAATTGGCAAACCAATGCTTGATTGAAGGCCAACAAAGTAAATATATAAATGAAATTACCCAGGAGGGGCTGGAGGATTAGGCGACTGAGGCAGTCCTGTAGGCTCAAAGTTTTAATAGGCCAAGTGGCATAGGAACACATCAATAATGACAAATATTGTGTATATGTACAAGAACTGAGATTCTCACCAGCCGTGACGTGTATCCTGGTGTTCCATAATAGTTGCACCGCGTCTTTGTTCCAAACATACCGGTGCAGACAAGGCCAAAATTGGTCATCCACCAATATGTTCTCCGGTTTGAGTTCGCTGTGTAAGACAAACAGGGAACACAGTTTATATTAGAAATATGTATAAATAGAGAAGGATTTGGGGGGGATTTAAATTTTTCTTACCGATGAACAGTCTCTTGTGCATGCATTTTTTGATTGCCAGGCTGTTGTTGGGCTCTTGGACTGGCCAGGCTACCTGGGGCTCCTGCCCGGCCTGGCCCGTCACTGGGTGGAATGCTAGGAGGGTATAAACTGTGGTGGTAAATGGTAGTAGTAAATGAGGACCATAAGGATATTTATTAGGCAGGTTAGATACCTAGAAAGGAATGTACGTCAGGGTTGTCAGGGTTGCCAGGTTGGCGGGTTTACAGTCAAATTGGGCTGTTTGTAAAATGTTAAAGGTCCATGGGTTTGGGCTACTTTTGTAAGTTGCTGTGGGTTTGGACTTTCAAAACCCGCCCAATTTTTTATGCAAACTAAGCGTGTGCGGCTGGAATTGGACTCTGGAGTGAATCAGAGATATTAGGAGGAGTGGCTGAGACAGAGGTACTGTGGACATGTCCTTGTTGAGTGTTTCTCTGTACAGCCCTTTTAATTTTCCTGCATGTATTGTGTTTTGTGTACAGTGTATGTTTAAATAGGTACATGACACATACCTCCCAACTGTCCCATTTTCAGAGGGACAGTCCTGCTTTTGACAGCTCAACCCGCAGTCCCGTGTTTTTACTGAAAAGTCCGGACTATAATTGTATGTGTAATTGTAACAATTTAAGATAAGGAGAATGTATGGCATGTTTGTGTACATCCATTGTATATTGTGTCCCTGTTTGCTGGGATTGAGAGCAGGCACATTTCAGGGGCTGCTGCTGCCTGAGGTAGCAGCCCTGATGCTGCCCCCCCTCCCACTCCGCACTTCTAAAGGTCCCCATACATGGATAGATCCGCTCGTTTGGCGATGTCGCCAAACGAGCGGATCTCCCTCCGATATGCCCACCTTGAGGTGGGCAATATCGGGCAGATCCGATCGTGGGCCCTAGGGCCCAACGATCGGATCCTAGCATTCGGCAAACGGGCGGTCGGATCGCGGGACTGCATCAACGAACAGATGCGGCCGTGATCCGACGGGATTTTTAAACCCATCCGATCGAGATCTGGCCGACTTTCGGGGAAGCCCGTCAGGGGGCCCCCATACACGGGCCAATAAGTCTGTCGGCAGCTTTTATCGGCCCGTGTATGGCCACCTTAACTTTTAGCGTCAGAGCCGGTTGAGGAGGTGCCGCATCGCTAGTGCAGCGAGCACTATTGCGCTCGCTGCACTAGCAGAGCCGAATTTCCGTTTCAAAAAACAGAAATTTGGCTCTTAAAGTTACCAGAAGCAGCTCACCTTGCCTCATGGCTGGAGCTGCCCTGATTGAGAGATGTGTGTCTGTGTTATATAGTGAATAAAATCCCCCCTCTTGTAAATTATAAGGATATTATTAGTTATAGAGGAGTTTCATGACCATATAAAAACACGAGGTTGAAGGCCGAGTGTTTTTATACAGGTCACGGAACTCTGAGGTAACTTCTAATTTCCTCATATTTTGCAACAGGGGGTACTTTATTTATTATAATACACAAGTCATGTGACAGAAATGACATCACTACCCCCACAGTTTATAACTGATGACATCAGAACTCACCGTTTATAATTATATAATTTACAAGATATCCATGGCTTTTGTGTAATATATATATATATATATATATATATATAATGTATTGTTAAGCACTTTTTCATGTCTATTGAAATATGTCCAAACTTACAGGGGAAATGTGATAATGTCCTCTTTTATGTTGAAAAGTTATTGGGAAATTCCAGACACTTATTTGATTTGATACCCTTACTGTTTTACTTTATTAAGATTTTGGAGTGTATAAAGTCCGCTACTTTTAAAATGGTTTTTGGCTTGTTTTTTATAGTCTTTGGCTGGTTTTGAATTGTGTCCATATCATTGAGCAGCTGAGGCCCGTGGTTAGGCATCATAGAAGGGAAGCGCGGTGGTCTCCAGTGAGTGGCTGAGGAGGAGGAGTGCTGTGTAGGAAAAGATGGATAAGGACCCTCCCTTGCAGTGGGCTGAGCAAGTTGGCCGGGCCGGGTTGGCTGGAGGATGAACACAAGCTGAGACTGAGGCAAGCAGCCAGTAAAGGAAATCTGCAGCTTTTGTCATTACGGTTTCCCCCTGTGCAGCAGGCCAGACTCACAAGTTTGTGTATTGGGACGGGAATGTAGGGATTTCCTCCCTGCGAATACTTGTTGGTGTATCAGTAGTGTGTGTGTGGGAGAGTCACAAGCCTATTCTGTTAGCAGCACCCCCTCACGGTCACACACAGGAGGAGGAGGAGGAAGCCGCTCGGCTGCTGTCACACTCACACTGTACAGTCTTGTACGAGACACACAGCGCTGTCGCTTGCACTGATTTGCCTGTCACGCTGAACCTTTGCGCAAGAGCAGGTGTGTGTGACGGGACTGGAGCGTGCTTGCCCCGGCCTCCCAGAACCCACCCATTACTGCAGGAGAGGAGGAGGAGGAGAGAGCCCGGTACCAAACCCAGGATGATGTGAATGCGGAGCCGAGGCCGGCCAGTGCAGGTATACTATTGTCTATGCTGTCAGTGTTGTGTTACTCTCAAACGTGCGTCTGTGTGTGTGTGTGTGTCACGGTGCAGGCACATGATGCAGTAGCAGTTGGTGCACAAATCCAGCTTGGCTCTGGAGCCATTGTGTGTGTGGCTGGGGCTGCTGCCATTGCCTTATATCCTAGGGCCCTGCGGGATGTCTGCCTGTGGGTGGGTTTATGAGCTTCATTGTTCCCCTGTTTAGATGAATGTATTCTTGCTTGTGCTGCATTTGTTCCCTCTCCTTTGTGTAAAATTTACAATAGGCTTTCCTGCCGTATGCCAAGCTGCTGATGAACACAAGACATTAATGCTCATGGCCGATTAGAGGACACACAGTGCAGTACTGAGCGCACACACACTCACACACACTCACACACACACACACTCTAGAGCAGACACACACATTTCTAGAACAGGCACACACACGCACTCTAGAGCAGACACACACAATCACACACACACACTCTAGAACAGACACACACAATCACACACACGCACTCTAGAGCAGACACACACACACACTAGAGCAGACACACACACACACTAGAGCAGACACACACACACACACACACTCAAGAGCAGACACACAAACACACACACACACACTAGAGCAGGCACACAGTCACAAATATAAGCTGATTGCTTCTATAGCTATACAGTCATTATACACTCTTTTATAGATATCAATTCAATGGGATCTCAGTTTGGTGTGACTGTGTGTGTGTCATTTGCAGGTTTTATACAAGGCTTTTTAGTAGCAGCAATATGCAGTTTAGTACTGAGACTGATAATATTCAGAGAGGGATTGTTTGCTTAAGCGGTCGGCATCATGTAAAACTCTAACTAAATTGGGCCTTGATTTTGCCACAAAAAGCACAAGAAATTGTAGGAATAAGAGGTGCAAATTGGAGCAGTCTCTTTCTATCATGGTGCTGCTGTATACTATATTCCACTCACATAAGTCTTGTGTTGGGTAGTGCCATCCTGGTGCTGATTTGTGCACTCCCCAGTGCAAGCCTCTGTATTTACAGTGAGATTAATAACCCCCCCCTCCTCCCGTCTTGATCTGATATTGGTGTTTATCTTTAACACTTACGAAAAGCTGACAGACAAATGACCCCTGGTGCCTGCAGTTTTGGTATATTGTATATTTATTGGGAAATAACTGCCCTGATGTAAAGGATGTTCCACTCGATGGAGCATCAATATTGGATACAGTTCACTGCATTTACAAGCTGTGCTCCTTGTTTTGGGGTGGGATTTAGCTCAGGAGTATATGTGAATTGTAACAGTCATTGGTCTAATCATTGTGGTTTTTCTGTGCTATATTTTGTATTTATTGCTACAGCGCTACATTTTTGTATTAAAAATACTTTGTGTATGGACACTCCAAAGTAAAACTGTATTTATGATCATAACAATGTGTATGCTTCTACCTATCTGAGGGTTCATTATAGCTCTGTATACAACACCTATAATAGTGTTCAAAGAAAGTTGGTAGTAGTGTATGACCGTCACCCAGCCAGGCACCACAACGGAGCATTCTTAGCCACTGACAATGAGGAGGACAGCTATAAGGTGCCTTTCCTACTTCCAGCAGTTCAATGATATAGAGAAAACACATCACACAGCCCTCATTTATTTTTATGTAACCAGAATAGAGAGAAAAATCACTGGCAGATAGATGGGGATGAGTGGTACACAAAGCCCCTTTTCATTTAACTGCACAAAAAAGCCACAAAACACCCAGTGTAGTGGGACATTAAACAAGGATTTTTTTGTTCTGCATTATTTTTTTTCTCCCTTTCTGTCCCTATCCATCTGCGATGTGAGTGCTGTATATTTCTGAATGCTGATCACTTCCATCTCTGTTTAGGTGGATTAGAAAGTCTGCCCACCAGGGTTTCCGCAAAGAATCTGCTTTCTGTGCAGTTTGTCAGTACTGTATGCTTTCCTCAAATTTTTCAAGCTGCCCTTAAGTTGAAGCTGAATTTCAAAGATATGTTTTTATTTTTTTAATGACAGAGCCAGGTTAAAAGCATGGAATTAGCAACAGAATGTTTCTTGTGGAAAGGACTGAGAAATAGGGAGCTGTGGTATCTCAATTGGTAGGTTAGCATTGTAAGCATGAAGGCA
Source organism: Xenopus laevis (assembly GCF_017654675.1). Lineage (NCBI taxonomy): Eukaryota > Metazoa > Chordata > Amphibia > Anura > Pipidae > Xenopus > Xenopus laevis. The sequence goes on from NC_054379.1 coordinate 80,129,530, forward strand.
AAATGCTGAAAATAGGCTGTTGAGACTTTGCTTTTCCTGATTGTTTTTGACCCCATCGACTCCCACATCCTTCCTCCCTTCAGATAAGTTACATTTTTCCAGCCATACTTTTCCTCTTGAAACTCCTTTAGGCCTACTTTCCTGCTGTTCCTGCTTAACATATCTGTGTGTGTATGGTGCCAGCCTTAGCACAAATTTTCATGCAGACACAATATTGTGGCCCTAGGATTATACTTCACAAACATGCCATATGAGGCCACTTGAACAATTCTTCCTGTCCTCATTGTATTTGCTGCAGCCGAGCATTACATTATAGCATTGTTTATTATTTTCTATTAATAATTATGAAGTGTTTTAGAGGCCTTGATAGAGTCCCTTTTTTCTCATCCCTGTTTTGCTCTCTATTTCTCACTTACCTTATTACAACTGCCAGCCATTTGCCCTTTTCCTTTCATTACAAACACATAAATACTGAATTAAAGCATACTTTGTATACTTAAGGGCTCACATGGTAAGCTGACTTACCAGCATCTGCCCTGTGTCTAGCAAGTATGACTGGATCTCATTCATGGTGACCTTATTAATGGCCATTTATATTATGAATTAATATTTACTATTATTTAATATCTGTGACTTTTCCTCAGTATATTTGTCACTCTGTTCAGTGATTTATATTTACCGGTCACTTCAGAGTTATTACTGATATCCTTATATTGTACAGTAGGGGGTATTTATTTATTAGTTATCTATCCTTGCGGCATATAACACTGTTTGTCTATAACAGAATAATCAATATCAGTATATCACCTTCACATTGTTTGGTCACAGTGTAATATCTTGAAACTAAAGTAACACAATGATCTCTGTATGTAAGATAATATGACTGATATAATGCTGGTAAGCACCATTCTTTTAAATGTATTCTTTTGTGTCTGTATTTATGATTTTTGACCTGCTACAGTAGAAAATCAAATGGCACAGTTTTATGGAAGGTTCATTTGAAACTTTACATTGATTTTTTTTACCACAGCCACAGGCAAATGTAAAAAAAGATGGAGGCGTCCCTGCTTTCCCCCCACTAGACCACCAGGGTGAGTAACCTCTGTTACACATACCTTCTAGCAGCTGGGCCAAAAAGTCACTTTACAATTTACTAACACGTGTTTATTGAGAAAAGTAATCCCTGATGGTTTCTAACAAAAAGTAAATGAATCCCTCCAAATGGCTATGTGACTAAATATTAATGTCACTATTATAATAAATACCTGTAGTAATGTACAACAATGCAGTGGCATAAATAATCATTAATTGAAAGATTAGTATTCTTTCTTCAATACACCATAAGTGAACCTTGCTCGCTGGGAAAGAAAGGGACAGCTGGATGACTGGAGACATTCCAGATCTACTGCAAATGTATGAGAACTACACCTCTAGGAAACATAACACAACGAATGCAAACCCCTAAATATCTGTACAACAAAGACAACTAAAATGATGAAATGATGTCTCATTTGTATTTGATAGGGAAAGTGTAAAAAACAGGTGAAGGTTACTATGTAGTTTGCACTTTGCACCCTATCCTGCACAATGATGAATACAACACTACCTGCATCCACTTATGCTGTTTTCATGAGGTGTGGACTGAGGGGTATGTAGGGCTTTTCCACCTTGACCTGACTCCCTATCTTGCAAGTCATAGGGAGTTTAAGCAAGTTAGAAAATCGGAGCAAAAATACATTTTGGTAGAGAAGATTTGCACTTGTGTTTGTGGTAGGTGTGTCTGCCAGCAAGTGGGTATCACACAAAACTATGTTTTATGTGTTCTCAAGCAATACCTACCAGCAGAATCTATAGATAGCACATTTTCATTTTCAACTGAATAGAAACAGGAATGCTGTTGGATGGTTATTGTTTTCTTACTCACATTTACAGTTATGCAGACAGGTTATTAGCTGAAATAAAGTTGTTGTTTCTTGACCTGTATTAGAAGTGACAGAGGTGTTTCATGATCATGTAAAACAGCAAAAGACTAATAGCTTTATATGTTACAATAGAGGTACAATATGCTCATATATTGCAGAGCTTTTAACAGTGACTGACAGATGTAGGAACTATTAAGTCAATATGCTGGTCTAATGTTAGGGATTCAACACCATTTAATTAAGTGTAGCTTATTTATGACCGATAATCAAATCTCTTTATTCACAAATATGACCCTGGTTACCAAATATGCTTGGTTTGGTGTTTCCTGTTCCTGTTTCTGTTGTGTACAGCACATTGCCTGCAAAACAGTACTGGGGTGAAGTATAGACATTCTGTGCTTTGAGCTCCAGGTGGAACCCTGGAGTTCAACAGGATGTCCTGCTTTGTGCAAGTAATGAACTTGTTCTCCATTAGGAAGCTTGGGGTAACTTACTTGCAAAGTGGTAAAGGGGATGTACACCTTTTTGTTAACATATGTTCCTACTGCTTGATTGTTAACAAAAGTAGTTTCCTTTACATTTGCTTCTGTTACCCACTGCTTGTCTTTGCAATGAAGTAGTGGAGGTAATGCTTAACAACTTCATTTTCCACTGGGACAGTAAATAGTTGGGCATCTTTAACACCTGAGTAAAAGCGCTCAAAATGTATGTGTAGTTTTTTTTAACACAGTATATGTGACTTTTTACAGTATAGTATGCTCAGTGGAACATTTCATTTTGTTGTATTAGATGCTCTGTAATATGGTTTTCTTATGACTCTCACAGCAGTATATTATTTTATGTAGTATAGTTGTCTCTGTATTGTAGTCTTAGTATCCTTCTCTTGTTTTTACAGTATTTTCAGTGATCAGTCCTCTCTGCAGTGCAATGTATAACAGGCTCAGGAGAACAGAATGGTCTTTTTATCATGCAATGGTCTTTTAGATGCAAATGCTACAGGTTTCAAAATCGGGCCCTTTTGTGCTTATTCTTTAACCACTTTTGTCATAGCTGCACTCTGCACCTTACTCTGTATCAAAAATATGATTTGAGGTACACGCCGTCAAGGGCAAAGAAGCCTTATCTTTTCAGTTGCACTGAAGAAGCCACTCTGATCAGTGGTGAAACAGTTTAAAAAAATAACTCTAAATGTCCAGTTGCCTTTGACTGAATTTTGCTATAAACAGTATGCCTTTTCTTTACTGTTTGCCATAGGGCAGAGGTAAGTATAGGGAGCCATTGCACCCTGCACTTGCTGATGCTAACCGAACTTGCTTAAACTCTCTATGACTTGCAAGATAGGGAGTCAGGTCAAGGTGGACATACCCCTCAGTCCACCCCTCATGAAAACAGCATAAGTGGATGCAGGCAGTGTTGTATTCATCATTGTGCAGGATAGGGTGCAAAGTGCAAACTACATAGTAACCTTCACCTGTTTTTTACACTTGCCCTATCAAATACAAATGAGACGTCATTTCATCATTTTAGTAGTCTTTGTTGTACAGATATTTAGGGGTTTGCATTCTTTGTGTTATTTTTCCTAGAGGTGTAGTTCTCATACATTTGCAGTGGATCTGGAATGTCTCCAGTCATCCAGCTGCCCCTTTCTTTCCCAGCCAGCAAGGTTCACTTATGGTGTATTGAAGAAAGTATACTAATCTTTCACTTAATGATTATTTATGCCATTGCATTGTTGTACATTACTACAGGTATTTATTATAATAGTGACATTAATATTTAGTCACATAGCCATTTGGAGGGATTCATTTACTTTTTGTTAGAAACCATCAGTGATTACTTGGGGTTTTCTCAATAAACACGTGTTAGTAAATGGTAAAGTGACTTTTTGGCCCAGCTGCTAGAAGGTATGTGCAACAGAGGTTACTCACCCTGGTGGTCTAGTGGGGGGACGGCAGGGACGCCTGCCGCCCCCTCGGCGGGGACGCCCGCCACGCTATCTTCCTCCTCGGTGTGGGTCTCTCTAAGGCTCGCGCGCCTCTGCTATTTAAAGGCGCATGCGCACTGGCGTCATGACGTCAGCGCACAATTAGTGCGAAATTCAAAAGTTTAAAAGTGACATATGTGAAATCTTTGCCCGTTATAGGAGTTTGTTCCTGGTGCTTCTGAGCTTTTGCTAAATCTGTTTTGAACCTGTTTGATTCCTGTTGTGATCCCCTGCCTGCCTTTTGACGATTCTACTGTCCATATCCTGACCCTTGCCTGTTTACCGACTCCGATTTTGCTAAAAGGAAAACTATACCCCCCAAACAATGTAGGTCTCTATTAAAAGATACTGAGTAAAACAGCTCATGTGTAAAACCCTGCTTCATGTAAAGTAACCATTATCATAATAATAAATTTTTTTAGTAGTATGTGCCATTGGGTAATCATAAATAGAAAATTGCCATTTTAAAAAATAAGGGCCGCCCCCTGAGATCGTACGATTCACTGTGCACACATACAAACCACATGTAAGGTCACATGAGCCAATTAACAGACAGAGTTCTGCCTTTTGCTTCCTCACTTCTTCCTGTTACAGTTAGTGTTGTAGTATTTCTGGTCAGGTGATCTCTGAGTCACGAAATGGTGGTTCAAGGCAAGAGATGTAAAAGGGCAATATTTATGTAAATATATATTCCAGTTTGGTAAGATTCTTTAATATGTCATTCAATTTGATATAAAAATCTGTTGCTTAAGTATTCATTTTGGGGGTATAGTTTTCCTTTAACCCTCTGATTGACTTCCAGATTTTGACCCTTGCCTGCCTAACTTCGCTTACTCTCTGCCTGCCTCGACCCAGCCTGATCTGACTACTCTATTGCCTAACGTCTTGTACTACGACCTTCTGCCAAAAGACTCTTGCTAACAGTCATGCCCCTCTGCCTATCCAGAACCTCTTGCCTTGCATCTCTCGTTTAAGTCCTGGTGGCATCCAAGTAGCTGAAGGCTCCTCCCGAGGCCAAAGGCGGTCACACTACAGGTGAAGCACGAGCCGAGACCAGGGTGCTTGGCATTTGTTCTGGTGTTGGGTGCTGACCGTGACAGTATGTTTTTTTTTATTGTTGAATAATTCTACTGCATTAGACCTTGAACCCATGTTTAATGTGAATATACTGTATATTTGAATGAAAACTAACCAAATGTGGTGCATAGCCTTAACATAGGAGGAAACATGGTTATTTTTAAAGATCAGTCAGCATGACACCTGAATTTTTAAATGCAGCTAAATATAAACTACCTCTTTTGCTAGGAAAGGTTCACAAAAACAGTTTCCCCAGCGTCACTTATTGGGACTTCAAGACAGTTATCTTTACTACGAGTCCTATGGCAAATCAACATACACGGGAAATTGTTATAGGTTAATCTATTTCAATATTCTGTTCAAATGCCGGTTCCATTACCTGTTAAATAAATTTAGAAATAAAAACGAATGTAATTAGAAATTAAATATCCAACGGATCCAAACATGAATAATGAACTGCTTGTTTTTAAGGGTACAGTTATACTACAATTGTTTTAAATATGTATCTAAGAAATGTTTGAAGGATTAATTCACGAATGAATTGATTTGGGGAGGGGTTAAGTGGGTTTAAAAGGGCGATTGGCCAGGAGGAAATAAGGTCTCTGATGAAGTGCAGTGACACGAAACGCGTCAGACCTCATGGCGCAGGGTTACACAGTTTGTTAAAATGTTAAATCTTCAATAGAATCAAAGTTTTTACCACTGATCTGAAGACCAAGCGATTCCTTGGGTGATCCGAAGAGTGCGTTGCCCAGAACTCTTGTGTAGGAAAGGTTCATACAAATATCTATTTAGTGAAATTACACCTTTTATCTTGATTTCAGCTGTTAGTTTTTTTTTCCAAATACTGTGTAAAGGAATTTTGCCAAGTTTTGCCTACAGTGATAATGTCTCTCATGCTTGCTGTTTACTCATAGTCTTCATTATGATTTACAACAATACTCCTATTTAGTTCTAATCCACTAACCAGTATACACTTTACAGTAGCTTCAAAGGGTGTGGCCTAGCAACCCAGAGTGTGAGGTGTGGATAAACAAACAGAACTGTCCAGCCAAGGGACAGCCCCATCAAATGATACCATCATATTGTGTGTCCGTGGCCCTTACTAATGTGTTTTAGTAAATGTTACCTACAATCCTAAATGATTCTCTTCAGATCAGTCAACAATGGCATTCCTTTCTGCTTGTAACAAGGAAGTAACATTTGCTTTGTTAAAATTAACCTTCAGGATGTCTTAAATTCCTATAATATCTACTGACATGCCAGCTTTATTTTATTTTTATACTGTAAAACAACGACATGGAATTTGTAAAATAATGGAGTGTTGTTTAAAATAAAAGTTGCTTCATGCAAATTTCTTGATTTAAAGAAGCAGGCTTAATAAATCTGCGTTGTGTAGCAAATTAAGCACTTTAAAGTAGTCTGTTTTAAAGGTGGATTTTGGTTTATATGCAGATTTCATCTTAAAATGATTCAAATTAAAGTATAGATCATTGCAATAGAAAAAAAGCAATGTCAAACTCTTAAATTCTCATAAATACAGCAGGGGAGAATTGCAGTTGGTGTTGACAATACCAGAAGGCTATGACTTGGACTCCTCTGGATTACAATCTTTGCTGGTATATTTCAGGTCGCAGAGAATCACCTGAAACTGGCATCTGACCTTTTGTAATTTTCAGCTTGAAAATCCTTGCTAGTGATTTTAATGCAATTCCATTTCAGACTGTTTGGAGCCATGGATTTGGACTACTTAAAAATGTGGCCAAAAGCACTCAGATATTAGTAGTTTAAATGTAGTAAAAATATATTTATATATTTATATATATTGTATTTATTATAATCAATCATGGGGTGGTGTAATTCCCTGATAAAAATGTATACAATATGTATGTCGTAAACAATATTTATGAGACGAAAACCATACAAATGTGATTTAGGTTTTTAAACAAGTGCAGGTCAGCTGCTTTAAACTAAACGTATGAAAGGAAGTCAACCGCAGTCTTCCTGTAGCAAGTTGCCTCTAATGTGAAAACTAAAATATACCATAGTTATCTGATTTGTTTTCTGCAAAATACATACACACTTTGCTGCTAGTACACAGTTCTTTCCCAGCTCACCTTTGCTACCAAGTACATGTATATTTGTACAATCCATGTATCATGTCATAGGGTTGCTAGCCTACTGCTCAAATGGGGAATATTACTACAAGGTGGTGAAAGGTAGAAAGTAGGCGGAAAGGAGTGTTGAGTAGGCAGAAAAGGGGTAGGAAGCAGGCCCGGACTGAGAATTAAAATAGGCCCTGTCATTTCAGGTACACAGAGGCCCAATCAGCCCACACAGAGGCCCAAACAGACCCCACCAGCCCACTAAATACTGACTTTCTATGGCAACTTATAGCAGCCCCTCTGGCATTTGCCAGAACCCACAGATTGCCAGTCCGGGCCTGGTAGGAAGTAGGCACAGATATATGGGGAGTGGGGGGCCGCAAACTTTACACAATCGGCTGGCAGTTTCCACTTACATCTTTTGTGTTCTTTTAAAAGATATACATTGTGAAAAGTGAAAAGAATATTTATAGAACATGAAGTAAATAAACACTTTTGATTTGTTTTCCTGCTGAATTATATCTAATTAATGTACAATTTATTTACTAGCATATTTGTCCCGAATTAAAAAGACTTAGGGTTTCTGCCCTGGGCTCTAATTAATGTCATTTATTTTCTCAGATGGCTGCATGGATTGCAAATGTAAATTGATGCCTTTAATTTAAAATGCAATGTATTTTTGGTGCAGCTCTCTAATAGTACTGCTACTGGTTTTGGCAGCTACCCAGAGTCCTTTACAAAGAGCTGATGTGCTGCTTCTGCTGACTGAAGTCAGTATGTGTGTCACGCTGATGTAATTTTATTATCCAGATTCTGTGTTACAGCCATTTGAAACCACCAGCTTGTTTATGCTGGTCTACTAGAGAATTATGATAGCGAGGTAGACTCACAAGCTAAACAGGACCAGTGTATTAATCCATAGTAGATAGTCAGTCATTAACCATTTTCTTTGATCCGGGTAGTGGAGGAGTAAAAAACGAGTGTGTGACTGGTTGCTGGTTCTTTGCATTTTAACCAGTATGTTTGTAAGTAGTATGCTCTACTGTTTTCTATATACAGTGAAACCTCAATTTTACATCCCAAGATTTTAAGTTTTCCCTCATTTTACATTGTTGTTTTGTGGTCTCATATGCATAAAACTTTTCCCTGATTTAAAATTTTCCTGGATTTGACACCATTTTTTTGGTCCCCTGAAAAACCTATAATGGAGGTTCTACTGTAGCAGAATTTAAGGCATTGAGGTGCTTTTAGTATGTTAAAGAATGCACCTTTCTTAGAAAAGTTTTAATTGAGCATCATTTTTGTCAGATGACCCCCAAGAGCCAAAAATTAGTCTATGATGCTACAATTAAATTGTTAGTTGCTTTTTACTATTTATCTTTCTATTCAGGTACTCTCCTATTCATATTCTAGTCTCAGAACAGAACACTACTGCTTTTCAGCTGTCCTGGTTTTCCACTCACTGGTTGCCCTGGTTACCAAGCAGTAACCAATCGGTGACTTGAGTGGGGGGCTGTGGGTCATAACTCTGGCTTGAATCACATGTGGCCCCCCTTCAAGTCACTGACTAACTCAGAGCTAGAGAGCTGAAAACAGGAAGTAGTGTTCTGGCTATTATGTTACACATCCAGTCTCTCCAGCCTTTATACGTTACATTTTTGCCTAACTAACTATATTAGAAATATTTTTTACTTTGCACAGCCTATCTATTTACCTAGTTTTTATTTTTACACTAAACTGTTCCTTATAGAGCAACTTAGCTGCATGAATCCATATTGGTGTCAAGCAATCCTGTTGGATCTATTTCATGTTGAAATGGTTTTTTTTGTACCAGACTTAAGGTATGGTGCAAGATTGCATGTCCCAACAATTCTGGTTAATAGATCCTGTTAAGCTGGCCATAGACGCAGAGATCTGATTGTACTAATCGAGGATTCGTATGATTTTTGGAGAGTCCTGTCATTTTTTTGTCCGGAGATCGGTTGTTTGGTCGATCGGACGGGTTAAAAGATTTATGTTGATTGCCGATAATATCTCTGCATGTATTGCCGATTGTACGATTTTCAGTGGGAGACTGTCACTAGCTTTGGTCGGACATAACTTTCGTACGATTGCTGTCAGGGGCAGAACATTGGCTGATCTGTTCTTTTGTACTTTATTTGATCGCAATGGTTAGTGGTAGGTTTGGGAGGTGTGAAAGTCCGATCGTACAATGATTCGTATGTCTATGGCCAGCTTTAGCCTTTTTCATTCTGAAATTCTTAAGGCTTGGAATTTCAGCTGCCATTGCATTGATAAGGTTACCCTAACAACTAGGCAGCAGTCTGGAAGTCAGAATACCAAATCAATACCAGAAAGCCTGTAAAGAAAGATAAGCAATGAAAAATAAGAATAACAGTAAAACTGAATCCTCACAGTTTCTCACATCACTTTTAGTTGCAGGCTGCAAAGACACAGGCTAATAATTTGAAAACCACGCAAAATAAATAATAACTACCTGAAAAGTTGATTATAATAGGCCTTTCTGTTTAAAGTTGCTTACAATATGCCTTTCTGTTTCATACTAAAATGAATATAAAGATGAGCAAACCCTTTAATGAATACTTGCTTCGGCCAAGCAGCATTTATTTAACCGTAATGCTATCAGGTTTTATCAGTAAATATTCGCAATATTTGTAACAATGTATAAACATGAATCTTTGAAAAGCAACTCTTCCTAGCCTCTTTAGAAAGGGCAATGGCAGCTTCATATATGGACTTATTTGCATATGTACGTCTGGTGATTTCATAAGAATGTAAACTATGTTTAAGCTTCTCACATACCCACATTATATTTTATGTAGTTATGAAGTAACTTCCTGGGGGCCACTGCAAATCTTTTTTGCAGGCCACATGTTAGAATGCACTCTGTTAGGTTTCAGGTTACTATTCTCTAGGAAGCAAACACAAACTTCACAAAAATATATTTTGCTTTTTTTCAAGATGTATTTGTGCAGGGATGGAGATTAGAAGTCAGACATCTTTGATGTAAGTACTAAAATACAGCCTCTTAAGACTGAATTTTTTTCTACATATCTTAAAGAATCTCCAGTATTATTTGTAATGTTTTATGTACTTCAATGTGTTAATACCCTCTTGTCTAACTGCATTCTTGTATTTTGGAGCTTTTCAAAAGTTACAAGGGCTGTTTTAGAGGACCCAGTCACCCAATTTGGCTGCAATTGTAATAAAATTAGGCTGACACAATCCCAATCTCTGTGGAGCGGAAAAGGACTTTCCAGACTGGTAACCAATCAGAACTCTCTGTGTGCCAAATAAGCAAAATAATTTGGAGTGTCTTTTACTTATTTGGTTATAGAGAAGATCTTAGAAGCACACTGACACTGGGAATGGTTTCTATTTTCTTGCAGAGGGTTTTAGAAGTGTACACCGTAGAGCAGTGATCCCCAACCAGTAGCTCGTGAGCAACATGTTGCTCTCCAACCCCTTGGACGTTGCTCCCAGTGGCCTCAAAGCAGGTGATTATTTTTGAATTCCAGGCTTGGAGGCAAGTTTTTGTTGTACAAAAACCAGGTGCACTGCCACATAGAGCCTCAATGTAGGTAGACAATCCATATAGGGGCTATCAAATGGCCAATCACAGCACTTATTTGGCACCCCAAGAACATTTTTTATGCTCGTGTTGCTCCCCAACTCCTTTTACTTCTGAATGTTGCTCACGGGTTCAAAAGGTTGGGGATCCCTGCCGTAGAGTATACAGCAGCCTCATGATGGTTGGTTGTTGTCATGTGAGTGGCATTGTGAGGGAGCAATTCTAGTTATATAGATGCCTTGCAAGTTTCATGAAAAAAGAAAAAACTCTGCGGTATTGTTGTTTGTGCTGATCTTTTAAATTACTGTTACATTTTGCTAGAACACAGGTGACGCTGCCAAAAGCAATATGTGGTCAAAATAAAAAGAAAAGGTTAACTTTTGCATGATACTTTTATGTAATCTTGTGTAAAGTAGTATCAAATTGGAAACATCTTAATTACTTCCATTTTTAAATTACAATTGTAAAATTCTTGAATGTTGAAAATTGTTTCCTGGAATGCACATCTTTATGGCAGTATTTTTGGCTTTATGGCAGGGTTTCTACACTTTATATAAAATACTTTTTCTATAATTACAGTGGAGAAACTGTAAATGTGTAACTCATCAGAATGAGACATACACTGTAATAATGTAATTTAACAATTAAATCTCAGAACCTCTTATGTCAGAAGATATAACATAACTAATTTAGCATGTGTAAAAAAAAGGCTATTGTATAGATATAGTTCATCTATAAGGATAGATTAGTTTTGCAGTGACATTAAAAGGCTCATTTATCAATGTAAGAATTTATCTCGACCTGTCCGCTAGTCCACGAGTTCTGGACTGCAGTGGTAAAATATCTCTCCGATCAGCTACTCCTCCCCGGGGTACTAGCCCCGGAGGTGTGCCTGCTGGGGCTTGTTGATGAGCTGGCCCCCCTAAACAAAACTAGGATATTGCTAAAGTCTGTGTATTTCTATGCAAAGAAACTTGTTGCAATGAAGTGGATGAGCCCTCAAGCACCTACAACCAAACAATGGGTCCAATTGGTAAATAGTAAGCTTCCTGTCATTAAGCTCACATACCTAGCCAGACGCTGTCCCCACAAATTTGAAAAGGTCTGGGACCCTTGGCTAGATGTCAACTCTGCAGCAGCCCCCTAGCTCTGCGCTTCCTTAACAGTCCCACGTCCTTGGACCGAGGTGCCCCGTCCCCTCCCCTTGCCCATTCATGGATGTATGCTATATGCTCATACAAATTGTTGACTTATTTTGATGTATAACTGATTTGGATTGTCGTAGCCTCGCTGTACTTGTTACTGTGTGTGTTGTTTGTTGTGAAAACAAAAATAAAAACCTTTAAAAAAAAAAAAAAAAAGAATTTATCTCATTATTTTCTGAAAAAAACTCCGACCAAATCCGCACGGGTTTTTTCCCCTCATTTATCAATACATTTTCCCAAAAAATTCCTATGTGGGAAAAAACCTGAAAAATTTGTGAAAAATTCGGATCATACAAATTTTTCGTATTTTCCTCACGAAAACTCAGTCTTTTCTGTATTTTTCCCTCAAAAACCACAAAACCTCCGGATTATTGCACAAAACCCAGTGAAGATCAAGGTATCTTCTGAACTTTTACCATTGACTTGGATTTTATAGTAAAAAAAACAATAATTTTTCAGGTTTTTGGTCTTTAATAAATAACCCCTAGGTATCACTAAGGGGTGCAATAGTGGGCCCCTTAGAGCCGACTTGCCAGGCACTAGTTCCTTGGGGAATGCTACACCTGTATATAGTGCCAGCATCAGGGAGTTCAGGCTAGCCCTGTCCTTACTGTCTGCCCCCCTCACCCCCTTCTACCCCTCACCAATATATCTCTCACTAACACAGACAGCGCCATTAGTGTGGGAAGCAGCAGGTTTCTGTGCTTTGAAATGAAGTGCAGAGACCTGCGGAAATTTGTAGAGCAGAAGGCATAGTGCAGAAATCTCAGCTTTTTTGCACTTTCCACACTTCATATTGTTAGGCAATTAACCCCCTAGTATCACATTCTGATTGATCAGTAAACCTTTCATTGCAGGAGTTTTGAGTATTGTAGATCAAATCAAGCAGTTAGCTTAAGATGACCATACACTGTGAGATCCACTCATTTAGAGTGGAGCAGAGCAGAGGCTGCCAAGCACATGGATTTTTGGCCTGATTTGGCACCCAATGAACTGGGCCAAATCAGGTTGATCCTATCAGATCATACAGTTGTAACATATGGAGATCCATCAGACAAGCACTGCATCAATGTGCTGATGTGACAGGATTTTTCTAACCTGCCTGTTTGACATCTGCCTGATTTTCGGCAAGTCTGTCGGTGGGCACCATACACAGGCTATTAAGTTGCAGACTTGGTCTGGAGGGACCATATTGCCAGCTTTTATCAACCCATGTATGGGCAGCCAATTTGTTGGTAACCATATTAAACAAAAGGACTTGGAATGCAGACAAATACTTTTAGTAACCTCTCCCTGCATGTTTCTGGCACATAGTTTGAAAAAACAAAAAAAATGACAACTGTCAGCAAAATGACAGGTGGTTCTTATTCTATCAGGTTTTGCAACCTTGTCTTTATCGTGTGTGTGTAATTGAGTGTGTACTGCAAATTGTACTCATGAAGAACGCTTTGAAATACCTGCTTATGTATACAAAAATAGGTAACAGCCACAGTTCACTAGCTGACCTATTTATGAGAAGGCAGGGGAATTGAACTCGAAAACTGTCATTTTCATGAGTCATAAAGCTCTGTAGAATATATATATATATATATATATATATATATATATATATATATATATATATATATATATATATATATATATATATATATATATATATATATATATATGTAGGCTAGTATATACATTTCTAGTAGCATATACAAGAGTGTGCCTAGAGTTTATTTTTCATATCCATACAATGGAATGGGTATGGGATCCTTTATTGAGAAACCTTTTATCCAGAAAGCTTTGACTTAGGAGCTCCCATAGAAATGCATTGTATAATAAATAAGTTTAAAAAGCACAAAAATATTTTGCAGGTGGATCAGAACTGTCCTCCAAATCCCAAGTGCCCATTACACATGGATTGATCTATAGGCAAAGCCGGAACTAGTGGTAAGCGGGAGAGGAAAGCACTCTAGGGCAGGCATGTCCAAAGTGTGGCCCAGGGGGCCAATTGTGGCCCGTTTTCAAATTTACACCGGCCCTCAGCTTCAGTCATGAAATTAATAATAATGAGGCCCCCCAGCACAGTGTGATCAGGAATCCCATAGCAGTAATATTAAGGCACATTAGTGAAATGATTTGCCACTTGGTCTATACTGGTGCCTGTGTGCTGAAGGTGTTAGCAATAGACACGTACTGGCACATAGTGACGCGCTGCTCTCACATACTTCTTTAGGGCTGAAGGTGTCAACAGATGTACTGACGTGCCAGTACAGTAAACTAAAGAAGTATGGCGTCACTATGTGCCAGTACGTGTCTATTGCTAACACCTTCAGCACACACGGATGTGTGACGGATGTGTGGTGGACCTTGTGGCAGGAAGGAGTTGGTGAGCAGGCAAGCAGGGCACCAGACTAAGTAATATTGCCTTGGCCACCAATACTACATGTAAGGCACAAACTATAGGATTAGCACACTCTGAGGCACATTTATCAAAGGTCAAATTTCAAATTCATGTAGCATACAGCCCTATTAACCCCAGTGGCAACAGTAGTTTTTATTTTCACTTTGTTTCAAGAGTGTTTCTTTAATTGTATTTGAATATGGAGATATGCCAGGTAATTTGTCTTCAAACATACCACTGAGCTCTCTCTACACTGTTTCCTTTTCTAGAAATCTAGCAGCTAGTCTCAGAGGAATTGCCTTCTGGCAATTTCATTTCTGTATAATATTTAACTCCGAATAACAGACTCGTGTAATTTTCCTGCTTCAGTGATAATGCATCATATTATGATGATGGTAATTTTTGCACTCAAGGGATAGAAAGGTTTGATGTTTATTATCATTTGTGCGGAATTCTGCTTGATTGGGGCATCTATAATAATGATATATCACAACATGTTTTCTTCGTATTATTCTGGGATGGGCTAAGGGATCTACTGGGGGCATATTCAGAGGCACATACCTTCACTGCTAATAGGTTATGGTTGCCTTGGATTGGTGCAGAAGTCCAAAATACAATGTGAAGCATTTTTAGCTAAATCTTTGTTGAGATTTAGTTCTTCTTAGGACACATCTGTATTTTGGGCAATGTGTAGTAAAAATTGAGGTTCTGATTTTTTCTTGAGCACACTGTGGATGAGTAATAAGCTTTTATAACAGTATATAAAGATTAATGGATGAAGTTGTGGTGCACAGAATAAGAAGAAAGACCCCTAATACACATGTGAGCAAAAATAGTAAAGACCTGGACTGATCAGGAATGAATGTGATTGATTGTAATTAGCCAAATGTATTATTAACAAAACTCTTATTAAAGTTTGCATTTCATTGCAAAAGGAAACCATTGCCAGGTATTCCTTGAATGCTGTTTAAACTAAAAGTTATATTTTGGCATAAAATCAGTGTCACATTTGTAATAAACCCATTGTAATGACCAAAGATTACCATGCACAACATAAAGCAGTATGACCTTGTCACTGGCAAGAAGGCACCTCTTAGGTTAGAATGAGAACTGAATGGAGCAAAATACATAGTAACTGCTACCCTATTTAAAGGGGTTGTTCACCTTTTTGTTAACTTTCAATATGATGTATAGAGTGATGTTCTAAGACAATTTGGAATTGGTTTTCACAGCGCCGCGTGTGCCTTCCCAAGTCGATTTTCGTTTTAGCCGGCGGGGGGCAGGGGGAAGGCAGTTCGGGAGATTGTCGCCCCGAAGATGAGAAGATTTCTGCTTGTGTGGCCTGACCCTTAAGGAAGGAAAATAGGTTACAGCACTGTTGAAATAGAATATATTTTAAATGTCCTGTCTTTAGGGTCAGGCCACACAAGATTATAGCCAAAACATGCTTCCATTCTGGTCTGTGAAAGCATATCCAACTGATATTTTATATCTGCTATTTCTTTATTGCACAATTAAAACTATAATACCTATTGATGCCTTGCAATCAGGCCATTACGAGTTATCTTTAGTTCTCCTTGAGCTCATTTAATGGCACGTCATTATCAAACACAGTGCCAACAATCTAAAAATGCCCATTAAAGTAGAAGGAAAGGCTAAAACTAAGTATGTTTTATCAGAAAGCTCTACTGTATATAAATACACCAATAAACCCTCAAAGTAATGCCACTCTGAGTCCTCTGTCAAAAGAAACACCTCATTTATTTCTTTCTATTGTGTACAAATGGGCTTCTGAATCAGACTTCCTGTTTTCAGCATAAACCTCCAGGGCTAGGGCGTGAGCATGCTCAGTTTGCTCCTCTCTCCCTCTCCCTTCCTCCCCTCCCTGCTGTAATCTGAGCCCAGAACTATGAGTGAGCAGGGATAGACTCATGCAGGAAGTGATGTCACACCAAGCTAATAAAGCACCTGCTATCCTAAACAAACAGAGAGAGAGTTTCTAGACCTGTTTACTCATGCATGGTAAAGCAGTCTACAGAACAAATATAGTGTTATTGCTTGTACTATTGTGCAGGCCCGGATTTGCGGCAAGGCATTATGGGGACGTGTGTGTCCCCATTCAATTACACCAGCTGCACCGGTGTTTTTTCGCCAGCGCGCTGGGAAGGGGATGTGTAGGCGGGCACTAGGACCGCGTGGCCTAGGGGCGGCCCACAAAGAAATCCGGCGCTGCTATTGTGGTTAATCTATTGCCAATAAACTGCCTCAGTAGCTTTCCTTCTTTAATGACATTCTGTAGTTTTATGGTGCTAGATATATTGTGCTTGTGTAGACTGGGCGAAAACGATCTAATCTTCTCCATGAATATTTTGTACATACAAGTCAAATGTAAAGGAGGAACATGCTGTACTGTAGTCGGTACATGCATTGGGTCTGTATAAAAGGCAAAATAAATAATACAATAAGGCTTTTAAGTGGAATGCAGCCTGTACTTCCCAGCCCGGTAACTGAAGGTAGTAAGCATGTTAAGTGAGGGAATTTACATTCAGTGATGTCATTTATTTGAAAAACCATGAATTCATAAGAAAAAAATTCAAGCCAGCATATGGCTGAAGTTTATTACTCTTTTAATAAAAATCTTTGGTGGCAGGCTCATGTTGAGGCATATTCTGTCATATATGATGTTAAGAACAAGGAGTGCAGAGGATAATTACTTCTAAAGCCTGCTGGAAATTGCTGAATAGCTCAATTCCTTAAAATTAAATGGGAAATTGAGATGACAGCTGTTCCTAAGTCTTTGTCCTGATTAATGAACCCATGACAACAGGCAATCAGCAGTTACATTTGTTTTAATATAGTATGAATAAAAAAAACCCACAAACTTAAATATTGCCTGCTGAGGGTTTCTGGATCAGGGTAAATATCTGACCATGTTACTACATAAACCCCAGGCCTCTATTTATTAAGATAGGTGAAATTTGCACTAGTACAGTGACGAGGAGCAGCATACAGGAATTATTTTTAATTGTCTAGTAGTGCTTCTTCTTAATTAAATTATGGAATAGGGTTTAAATGGTTCCCATAGATTACTGGACTGAAGATAACATTCATTATATGTAAGCAGCATACGTATAAGTACAAATATGGTTCATCGGGTAAATAGTTGAAGCCATCATTACAGCTGAAGGTACATATTCTGTTACAGAGTTCTCTTTAAAAGGGATTGTTCACCTTTGAGATAACTTTTAGTATGATGTAGAGACAATTTTGAGACAATTTTCAATACGTTTTCATTTTTTATTATTTGTGGTTTTTGAGTTATTTAGCTTTTTATTCAG
Source organism: Xenopus laevis (assembly GCF_017654675.1). Lineage (NCBI taxonomy): Eukaryota > Metazoa > Chordata > Amphibia > Anura > Pipidae > Xenopus > Xenopus laevis. Next base: position 80,147,145 of record NC_054379.1, read on the forward strand.
CATCTCTTCAATTTGAATCTTAAGCAATCTGGTAACTAGGGTCCAAATTACCTTAGCAACATGCATTGATTTGAATAAGATACTGGAATATAAATAGTAGAGTGCCTGAATATAAGGATCATTAATAAAAAGTAACAATAACAATACATTTGTAGCCTTACAGAGCATTTGGTTTTTTTAGAAGGGAGTCAGCAAGGCCCATTTAAAAACTTCAAAGTGTCAGAAAAAGGTAAACAACTATAAAACTATAAAAATAAATAATGAAAACCATTAAAAATTCACCACTACTTTAATGACTTTAACATTACCAGTTTCTGGAGGTTAAACAGAATCAGGCAGGTATTGAAGGAGTGAAGCAGCTGCATGTAGCACAACTGTATGTGGTCATGTTTCTTTATATGCCCCAAACTAAACCCTACTACATAAAGCTCAACGGAAAATGCTAAATTGCCTGTTCCATCCATGGGTTGAAACAGGTGCACTTCTAATTGAGAAAACCAAGTTTGCAGTGTAATAAAGAACAAGACCACGGAAATTTGTCTGTGGTTACACCATTCATATTAAAACTGCAGGTTATGTTAAGCATAACTGCACTTATCGTAGAGATCATTATGCGTTGGTGTAGTTTGTTAAAGGGACAGTGTATACCTAAAAACACTTTGCTAAAATTTAATTAAATAGGACTTGTGCTGAAATTTCATTCTGTCTGTAGTTTTAATTTTCCTTAAAAAATCCTTTTCTCTTGTGCCATTCTAAAGCACTAATTTGAAAGTTTGTCTATGTTCACTGAACCCACCAGCACCTTCCTTTATGAGCAGGGCAATTTGTTCAGAGCTTTCAATTTACCATTAAACAAACAAACAAACAAATCCCTCCCTTATCTAAGCAGCAGCCTTTGATCAGGTTATTATTAGGGGCTACTCAGTAGACTGGTAATTATTTTCATCATCTCCATTGTTGAAGTTCTTTGTGACTAGAAGTGACAGGAAGTTCTAAAGCGAAACTGGCTCCAAATACTTATTTTGTGCCAGAAATAACAGAAACATAGATATTTCTTAATTAAAACAATAGACAAAAAGTATGTTCTGCACAAGCCCTAATCACTCAGCTATTGTTGAAAAAGGATGTATGCTCTCCCTTTATAGTTGTATGAGGTTACTGCATACCATTAGGAACTACATAAAAGGGAATCTAAACCCAAAAATATAACATTTTGCCTACTTAAAAAAAATGTGTGGAAGTGGTGGAATCCACAAAAACTGCAATATACATGTTACAAGGCCTCCACTGCTGCATTATCTCACATTGACTTTTTTCTAGCTACAATTGAAATTTTTTAATGTCAAGATACTACTCTGTGCCTGCTCTGATCATGTCCCAGTGACTTAATGTGGGTGCAACCCCAAAAACCAGGGTGCACTATGGTGACCCACTTTGAAATGGATACAACATCCGTGGATAATGAAAGTAATTCCTACTTTGCGGCAACAATAAGCGAGCGTAATGAGCGTTCTGTGTCTGACTTGTTTGTGTCTGCTGGATGCTGGTAAGGCCTTTATAAGGGGCTCACTCTATCTCTTTGATAAAAGGGGAACTATCACGAAAATGAAAATGTAATATAGGCTTCTAAATACAATCAATTTAAAAATTCTGTACCGTTTCTGAATAATGATAATAATGTTTATCTTTACTATTTCTCTCTCAGCATCTGTATCTCCTCATTCTGTCTTCATGCAGCGATTGGGTGTCAGGTGAATGATCCAATATATCTTATGGGGGGCGGTTGCTTTCCTAGCAGATGAATTAGAGCTCATTCAAATAAATAACTGATTCCAGTACAAAACAAAATAACTGCCTTTTGCACAAATTCTGCATGTAGAGAGACATGATGTCTGGTGATTTTAATAGAGTGAGCTCTAATATATCTTCTAGGCAAAAGGAGCCCCACTATAGGATATATTGGATCTAACTGCCAATGAATATCTGACCTGCATGAAGAGAGAATGAAGAGAATTAGATGCTGAGAGAGAAATATTAAAGATAAACTTGATTATTTCAGAAACAGTATTTAGTTGACTTATTTCAGTATGATGAAGCTTATATTAAATTTTCATTTTCGCGATCGTTCACATTTAAATATGCTAGACAACAAACTGAATCAGATATAACACAAGCTCTGGCTGACTCCCAGTCCACTGACACTATTATCAGAATGGTAGAAGCCCAACAGGAGTTAGGGAAGCTGCTAGAAATTTTAGCAAAGAGGGCAGTCCAACCTACAGTAATTCACACTGTGTATGGTAATAATGTTCATCTAATTACTAAACAGCGAGGGCCAATGCCAGCTCTATATATGCTGCTCCTCCCTTTGCAACAATTTTCAGAGCTGACAGAATACTTACAGTTGGGCTAATGTCACATGGGGATGAAACTCGGTCTACTGAAAAATGTAGGCCGAGAATCAGTCCCTATGCTGGATTAAGCCCTTTACTTTTCCTGCAACCAGATCCATTACGTTGGCCTGGGTGCAGGCACACGGAGTGGTTTTAGGTGCAGAAATGCACACTTTCATATTCATATAACTGTTGAAAATACATAATAAATATTTATTAGAAAATTGCTCAGCATTACAATTTGTTTCATTAGACAAATTTATTTTTGTAATTACATCCCATTTTAAAATTAGGCTTCTCAGTTTGGGGGGTGCGTATGAAAAATGCAGTGTGCAAGTCCAGTAGTAAAAGTTTGCAGACCTGCTTTCCTAAATGTACGAAAAGGAAAGTCTGCAAACTCCTCTGTTGAGACCTTAAATTTTATTGCACTGGGGATTATGAGTTGGAAAAACACAGAATGACAGAAGTAAATTATAAATGAAACTGCACTTGGATGGGAAGCCTATATGGCAAAGGATTTTATGACCTCATGTAACTAACTGATAAACAGTTATGTGTACAGATTCCTGTTGACTTTCATGTTTCTGTATACAGATTGTTTGTAGGGACACAGTCATTAGAATAGCAGCTGGTTGCATACTTATGGGAAAATTATATTTCATGATGGAACACACAGTAAAATAAAATACATTCTACATTTGTTTTTTCATCATTTACAGAATATTTTTTCTTATACATTACTTCCTTCATAGGGAACCTGTACAGTGATTTACAGTATAAAGCACAGAGAGAAAGTGATAAGTGCTAAGAAAATTGTTAACCCCCCTCCCCCAGCTTTCTCTTAATACATGTTGTTACAAATTGTCAGCAGTCTTGAGGCAGTTAGTTTCATGTCACATATGCAATAAATCATTTTAAAATTGATAAATGCATCCCTTCCATAACAATCTAATACGAAGGCTCTTTCTTTGCCATCAGCTAACATGCTAATTAGGTGGGCGTGTCTATTATGTTACAGAGTCATTCTGTTATTGGGAAATTAAATTCTGACTCATTTGCTGTAACAAGTATCTGGTTAATATGTGGTTTAATTAGCAAAAGTATAGGAGGATAGCATTACAAATTATACATCTGTCCTCTACAAATTACAAATAAAAAGTGCTTTGCATTAAGTGTTAGAGCTAGCAGGAAAGCATGCCAGTTGCTCTTTGGATTTCACTTAAATTCTTGGAAATTATCTACATGTCTGTAAACTACGAAAAATAGTAACAAACATATTTTTTAGATGACTGGTTTGTCACATTAAGTTTAAAACTCTGTGTATGACTACCATATAATTATTATAATTGTTGTTAACATTATGTTATTTGTAAATTTGCTGGCTGAAAGAGAGGGATTTCTATTCCTACCTATACAACTGGAACTTGCTTGTTCCCTGAAATCACTCAAATAGAGTAAGTTCTGCACAAAAAATAGTTTTCCTAGTTCCAACCTGCAGCTCACCATTTTTAAGACAGATAATGGAAAAGCTGCAGCTTCTAGATGATTTTGGATTTCAGCACCTAAGATTGGGAGTGCCAGTTGCCTTTTGATGCTCTGGGGATGATTTTGTGCCTAAGCACTCAAGGAGATGAATTTGGCTTATTATGTAGCCCTAACACTGGTAGTGACCTACATCCCCAGTAATGCTATTTTAGTCATCTGATAATATAATAACTTGGATGACATTGCATCTGCTGTAGAGAAAATTCCAAGGCTTGATAAAGGGCCCATGGGGCCTGAAATATTGCCCTTTGTACATGTGTACAGTATATGGGTTAAATACCTTACAACTGATTAGTGTGCTACTGGATATTCTCTGCTGCATTATTGACCACTTACCAATAGTTAAGTGGTCTTCTGGATTAGTACCTGCCCCTGCGCCAGAGCGCATGTTAAGGACAGAAGGACAGCTCTCCGATCACTGGGACAAGGGGACAGGTTGAAGTATAGTGCCTTGGGCAGGACTGGACCTAAATACAGCCCTGAATGTAGTTTACACAAAGTATGAGTCCCACAAAATAGCAAGAATTCTATAAAATAGAAGGGCACAGTTTCCGATTTGATTCATGTTTACACCCACATATTTACTGAGACAAACAGTTGAGATATTTTTGTTCGATGACTGGAAATTATTTGTCAAGCTGTTTTCTTTTTCCTGCTTTGATATAAACAAAACTGAAATGTGTCTATTGTGAGTAATTCCATCCTGGATTATTTTCATAATGTAACTTGTCTGACACAAAGCAAGAGTGGGAATGAGCAGCAGTCACATCACCACAAAGAAAATATTTTGCCTTCTGGAGTAAATATACCATTTTACCATTCTTAGAAGAATCTGCGTTACTGACTATAAAGAGCTAGAGGTACCTGTATAGCATGTGCCTGCTATTACACGACTAATGATGCATTGTGAGTAAAAATTGGGACCATTTCAGTGCATTTTTTTGCTTTGTAATGACATATATGTCATTATGGTACTGTAAAATCTGGTGGTCTAGTGGGGATGCCCACACCTGCTTCTTCACCATGATACCGCTTCCTTGTTTGCGTGGCTTGGATACCTTCGGCTGTCTTCTTCGCGTCACATCATCGCAGTTGGAATTGAAATATTTAAAGGCGCAAATGTCTTATTCCCATTGCCCAACATAAAGGTCTATTCCTATAGTTCCTGGGTTCACTTCTCTAGTCTATTCTTGTTCCTGACCCTTGCCTGTTCCTGACTCTGCCATCCTGCCACCTGTACCGACCTCTGCCTGTATATTGACTATTCTCTGGATCCCGATTTTGTACCATGCTACTGTTTGTTTTGACCTCGGCCTTTGGCCTCAAATTCTCTTTTGTTATCTGTTTTGGTGCTGCGTTGCCCGTCTGGTATTGACCCTGCCTGCTCATGTCTCGGTGACTGCTCCCCCGTTCTTTCCACATATATTTGTTTCCCTAGCCTGTTCAGATCTCTCTCCTTGGTCCTTTCACATTAAGTCCTGCAGAATCTGAGTAGTGGAGGACTGCTCCCGAAGCCAAATAAGGTTGGTATAGGCAGAAAAGTGAGCCGTGACCGGGTTCTTGGGGTTAGTTCTGAGTTTGAGATACCTTACGTTACAGGTACAAAAGAATTGTTTATACAGATTGCATAAAAATATCAGTACAGGATTCAAAGAGTGTCCTGTTTAATAGAGCTTGCGATCTATCAAGTACAATTTGAGATAGAAGTGGCAGGAATGGGCAAGATCAGTGTGAAGGCGAGGACAGAATCAGATATAACACCGAGGCACCAGGCCTGGGGAGTGGGGATAATAATGGAGTTATCTGAAAACTCATTATCCAGGAATTATGGGAAGACCATTTCCCATAGATTCCATTTTCATGAAATAACATTTCCTTTTTCTCTGTAATAATGAAACTATAGTGTGTACTTGATCTCAACTATGATACAATTAGTCCTTATTGAAGGCAAAGCAATCCTATTGGGTTTAATTAGTGTTTATATGTTTTTTTAGTTGACTTAAGGCATGGAGATCCAAGTTACAGGTATTGAGATATTGTGGGTGTTGGATGGCTATAGGTTTGCCCACCAACTTGTATTTCACTGACCTGTATATTAAAGGCCTAGGTGGTAGGAGTCCAGTACTACAAAGTTACTGGCAAACGTTCTACCCTTGATCTGCCCCAATCTTACCTTCTGTGTTAATGCAAATTTAATTTAAAGGTAAAGGTTGTGCTGGCAAAGCAATTAGAAATTGCTGACCAAAACAAGAAGAGAATTGCTCGTTTCAGTTTTAGTTGGGAGAGGATAAAAAAAATCCTTTATCTGATTTGCCCTGCTATTCAGTAGTAAAATATCTCATGCAGATTTCTTGCTCTAAAAGGAAATGTTTTACTTTCACATGGAAGAAGCTATTAACAGACATATATGATGGTGGCTTATTTAAGTGTAGAAGAAATCTTATATCTTACATTGTTTTTCTGATAGACGAAGTTGCATTCTCTCTCTGCAAACGATCTGCCTTAATTCAAAGAATATAGTAGAAATAGATTTTTTTTTTGCACTAAATTTTAGCAGTGAAAACATGTACATGGCTGTAATTTATTAATGGAACGTAAGAACATGCAATCCATAAAGACTTTTATTTCCAAATATTTAATAGTAAACCACAGAGTTTGTAGTGTCCAATACAAAACACTTACTAATTCAAAATATTATACACTTCCCACTGTGTGCAATATCAGATATAACAAAAGGCCTTATGAGAAGAACTGGGGGAGGATGCAAATGCATTCTAGAACTCTCCAGGGGTAAAATATGGCCCCTTTTGAAAATGGGTCTTTATTCAGAAAGACGGGAAACAGAACTGTTTCAATAATATATATAAAGCATATTTTAGAATAAAAATTGAACACTTTGTTTTTAGGGGTGTAACAAGGAGTCTGTGGATGGCAGTGCTAAAACAGTAACTATCCATTTTTTAATCCACCTTTATGTACTGACATTGCTAAATCACTGTAGGTGAAATTATGTCCAGATACCACCACACTGCATATTGATTACTTGATTTAAATTAATATTAAACAATCATCCATTAAAAATACATTTTAATTTAAAATTTTAAAGTTTTCCAGTTCAGTCCATAAAAATTGGGGTTCATTGGCTATGTAGCCTGTGCCAATCTGCAACCTGTGACCCGCAACCTGAATTTTTAGCCACTTGGATTTGCTACAAGACCTGAACCACAACTGCCTTATCCTCAAGCCATTGACCACTATTAAACAGGAAGTGCTGTTGCTGCAAACTGGAAGTGACATCATCAGAATAGGAGGGACAGGAAAAATTTAAAGGAGTGCAATATAGATAAGATAAGAAATAAGATGAGACAGACAACCTGATCTGCATCTATATTTGGACCCGAAATTCCTACCTGTAACTGTAAATGCAGGTGTCATGTAGCTGTTATCTTGTTACCTTCCTGTTGTTCTGTTGTTTGGCTGCTGGGGGTTAAAGTGGGGGGGGTGAAATCACTCCAACTTGCAGTGCAGCAGTAAAGGGTGACTAAAGTTTATCAGATCACAAGTTACATGACTGAGAGCACTTGGGGTCCTAAAGACCTCAATACACGGGCCAATAAAAGCTGGCGACAGACCGAATCGGCAGCTTATTGGCCCGTGTGTGGGGCCAACCGACGATATCTCGATCGGGCAGGTTAAATATGCTAAGTGGTCCTGCGATCCGACTGCCCATATCAGACCCATTCTGATCTGATCGTTGGGCCCACTTCAATGTGGGCCAAATCGCCAAACTAGCGGATCTCCACGTTTATGGCCAACTTAAGAGTATGTCTAGCCCCATTACAGATTTTAAAATCAAGTATAAAAAGTCTGTTTTCTCTTTTGAAAGTGGATTTCAATGCAGGATTACTGGAGGAGCACTATTAACTGATGATTTTTGTAAAAAAGTATGTTTTCCCATGACAGAATCCCTTTAAATCATCTGAATAATAAGACTATGGTCAGATATGTCACCTGAATTAGGTTGCAAGCTGTGTGGGGTTAATATTTTCTGTACCTGAATAACTCTGCTCAATGTTTTGAATGTGACAATAATATGTAAGCATGTTGTATTGGTGTGGATGTGCATGTATAGAGGATTTAACAGCCTCAAAATGAACAGCTAAACAAAATTACAAAATGCAAAAATGCAGTCCAATTGTGTGATATTTTGTTAGCACTATATAAACAAATTATAACAATATGCTGAGGCTTCTGCCAAGGCCAGCTCTATATTTATACATACATAGATGTTACAGATGGAGCAAACGTCTCAAGCAGCAGCCAACTGCTGCTCCATATGTATGTTTTTTTTCTCTTTTAAACATGATTTTTTATTATTGTGGTAAACTAGGTGCTAATTCAGGATATTACCTGTAGTATTTTCCATGTTTGTTGGCTTTAGAGCTGTTGAGTGCCTTAGGGTTTTATTTTGCAAATAAAAACATGTTAACATGTTAGTCAAAACATGTTAACATGTTATTTAGTTTTTTTTGATTGGCAGTTCTTTTGGAATTGGACATTTGGATATTCATAAGCCTGCTCTTTGGTTGTTTATGGAAACAGAGGGCTCTTCGAAATCAGCATAAATATTTCAAATTGTATTGTCTTCATACATATTTTGGAAGGAAATTGACAATAACTGCAGTGTTTTCTGTAAGTAAGCCTCTATAAGAAATATGTGACTTTCCTTCTTATGAAAAGATCCCGAGTCAGATTATTTGTTGCTGTGGACAATTAATCCACAGAAGCTACTGTATTAGTATAACATTTTATTTACTCTCCTTTTTAGTAAATTGTTTTCATGAAAAAAAGATTGGTCTTGGTAACTGCACCTATTGGGATAGGTTTGCCTATCCTAATAAACAGGACCTGGGGTTTTCTGGATAAGGGGTCTTTCCGTAAATGGGATCTCCCTACTTTGACTGCTATAAATGATGTAAACATTAACAACCAATAGGACTGTTTTGCCTACAATAAGGATTTATTATATCTTAGATGGGATCAAGTTACTGTTTCATTATTACAAAGATAAAGCTAATTATTTTTAAACATTTGAGTAATTTGATTATAATGGAGTCCAGATGGCCATCCTGTAATTAGAAACTTTCTAGATAAAGGGGTTCCAGATAAAGGGTACCTGTAGTATTATTTCCTACAACAGATCTATTGAAAGGACCTTTCATGATTTCTAAGCATAATACCTATGCAATGAAGCATAATAAAAAAATGTACAGCTCTGATACTTGTTAAGTGTGCAGTTACCTCTGGAGACTTATTGTTTTTTATTCATTACAAAAGCTAACCCTTTTACAAATTGGGGGGCAGATTTATCAAAATGTGAGTTTGGATTTTCATAAATAAAAACTCACACATGTTTTGTCCATTCCTATGGGATTTTTATAGCATATTTATCAAATGGTGAGTTCTAACTCACCCACTGCTAAATACTTTTAAAAATCTCATAGGAATCAATAGGTGAGTTTTTATTAATTAAACTTTAATCTCACATTTTGATAAATCTGCCCTTAAGAGTGCTCTTATGTGTACAGATTAATTACAGGTGCACTTAAGATGGCCATAGAGGTTGAGATTTTTAAAAGATCAGATCCTGATCGTGAGACCACGATCTTCTCAGAATGATCGTACGATCGTATGAATTTACCATCAACTAAAAAGACCAATTTGCCAGGAAAACAAAGGGGAGCTGCCTGCTTGGCCCTGCAAACATAGATAGATTGCACTGGGACCGACAAAGATTTTTTGACCTGGCAGATCAATTTCCTGACAGATGTCGGCCGAAAAATTGTAAGATGTACGATCGTTCGAATCCCACTAACCGCACGATAATTTTGAAGGATTGGTCGGACTTCCCTAAAATCGGTCGTTTGGCAAGAAGAATCGTCGCGTCTATGGGGAGCTTTACCCCATGCATCCCATCTGTATGACTAAAACAGGTATTCTTTCAAATAAAAAGTGTTAAGGGTATGTTCAGCAGCTGGTTCATTTTAGCATTAGCCAGTCATAGTGAAAACTGTATTTCTTCTTAATATTGTGTTTTTCAGTACACTACAGAAAGGCCTTATGAATGGATTTACCATATGCCATTGATGTATGACAATAGGAGTAAAATAATTGTTCTGAAGTTTATAGTTCCAGAAGGCATTATCTGTCATGAGTTTTGTAATAACCCCTTGCTGCTGCTTCTTGGGACAAAGTCATTTTTTTTGTTCTTTTTATCATTTCTTTGTGGTAGAGCTGTTATATAATATGGCAAGGGCATGATTTGTCTCAAATAACAGTAATCTGTAATATGAAATCTAGCTCTATCCCCCAAACCATATTTTGTATAATAAAAGAAACTGTAATTTTAGCCAGTTTTCATTATTCATTGGTTATACATTTCAAGTGGCTTTAAAGTTATTTTTAAATGCAGCGCAGTGCAATATGTTGGTGCTCTAAAAATACATGTTAATAATAATAATAATATAACCCTTTTTGATACCAGAATTTGAATCGACGTACCTGAAGCTTGCAAGCCTGATAATTTTTTAGTTTAAGGGCTAAGCTCCACAGGAGATTTTTTTAGGATGTTGCTGGAAGGAAAAAAGTCATCCTACAAGTCAGATATACAGTATTTGCATGGATCAAAATATATTGGGACTGCTACAAAAATCTGATATGTCCATCCGACACAACTGTTAGATGTGAGGACTGCATGCTGCGAGATAAAATCTGATGCTGTCTAACTGACTTTCTTTTCCATTGAAATAAATTGAGGGGGTTATTTACTAAGCCTCGAATTTATCTGGTCAGACTTTTATAGGGCAAAAATTAGAATTTTTAGTGAAAAAAAAATAGATTTTTTTTTGAGATTCCCCCATGCAGCAAAAAAACTGAATCTGAAAATCTACCATCTCAGACCTATTGAGGTCCTGTATAAGTCAGTGGGAGAGGCACCAATCTCAATTTGAAGTTATTGCCAACAAATCTGAAAAATTTGGGGTCTCAGGCAAAAAACCCGAAAAAAATCAATCGATACGGGGATAACCCCCTAAATGTTGGATGTAGATGCAGAACAAACAACACCATCCGACTTTATCTTATCCGACTTAACATTAAAGCTGTGGGGATCAGATTTCGTAGGATCCTGCAAATTTTGTGCTGTTCTGTGGTGTTGTGTAGTGTTGGATGACAATATCAGATAAAGTCTTGACGCACAAAATATGATCAAAATTTCCCGTGTAGCTTTACCTTAAGAGACAGAATCAGCAGTTTTTAATTGCAAATACATATAACTTTAAAATCATTGAAAATGTTTAATGAATGTATTCTGGAAAGTTGCTTATAATTACATTTTCCTTCAAAATTTTATTTTTGGATTTTTATCCCCTTTAATAAAGCAAAAAACAGATGCTTCCTGTGAAAGACTGCTTTGTAAATTTCAGAGATAGACCCTTATTGGAACCCATACTCAGAATGTTCCTCTTGTTGAGCATGGGGGTCACTTCTGTCGTCATGTTATGAACTTCTCGTGACCCGTCTCTCATGCACATGTATAGATGCCTCATTAAGCATACAGTGTGGTAGTTGTTCCATTCCCTGATCTGCCTTTCATTGTGCTCTATGAGATGTACCCACATCTCCCAAACAGTATTTATTATATTCACATTTCCTTGAGGCTCAATACTTTCACTTTATAGAAGAGCTATTGATTTTCCCACACATGGCAGTTTCTTAATGTACATTGTATGGATTTTTCTGTAATTAAAAAAGGGGTTATTGCAAGAAATGGATTTTCTTCACTATAGCCACAAATGTGCACTGGAACCTTTTTATCCCAGTTATATGCACAATGTAAACACCACTGTAGAAAACATTAAAGGCAATAATAGAAAGCGTTATATATTGTAAGGCATATCAACAACCCTGTCAGAATACTGGAGTCAATGGAAATCATAGGAAAATTGTACTTGCTGACTTACCGTATGCTGGGCATACATTTAAAGATCCGCTCATTTGGTAATGTCAAGGAGCAGATTTATCCACAATATTCCCACTTTGAGGTAAATGCAGGCCGTTGGGATGAGAACCACATCAACCTGCCGATGTGGGCCCTCACCCTAATGGGATCTTTAACCATGCTCAGTCAATATCTGACTGATTTTCGTCCAGATATTGGTCAGGCAGGCCCTTCGGAGGAACCCATGCACTGGGAAGTAAGCCGATGGAAGGACAAATCACCCATGTATAGAGACACCAATCTGTCATATCACATAGAAAATTTGGGCTTTTGTATCTTGTATAAATATTTCTTAGGTATACCGTATATACTCGCGTATAAGCCGAGTTTTTCAGCACCCAAAATGTGCTGAAAACTCGACCTCGGCTTATACGCGGGTCATACGCCAATCCCTCACCGGATCCCTCACCTCCCTCTCCCATATATACTCCGTATATACGCCAATCCCTCACCGGATCCCTCACCTCCCTCTCCCATAGCGCATCAGGACTCTGTGACTGACTGTCACGATCGCCGCCCGGAGCAGGTCCAGGAGCTCCGGGCGGCGCGTCCTTCCCTGCCGGCGTCCTTCCAAAATGGCGGCGCCCATGGCCGCCACGTGGGTAGAGGCGCCGGCGCCGCTACCCACGTGGCGGCCATGGGCGCCGCCATTTTGGGAGCGACGCCGGCAGGGAAGGACGCGCCGCCCGGAGCTCCTGGACCTGCTCCGGGCGGCGATCGTGACAGTCAGTCACAGAGTCCTGATGCGCTATGGGAGAGGGAGGTGAGGGATCCGGTGAGGGATTGGCGTATATACGGAGTATATACGGTATTTGAAAGAAAATAACCCCTACTTTCAGCACCTGGGTGTGTCATTAGTAACTCCTCACTTCATTGATATTCATAGGCTCACAAAATGGGGTGTGGGGACCAGGGCCCTTTTGTATAAAGTGTTGTGTTATTTCCCAGCACCCACTGCTAGCCCTGTATTCTATATGGATTATCTTCTCCCTACAGGAACCAGCATGGCAGCACCAACTGCTAAACAGGGGCTTATTTATAATAATGGGATTATTGGACCCCCTTCCCCCATCCAGGCCATATTCTCCTAGAAGAGTTTGTGACCAAAATAAGCAGAGGAATTTCAAAGCTCTTGCTGCGGACTGTAAACATTTACATGTGTCCTGCACACTGTTGGGGCCGCAGAAGGAGCCTCGTATGTAGTTGCTGCATCTTTCCATCTCTCTGCCCCTGGTTGAGTTATAAGTTATTTTACTGTGACTGGTGTGCTTACAATTTTTTTTTTTTAAACTGTGGGCAGGCCTACCTTTCATTGTTATTCAGTGGGTGCAGGTACAGATTGATTTTCAATCAGCCCCTAGGCTTATACACGAGTCAATAAATTTTTCCAGTTTTCTTAGGTAAATTAGGTACCTCGGCTTATACACGGGTCGGCTTATACACGAGTATATACGGTACCTTTAAACAGAGCAGTGTAAGACCGATATTGGGTTAAAAGTTCACTTCTTGGCAGCACATATCCAAAATATATATATATATATATATATATATATAATTGTTTTTTAAAGGACAAGGAATAAGGATAACACCCTTGGACCGTGGGTTTGCTACAAGCTTCTTACTTATATGTAACTTTGTCTTCTTCTTAATTTAGTCAGAATCCAAAGTATTCAGAGCAGGGCAGTTTCTTAGAAACCTAGAGACCATTGCTGCCTATTTTTCTGATAACTGTTCAGTGGTTAGGACATGTGTACTTTTTCTTTTATGTCTGTTTATATTCCATAGTAACCACTTTATATAAATCTCCTCAGTCTAGATTCTCTTCTCTAGGGAATGTTACATTACAGGGTCGAACCAGTTTTATATTCCTTATGAACCCTTATTTACCTTTTTACAGATAAATATGCTTAAGATGATATATAAAATAAAATATACATATTCATTAGCACATCTTCCAAATATTTATCTTGAATGCAGTGATCGGCTCTCTGCACACAGATTGAAAGTGATATCACTTCAGGTGCTCTAATGTGTGCAATTTACTATGTGCAAGTCAGTTGCCAATACACACCAGAGAAACGCCTCCTGAAGGCTGGTGCTATATTCTGGGATTCCTTGCATATGTGTTCCTTGCATGCATCCCATCAGAAAAGTCTGAATAAGCATTTTGGCATTAGGAACATATATTGGTGCAGGTACATACATAATTACATGAGATAGTGAATAGAGCTTGGGCTGATGGTTCTTTTTTTGTCTTATTTTAATCATGAAAAATCAATGCTTTTTGATATTTCTTGAGCTAAACCGGGCGAGATTGAAGCCAATCCATTTTTCCCCTTGTGAGATGAATTATCAGAGCTCAGATAATCCCTCTGCATAGCAGACTTCTGTTTATGTGTGCACTTGTGATCTATCGACCTTACAAGAACCAAACATGGGGCAGCTGCAGTGTCCCTGGAAAAGATTTATTCATTAGACCCATCCTGAAAAGCGGGGCTATGTTGGTTCCTTTAAAGGGGAACTAAACTCTAAAATAGAATAATTCTAGAAATGCTGTATTTTGTATACTAAACATAAACATGAATATACTGCACCAGAAGCCTAATAAAACAAATGATTTATGCTTTCAAAGTTGGCCACAGGGGGTCAGCATATTGTAACTTTGTTAAACATCTTTGCAAGACCAAAACTATGCACATGCTCAGTGTGGTCTGAGCTGCTGCTTAGGGATCGTCATAATTTATCAAAACAGCACAAGTCAAATAATATCTGCCAGAAGCTGATACAGCAAAACTGATTAATAATCAGAATATGCAGACTGCAGTGGCTCCTATGTTGTCATGTAATCTAATGTGGATTTTATAGTTTTGTATTGTTTAATACAAACTTTCTCCAACTCTGCAGAACCAGTGGCTGCAACAAAAAAAAACCTCCAAATAGAATCCCAGTTTATCTGTATAAATCTGGCTCCATGATCTTTGTCCCTGCCACTAGAGTTGGAAACATTAAAGGGGATATGCAGACTGCAGTGGGTCCTATGTTGTCATGTTGTCATGTAATCTAATGTGGATTTTATAGTTTTTGTATTGTTTAATACAAACTTTTTCCAACTCTGCAGAACCAGTGGCTGCAGCAAAAAAAAAACCTCCAAATAGAATCCCAGTTTATCTGTATAAATCTGGCTCCATGATCTTTGTCCCTGCCACTAGAGTTGGAAACATTAAAGGGGATATAAAGCAAAAACAAAATTCAATACGAATCTCTACACAGTCGCCGACTGCTCAATAGGGAAAAAACCAAAGCTGTTTGAGTTCTGCATGGCTGGGAAGTAAGGTGAGGGGGTTGCCCCCTGCTGACTGTAAGTATAATTGTTTCCCTGCACAGCAGTTAGGGACTGTCTGAAGTTTTCTATCCACAGCAGTCAGAGCAAGTAAATGAAGGAGGAATTTCACTGCATACAGTCAGGTTTCTGACCGTTCATATTTTTTAATTAAAGTATACAGTATTGGAGATAGGTTTCTTTTTCATTAAAGAAAGTAAAAATGGGATTTTATTTTTTATGCCTTTACATCCTCTTTAAAGAAATATCCAACTGTGTATAGATATTTTTTATGGCTTCTATTGTTTAAGCCCTTTCAAAAGCATTTTACTCTACATTATTAATTTACATGCACCCAGGCTACATTGTTTCTTTTTTGTATGCTCTTCCTTATTTGTAGTTGATGCCATGGTTACAAGTAAAGCAGAAAGGATGAACTATTTATCATCTTGCTAATTTTCTTTCTTATCACTCATTCATTCAATGTATGACAGGTACAGAAAAGAGTATTTAGTAACTGACTGCACAATGTATTTTCTTTCTCATTTTCCAGGCTGAAAAAACAGGATCATCATATATTCAAGCTCATCTTTTTTTTTCGGACACCGTTAGTGACTGTAAATGTGTTGGAGTTGCAGTTTTCTGGTAATTGTCTTTTTTCATTGATAATCAAGGGGGTGGCTTTTGTTCAAGCAAATATAGAATTCAGTGCAGTAAATATAATCTGGAGCACTAAAAGTAATAAATATGAAGAATTTATCTTGCAGTTAAATATATGAAGTCAAATGTTGTTGTAGACAATAACATTCCTTATGAATTCTAGTCTTTAAATGAATTTACAAAGGGATAAGTCTAAAAAGGTGTATAAGCAAATTTGCATTTCTATAGATTAGGTTTAGTAGTGATATGAAAGTAATTAAGGCAAACCATTACAGCAGAAAGAATATCAATATCGCTCTTCTCCTTTCCATTTCCTTGCTGCTATCAGCATTTCAGTGTTTTCAAAGTAGATCTAACCTCTTACAGAGTTTATGCAAACATATTTGAGGATGTGCAGCTCCATTAACTGAAATCTATGCTTCAGGAAAATTGCAGTTACAGTAAATGACATGCAAAAGTATTCAGACCCGTTACTATCTCATTTTCGCAAATAAACGCTACACATTTTATTCTCTCAAATATTTTCATTGCAGAGCACTGACACTCAAAATAAGCTTAGGTCTTTTCTCACTGAGTTATGGCGCACGTGGTGTTTTTTATGGCACATTATTACAAAACTATAATGAGGCTAATAAAACCACCTGTTAGCATTTTCATGCATTTATATCAGCCAAGCATATCTCTAAATTACCAATTATTCATTCTATTCTTCCACAAACCTTTAGACTAATTCACGTT
Source organism: Xenopus laevis (assembly GCF_017654675.1). Lineage (NCBI taxonomy): Eukaryota > Metazoa > Chordata > Amphibia > Anura > Pipidae > Xenopus > Xenopus laevis. The sequence continues at coordinate 80,163,859 of NC_054379.1, forward strand.
TTCACCAAAACAAATTTTTATCAATCCAAGCTTTGTTAGGTGCATTGGCAGACATAATAATGTAATCATGTAATGTGCAATGACGACAAAGTGTTTGTAGCAATGTAAAATTGAGCACTGTATGTTTATATTGGTAGTGACTTGCACCAAAACGCCTGCAATAAAAGCGTGTTTATTTTTAGCAGATACCTTCAAATTTCTAGGGGGGAAAATGTATTTAGAGCTATATTTGTTGGTTATTAAGGTTGGCCTACCATGGTTTAGACATCTCCAAAATGTTATAAAAGACACAAAATTTGCCCTGGTGCAGTAACCCATATCAACAAATATGATGTTTGTTTTTAAACAGGTAACCAGTTAACGCTGGCTGCTGATTGATTGATCATATATTACTTTACCCCCTCCCAGCTTGTAGTGTAGTTTTATTGCAGCCTATGGAAATTGCTTGCTTCAAAGAAAACGATTTGAAGTAGGCCCACTTCAACCCCAAAAACCTTCAACCACCATTCGGTTGGTCTTTTTGAATTCTAAGTTCGAAGTTTTTTTAACTTCGACCTTTGATAAATCTGCCCCTTAGTGTTCGAATTCAGTTCTTCAAGGAGCAAGGATTTGATGAAATCTGATGTTTACAAAAATAATCCCAAACTAAATCCCTGAATCCTGGGTGAGATGTAGGCAGAATGTCTATTTGTCATTATATTTGTTTCTGCAATTACAGACTGATGTGGGGCTTAAACTAAAAAAGAATCTCAGAATACCAGTGCCTAAGTTTAATGTAAATATATATGATGTTTGGGTGGGGGTGTCAGCTTTTGGGTGGGACCATGGTAACTTAAGTTTCACCGTCCAAAACACTTTTTTCAGTTCAGTTGGTTTCCCCAGAAATAGATACTTTTTTAGTTACTTTCTATTTTCTATTTGTGTCCATTTTATTAATATTAAAGTTCAAAGTTTAGTCTTTCACCTTCAGCAGAATCCTTCAGTTTAATGAAAGGCAGCTTTTATAATTGATATAATAGTTGCTAATATTCCATAGATGCTGCTGAGAAATCAGTTAATGTAGCAAATTGTAAGACTTCAGAATCTGCACCAGGAACAGTAAACTTTAAGTTTCAATTTTGGAAAAAGGGTCAAAACTATAATATGGAAAGCAACTGAATAAAGTCTTAATTTCTGGTGAACAATCTGAAAAAATTGAAATGAAAAAAGTGTTTGGAAGGTGACCATCTCTACCTGCCACATTAAGGGGCACATTTACTAAGCTTGAGTGAAGGATTAGAATGAAAAAAATTTCGAATTTCGAAGGTATTTTTTGGCTACTTCGACCATCGAATTGGCTATTTCGACCTTCGACTACGACTTCGAATCGAACGATTCAAACTAAAAATCGTTCGACTGTTCGACCATTCGATTGTCAAAGTACTGTCGCTTTAAAAAAAAATTGACTACCTACTTCGCCACCTAAAACCTACAGAGCACCAATGTTAGCCTATGGGGTCCTTCCCCATAAGCTTTTCTTCTGATCAAAGGAAAATCGTTCGATCGATGGATTAAAATCCTTTGAATCGTTCGAACGATTTTTCGTTTGATTGTTCGATCAAAGTAAATGCGGTAAATCCTTCGACTTCGATATTCGAAGTCGAAGGATTTTACTTAGATGGTCGAATATCGCGGGTTCATTAACCCTCGATATTCGACCCTTAGTAAATGTGCCCCCCCCCCGTCTTGGCAATGCAGAGAATAGTAGGCAGTATCACACAAAAGGTACATTCAGTTATTTTATTCAATTGGGCTAATTTACACAGAAGGAAATTATTTTATACATACCATTTGATAACAAGCTGATAATTTCTCACTTTGACAAAATATTAATGCTCAGTGAAAATATGTGGCAATTAACGGATCAAATTGTACAGGTATGGGATCCTTTATCCGGGAAAACTCTGAATTACAGAAAGGCAGTCTCCCATGCAGACTCCATTTTATACAAATAATCCTACTTTTTAAAAATGATTCCCTTTTTCTCTGTAATAACAAAGTAGTAGCTTGTACTTTATCCAAACGAAGATATAATTAATCCTTATTTGAAGCAGAAAAAACGTAATGGGTTTTTTAATGTTTACATAGTTGTCAAGTAGACTTAAGGTAAGAAGATACAAATCACGGAAAGACCCATTATCCGGAAAGTCCCAGGTTCCAAGCATACTGGATAACAGGTCCCATACCTGTATTACCTCTCAAATATATGCAATTTAGAAATTGTGTTTAAGACATGAGGAAAATGTCCCGAAAGTTAGAGGCAGATTTATCCTCCTTCAGTAGGCTTTACACTTTCTTGACAATCATGAAAACATTTAGTACTATTTAAACTGCTGTGGCATGGGTGTGCATTTACACACTTTTTAAACGCAAGTGATTTGACCAGTGCAATATTGAGCTACGATAGGTGCAGCATTCAACGATGGCTCTTTCCTCACCTCAAGACAGGCGTTGGATACAGGACTCACATCCACCTGAGCATGCTTCACTTTGTACCTCATACAAAAAGTAGGCACAACAAACTTGGAGCACAGTGCAAGTATATTTAAGTACCATTAGGCACACTTAGCCATAAGACAAGGGGGCAACCTCAGTGTGTGTCAGGTTACCAGGGGCTGCAAAAATGGAAATTATGGTCTTCAAGTGTTGTACTGTGCTCTCTGAGATGCACATGTCTCCTCTTCCTGCTACTCTGGCATAAAAGACATAGGGGCAAATTCACTAAAGGTCGAATTTTTAACAGCGAACAGTCCGCCACACTTCACGCCAGTTCATCAGGTGCAAATTCGTTACCAGTATGCTTATTCACTAAAATGCAAAGTTGCGTCTCAGCAGCCGAACGCTGGTGAAGTTTCGCTAACATTAATTCGTCAGCGTGACCATTTCATAGCGATATTTCGATAGCTTTTAATTCTTCAGAGTGAAACTTCATTATTACTCTTAGGTTACTTTGAATAGGGCAGGTACATATAGGTCATATGGATGTCTTTATTAGGTATGTTAGTTCAAATGCGTGAAGTGACCACTTTTTAATACAGATGTCCAAGGAAGCAAAATAAAGACAAAAGAGAGCCTCTAATGCCCTAGACATGAGCCCACCCTAAAACAAATGTGGCATGCCCCCCCCCCCCATTGGTTGGGAAAGAAATGCTAAAACAAACATTTTAAATAGTTAGGACTTTTGAAGGCATCTTCCTTCAATCCTTTCAACGTATCCTTTAGTGAAGATCAACTCTCCTTTGTATTGCCTTGTCACACATTTTATACCATCAGTACACAACTACAGGTAGTTTGTAAAATTCCTTAGTATTTGGATAGGGTTCTTGCAGAATTTTTCTGTATTTTTTTACAACTTGGAAAACTTGAGATTTTTTTCTAAAATCATGGGTATGCCATGTGTCTAAATTTATCCAAAATCTTCTTAAGCCTAATTACTTTCCATCTTTAAAAAATGAAAAAACGCCAGTGTTTTTTTTTTACAATTTTTATGAGCTTCCGGCATACAGAATATAATGGCATAAAATTGAGGAGGATGTAGCTTCATCTTATCAGTTTGCCAGGTCTAAGGTAGCGAAGGAAACTCTGGCGAAAGAGGTAACTTTCTGTAAAATTGCACTAATGAATTTGCGGAGTAACGACCGTTCGTCTGAACGAAAATGTGCCTGGCGATAGGACGAGAAGCTGCGATAACGACGGCCTCTTTCGCTAGCAAATTGACGTCTACGACTGTTAGTAAATTGACAATATCCCTGCGGATGAGATTTCTGGCAAATTTTAGCTAGCTACAGCCACTTCACCCTTTAGTGAATCTGCCCCATAATGTGAGGGGTGGTGGCATGAACCCCTGAAGCACCTCTGGTAATGTTGCACCAGTTTTTGAACCTAGAACTGTTCTTAATAATAGTAATAAGTACTGTTTTCTGGGTTTTTTTTTATCTAGCCCATTTCCTAGAGGGATTATGTCAGCAGCTATTTAGTTCTGTTATGGTGTACATAGAAAATGGCTTTACGTATTTACAAGGGAATTTCTTTAGTTACTGAAAACCCGCGTTCCTATTGTAAATTATCCCAAAAACAGAGCACTAACACAAAGATTTGGAAACACAAAAGAAACCCTACAGGAAACACAAAACGTCATATCAGGGAGGAGGGTGGTTTCCAACAGGAAATAAGGCTGTGATGGGTATTATATAGAAAACACAGATGCACTATTTGCTTGATTTTCTCGTAGTGTGCAGAGACTAGATCCAAACTCATTTCATATGTATTAGTATTATGTTCATCCTTTATTTGTATAGCAGCTACATGTCCTAGTGGCACAGAGATTATATATATTTTTTTTATTATACTTCATTCACACTAGTAGCTTATATGCAATCAGTAATTTTACGTTTCCTAAGAAATTAGAACACTGTTTTACTGCTATTTTTGCTCAGTGAAAATAGTGTTACCAGTTTTGTGTCACTTTTATCTTATATGCATTCTAATGCTCTATTTCAGAAAAGCAATCAAATACCAAGGGCTTCTTTACCCATGGGGCTTACTCCTAAGGAGCACACTTGAGTAGTTTTAGCCTACCTAGTTTCTGTCCCTAATACAATGCATCTATAAAATCACAGTAAGCAATATCTGACATTACCTGTTCTGTAAATACATTTATGGTTTTCTAGTAAGCTATGGGAAACAATAACATTTGTTCTGCCACTGCCTTGTTTTAGAATCGAAGTTAAAGGGGCGGTATACCCCTTGTTAAGTACAAGGAATAGCGCTTCTGCTGAACATACTTTTTGTAAAACATAGAATAATTAAAATTTTGCTGTTTAATTCAAGAAATAACAAATATCCAATTGTTTTAAAATGTTCTTAAACTGCAATTGAAAGTGGAAACTAACTACAAACCAACTCAAACTGAAAGCAGTATCTGTGTGTCCCTTTCTGCAGTATGGGTTCTGACCAATGTTTCCTCTAATTCCTTCTTGGTTATGTGCGCTAAAAAAATCTTTTGTGCCCACCTTTTAAACTTGTGTGTGTGGTTTTTTAAAATTGTGTGCTCAGGTCAGAATTAATACAAAATTTGGTGTGTTCACAAAAATTTGTTTGTGCGCACCACAATTTTTTGTGTGCACTGGCCTCAACATTTGTGTGCACGAGTGCACACCTTAGAGGGAACATTGGTTCTGACCCTTGAAACAATGTAGTCAGAAGTTGCCGACTCACCTCCAACCAAGACAAATGTGTAAATCATTTAGCTCTGGCTACATTGTTTTAAAATTCATAACTATCAGTGGAAATAGATACATACTGCTTTTAATGAGTGTTACATTTACAATAACTTTAATACCATCAAGAGTTTTTAAATAATATTTATTGGATAGTTGCTTAGATGATTACACTATCTTTCATTAGGAAAAACATTTATTTTTTGGGTTTATATCCACTTTAACTATTGTTTCCTGAACCTTATGAATGGATATGTGAAACAGCTTCGTGCCCATCTCTAATGCACAGCAACATACATCAGAATGGGTCTCTTCATTTGTAAATAAATATACTTAACTTGTGCTAATCAGTTATTATAATGATGTAATCATGTGAAAACTCCCTTTTGTGGCATTTTTACAGCATTGAACATTTTCTATTTTCCTAATTACCCAGGCTCTATAACATAGATCTGTTTGGGTGGTCTGAAGTGTTGAAGAATTTGTCATTTCCTTTGTTTATATCTTGAATAGGGTGCAATAAAACTGCTAACAAATGGGACTCTGGGCCCTAAAGAACTGTGAGGTAGAATTTTCATATAAAACCTGCAGATTAGGCAAATTCGTCCCAGCCCCAGGGTCTGCATCAGACTGAACATTCATTTTCAGGACGCATGACACTTCCCTAGAACTGCTGTTATAGTGTGTGTAGCTAAGCCAGATTTCCCTTGAACATTATGGCAATTCTATTGTAGGAAATCATGGGTGTATGATGAAGGGAAGAGGAAATGAAGACATTATCTGGATCTATTGCCTTGGAGAGAGAAACCCCATCTGAGCATAGTTTTGTGTGCCAGGAATACAGCTCTGCCTTGTTCAGAGTCACAGCTATCACATCAGCCACGTCTAACTTTTAATTATAGAGTACAGGTGGGAGAATTTTCTTTCCCCCTTACTTGGCTTTATTGACAATATTCAATAGAATAATTCTCATGCTGGTAAGCAGCATTTTCATTGGTAAATGTTCTTGTTCATCTTCTTTAGAGAACTAAGGAGCACAGTGGGCCAGTTTTATGGTGTGTTTATCTCTTTTAAATCACATAAGATTTTGCAACAAACCAGGCTCCACATATTTATGTGTTATGCGTTTAACAAACTTCGTGGCAATGCAAAAAAGAGCATAAACATTTTCAATAGACTAATTTTACATTTGCAAGGTGTGAGTCCAAATGAAATGTCATCTGGTTAAAGGGTAGTTCGCCTTTAGGGTAAGGTCACACTGGGCGATTTGGGGAGATTTAGTCACCTGGCCTTACCTCTGTCTTGCGCCGGCTAAAATGAAAAATCGCATGCGGCATGCCACACGCATCACTTCGTATTCCGAAGTTTCCTCGCGAGAAAACTTTTTGATGACTCTGGAATACCAAGGAGGCTGTAAAATCAATGATCTTTATTTGAGGAATTTTCATTCAAGGAATTGCAATAATAGGTTTTATATCTTGGAAAGAAAAGTAGTTCAGAGTTTTTAAATATATTTATAGAATTTAAAATCTATAGGGACGAGCTGCATTTTGTTTTCTACTAGAATGTGAATAATGAAGATCACTTAAAAAGCATTGTGTTTTATGCAGGGAAAAGCACAACTTTGTGACAATATAATAAATCCTTTAGACTTTTTAATAGGCTTCTAATATTAATTTTTGCCAGTATTTAATTAGAATGTCATTGATTTAAATGATGGCACTGAAAAAAATCAATCATAGACAGTGTTTTTCTTTTCTACCATTAATTTCCATTGTTGCAAGAAAAAAAACCGAGCAATTATTCTGAAACAATGAGATGAAGTCAAGTTGACAACCCTGCCCCCCAGAGCACCATTGTGCATTTGTGTTCTTTACCTAGTTTGTATTTATTTTTGGTTTGCAGAAGCATGGCAATATTAATCATTATATAACACAGGTGTGGGACCTGTTATCCAGAATGCTTGGGACCTGGGATTTTCCGGATAATGGGGCTTTCTGTAATTTAGATCTCCATATCTTAAAGGAGAATTCAAATGTTTTAAAAAAAAAAAACACTACCATCCCCACCCCACGTGGAACTCCAATGCCTGAAACTGCACCAAGGGGTAGGTATAAAGTTAGGGGCATTTCCCCAGGGGGCAGCTATGGGAGGGAGGGGGGCCTACGTGGGGTGGGGGGGTAGGGATTTTTTTTTAAAATTGTTGAATTTTCTTTTAAGTCTATTAGAAAAGCATGTAAACATTAAATAAACCCAATTATCTGGTGTTACTTCCAATAAGGATCAGTTATATCAAGTACAAGGTACTGTTTTATTATTATAGAGAAAAGGAAAATAATTTTAAAAAATTTGGATTATTTGGATAAAATGGAGTCTATGGGAGACAATCTTTCCATAATTCAGAGCTTTCTGGATAGCAGGTTTCTGGATAACGTATCCCATACCTGTATGCTATTTACAATTTTGTGCTCAACTTCTCTATAGGGAGCTGCAGTCTCCTGTTATGTAAGAAGCCGGAGAAAATGGTGGCCATGTGCAGTGGCAACAGAAGGAGCCATTACGCCTAAGTGAGCAAAACTTAATAACTGCAGCCATAATAGCTCAGAGATTCTAATAAAATGTAGCATGTTATTCTTCAATTCTCCTGAACTTTTGAACTGTATTTTGATTTATGAATTATTAAATATTCTGTTCTTTAGCTCTCCAAGCAGTAGTTTAGAAAACAAGATTGGTAGATGAACGGTAGCCCTCAATAGTGAGCTAAACAATAAAAAAAAAATGTCAGTAAAAGCCTAGTCTTATCCAGTATTATTTTTTATGGTTGTCAGGGTCAGATAGCATTTTAAACGGGAACTAAATTTCCTATTACTTTTTAACCAGTAGGGCCGCCACACAGCCCCTTCTTCCATCAAACTACTCCCATAAATTGCTCTATTCCCCGTACCTACATTTGCCATGTGTGGGTGTGTTACTTCCAGTTCATCTCTTTTAAAGAAGCAATAATAGCCCTTATAATTATTACTGCTAGTGAATAGGGTAATTTCCTTTTAAAGGTCCACTGTGATTTTCAAGCATAGGTTTTCAAAATGAATAAACCTCAAACTTGGTTACCTTGACTAAAGTAGGTCAAAGTCATGTCTATGCAAATGTGATTTTACAGCAATTAGAAGCATGACTGTGTTTCATGTAAAGACTGATGCTGTTTTAATCTGCAGCATAGCATGGATTTGAGAAAGCTCCACATTGAGATATCATTCTCTCGCTACATTAAAGGAACAGATTTATCTTATGCACACTATTAAGGAAAACATCAAAACCAAGTGAAAGTGATACTTAGAATTGGGTCTGGCTCTGCTTCTTGTGACTAGAACTACCTGTCTGTGTTGTTCAAAGCTGGGACTCAGCCTAGAATTTGCACATGGCTATGTGATATCTTTTGAATTGTGTTCTGAAGACTTGGCAGTGAGCTTCTCATTCAAATGAAAGAGCTAGAAAGAAGGAATATTAGGAATTGTGTCAGGTATACAAGAGATGAGTGCTCTAGGGAGCAATCTTTCATCTGGTCTCAGTTGGTGCCATGTACTATATGCAGCTGTGCAGAGTACTCTTGAAATGCTGCTTTGTAGAGACAGTGGCAGTGCTGTGCCATATAGTATTTTGCCATTATTAATGTGCAAGGAAAAATAGCACATGCATACTGTATGTGTGGATGTACCACCAAAAAGATGGAGACTCCCATCACTCAGTTTAACTAAAGAGAAATACATAGAAATATACATATATACTTATGTTATCCAAATAAATCCTTTAAAAGGGACTTTTCAAGTTAAACATGAAACCCAAATTCTTTTTTTTAATTAAAACATTCATACCTATTATAAAGGTCTCAGCTGTCAATCATTATTGCTAGCCCCACCTCTATGCCTCTAGAGCAGGTATCATTGCTATTAGACAGTTATACATCAGGCATTATTAATGTTAGACCTAATGTTCACCTTCCATAAATATAAGCATTTAATATAAGCTTTAATTGGTAAAGCCCTCTTTACCTCTTGTGTTTGGCATTATGTGTGTTGATGTTTATAGCCTTCTGTTGTAAAGGGCTGCCAAATGTTGGCGAATCTCACTGTAGGATGAAGGATTTTGTAATAAAAAGTGTAGGCTCCGCTGCTGGCAAAAGTCTGTCATGCCAAGATCATCTTTTCTTGCTTGTAAAGCTGACCATAGACATGCAGATTTTATCCTTATGTCGTTCGTTCAATTTTCTGACCTGCAACTAACCATTCAGATTAAACAAAGTTGTAAAAAAACAAATCAGACAATGTTCTGGCCATTAATTGACAGACAGTAATCGTACGAATGTCTGACAAATAGTAGTGACATTCACCCATTGATATCATCAAATAGGCAATACATGCAGAGATATTATCGTTAGCCAACAGAAATCTAACCTGTCTGATTAACTAAACGACCAATCACATGGTACGAAAAATGTTGGGACAACCCACACAGAAAATCATGCAAACCATCGTTTCGTACAACTTCATCTTTGAGCCTATGGCCAGCTGTAGGATGTCCTGGTGCTTGCCACTGTTCCAGGAATGTTAAAATGTCCATTACACCTGCCTTGGAACACCAACTGTTGAGGTTTTTCAAAGTCTATTCTAGTTCTGATGCTGTTAGAAGCTTATCAGTAGAAGTGCTAGTATTTAGTTGTCTTTTGGCAGATGATATATTGGTAATTACCTTTAAAATTAATTTGAAACACCCACAGTATCATGTCTAATTGCAAATTAGTTAATTTTAGTTTTAATTAGGTGTTTCTGTTATGATGTTCAGGAGAAAAATACTGCTGAAGCACCTTGTAGATGCAAAAGTGGAAAATGTAATTTATAAGGTCAGACAACCAGGCAACATTTCGGCTCACTCTTGCCCTTTCTCAAGCCTGAGGCTTATGAAGGGGCCCTATTGTGGCCTGAACTTGCTGCTGCTCCTTAACTTACAGCTGAATTATGTGCAAGTTAGAGGAAGTGGGTAGGGGGTGGGTGCAGGAATTTGTATGTGCCTCCCCCTCTTCCACCCTTCACCAATATAGTGCTAGCAGTAACACAGTCAACATTGTGTTTGTGGGTGAATGGGCAAATCTCAATTTCTGAAAAGCATAAGATTTTCACTTGTTGGTGCCTTACGTCATTAAGGGTAATTTACAATTACGAGTGCAGTTGCTGTCACACAAATTTCCCAGGAGCCAGTGGTGAAAGAAATTCCATTGATTAAAGGTACGTGCGTCAAAAGGCGCTCCTTGCTAGGGTTGCCACCTGTCTGGTTTTCACCCAGACAACCCAGTTTTTGGAACAGCTATCTGGGTGAAAACTGCCTGTCTGGTTTTTCAAATTAGGCCTTCCTGCCTCCTGTTCTGAATCGAGCACAGTTGTACCTATTAATCCAGGGGAACTCTGGTTACCACCACCCACAATCCAGGTCAAAGCTCCAGAAACCTGTGTCAAACTTAAAGGAGAACTAAACCCTAGCACATCTTCAGTTCCCCTCCACTACCTGCCCTGCAAGCTTGCTCCCTGCAAAATCTTTTCTGTTCAAAAGTTCCCTTGTGTGCCGACCTGCCATAAATTTGCATAGTTGCGCATCAGAGTCCTGTTCTCTGATACAAATCTTGTGGGAGCATGCTCAGTCAGAGCTGACATGGATTCAACTACACATGCTCCTGTAAGATCCGTGTTTGCTAACAACTAGAAGATTATCAGGGGAAGATGGTGCCTTTGAACTCCACTGTGCAGCTCTGCAGATTTATGGCAGGTCAGCACACAGGGACACTTTTAAACAGAATGGCTGTAGTGGGCAGGGAGTTTGAGGGGGCTAAATATGGGCTAGGGTTTTGTCCTCATTTAAAGCGGATCTGTCATCCAGACATAAAAGCTGTATAATAAAAGTCCTTTTCAAATTAAACATGAAATCCAAATTCTTTTTTTATTAAACCATTCATAGCTGTTGTAAACTCAATTAAAAATACCAGCTGTCAATCAAATATTGCCTGCTCCTCCTCTATGCCTTAGGCATAGAGGTGGGGTAGGCAATTACTTTCACTCTCCATTCAGCACTTATTAGATATCACTGCACTCCCCACATTTTCTCTCTATCTTTACCATATAATTGTGTAGCTAGTGCAGGGGGTGGACATCAGGTTCCCCCATTCTAGTTCACAAACAAGATTCTGAGATGATGCAAGGCTTGCCTTAATAACAGTGCCCACAAAATGTCTCCTGCCTGTTTTATATAATTATGAGTTCCCAAACTGATGGAAACAAGATTCAAACAATTTATATAGTGTAGGTAAAGTTTATTTTGCTTGACTAAGGTGATAAAATAGGATTTGAAATTATTTTTTTGGGTGACAGGTCCCCTTGAAGGAAAACTATTTTGTTTGCAGTTCTGGTTTTCTTGTCTTAAGGTTTGACTCAGTCTTATCACACCTCATAGTAAAGAAAATTATTAAAAAAAACAAAAATATAAGGGGAACAAGATTTTGATCCTTGGAATTCTAAAAATATTGACAGTCAAATCTTACTCATACACAGCCTTTTTTATTTTAATACCCACACACTCGTATTCATTAGTGTCAATGACTAATCTCTTCCATTTCTAGTAACTAACATGCAGAATGCGCATAGTTATTAGCATTGATGTCTAGGATTCTGGGTCCAATGCTGCTTAGGGGACAATCTGCATATAATTTGTATGTTCTCCCATTATTAATAAAAACTGGCATGCTAAATTGTCTACTGATGAAACTGGTTGCTTTGACTGTTTCAAACAAGGAGCTAACATGTTGGTGTTGTAAAAGTAAAAAACAATACTATTTATATCTATTGTTCCTAAAGTCATACTCTTTAATAAGATGCTCGGTATATCTGATATATTGGCAATAGGGAAAATGTTAAAGCCTCTTTCCTTGTGAATTGCTACATGTCCTACAAGGAGGTCACATATTTTCCCCTCTGTATAGTCACATTATTGGTTTCCTCTTTGTGTCCCCAATTGAGCTTTGTGGCACTTTCCCACAGCAAAGAGGGATTTATTTGTGGAACTTTAATATAAACCTTTATATAAACTTAAAAGACTCCCTATCAATAGTTAAATATTTTGTTGTGAACCTATTGCCTGCATACTTTGTATATTGTCAGATAGTGTATTGAGGAAGAAAATTAAAGTTTAATTTAGTTTGTATTTTTCTTGTTAGTTTGAAGGGAATTTCTCTAGTAGCCACACGTGAAACTTTTTAAACTACCAATGGACTGAAGGTAAGATGCAGCAATTCTGTTGTGTAAAACAGGAAAACTAGGTAAAACAGTCTGAGGTAATTTAAAATCTGTAAAGTTTGCACCAACTCTATTCAATTTGGAGCCCATAATTAAACCTTTGAGTTTGTGTAGGTCCCACTGCTATGGGGCCCTGTTTGACTTGAATTCCCTGTGTCTCTGATTTTGGCCTTTACTACACCTGGTGCGTAATCTGTAAAGTGTTTAACATTATTCCCTTAGAAAGTTGTTTAATATCTGAAGTGGAAGCATGCTGCTCTACTGGAATCAACAAAGCAGAGAATCAAGGGAAATTGTCATAAAATTAGTGCAAATATATTGTACCATTGTTTATATACTGCTGCTTTTTGCACATATTTCATACTTTTTCTGTCGTCGGCTGTTGCTTTTGAATGACATTTCTTTTGTAATTTAAAAAAAAATATAATAATATACTCTGTTTGCTCTAAGAAATGTGCCTAAACAACAAAATAATATGTTGTTTGCCTGGATAAATAAAGCAGAAATAGAAACCAAATAAAAACTGAACTTGCGAAGATGACAGCTATGTTCTCACTGTGAACCACAGACCTCCTCAGGAACATTAGACCACTGAAAGGAAGCGTGGGTATCTACACATTAGTGCACTCTGAACACTCCTTTTTCTCTTCTCTAAGTGTTTTTTTTGCTTTTGAAATTACAAGATGGTTGGTTTGGGGGCTCTAGGTTAAATAAAAATGATGAGCTCATGGCCTAATAAAAACATTCTGGCAATTTGAAATGTTCCCCGTTCTGGTGAGTGGGAAGTGTCAATCTAGGGTTCTATTGCTGGCTAAAAAAATTCCCTGCGCATCAGACTTAATTGTATAGGTGACACATGAACAGCTCCAAATCTTGGCAGGCTTGGAGTCACTTCTGACTGATGACTGATGTTTACATTCAACAGAATAATTTGCTTAAACTTCTAAGTTATGAGTGCCATAAGCTATTCTGTAATGTAAATATATGCATTCTGACAAGTTGTTACCGACTAGTAAGCTTGTGGACTGATTGCATGCTACCCGGAGTGGCATGAGAAAAAAGTGATATTATATAAACTTCTAAACTTTGCATGCAATTTTCCTATGAAAAATTGGAACTGTCGGGAATCTTTTAGGACTCCCCAGTTTGAATTTTAATAAATTTGCCCTCATTGTTTGCTTTTTTTGCTCTTTTGAGCAATGTATCTTTTATAGAACTGTCACACTTTGAAAGGAGTTGTCAAGATCCTCTAGCACAGGGCTGTCCAACTGGCCGTGAACCCCCTTGTGTGGCCCCCCACATGAAAGTCTGCCTGCTGTGACTGCTTACCATGTGTAAGCTTTAAAAGGTATCACTACAGAGATTTACTGGCCCCTGCATTGTTTAATCAAATTCAGACTGTAATCCCATACCTCCCAACATTTTGGAAATAAAAAGAGGGACAAAAAAGTTGCCACGCGCAGTGCGGTGAATTTTTGACCACACCCATTTTGTGGCTACACCCCTTAATTATCATGTTCATTTTACAAAATTTGTCAGGTTTTGAAAATATTTCTGTGTTTTTTTCAGTTATTACAGTTTTGCTAATAAAGGTGAATTGCCCTTTAAGATGTGAGTCTAACTTCTCCCAAGAGACCTGTGATCTTATATTGTTACAATTACTTATTTGCTTATCTCATAATTGTTACAAAATATCTTATCTGTAGCTGTGGCTGTTTTGGGCTCTCTGCCAAAAACCAATTAAGTTAGAAACGTTTTCTTTTTCGGGCTGTTCAGTGCAGAGAAAATCGTGACTTTCCAGTACAAATGAGGGTCTTCGGGTTGAGCTGTCAAGAGGGACTGTCCCTCTTAAAACAGGACAGTTGAAAGTATGTAATCCGCTGTATTGTTCACATGTAATCCCCCCTGCTTTGTTAACACGTGTAACACCTATATTGTTTACACCCCTAAAGCCCTGTACTGTTCACACCTGTTCACACCTGAGACCCAGACTGAAACTGCCCATATTATTCATTATACACTGCCTGCCCTATACTCGTGTGTGCCATACTCTGCCTGCCCTATGCTCCCTGTGTGTGTCATACTCTGCTTGCTTTGCTCCCTGTGTGTGCTATACTCTGTCTGCCCTATGGTCCTTGGGTGTGCCATACTCTGCCTGTGTGAGCCAAACTCTGCTTGTATGTGCCATACTCTGCCTTCCCTACGCTCCCTGTGTGTGACATACTCTGCTTGTGTGTGCCCTGCTCTGCCTGTGGAACATAAGCCTGGTATTTGTGTTGGGGGTTGTTAGCTTTGAAAATTTAAAAAAAATAAAAAATGTTTCTAATATGTTTGGTTAGCCACAAATGTAATCTATAAAGGCTGGAGTGAGTGGATATCTAACAAAACAGAACTTCCTGCTTTTCAGCGACTCTAAAGGGGTCCACATGGGTCAGATTCAAAAGCAAACAGTTATGACCCATGTGGCCCCCATTGAAGTCACTGATTGGTTACTGCCTGGTGACCAATCAGTGGAAACCAAGAGAGCTACAAAGTAGGAAGTAGTGTTCTGTTATGTTACACATCCAGTCACTCCAGCCTTTATACATTACAGTTTTGGCTAAATAACTATGTTGAAACATGTTTTATTTTGCACAGCCTATCTATTTACCCAGTTTTTATTTTTATACTGAACAATTCATTTAATATGACAATTTTATTTACATATGAGTGATAAGTAATATCCCTGCAGTGAGCACCAACCATTAACTTTTTTAGTGTGCTACCACCGTTAATGTGGACATGGTCTTGTGGTAAAATGGGTGTGGTTTAAAGTGGGTGTAGTTTAAAAATAGGGAATGGTCAAAACTGGCTTCCATTATTGGCCCTCCACCATGTAGGCTAGAATAATTCCGGCCCTCAGTACCACATAAATTGGACAGCACTGCTCTAGCACATATGTTATGTGCCTTCATATGAAATGCTACTGAATAATCATATTAACAATATATTAATTTAAAATTTTCCCTCCCTGTATATATAACGTATAGCAAGTTTAAAGGTCAGAGTAATGCCTGGGTTTGGTAACACCATGAACACATTTGGCTGGGCAACTTGCATGTTCAGCTTTATGAGGGAAGTTCTTTTCCTGTTGGGCTGTGGTTGCCCAAGGCAACCACAGCCCTTTAGCAGTAAAGATCTGTGCCTCCAAAGATGCCCAGTAGCTCCCTGTCTTCTTTTCTGCTGATTCGCTGCACATGCTCTGTGCTGCTGTCACTTACTGAGCTTAGGAACGGACTCAAAATATACAGTACACATAGAATATAAATGTCACAATATAATAATATTTACATGGCAGTACAGAAACCAGTACAACTAGAATGAGAATTTAATAATCAGCCATGTAGCATCATCTTCTATTACAGGCCAACCTCATTTTCTGCTTGATAATTTGCGACAACCACTAAGCTTTGCTACTCAACAGCTGCTCAGAGTTTACTAAACATGTGAGTGTCGCAGACACTTTCCAAGATGTGGCAAGTTTAAAGTCCTGGATTATTGCTGCTATTGAGAAGCTGAAACTTTAGGCTGGTGTATAAAATATGCCATATTTAGCTATATTGATTTTTAGGGTTTAATTCTCCTTTAGGGCTCTTACTCACTGGCGTTTTGACCTGCGCTCCCCTGCGTTCCGTTTTTTGGCGTTCAGCCGCAGGGGAGCGCAGGAATAGATGCAAGTCATTATTTCAAATGGGGCTGTACTCACTCAGGCGCGTGTAGGCGCTGAACCAGTCAGTGTAAACCAAGAGAGCTGAAAAGCAGGAAGTAGTGTCCTGACTGACTTGTTATACATAAAATCACTCCAGTCTTTATACATTACATTTTTGCCTAACTAACTATATTAGAAACATTTTATATTTTGTACAGCCTATCTATTTACCCAGTTTTTATTTTTACACTGAACAATTCCTTTAATGTTATTATCAGATTTATTATGTTAAACAGGGCTTACAGGTCAACAGATTTCCTTCAGGGCTGCTGATCTGGTCAACAGGGGCTCCAATGAGATTCCAGTCTCCTTATTACCTACTCAGCCAGGTGATATTACAACTGAGAGTCGAAGGAAAGGTGCTGCTTCCTTCCAGCCCAACTCTCTAAATACCCATGTTACTTGCAATCTTGCTATTGTGTTCAAGTCTCTCATTGGAGAAGCACCTGCATAATTAATCAACCCTCAGAATTCCAGTTCAGCAGAACTCAGGGAGCTCTGCTCAGCTGCTAAAATCAACAGTGTTCTCCCCAGAAAAAATATCAGGAGGGGCTGAACTGAGCTGGCAGGAGAAAAATAAAATAATTAGAAGCCTCCCCCTCCTCTCCTATCTTATTGGTGCTGTTTTTGTAAAATCTGAGAGGGCCGGGCGCCAATGTTCCATCTAATTGCTTTTTCAGCTATGTGCACAAATATATTCTTTTGTGAGCACATTTTAAACTTCTGTGTGCACTTTTAAAACTGTGTGTGCAGGTCAAAATAAATGCAAAGTGTACCTCAATTTGTTGTGTGCACTGGCCTCAACGTGTGTGTATGTGCATGAGCGCACAGCTTAGAGGAAACATTGCTGGGCACATCTGCAAACAATGTGTATAGTCCTACCAGTTTTTGAAAGAAATAATCTGATACTGTGCCTGCATGGTGGTTCGGGAGGGGGAAATGGCAAGCACTGATCTGAAGTAAAAATCCTCAGAAGCTCTGTTAGCTATTTCTTTTTGATTTTATATCCCTATGTAACACAGTTTACTACAGGCTAGGAAATGCAAGAACATAGTTTACATTGAGAAAGTTAAACTGCTGGTGGTTGGTAGGAGTAAATACCAGTCTTATAGTAAAGCTGTGAGTGCAGTTTTCATCCGCTAAGGTTTAGCAAAAGCATATTGTACAGGCATAAAGACATTTTTTTATTCAAACTGCTTACTGTGAACACAAACTCCTAATTAATCAATATATGTGACCATGTATGGCCAACCTTTTTGTTTTCTGACTGGATATTGTGCATTTTTGAACATCTGTTGGAATGGGGAAATAAAACTGAGGTTGAGTTGTGACTGGTTTTATATCTGCCAATGCACCCACTAACTGGATGCATCTGGAGATTAATAAACTGCCTTCCTGCGGTACCCTGTATGCCAGATTGATGGCTTCCAGGCATGGTCAGGCAGTTTGACTGATTTTGACTATATTGATCCACCACGTAAACATATATGTCACCTCAGGAGTGTTGATGTTAGAACAGACTATGGTGTGTGCTTGTAGGACTGCATCAGTCAATCCAAGTTGAAAATGTCATATGCCAGTGCACCTTTTGATAGTGCCTAAACTAATGGAAGTCATGCAATATCCATCTGTTCAACCAACAGGCCTATTGGCTGGGTACCTTGCAACATGGCTTGATGTGCCTTGCTCCTTTATAATAGCAATGTGGTAAGTTGTGTAAATGTGGAAACATACAAGTTATTTGTCTGGTCCCCCCCTTGAACACAAGCACATAGTACCAATATTTCTGGTCACGTCTTCTGTGTGCCCTGCAGAAAATATCATCTAGCAGTTAGGGAGATTTTACTAGGACAAAACCTTGAACTGGATGTACGTGTCTTTTTTTTCAACTACAGCTGGCCAGTAGAGTTCCCTAAGTTTATACCCTACACACCTGCCCGCCCCTGTTAACTTTAGAAATAATTTAACTATAGAAGCTGGTAACTAGTCAAGGAATTGGAATGAGTGTTACTTGTTAAAGGCAAAGGACACAATGAATGTTTCACTAGAATATATATATATATATATATATTTTTTTTTTTTTTTTTTTTTTAAATGATTTTTATTGTTTTCATACAAACAATCACATATAAAAACAGCGATATTGTACTTGAAAATACAGCACAGTATTAAACATCACACAAAAAAACAAGAGGGGGTACCTGTTATCGCATTATTCTTCCCTAATGCTCTTGATTGGTCTAGTCTATATCTAATCCTTCTTGTGTTAACCATGGCTACCAAATCTTCTTATACTTTGCCGTGTTTCCCCTTTTCTCATGTGTAAGCTTATATAATGGGAGTACCATGTTTATTTGCCTCCTCCACTTTTTCATCGTGGGTTTTTCTCTTCCCATCCAGTGCATAAGGATTGTTTTCCTACCATGGTAATGCAAAATTTTAATCAAGGTGCGAGTGGCCTTACTTGTATTTGGGAGATCTTCTGTAGCATCAGTAGCACCTGCTTTGTTTCTGCTGTCAGTGGTAGACCCAGGTCGTTTACCATATACCTTGCTATTTTCCCCCAGTATTTTTTGATGTGAGGGCATTCCCACCACAGATGTAGCCAATGAGCAGGGGTCTGATTACATCTATGACAAGCGTCATTTTCCCTTTTCCCTATTTGGGGTGTTATGTATACCCTATGCAGGAGTTTACATTGAATAAGTTTGTCTCTCCCTGAGACCAGATGAGAATATGGGTCCTCAGTGGCGTCTTCCCATTCCTCTTCGGTTAGGTTGGGTATGTCTACCTGCCACTTTAGGTCTAGTGTTAGGGAGTTTGGAATTCTGACTACTCATGTATAAGTGCTTTGTATATTCTGGATATCACTTTCGTGGGGGAGGCACTCCATGTCTGCTCCTCAATTTTATTGGAGTGGGAGGGTAGGGATAAGGTGCCAAACTGCTCCCTGAAGGCATGCCTTAGTTGCAGATAGCGATATTGCATAAGTTGCGGTGGCGTCATGTTTTGCTGCAATTGATCTAGAGTGGGAAAAGTGTCATCCACTTGCAGTTGTTCCAGATACTTGATATTACGCTGTGGCCAGTATATGAAGTCTGGAATTCTGGGATAAGATAGTATTACCCCATAGTGGTTGTTTAGTACTTATATAGGGTGTCTTTTCCCCCATACGTTTCATCACCTTTTGCCATAATTTAATTAGGGTAGTTATAGTGAGAATTTGATCTGGGGTATTGTTTCCTGGCCTATATGGATTGTTATGTAGGGCTTCCCATGATCCCACTGTTAAAGCTTGGAGGATTAAGAGTGGGCATTCCGTATCTGGATTAAACCAGGCATGCAGGTATGATATTTGAGAGGCCACATGGTATAGATGCAGATTTGGGAGCGCCAGGCCGCCCATATGTTTGGATAACGAGAGAGTACTCAAAGCAATCCTAGGGGCCTTATTTGACCACAGGAAGGGCCTGATTATAGCATCAATTCTCTGAAATAGTTTAGGTTCAATGTAAGTGGGGCAGTTCAGGAGAATGTACAGAAACTTAGGCAGATATATAATTTTAATAACATTGGTCCTCCCCCAGAGTGTCAGTGGTAGGTTGGCCATTGTGTGGTTGCTAATTGCAGTTTCCTGATTATTGGTTCTAGGTTATTTGTCACATATTTGCTTATATCCATTTCCACTTCTACCCCTAGAAATTTAAATTTGCTGACCCATTATTTGTAATCTGTAGTTCTCTGGGATCAGGTCTATTGGGAATAGGGCCGATTTCTCTTTATTTATTGTTATTCCAGCATGTTTCCCATATTCCGTTATTACCTGTATTGCATGAGTTAAGGAGGGGCCTGAATTTTCTAGGTAAAGCAGTACATAGTCCGCATACAACGATATTTTTTCCTCTACTGTCCTGTGCCTTAGTCCTGTTATTTGGTGGGCCTGTCTGATTAAGAGTGCAAGGGGTTCAATACATAGTGCGAACAGCAGGGGAGATAAGGGGCACCCCTGCCTTGTACCTCTCCCTAGTTTCACTCTTTACCCCGTTCACAAAAACGTAGGCAGTGGGTTTCTTGTACAATAACTGTATCCATTTTATGAAATTCGCCCCAAATCCAAACCGTTGCAGGACTGCCCACAGGAATTCCCACTCAACTGTGTTGAAAGCCTTATTGGCCTCACTAGAATATATTTAATGTGTCAGTTCTAGGTTCAGTAAGTAGAAGGGATTATGATGGACTGAATGGACAGTCACTGAGATGCATGGATGAGGTAGACTCCTGCTCCTTACAAAGGGTGATGAAAACTGGTGATCCAAACGTAAGGCAAACATGAAAAAAGCATATTTAAAATATGAGGGTGGATCAGATTAGTATACACCAAGCCGTATATATTTCTGTGAGTTATGATGCGCACATGTAGTAATTTCATGCAAATACAGGTATATTGACAGTTGTCAAGTTGTCAAGCTGCAGAGAAGTGTGAGATGATGTTTATTATACCAGGGTATATAGTGATATATCTTGTGTCTCTGCCCTAAGGCTTCTTGTGGTCATTCTGATTAAACTATTCTAATAAAGGCAGGAGTGAGTCTTTAAGGAGTATATAGAACTTTGGCACTTTATAAATACTATAATAATAATATATAATGAGTGTATCTGTTTCTTTGCTCTATGCAAAGAGCACAACTTTGCCTTATCTGACTCTACCTTATCTACCCTTTGAGGGAGGAACGGTAGGGCTAAAACCTTCTGCTGTTCTGTTGCATAAAATGGTCCCACAAAACCCCTGGCAAGCCTGGCCACCAATGGGACATTCCTCATTGTTGCCTGCTTGCCTGCTCCATAGAAATGGTCTGTAGAAACACTGAAAATCTAGCACTTAAACCCTCTGGGGAAATCTCTGTATACTATCCATAAAACTAATCATAAAAACCTGTTGAGAAATGGTATAAATCAGAAGCAGCAGATGCCAGACCGTAAAATGTTTCAAATATATGTTCACCTGCTGTGCTTGAGATAACTAATTCCGTAATGTGCTTCAGTCAAGGTAGGTGGCTGGAGAAGTGCAAGTGAATAAAGAGAATATACAAGTGTGTTATAAGTTACAGTCAGACCAACCTTCTAAATTACAAGATACAAAACAGAAATAAAAATGTTAAGGGAAAAGTGACTAAGCAAAGACTAAACATTGTTGAATATTTATACCAGATGAAAACATATTTGCAAATGTTATTGCACAGTTACATATTACTTAACTAACTTTAAAACATAGGAGCAAAGAAAATAGTAATTTTGGCACACTTTGGCCACCTTTCCAGTAATAAACAAATGTATTTGCAATCTCCCTGACCCTAATTACACCATTACTAGCGATTAGGACTTATCACACTTTTGACGATGTCAGAGCTTAATAAATTATCTGACACCCCAAACTTTGGCTGTCACTCAACAACTATGGGCTCCTCTAAGCAAGAGTGAGGATTTTAAAATGAAGCCTACAAAGCATGAACTCTCTAAAAATACTACAAAATGGTTCCAGCTCACCATTTCCAACTTCCATAATATCAACTAGCAATGGCAATTAAAGGGATGGTTCACATTTAAGTTAGCAACTGCTAAATAAAAAGCTACATAACTCACAAACCACAAATAAAAAAAAATGGAAACCAATAACAAGTTGTCTCAGAATATCGACATTCATTCAGAATATCTCTCTACATCAGGGGTCCCCAACCTTTTTTACTCGTGAGCCACATTTAAATGTAAAAAGAGTTGGAGAGCAACACAAGCATGAGAAAGTCCATGGGGATGTCAAATAAGGGCTGTGATTGGCTGTTTGGTAGCCCCTATGTGAACTGGCAGCCTACAGGAGGCTCTGTTTGGCTGTATACCTGGTTTTTATTCAACCAAAACTTGCCTCCAAGCCTGGAATTCAAAAATAAGCTCCTGCTTTGAGGCCACTGGGAGCAACATCCAAGGGGTTGGAGAGCAACATGTTGCTCGCGAGCTACTGGTTGGGGACCACTGCTCTACATTATACTAAAAGTTAACTCCCCTTTAAGGGAGACTATGAAAGTCAAGGAAGTATGGGTAAAACTAAGAAAAGTATGTGTAAAACTGAGAAAACTTTCAGAGACAACTTAGCATGGTGGTCAGAAAGTCAAGGAAAACCCCCTCATATCTTAAAATGCTCCCACATTCTCAAAATTGCATGGAGGGAGGATGAGAAAATTGAATATCAGTTCCATTATTTTTTACATATACAACTACATCTGACTTATAGGATGTGCTCTGTCAAACAACATCTCTAAGTTCTAAGTCTACTGAAATCCCTTTAAATTCCTAAAGGCTAAAAAAGTCACTCAAATACAATTCAGAAAGACTTGTGCATCCCTAAAGAAAGTTTTCTAAGATTCTGTACATATATAAATGCATCTCAGCCAAAACATAGACTAGTTCTGGTCAAAATCAAGCCAGTTGCACAAGTATCAAGTCAATTGCATAAGTATGCAAATTAGACAAGAAACCATCCTTTGTATTAAAGTTGTGCAGAATGAGTTTACCCTCATTTAGTTTCTTCATTCTGCAAAAGATGTTTAGGTGAATAATAAACAGAATGTACTAGATATATTAATATGCAGGCATACGTAAGATTTGGTACAAATGGATCTTTTGTTCTCTAGGAACAAATAGCTCATAGAAAGTACCATTGCAAAGAATAGAATGTGGTGAAAAGACATTTAAAGCACAGTACATTCTGCGCTTTAAACTAGACAGTTAGTCACAAAAATACACGTAGGTTCAATCATTCTCCTGTGTGTGTGTTTAACAGCTAGGGCTTGGAGTTGCTTTTATCAAGAAAAGGGGAAAAAAAGTCATACAATGAAATATGAATGGATCATTTTTCTTATTTTCTTTAGATTCTTTTTTATTAAGTCCCTATGATAGTCACACAATCTGTGGTAACTTTCATTAGGAGCCATTGACCATACTGTTTCCGGTAAAATAGTCTGGCCAAATCCGCACTCATTTTATTCCCCTTATAAATTTTTCCAAGAATTTCCTGTATGGGGAAAAATGCGATAAAATCTTTAAAAAATTAGAATCGTATGTTTTTTTCTGATTGCCGCCCGAAAACCCTGTTTTTCTTTGCATTATTGCCTGAAAACCATGAAATCTAAGGACTATTGCACAAAACCCAGCTCAGATCAAGAAATCTTGGAGACTTCTCCCATTGACTTCTACATGAACTCAGCAGGTCTGGGATTTTTAGTAAATTCTGAAAAATTCTATGTTTTTTTTTTCCCACTAAAAATTTGTATTTTATAGTAAAAAAATGTAGAGTTTTTGGCATTCGAACTTTAATAAACAACCCCTTAAATATTATCATTTGCCATAAAGCTAGTGTGGGGGGGGGCTAAGGCCACATGTAAGTTATAGTATATGGTACAAGTACAAAAAGGCTATGAACAAAGGTGCTAAATAATCATCAACCAATCAGCAGTTTGTCAGCATGCTACCAGTTAGAAAATGAAAGATAAAAGATCTGATAGGTTGCTATTAGGGATGCACCGAATCCAGTATTTTCGATTCGGGTGAACCCCCAAATCCTTTGCGAAAGATTTGGCCAAATACCCGAATCCTAATTTGCATATGCAAATTAGGGGTGAGAAATGGAAAACATTTTTTACTTCCTTGTTTTGTGACAAAAAGTCACACAATTTCTCTCCCCTCCCCTAATTTGCATATGCAAATTAGGATTCGGTTCGGCCTGGCAGAAGGATTCAGTCGAACCCTGCTGAAAAAGGCCGAATCCTGACTGAATCCCGAACCGAATCCTGGATTCGGTGGATCCCTAGTTGCTATGTAATATATGCATATAGTTTAAATTAGTAATACAATTTTATGAAAAACACATAATAAAGAAAACTTTTTATGAACATATTGGAGATCTCACCAGATACTGAGCAACCTTAGCCAAGAAAGTTTCTGTAAACTGTTGAGTGTTTATATTCAATCCATTATATCCATTATCCAGAAACCAGTCATGCAGAAAGCTCTGAATTACAGAAAGGCCATAGACTTCATTTTATCCAAATGATCC
The DNA here is from genome assembly GCF_017654675.1 of Xenopus laevis. Classification (NCBI taxonomy): domain Eukaryota; kingdom Metazoa; phylum Chordata; class Amphibia; order Anura; family Pipidae; genus Xenopus; species Xenopus laevis. The sequence goes on from NC_054379.1 coordinate 80,188,303, forward strand.
AAATTTTTCTGTTTAATAATAAAACAGTACATTGTACTTGATTCAAACTAATATATACTTCATTCTTATTGGAAGCAAAACAAGCCTATTGGGTTTATTTAATATTTCCTATAAGCTGCAGACCATATCTTATGCCCATGGTAGGGCTCGTAAGAGTATGTTTTCACCTAACTGCAGAGCTGGTAATTGCATGGGTGGCATCAGTGGCGGAACTACCGGGGGAGCAGGGGGTGCCTCAGGGCCCCCCGGCAGTCCGCGCAGTCTGTGCACCTCTGTTGCGGCGCATATTTCCGGCCAGTTTCCGGGTGTACGAAGGGGGGCAGGGGCCCGGCTGCGCGTCCTGCGCCAGGGCCCGCCCCCCTCTAGTTACGCTTCTGGGTGGCATAACACACCAAATTACTCAGTATGACCTTCAGTTCCAGCAATATTGGCACCGAAGCTAATACTATTAGACCTGGTGCCCTGCCTTCCCATCTCTTCTGCACACTCAGCCCAAACCCTTTGCCGGCCTGCAGGCAAAACCCCACATCTGCTATTTGGTCCACAGGGCCTCAATATTTCCACTGCAGCTCTTTGTTTTTCCGCTGCCCTGCAATCACCCCTCTCTCTAGTTTCTCCTACCCAATTGTAAAGGAAGAATGTGCCTCTCCAGCCTACCCCTATTTCCAGCTTTGCTTAACCTTATGTATTTTATAGGCATTATATGGATTGATTGGAAGCTAGTCTAAAGATTTTAATAAGGTGCGAATATGTAAACATTTTTGAGAAACAAAGGGAAGGCAGCAACTGAATTAAGTACAGTATGTGATTATAGGGAGATATGAAGTGTGTTAATTCTATACGTTGGTAGGTTACAGTATAAGAGACAGTTTAGGATGATAGCATAAGAGCACACGCAAAATTGTCTGTAATTAGTGTTCATGCTTTGGGAAAAATGTAAAAAGAATTGTTGAGTTATTGTAATTAATATTCTGACATGTATTATTTGGAAATGGAAACTTCTCTAAACAGGCAGGGACCTAACTTGGCAGATTTTTTTTTCCTTGTCTTGTCAAAATGTTACCAGCTAAAAAGAGATAGGTGAATAGAAATAATAATTATAGAAAGATAATTACTGAGCAGTTTATTTAAGCAAAACTGCTTGTATGTTTATAGTAAAACAAGCCAAGTTTACCTTTTAACTGTTTTTATCTTCTTGTTCATTATCTTGAAAAGGGAGATTAATTGCTATAACCACGGAAGAGGTTAATGGCTATAAATATGTGTTTTCACATTGTATTCTATAATATTGCCACTGCTGGTGGTAAGATATCTAGTACAGGTACTCAAGTTCTTTTAAAGACAAGATAATTTTAAGACAAGATAATTCACCAAATGAAAGTCCAGTTAGTATTTTATAATCACCCAGGCACCAATGGGCAGGTTTGGAATGGACTTTCTAGGGCCCAACAGAGAACCTGACAACCAATAATTAGATTTTATAAGTGTTAATATTCTCCAAAGGTGGAAATAAGAAAGGGAATATACTTTGGCTGATGTCCACTAATGTTTGAGCTGCATAGAAAAGAACCACACTGGCACACGAGACTTGTGTCTGCAGGGCAAGCCCTTGCAAAAGTTTTACTGCGGTGGTGCAACTTTTCGGGGCTCCACCCCTTTGTCAAGCCCCGAAACGTTGCACCACCGCAGTAAAACTTTTGCAAGGGCTTGCCCTGCAGACACAAGACTAGGTTGCCAGTATGGTTCTTTTCTATGCAGTTCATTGGGAGGTTGCCGTATCCTCCAATCACTGTGAACCGAGCGAACCCATATATTTACACAACGGGTGTGCGAGTGTCCTCTTCAATTGAAGCACTAATGTTTGAGGCCAACAGGAGGTATTCTGGTTCCCTTGAAGGCCAGCCTTTTGTGTTTTGTAGGCCTTAAAGGAGAAGGAAAGGTCTTTTAACTTGGGGGTACCAAAACTTAAGCACCCCTAAATGATCTCATGTACTTACCTGAAACCCCGTCCAGTGCACCTAAAAGGCATATTGTATGTCTTGTTTACTAAAATTGAACTTAAAAAAAGGTAGCAAACAAGTAAATTGCAGTTTATTGTTCATAAACCATTATCCTTGTTCATTCCACATGTAAGCTAACAAATGTCCACTTATCTGGATGCATTATATGTGGAGAATGGGGCTACTGTAATGGAGGAAAATTGGAAAATGAAAATAAAGGCATATCTATGAAAGCTATTTGTTGTTAGTGAACGGTCATTGTCCATCATCGTGGATTATGGTTTGCACTTTAAGTCTGTATGAGAAGCATACTTCTTACATGTACAGCAATACGGTGAAGGAAGACTTACCACAATGATAATTTCCCAACATTCATCAAGGTAATGGGACTTTGCTATTCAATACAATATTATTTAGTCGATTATTCTAGATATACACTGAAAATAGAAAGGACGCTGGCCATACAGGCACCAGTAGAAGGAGTCAGACCATTTTAGCAGTATGGGGCCTGTCCAGCTGAAACCTTGGAGAAATTCAGATTTTTTTCAGGTTTTTTTTTTTTAAACCTTCAAGATAAATATCTATCAAATAAGGACCACATTGGCCTGTTTGAAAAATAACCATTTGAAAAATGAAAAGCATGACATCTGTGTCTCACTGAAAACCATGTCCACCTGTAGCCGCACCCTCTTAATTACCATGCTGAATTATAAAATCACATGCTATTTTTTTATGAAGCTCCCCTCTGGGGTCTGGTGCTTGTGAATGATGTCTCAGTCTTGCCTCTTGTGAGCTTTCAACTGTGGACTTGTGATGCTGCGAGACATTTGATGGTGGGTAGATGAAAACAAGGACCTTCTTGCAAAAAGCAGGACAGTTCGGAGGTATACATTAAAGTAGTACTATCTCAACAAATTGTTGCTCTAAGGGGCAAATGATTGGATTAGCCCAGTTTGGCATATCCATTGATGGATCATCAAACATTCACTGAAGACCTTGCCACATGAGTGGATCCTATATGATCTATGATATAGGATTGTAATGCTATTTTTTAATATTGTAGCACTCTTATTGACAAGCTGTTTCAGATTACTGCTTTAGTAGTCATACACCCCTCTTGGTTTTGGTAATATTTTCTCCTTTATATACATGTAAAATACAACTACATTTACTTGCAACATCATCAATGTAGACATGCAGTAAAACTAAAGCCAAACTTTGCCATCCTTACAAATAATATTCATTTTTAAAGCCATTTACATAAGATCTAACAAATCTGTACATATGAAATAAACAGATGTTTCTGATAATTATGTGGTCACTTGCCAGAAATAATGTAAATGCATAAAATATTAGCCTTTTGTAATGTATTTATGAAATGAGGTCAGTGTTACGCTGTGTGAAGGAATGTCACATGATGCTACTGAAAAACACCTGCAAAGAAATTGTTAACCTTACCTTTACACGTGTGTAGTAAGAGACATGTATGGGATCCACCTGTCAAGGTTTTCAGGTCAAAAACAAAAGAGCCACTCTGCATAGGGAAAAAAGGCATGTGTTCATTGGCAGGTAGATCCTATTTATGCCAGGTATTCCTATGCAGAGTGGCTTCAGCATTTTTTGAAACTGGAGGAAATATTAAATGGGTTGTTCACTTTGAGTTAACTCTTAGGGGCACATTTACTTAGCTCGAGTGAAGGATTCGAATAGAAAAAACTTTGAATTTCTAAGTTTTTTTTGGCTACTTCAACCATCGAATTGGCTACTTCGACCTTCGACTACGACTCCGAATCGAACGATTCGAACTAAAAATCGTTCGACCATTCGATAGTCGAAGTACTGTCTCTTTAAAAAAAACTTTGATCACCTATTTCGCCATCTAAAACCTACCGAGCACCAATGTTAGCCTATGGGGAAGGTCCCTTTAGGCTTTATAGCCAATTTGGGATCGAAGGAAAATCGTTCGATCGATGTATTCAAATCCTTTGAATCGTTCGTTTCGAAGGATTTAATCGTTCGATCGAACGATTATTCCTTCCATCGAATTGCGCTAAATCCTTCGACTTCGATATTCGAAGTCGAAGGATTTAACTTCGACAGTCAAATATCGAGGGTTAATTAACCCTCGATATTTGACAAATAGTAGATTACTTTTTAATTGATTTTTTAATTGATACTCATGCTTTAGCACATACAACATCTATATTGTAAATATTTGTATGGTATGATTGCAGGGAGCAAAGCTATTCAAATCAAATCTGCTGGGATAATTGGTGACAGTGTGGGACAGAGTATTCTTTTATACAGTAGAGACTACAGACTCTTCCTTTGAGACACCCATAAAGAACAATTAATTTATCTTAATTCAGGGTATGCCCTTGTGCGACAGCTGTCTTAATGGATTTGTATATAATTCATTCAGGCATGTCACTACTCAGAATAGCTGGGGGGACCTTAAAACCGAACAACCACACAAAACACTTTTAATGTTTATATGACGAGGATACCTTTTTGTTTTAAGATATAATTAATAAAACTGATTATTAAAACAAAATAGAATTGTATGTATTGTAAAAATAATTTCATATGGTATTTTTATGAGACACAGCAACTAGATAACCATGTGTCTGGAAGTTATTTTCAATTTTATAGACCTCTTGTTAAATCCATGACAGATTGTGGTTACATTTCCATGTAGTCTGCATGTTTTTATTCTGCTGATAAATAGTAGAATAGTAGACTGGCTGCATAGCAGTACAGCACACTAGTGGCTTAAAAAAATAGAAATATTAAACCAGTAGAAGCAAGTGAGCATCTTGCAGATTAACAATTACAAACAAATTGGCTTTACAAGCCATATATTGTGTTAGAACCAGTGATGTACCCACTCTAAACATGCGGACCGATTTTGGGGTCGCAACCCACAGGCTGATATCCCTGGGCTAAAGGCATTTGGAGCACCCATTTTGTTCATCCGCTATCATTCATAATGTCATTTAATGGCACCCTGACTGGTGAGCTGGTGGAAAAGGATGAAGGGCAAGCTGTAGACCTCAAATACTGTATTTCCGCCTGCTGCACTTAAACACACTAATTAGGGGGTTATTTACTAAACTTGAATTTATCGGATCGCGAAAATACCCGATAAAATCGAGCAATTTTTCTGGACTTTTTTTCCGAAATCACTGTTTTTCAGGTCTTTGTCCATAAAATAGCATTTTGGGGATTTTTCAGGCTAAACCCAGAGCAAAGCACAATAACTTCAAATTGAGATGGGCGCCTCTCCATTGACTTATTCAGGACCACAAGAGGTCTGAGATGGCGGATTTAGGGATTTGGGCTTTTTGCTGCATGTAATAAATCTCTAAAAATTTAAAAGTTTTTTTTCCCTCCGCGAAAACTGTTTTTTGCACGAAAAAGCCTGACTTGATAAATTTGAGGTTTAATACATAACCCTCTTTATGTGACTTCACATGCAGTTACCATATGTGTCCATAATATGTCCACCATCTGTGCAAAAGTATTGCACTTTCAGTTAAATTCAATGCGCGTGAAAATAAATAAAAGATCATATGTACAAATTGATCTTACTGTGTACCATATCATGCTGGTTTCTGAAAGACTTGTATGAGTATGCCCTGTTAAGTTCATAGATCATGCATTAGCACTACTGACACTGAATTCCCAGCATAAAATAATAAGCCGTCATGCTTCAGTAGAGCAATGTAGAACAATGTAGCCTTTAATACAGCTATTACTCTGCTCAGTGCTTTCATGGCAGAATGCTCCCCTCATACTTTTACAATGTCAGCGGCATGTAATGGGAAAGCTTGATATTTCAAGTCATAGCCTTAAGGGTTTCCATTTCCTGGCAATGAGGAAGAATGATCTTCCTTCCCATTATTTTTATCCATTCACTTTGTATACATAAAACAGGGTTTGTCTACCGCCATTTGTAGTTTTTAGAGGTTTGGGAATTGTGCATCTAATAAATGTGGTTGACTGGTAAAAGGATTAATCAGATGACTGCTGTTCATGGTCAGTGGAGATCAGGTTTCTACCCATTTTATGTAAGAAGCTTTTTAAAAAGAAATGATAACATATCCTCTACTGGATAAAGTTCCTACTATTACTACTACTATTGGATAAAAAGTAAAAGTATGCCCACTGCTTTTTTTAGGATATTTTGTTTGTTTCTCCTTCTCTGTTTAATATTACCAACACTCTCCAGAGGTACCACGTCCATATTCCCCAAAAGTTGTCTGCAAGAGCTGAACAGAATTCATGAGATAAATAACAAATCATTGATAATAATTAAATGCTCTTGCAAAGTTCTTCAATTATTTATCTTATATTGCTTCTGTTGCTATTGTTAAAGGGATTCTGTCATGCTTTTAATGGTTTGCATTTTATTTCTAAATTACACTGTTTACATTGCAAATATTTCACTATCAATTGTATTATTGAACCAATAGCTTTGAGAAGGAGCCAGCAGTTCTGGATGGAACTGCTTTGAGACTGTTATTGTTTCCCCCCTTTCTCATTGAACTTCAAAACGACCCAAGTCACTAGCCCTCACCTAGGGGTAGACTTGAGAATAACACACAAGCAGGGTTTTTCCTGCTTAAGTGTACTTTTTAGCAGTACAAACTAATCCATTTGTTTGCTCTTTTAAAAAAAATAGATTTCTATGCAGAATTCTGCTGGCACAGCACTATTAACTCATGAGTTTTGAAAAAAAAATATGTCTTCTGGTGACATTAGTCCTTTAAATTAGTGTTTCACAAACTATGCAGCCAGTGTTGCAGCCAGTAAGCTTTGGATTTTGGAAGAGTGCCTTATTTTTCTCCTTGTAAAGCCCACATCGCTGAGGCATTTCCATATAACAAGAGAAAGGGCAAGCAAGCCAGTAAGCCCCTTTCTGGTAAAAAACAAAAACAAAAAACAAAAAAAATCAGTAAGATTTTACAGATGCTTTTCAATATATTATAATCATGATGAAAACACAGTATTTAATTGAAAAATCTAACTGGACAGAGGCTTTATATGTCTTTTGACCATTTAGTGACTGGCCAAAATGTATCAAGCAAAGTGAGTGGCAATATTTATATATTTAATTTATACAGTATATTATCAGCAGATGTTTAGTAAAAAGAGAATAAAAGTAATATTTGCACTTTCATATAATGGCTTTGAGACATAAAGCATTGCTTTGTTTTTTTTTTATTTTAACAACTGTGCCCCTAAATCACCACTAGCCCAGTGGTAATTACCCTACCTATAAAGGGCCACTGATGTGGAATGGGAGCTGCTCCCCTTGGTCACACTGGGTTGGGTTTGTGCATCCTTCCATAGGCAAGGGTACAAAAATTGGCAGCCTATGGGATATAGCTATCCCAAGCCCAACATGACTGGGCTGGACTCTATGCTCTGACAAATTTAGCCTGGTTAAAGTGTCAGGGATAAGCTGTAAAGTTTTACAGTACAGTAATAATACAAGCAGGGGGAAAAATATTGCAATTGATATATATTTTTTTTTATATGCCACATGTTATGAAATGAACTATTACTATTTATAGAGAGGCATTTTGTATTGTAGGAGATATTGAAAAATTTTGCAAAATGTCAGTATGATAGTATAAAAAATAATAAATATAGTAATTCAAACCATTTTGTTTCAAGACACTATAAACACAGGGTGGCAACATGTTTTGTAATAAGAAAAAAAAAATCAGGCATGAATGTGAACCCAACTGGGACAATACATACTGTACATTCATGCAGAGCAGTCTTCAGCTGTCAGCAATTTAGGGAGGTGTAGTTTAGTTCCATCATGAGCATTGTAGAAGGTTTACACATCAGTCTTACTGCTCAGTTTTGTTTCCCATGCTTTTTTTTTTTTTAAAAGAATGGCACGATTTCTTGGAAAACAGCTTGACTCATTTAGCAAAGTCAAAACGTGACATGTAGAAGGCACTGTTTTCAAAAAGCATTATAGGTGATGCTTTGTATCATATTGTGTCTGTTTAATGTGTTATAATCATATATATACCTTTCATACTACAACCATTCCTCATTGAGAAGCGAATCATTTTCTAAGGATCGTGTTTTACTTGTAAAGGGTGTGAAAAAGAACATATGGGTAATTTACCAACCCAGTGCAGTGTGCATAGTTTGAATGCCAATTTTTACCCATAATGCAGCATTTTCTCCCTGAATTCCAGAGTAATTGTGGCCGTTAAGAAGTTGCATCCAGTGTATCAGAATCAACACAATTGTGTGCATGCAGATCAGATGAAGGTTGGGAGGTAACAATTTCAGAGTGGGGATTGCATAACTTACAAAACTTGGCATTTAAATGGCATTAACATGTGATTCTTTTGTCACAAGAGTGCTGCGTCTATTGACACAAAGCCGCTGTGGGAAACCTGGAATTAGCACCATGTTCAGGTGCACTTTTTATTGACTTACAACCATTTTTTTTTCTGCTAAGCAACCAGAATTGTACTTCTGAGTTGCCACTGATGGAAATCATGTGACATCTATGTGTATCTTGTACAGCATTTTGAGTGTCTACTCTGCACTGATTTTAAAAAGATAAAAAATAAGTATTATTAAATGTCACAGTCTATTAATGTGAAGAACCATTTTCTGATGATTTGCTTAGAGCTTTTGTGGTAGAATACTGCACCACACAAATCCATAGCTAAACAAATAGTAGTGAGGAATAGTGTTTACATTGCTTGCAAAGGATAATTGGAATTGTATTCCAACCACTGTCAGGGTAAATAGATGATGGTAGTGGGTGGATCTGGAAACTCCAACAGTGTGTTCATCATTTTTTTGGCACTGTTTTAATTCATGAAAGACTAACACCCACAATGGAATATGACAAAAGAGCTTTAGCTGGAAGGCTAAACTAGAATAGGAGAAAATAAAAGGGCAAAGTATATTTGTCAGCTTTTGAGAGCGTGTGTGATTTTGGACCAGAATTGTGCACTGACTTTCTGTTAAGATATCAGCCAAATGACAACTCAACTTGAAATCTTTAATTTATGACTTTCACTAGAAGTCTAGTTTTCCATATGACTATGGCTTTTCCTGTTTTATATATAGGTATGTGCAAACAAAGTTACACTGTTGGTTCTGAAAGATTCCTTATCCTACTTTTAGAGAATAAAACCCAATTTGATAATTATTTTCATAGAGAAAGAACATGTAATTCTAAGCATAGTTTTATGGATGGCTAACCAATGTGTTATGATATCATAAGAGGTAGAGCATTCATGGTGGGTTTTATTTCTAAGCAAAATGTATTTTTTAAAGTTCTCCCTCCTGTCTGCAATGGTTCTGACAGTTGTAGCAGAAACCTGCATGAAACTTGGCAATATGGCTGTAAATGCATTTATAAGTTGTATAGAGAGCAAAAGGGAAAGTTTTATTTTTCTGTATTTTGGCTGTCATATAATAAGTGTGATAGGGGTGTGTTTAAGTGCCACTTCCGATGAGGTGTGACCTTGTTCTTTTATTGTAGGGCAGAGATGTGATGAGTTTGTAGCACAATGCACAACCCTCCTTCTAAAAATTTAGCATGGCTGTTGCCTTAAAATTTAGTATACTACTGAATCTGTGAGAAACATGTGGGGGAATTGTGGTGCGTGAGTCCACTTATGATGATGCCAGACAACACACAGCACTGCATAACACCCAATTAGGCCTACCAGTGAGGATTTCCAAACTACTGCGGTGCAACTGAAACTCTGAGCCTTCTGTTCTACCTGAAGAGAGAAGAACTATTTCCATCATTGTCTAAAATATGTGAATCCTGGTCAGTCAGTAACATTGCCTTCCGCATTACTAAATTATGTACTCATGGCTATCAAATAGGATTCCAATGAGGATCTGTCACACATTCTACAGCAATATTTTTTAACCTTTATTCTCAGGGAATCAAATGATGTTGAGGAATCAGATGTAAGCCCAAGAATTGGTTTTTAACCATTTGTTTATCATGTTTTAACCACTATATTTAATTCTAAGAAACGGTTTCACATTATTTAGGGAGATCATGTAGACTAAAACTATACCCAGTTTTGGGTACTGACCGCAAGTTTAGTATATCTGTTACAGAGTACTCTGATGGGCAATGTGCATTGCTATTCAGTTACAATTAGGATGAGCATTTAAGGACAAATGTGTGATTGTTGTGCTAATTTCATGTGACTTGACGTAGCTGGTAGAAAAGCTGTCACATCTCTGATGTAAAGTGTTGATTTCTCACCCACACTCAACTATTGGTGCTTCAAGAACGTAGCTAATCTATTTCCAATGCACCATGCAAAGCAGCAACCATATCTCCAGCAGGTGCTTTTTTGAATGACCACTAAAGAGTTTGATTTTTTTGCCCCTATGCTACACTTATGTGTGTTGGTGAAATAAATCTGTAATTTTTATCTTACAGGGACACTAAAAGAAGCAATGTGGTGAAATCAAGTTACCATAGCTTGGAGAAATATTGGTAAATCTATGGTTCTTATGTTATACTTTTAGAGTTGATACATTTAATTGTCTGAGGTTAATGTTATGTGTAAAACCTTACCAAAAGTGTGAAATAAGGGGTCATTTACAAAGACTTAGGGAAAAAGTGCAAAGTCCTCATACAGGCAGCACCATTTCTCTGACGATGGCTGCACACTTGTGTTGGATAAGAGATCTGGACGAAAGGTGCAGAGCCCAATGTCGGAGGGCACAGGCCAACACTGTTGCAGCCAGAATCCTCTGCCTGTGCACCTGACTCACCTGGCCACCCCTTATGAATACATTGCTGCTGAATGGATGCAATGCTGTATTCAGGTGGCAGGTGGCAGGTCTCTGTGCTCCAAAACAGAGTACAGAGGCCTGCGGCAATTCAGACAGCTTGGAAGGCAAGGTGTAAAGGTGTTTGCAACTTGCCTTCCACTTTGTAAATGAGCCATATGGATTCAAGTGGAAAGTCGAAATCAGACTGACTAGCCCTGACCTACACTGCCAAAGGGAGGGTTACTGCCCATTCAAATATTGATTGGTTAATTGGTGTACTAAATTGGGTAAGCTCCCCTATCTATGTTTTTACTTCCTACCCCTTTATACACTATAGGTGCTCATTTACAACCTACAATGTGCAAAGTGTTGTTTAGGGCACAAAGTACAATGGTTGCCCACAATGTAATGTTTTTTTCCTACCATTTCATTGTCAGTGTGACTGAGTACAGTGATCCACACGTTAATCAAGAGCACAATGTAAGATTTTTTGAGGCAGGCATAGTTCACTATTATTGTCTTGCGCCTATTGCGCATTCTGCTGTGGGAACACTGGAATTACCACCATGGTCAAGGGTAGTGGTTGCTTCAGGTTTTCTTTGTGTAAGACACACTTATGCAGGATTCCTCACTACCAACAAACGGTTGCTCTGTGCAACAATGTGGAATAGGTTTGGATGCAAGTGTATTTAATGAATAGCATCAGCAAGTGCAACATTCTTGTTAGTTTTAACACAACCACACTTAAAACTTGTGTTCCTAAATGAGCTCTGTTGATATTCCTTTGGCATGCCTAGCTGGACCAACTGCAGAGCATTCATTTGATATTGTGAACAGAAAAAAAAAATTCATGACATAGACCAAGGGCACACTGAACTGGTTCTTAGCATGCAGATCAGCGTGCAGACCAACGCAAGCGAAGAATGAGCCAGAACGCTGATCCGAGAGAATTTCAGCATCTAAATGCATACTCTCATACTGTTTTAGCGTAAAAATCGACTCTGTGTTTCTGCACCTGGGCCCATGCAGTGGTTCTGGGTGCAGACACAGAAAAGTGCTGATTCGGGTGTATGGACTAATTATTGGCCTGCGTTTATACTTGGACTGAAAATCAGCCCAGCGTGACCTTGGCCTTAGTCTAGGCCCACACTATATGGATCTCAAACTGCAGAGAAACAGGCTGAGAATCACCTAACACACACACACACACTGCTCCTCTGCTGCTGTTCTGCAGGCAGACGCAGAGGATTATGGTGAGAAATGCAAAATCACACGTTTCAGCACTAAAATCATGCACCTGAGCAGAGGTAATGTTTCCAGGTGCAGGATCTTGGTTTTGCATTATATATCTGATAATGGTGTCTTGCTTTGTAACACATTTAATGCATTTCATGACTGTAATTAGTTCAGTTTAATTTGGTGGTTGCTGGTTTGGTCTATGAATTACTTAAATGTTATCTGGATGGAAGGCCAGATGCACTTAAAGGTTCAATCCATGTCTTCTTCAGTGGGCCATATTAATTTATGCAGTTGTTCCCCTCCCCATCACCACTTTAAACTTGTTGATTAGAGTCTCTTTAGAATAAAGTATTGATGTTAACGCTAACCATTCTCTGCTCTGTAAACAATTTGCAGTAAAAGGCTTGCAGACTTTTTAAAAATAAAATACTAATGGTATGCAGATAAATGCTGTTCTGAGCATAAATGTTTTTTGCCTCATGTGCTTGAAAGACCTGAAAGTATATTGAACTGTGTACAACCCTTAATGATAGAGTAAGAGTAATATCAGATGTCATAAATACCTGTGGCAAGGCATTAAAGTAGAACTAAACCCTAAAAAATGAATAGGGCTAAAAATGTCATGTTTTATAGACTGAACGTATTGCACCAGTCTAAAGTTTCAGCTTCTCAATAGCAGCAATGATCCAGGACTTCAAACTCGTCACAGCTGGTCACCATCTTGGAAAGTGTCTGTGACACTCACATGCTCAGTGGGCTCTGAGCAGTTGTTGAGAAGCTGAGCTTAGGGGTTGCCGCAAATTATCAAGCAGAAAATTAGGTTGGCCTGTAATATAAGCTGATGCTACAGGGCTAATTATTACTGATGCTAGTTGCACTGGTTTCTATGCTGCCGTGTAGTAATTATCCATATTAATTACTAATCAGCCTTATACTGTGACATTTCTATTCTATGTGTACTGTATATTTTGAATCAGTCCCTAAGCTCAGTAACTGACAGTAACTGAATCTACATTAATTTCTATGGGATTTTTAAAAGTTAATACGCCTTTCAAAATCCCATAGAAATGAATAGAGAGTGGCGGAATTTCATATTAGCGGACTGTGGTGATCTTTAAAGAGATACTGTCATGGGAAAAAAAATTTTTCAAAATGAATCAGTTAATAGTGCTGCTCCAGCAGAATTCTGCACTGAAATCCATTTCTCAAAAGAGTAAACAGATTTTTTTATATTCAGTTTTGAAATCTGACATGGGGCTAAACATTTTGTCAAATTACAAGGAGGCGCCTGCGGCTTTAGAAGAACCAGCATGGCGCGGTGGGCCTCCACTAGACCACCAGGTACGATCGCTACATTTAGTACACAGGATAGAGTTTCTTGTTTCTACATAAATAATAATTGCATTACTAAGGCGCATAAAAAAAATCAGTGCAAATCACCATGCTTTCTTCTCAGAACAGAACTTTCTTTCAAAGAATTGTAGAATAATTGTGCACGGTTGCTGAAATGTGCATTTGGCGTTTCAGAGTCATACCTCCCAAATTTGGAATTTTAAAGAGATGGTCAATTAGAACACATCTCAATCTGCTGCAGCCACGGTTAATATCCAATTAGTCCCTTGTTTCATATGAAAGACTTCCCATATTCCAGTAAACCCTGACAATTTTGGGTCCATGATTTGGGACTTTCTTTAGTCCTTTTATTTACCACAGAAATGCGAAACTGTGTGGGGGTTATGTAATAAAAGGCACTAAGTTTGCCCAGGAGCAGTAACGCATAGCAACCAATCAGCAGGTAGCATTTACCGGTCACCTGTTTGAAAGCAAACATCGTATTGGTTGCTATGGGTTACTGCTCCTGGGCAAACATATGGGGGTATGAGCTTTATTATCTCGCTTTCCCCCATATGTAATAAAAGGCACTAAGTTTGCCCAGGAGCAGTAACCCATAGCAACCAATAAGATGCTTGCTTTCAAACAGGTGACCGGTAAATGATACCTGCTGATTAGTTGCTATGGGTTACTGCTCCTGGGCAAACTTAGTGCCTTTTATTACATAACCCCCTTTGTTCAGTAAGTAACCAATAGAAGTAGCCATAAGACTTACTCAGCACTCCCAGTGCAATGGTTTTCCTGAGGCTCTATTGCTTTGTCTGCCTTTTGTTGTTAGCAGTACAGCAACATTTAATTTGGGTATCCTAACCATTTACTGTCTGCATTTTATTTCAGATCCCACACACTTTTCTGTTCTCTCTAATTTTCCTTAATCACTGCTTATTTAATATGTTCCCCTTAACTTGCATCATCATTTTGAGACAGATCTCTATGCCATATATAAAAAAGTATACCTTGTCTTCCAGATCACGGGAAAAATAACTTATGCATAGATTAAACCGGATGTAATCTTTCCCTAATGGGCTGCTAAACGTTAAAACAGTTCACTTGGGACATGTTTCACACTGTGTCTGCCTTTAACATGTGTAGTCTTCCCTGACTCCCACAATGCCGACATCCTCTTCCTTTTTCCCTTGTTGTGGGATCTCCGCAGCTGGATAGTCTAAAGGGAGGAAGAGAATTCTAGCATGGGAATTTTGTCCCTCCTGGCAGGGGTGCTTCACCAATGAGGCAGGTTGAGGCTGTCGCCTCAGGCGGCAGCGCACCACTAGGTACCAGGGGCCTGGGGGAGGGGGGGCAGCAGAGGGGCCAGGATCGCCCCTGCCTCCTGGACCCTTACTGCAGCCAGTGACAGCTCACACATATTAATTCATATGAATACACTCAAACAGTGCTTAAATAATACTGTAAATATGCAATATTTAGTGCTTTTCAGATTTGTGAATCAGAGAATTTAATGAAAAAGCTATTTCATTGGAAATCACCTGTGGAGTCCTGTAGAATAAAGGAAGGAAATGCCTGTAAATGTACTTTGCACCATTACACAAATTAAGTGACATACCAGCTGCAATTTCAGTGGCAAGCCGTGTTTTTGTGGCTACTATAACAACCCTGCTGATCAGTAGTCTTGTATTAACTGAACAGGTCTATGAGGTCCTTGCTCAGTGGGCATTTTTAACCTGCTTGTCAATAGTTATCTAGTACATTTTCAGTCAGGTGTCAGGTAGGCTCTATACTCTGCAGACCTAAGGAGACCTGTCTGACAAAACATAAACTGACTGCTTAAAGTGATACAGACACTAAAAAATTATTATAAAATATTAATATACATCAAAGTTACCTATAGTTCATGTTGATCGTTTTTTAACTGATAGAGCTGCTTTTGTAAGTAATTGTTACTTGAAGTTCCTAAACCTGACTGTTTTGCCAACCTGACTGTCCCTTCTCAACATGTCAGTTAGAGTTTCTAATGCTAACGGACTGCTGAAGCTCAAATATGATAGCATGCAAAGACAATATTATGATAGATGTAAAAAAAAGGTTTAATTTCTGGTGTTAGTATCTCGTTAAAGGAGACGTATTGTGTTAAAACCAAGTATGTGAGAGTGCATTATACTTTCTTAAATAAAGAAGGAAGTAGTGTTTTTTGGCTTATTTATTGAAAATCTCTGCAAAAACCACTACTAGTCCTGCCCATCTGCTCCCTTTCCTGCTGTCTCCTTTTTGCAGGCCATACAGGGGTGTCAGTGGCACTCGGCACTGCACTGTAGGACAAGAACTAACCAGCAGCTAGCCTGATAGGGAACGGAAGGATGTCTTTGCTTGTGTGAATGCAGGCAGGGGCGTACAGAGGAAGCAGACCCTGCAGCTGCAGGGGGGGCCCAGGAGGCAGTGCCGGGTTTACATAGCGGGCACCCCTAGGCCCATTGCCGTTCGCCGCCACTGTTCCCTACCCAATATTCGTGTAAATGGGGATTGGCACACAGGAAATTAAAAAAATGATTGTATCTCCTGTGCATCCCCAGTCTTTTTTTAAACCAATGTGGGTGTGGTTGGTCAGCATGCCGCCCCCCCTAAAATCCTGCCGCCCTAGGTGGCCTTTCCACAAATCCAGGCCTGCCAGAAGGTAAAGGGGCCCCATGAGATCCTATTCCATATAAAATTTCATCAAATATTGGTAAGACAAGTCAACCTCTACACATTTTGGGGGTCTGAAAAATAATTTGATGTGGGGCCCTGTAATATCTAGTTAGTTACGCCACTGAATGCAGGGCTGTGATTGCCTACCCCCCAACTGTGCTTCTGCCATGAACCGTTGGGATCACCCACCCCTCATTTGAAACACGGACAGGGACCATAGCAGATCTAGAAGAAGTTCCAATAAAGAGGATATGTTAAAGAATATGATCATTTTTACCCCAAAGAGAACCCAGCACCATATATTATTCACTATTGCCTTCACAATTGGGGGGATATTCAGTTATATTGATGTTATCAGTGATAATCTTTATATTTTACAATAGGGAGTACATCCCCTATATAAATATATGAACTGTGAACCTCCAGTGTGACAGAAAACATGAAAAACAGAAAAAGGCTTGTGTAGAAAATTTAATTGTATTATAATAAAAAGGATATGCATAGGAGGGTTGGTCATTTTTAGAAATGAGGAACAAGTAGGATGAGGGTGAGATAAAAATGTATAAATAATTTAAAAGCCTCTGCCCATAGTAAGTGCACTTAATATTTTCCTTTGTCTTTAAGAACTCCTTTGCCAAGATCTTTCAGAGAGATTCATAGACACTGACATAACTTTCTAGCCTATTGCTACATGCGGCTCAGTCTTATGTGAAAAAGGTTCAGGGAAAAAACTATAAATGTGACTTAACAATCTCAGTATGGATAACATTGATTACAGATAACAAGCTGGTTTGTATTAGTAGAGTTGATTAAAACAAAGTTCAAAAAATGGTCTGTAATTAATGTGAAACTTTTGAAGAAGGGAATCACAAAATGGCAATGCAGTTGAATGAATGTGCAATCTAGAGCACCATTAGTCTGTCTCAAAATAAAATTAGCCCGGAATGCAGAAAATAAGACTTTTCAGAGTAGAAGTGATCCGAGCATGCTTAAAATCAATGTCAGCATCTGCGTGGCATTTTATAGGGGTTATTTGTGGCCAGTTAGCTGGTATATGGCTCATATCCAGGCTATAATAGTGTACAGCTGCACCTCTCCATACTAATTCACAGGCAAGCCTTAGCTGGATCTAGGAAATTGTCCAAGGAGAAGCCAAGCTTGACAGATAACACTTTTTATGCGTGCTAATGTTCTAGAATGCCTCAGTAAAGTCATGTTATGGAAACTGGAGGGGAAAGGGAGGTAAGGCATTAGGAACCTACACTTTTAGTTGCATTTTAAAGATTGAATATTTTCAGCCTCACTGTGGCCACTAACGTGCATACTGTATTAAGTACAAAGGAGAAACTTTTGAAAATACATTCAATGTATTTCAATTCAATTGAGTTTGAACTGTGTTTAACTGCAGCAGTTCTGTAACCCATAGCAACCAAATGAATTACATATACTTGATCCTCTAAAACGAACGGTGTCTCCCCAATCAGGCAATCAAAAAAGAGGGGCTCTCCTCCACCATTAAAAAGACACTTTCCACAGATAGATTGCAGCACATCCAAATGTTGTTCAGAGTCCTTCAGCGTCTCTTTTAGCTAGATTCCAAATCTATCGGATACACGGAAGACACTGCTTTCTATTTCGAACCGGAAGTAGCGGAGGAGACGGAAAGGATCAATATTATTGCCCGTTGACGAATCACGTCAGCGGTGACACAGGAGTGTGGAAGCGACGGTCGGAGATCCGATACAAGCGTGCTGGACTGAAAGAGACATTGAAGGACTCTGAACAACATTTGGATGTGCTACATGTTTTTAAAGTGATTTTATTAAAGAAAATTTTGTGAGTGCAATCTTTTTTATTTATTAAAATTGTTAAACGCTTTCACACATGTTGCTTCATTTTACTCACTATGGATGCAAGAAGATTGGAAGTGAACAGGAACACTTACCATTATCAATGTCCTTTACTAACTTACCTCTTGTAAGTATGACCTCCTGCCAGACTCACTAGGAACCGGAGTATGGGCTCTTGCTGAACTACAACTAGACATCACGGGTGTAACTTCAACCCCTTAAAAAATACCCTCTGTTCTAAGGGAACTGTATCTCACATGATATATGTTCTAAGGTGACACGAAACAAAATTTAGGTGTATTTAAACATTTAAAAAATCACTCTAAGTTCGTATATAATAAATTATTTTAAATACTACACTATATTACTTATCTGTTTTTTTTCCCCTCAATGACCTTTGAGATATACAGCAACCAATAGCAACCAATAAGAAATTGGCAATGGTTAAGATGGCCGTACTCGATCTGGCCATACTCTGTCAAATTTAAGATGACAATTAGGCCCCTTTAGATGGAGTCAGCAGCTTATCTGCCCTGAATTGGCCCTTTCCAATGCCCACCCCAATAGATATCTGACCAAAAATCATCCTGATATCTAGAGGGCGAGATTAAAAATCTCATCAGGCACTGGATGCATCTGTAGTTGAAGTGAACCCCCTCCTAACGGGTCTGCATAGGTTCCTGGCCAGACAATCGGATTAGCCCAATTTGGCCCAAAATGTAGGTGGCAAATGTTGCTAATCAAGTAGATCTTAATGTGTATGACCAGATTTAGACAAATTGAATTTAGTAACATAAACCAAAGATCTGCTCGGGTGCTATGGATGCAGTGGTGCACCTATATTTATAAAAGAGCATCCACTTAGTGGATATAATTGGAACAGCAGAACTTTGAATTGGTTTCACCTTGTATCACACATGTAAGCACAGCTGCCTTAACAGTGTCACATGTACAGGCCTAATAAGTGCCCCCATATAGCCAATGTATATTATTCAGCCCTGCTGCATTATACAATTATGTGCCATAAAGTACTAGTATTTGTAATTATTTATATTAACATGCATACAGGGGTTGTGTATCATGTGCAAGAATACAGTGTATTCGCTGCCCCAGGTCACTACTATGCGCCAGACAGAACGTCTTTGGGTTTGTTTCTCTAAAGACATATTCTGTCATCTGCTGATCACATGGAAATAGCCTGACAATTTTAATAAAAAAGCTAACATTTGACCTTATAAAATGAAAACCATGTTCTCAGTTAAGGCGTTAATTTCAGAATATGTTCTGCAACTACACACTCTTCATCAGACCTTTGTAAGCCATGATCCATGAAAGTCAAACCTATAAGCAGCTGTTAGTTACCGCTTTAGTTTTTAGTTAACTATGGCCTTTCCTATTTAATGTAATCTGAAACCACTATTGTGTATGCCATCTGCAGTTCCTTGGTGTCTTACTTGTTTGTAGATCAATGGAGCCACAAGACAAGCATTGATATAGTGAGGAGAAAAGTAATGGAAGGACATTACTGTAGTGCAACGGGTTTTTACCATAATTTTTTTACAGTACATGGCAAAGGTGTTTGTTTTTTGTACTTTGCATCTTGTCTCAGGCAGATATAAAGTATAGGGTTGCCTTGAACCCACAGTGCAGGTGCTCCATGGATGTGTGAAAGGAGGGGTTCATATTGTGGATTGCCTACTTTCCCCCACCTGCATTTTGTATGGATCAGATGTAATCTGGTTCTTTTGGGGGGAAATGTAAATGTTTGTTTTTTCCTCACCTATATCTGCTCAGTGTAGCTCCCCACAGGCTGACCCTGTACCTGTCAATGGGGTTACACAAAGGAGCGAATGACTCCAGATCTTCTTTTTTCCACCTGCCTACAATCCCCTCTGTGTGCTCCTGCCTTTAGTGTTCCAGCAACTTTTTCTGTGGTATTTGTAAATGAGGCCTGCAGTCCGCTCTCTTGAGATTTTTGCAGTGAAAAACTTTCATTGGAGGCTGATTGCTAAAGACTGCCATATCACCCAGAGTAAAAGACTCTGTAGAATACACAGAAATTGGAGAGGCTTTTCTCTTGGAGAAAGGCCCTTCTAGCTTGTCTTTGCTTATTACAAGTAGCTAAGCAGTGGGTCTTAGTCCTTTCTGCATGTTTTTTGAAAACAGTGTTTTCCTGGTTAGAAAGCAGATAGTGGTCATTAATGGGTCAATGTTCCCAAGCTGTAGGACACTAACCGCTCAAAGAAAAAAACCCTACCAGAGAATAGCAAGCGTGACGTGCGACAGTAAATTGATCTTGAGTGAAAGGGCCAATGTTTACATGATTCTCTCATTCACAGTTTAAAGCAGATTCCTCTCTGGTACATGATTAATAGTCAGCCATCTGGGAAGCAGTCTGCAATTTTTGTAAAAGCTTATATCCAAGGATTACGGAGAGATCTCTGATTATCATCTGAACATTTACATCATTTTATAGCCACATTATGGCTGTACGATTTCAACAGGTTTTGAAACTGGCTTGGTGTCTTGCATATACATCCAAACTATAGAGTGTAGCTTTTTGTAACCAGTTTGTTCATGAATGTTGTCATTTTGTGTGTGTGATTGGAAAATATGCCAAGTAACAGCCCTCTGACTCATGGTTGGTATTGGCAGGCCTTTATTAATGAACAGAAAATTGTACAAAACTTTTTCTACAAATTTTCATCTGTGTGTGTACGGCCAACCTTACTGCAGAAATGAATCTTGTAATAGCACTTTCTCAATACCTCTTTCATCTCAATGAAGGGCTAATGAAATAACATCCCAGATGTGTTCGATTAGAACAATTGTCTTTTCAGTTTCACCCAGCATATCCTAGAGACATTATTTAAGCATTTTTTTTACCCAAATATTGTTCCTGTTTAATATTTTAAGCTGCCTATTCCTAGCTAGATTGCTTACTTTCTGAAGTGCAAGAAACCTAGTTATAAATTATGAACACACTAACAAAGTTAAGGTTTGATGAAAGGAGTTTGTAGTTACTTTGACACCATGGAAGCATCACACAGTCTGGATTTCTGCAATAAGATATGATCCCAAGTGGTATCCAGTTGGTTAATGTAATAATGCTCCCATGCCTTTGTGTCACATGATAAAGATAGAAAAAATCCATTAAAATCTGCTCAACGATTTCCAAAAAGTCAAGGAAAATCATGCCTGCAGATTTGACCTCATTTAAACAAACAACTACTTCTACTTGGGATAAGGATTATTACATGCAATTGTCTTTGTTGTTTCACAGCAAACATGATTGTTTGGTGTCTAATTTTATTTTAGCAACGTGACTAGATGCTATTTTTATGTGAAAATAGACAATTATATAGTTGCAAAAAAAAAAAAAAAAGCACACTTTCATCAGGCTGAACTTTTTCACCAAAAGATTGTACCTAACTTTTAATTTAACAAGGGATTGTGTAAAAAAGCCATCTGAAGCTGACCCAAAAAGGGATAATGTATTTAATTACATGTTCAGACCAGGAACAACAGAAAACAACTGAGATTAGTTGTATTGCAGAAAATGTGATTGTTGAAATTGATCCAGTTTCAGTTGGTTGTCTTGCATTGTAGCTGTATATGAGTTCTTCTCGTTTATTGGTTGTTCTTTATGTTTTAACTTGGGTTGTACAGTTAAAGCAAGATCTCATTGTGGCAAGTCATAAGTAACTGCAGTACAATTTAGTAGAAGCAAACAAGCTACACAATTGGACAGTCAGATCTAATTTCATTGTACTGATCAAGATCAAATTGCCATTGTGCATGAGCACTAAGAAATCTCACACACTCATACACTCCTTAGTGCTCTAGCACTTGGATCCTGGGTAAAAGTTAATGACACCTATATTGATACCTAATATTTGCCATTTTAAGTTGTACCTAAAAAAGCCTCCCATAAAACAGGACATGTTTAAATGAAATGGTCTGGTCTTGTTCAGTACTAAAATTGACTCTGTAGAGCATGTACAGCTTTTGTTTTTTTTATTGTACTTTATTGTTCATTTCCCTCGAATTTGACACAGGGGAATTAGCTTTATGTGCAGATTATTTTCTGTAGAACATAATTGGAACACATTTTTCTGCAGACATTGAATAAAACGACAGCAGGTGGATATCTAGTAAAGTGATCTTTCAAAAATGAACATATTACTGATGTCTCTTTGGCTAACCTTATATATAAATCACTGCAGCACTACACCTCCGTCAGTTAAGTTTTGTATGGTGCCACCCTTATAGTCTGTTAACCATAGGGTTTATGAGAGAGCTGCTGAGCCAAAATATATTAGCAGTCTAAAACTGATATATCAGAGAAATCAAATGACAATTAAATACAGTAAGTTTATAATACATTTTTATTTGCGTTTCGATCGATTTCAGTAATGCAACAGATCAGAGTGCCTAGGGATTTGGCCTGATTTAGAAAACAAAACATTCCAGCGCTGCTTTCTTATTCATAGACACAAGGCACCAGTACCTTTATTTGCTGACTGTATACTTCAGAGGATAAATTTACAGTAAATTCCCGCATTAGATGCCTGCATACATTAAAAAATTAATGTATGCAAAATACACATCCTGATAACAGAAGTTCCTTTGTGGTGCCATTATTGTTGCCACTTTTTCTGGAAAAAAAAATACCGGCCTTCCTATATATTTATCTTTTTTCCCTATTAATAATATTGGGATAAACCAACACTTTTACCACCCAGGCCTGGAAAATACCGTCCAGGTGGCAACCCTAGGTGCCATCCGTGTGGTTATAGTAACTTAGTAAGTCTTCTTGCATAGCAGGGCTTTTTAACTGATTGGTGTGAACTCCATGCTGTTTAAGGTGAGCACATTAACCCCCATATGTAATAAAAGGCACCAGGTTTGCCAGGAGCAGTAACCCATTGCAACCAATAAGAATTTTGCTTTTAAACACGTGGCCAGTAAATGCTACCTGCTGATTGGTTGCTATTAGTTACTTCTCCAGTTCAAACTTACTGCCTTTTATTGCATAACCCCTTTTCATGCAAACTTTTTTTGCGTAGAAAGAATATGTAATTCTAATCAGCTTCACAATATAAAACAATTACAGATATTCAGTGGTTTAGTATTGGTGAATATTCTTGGTACTCCTGAAACAATGTTGTAAGCTAACAGATGAACAGACCTGAAGAAGACCTCACTCCTGTATCATTGTTTATGAGTCGGACCCAGAAAATAGAAAAGGATAAATAAATAATGATTTTCCAACTTCATTTATAAATACACTGAAAATGTAAATTGCATTTTGTTACTCAGAACTGTGTTTTCTTTCATTAAGCAAAAAAAAAAAAAAAAAACTTTTTTGGGTTAAGGACCCTTTTAAACTGGGTGCTCTTCCTTCGGGGTACCCTGAATCTCCTATAATTATAAGAACTGGAACATTTGATTATTATGTATGCTATTTATTATACAGCAGCTCCTGACCAAAGATAAGTAAAACAACAGCTGCAGCTGTCTCCCATGGAAAACTGATTGCAGTACTTTATCATAAGTGGCTTTTTCAATGTGATTCTCTGTATTGTAAAGATGCACGTGAAACATATGAAATGAAACCACTTTATGTTGGAAGAGCTGACATTGTATTCTCTTTTTTGCTCTGCTGTCTCATTTTTTTAAAAAGACTGCATCTCTGGCCAAGTAAACAAATAACATACTTGTGAGTGTCTAGGGAAGCACACAGAATGTTTTACGAAAATCTGGTAAATCCACTCTTCACATACAAAACAGTATTCCCTGTCTGTAACTCGTTCCTACTTCTTCCCACAACAAAAATAATATATTCCACCTTAAAATGCCTATAATATTTGGGATATGGGGTGATGCAGCTCAATGTACTTGTGATATGATGAGATTTTACCTTACATTGGTTAGTTACAGTATTGTGCTCGGTGTACAACAAATCAAAGGGGTATATTTATCAAAGAGTGAAGTTAATAGTGAAGTTCTGCCACTCTCCATTCATTTCTATGGGATTTGCATAGGCATATTTATCAAAGGGTGAACTTTCACTTTCACCCATTGATAAATACGCCTTTCAAAATCCCATAGAAATAAATTGAGAGCTGCGGAATTTCACTCTAGTGGCGGAACTTCACTCTTTGATAAATTTACCCCAAAATGTGGCTAAAGTATGAAAGGAGTGAAGGGAACTATTCTTCTGAGGTGCTTTTAGAAGACATTTTTTTATAAGCCTTCCAGTTCTGCTCCCACCTTTCCCTCATGAGGCAACTTCAGAAAAATAAGCACCACATATATTTTACCACTGGCAATCTGGAGGAGATCAGTCGTCCTCCGAAGAGCTGGCGACTAATCTCCTCTTGTGCCATTGCCCTAAAGTGCAAAAAATCCCCTGCTGCACCTCCTGTTGACTGAAATGGGGAATGCCAGAATGCTCCAGTACACAATTTTCTATTCAATTCAATGTACACTGCAGGAGGGAGTTATCTTCCTATCTGTCTGTATTCCTGCCTTTACAATGGTGATTTTACAATTCAGTTATCTATTATATATTTGAAGACTAAAAACAAAAAATGGCTGCTGTTTAGGACCCAGTGTGCATACCGAAGCTATACATGGAAGTGCTATTTTAATTAGTCTTTTTATAAAAGTACATCTGTATTTCTCTAAAATAGAGGTCTTCCTAATACAGCATTTATTGAAGATGATGCAGAAACAAATAAAATGAATTTCAGTGTTTTATTCAAGTAAATACAAGTATAGGACTTATTATCCAGAATGCTCGGGAACTGGGGAACACAGTGGCCGGTTATATGGGTCGAAGGTTGTGGCTGGTGTCATGAGATAAAGTGAGTGGCCAGTAGTATGGGCTGAAGTTGTGGCTGGTGGTATGGGAGAGAAGTTGTGGCTGGTGTTATGGCAAAGATAGGTGCTGTTGGTAAGACCAAAGAAGGGGGAGGTGTTATGGGGTGATGGTAGTGGCTGTTGTTAAGGGCCGACGATTGTAGCTGGTGGTAAGGGCAAGAGGTAGGAGCTAATAGTAAGGCTTATTTTTAAAGCCTAAAAGCAAGCAAAGGACCTGTAGCAGAGTCTAATAAAAGTATTAGATATTTGTATCGTAGTGAACATTGGCGTAACTAGAGTGGGCCGCCCCCCTGAAAATAAATCTTCAGAGGGGCCCAGCGCACTCTGATCCCCATCTTCCCTCCTAGACTCCACCCATTACCCCCAAGACGCTGCCCACTCTCCACCCAGACTCCGCCCACTATCCACCCCATGCTGACGTGCTCTGCTTCCCTGCTGCAGGTAAAAGAGTGACTGGGGAAGGAGGGGGGTTCTTGTTGGCTATAGAGGAAGCAGACCCCCTCAGTCGGGATCCCCCTTTTCCTCAGCACTCTCCCCTGCGACTTCGGGGTCTGCTTCATCTATAGTTCGCCACTGGTAGTGAAGACTACAGATTACTAGTGAAGACTAGAGTAGACTGGTAATTGGTAGTAAAGGCCCTAGAAATAGGCTGAAGGTAAGGCAGAAGCTGGCTGGATGTCAGAGAATTGTAGAATTCAATTATGGTGTTGGTCCTTATGCATCCCAAGAGGCAGCACTTTCTGAAAATGACTTTCAGCTGGCATCCTGATATTGAAAATCTGAAGATTTACAGTACATTCTAATTTGAAAATCCACTGTGCTCCTTGGGCTTCCTGATTACCACTGGTTTCATAAAATGGATCCTGAAATGTGATGTGATATTATCTCATCTTGGACATGCATGCTGCGGAGAGTCTTATTGGTGTATTGGTGCAATTCTTCTGCCCTTTAATGAACCTTTTTTAGATAACACAAAACTACTAAATAACTGAAATTGTTTCTTTGATGTCTATTTTTGACAAATGATAGTATAATAATTCTATACTGAAAATTTATAGGAGAAATATTTTCCTATTGGAAGTTGTAAACAGTTTACCTAAGACTGGGTTTATGTATTCCATGAATTACCTATACACAGTTGGTGACAATAAAACTGGCTGTTTTTAGATGTTCTTGATGAAGCCCAGTCTTTTGTCTGGGTCCTTCACCAGGATATTTTAAAAAAAAATTATGTAAAGTATATGAATATATTTATACATTATTGACATTAAGCTGCACCCTTACCACTGTGCCAGATAGATTGCAAACTATTTAATGAGAGTGAATGTCAGGATCAGGGCTGCTGCTATGAATACTGCTATGTACCTGGGAATAGATAAGTTATAGCAGGACTAGGAATCTCCTCTCAAGACCCCAACCTTTTTCAGAAGATATAACATTTCTGAGCTAAGCAATTCTGGAAAAAGGGGCTCATCAAGAATGAGAGATGTGGAGTTACTTTTCCTTGTGAGAGCCTACACAGAATGGTGTTTTGATTTTGCAGATGATGATGCAGAGTGACCACCAGCTATGATATCATGACATCATACCAGCACCCTGCAAAAAATTAGAATTACTTTTCACAAGCTCTAAATGTCATAAAGTGTCTGCAGCAGTGATACAATCAATGTGAAGCAGCAGAGAGATCAGATCCTTCAGTGCCTTACATCTATATAAATCAATTCTGAGTATTGCACCACTGGGGCCTGGTATTTCAGTCATGCCTTTAATTTTCTTCTCTTCAACCATTACCTCAACTGCAATTCCAGAATTCACTATTTTTATATATCCATTGCTGGTCACCAGGATGTTGTCGCGTTTAATATCCTGGCAAAGTAAAGCTAGGTTTAAAGGGGAACTAAAGTCTAAAATAGAATAATGCTAGAAATGCTGTATTTTGTATACTAAACATAAACATGAACGTACTGCACCAGAAGCCTAATTAAAGGAGAAGGAAAGGTTAAAACTAAGTAAGCCTTATCAGAAAGGTCCATCTAAATATACCAGTAAACCCCCAAAGTAATGCTGCTCTGAGTCCCCTGTCGAAAGAAACACTGCATTTCTTTCCTTCTATTGTGTACACATGGGCTTCTGTATCAGACTTCCTGCCTTCAGCTTAAACCTCATTGCCCTGGGCAAGAGCATGCTCAGTTTGCTCCTCTCCTCCCCCCCTCCCTTCTCTGCTGTAATCTGAGCCCAGAGCAGGGAGAGACTCAGGCAGGAAGTGATGTCACACCATGTTAATACTGCAGCTCCTATCCTAAACAAACAGAGAGTTTCTAGAGCTTTTTACTCAGGTATGGTAAAACATTCTACAGAATAAATATAGCATTCTAGCTTGCACTATTGCAGCTAATCTATTGCCAATAAAATGCCTCCGTAGCTTTCCTTCTCCTTTAAACAAATGATTTATGTTTTCAAAGTTGGCCGCAGGAGGTAACCATCTTGTAACTATGTTATACATCTCTGCAAGACCAAGACCACGCACATGCTCAGTGTGGCCTGGGCTTCAGTTGGGAGGTTAAGCTTTGGGGTCATCATAAATTATCAAAACAGCACATGTCAAATAATATCTGCCATAGAAGTTGATACAGCAAGACTGATTAATAATCAATATTGCAGACTGCACTGGGTCTGTGGATACGAATCTCTACACAGTCGCTGACTGCTTTACAGGGAAACAAACAAAGTGGCTCTAGGTCAGTGAAGTAAGGTGGGGGGGCTACCCCTTGCCTTTTGAAAGTATGATCAGTTTCCCTGCAGAGCAGTTAGGTACTGTCTGAAATTTCCTGTCTATAGCTGTCAGAGCTAGTAAAACGAAGGGGGAATTCCACTGCAGTCAGGTTTATTATAAAAATGTTACACATTTTTTAATTAAAGTATATTGGAGATAGATTTATTTTTCATTAAAGAAAGTAAAAATGGGATTTTATGCCTTACATCCCCTTTGAGGGGGCGATGGGTAATAGCAGATGAGCCCCATTCTCAAAGCTTATTTTGCCCTGACTCAAATATGATATGGCCTTTATTGTAATACCTCTCCAAGAATGCCAAAAGTGATTCTAAACCATGTAGATTGGAGGAGGGCCTTTTCCCCTTTGGGCTTGGGCCACAGTGGTGTAGCCTCAGATTAGTTCATGTCAAATACATTGTCTTAAATAATTTAAGGTAAATCATCTATTATTTGGATTTTCTGAAAAGGCGTCTTTCTGTAATTTAGATAACCAAACCTACAGTCTTCTAAAAATCTTTTAAAGATTAAACCCAGTAGAATTGTTTTGCTACCAGTATGGATTCATGCAACTTAGTAGACGAAGTACATAGTACAGTTTCATTATTACAGAGAAAAGAAATCATTGTAAAATAATTTAAATTATATGCCTAAATTGGACTTTATGATCACCATCATTCCTGTAATTCAGAGCTTTTTGGATAATGGGTTTCTGGATAAAGGATCCCATACTTGGAAAAGAGTTTCAACCCTCTAATTTTGCTAAGCACAAGCGGTGCCCAAATATAGGCACAATTCTTTCACCCACTTCTAAATCTAGCAAAAGATATGTTCATATCATATAGGTGTTACACAGAATATTTGCTAACGCTTCCTATATTTTTTGTGATTTTGTGAAAAGAGGAGGAGGGCCCTCTTCCCATCTGTATTAGCCAGTCTTTAATCTGTTTGTTTAATGTTAATATATTTGCCTTTCTATTTACCTTGCTATTGTACAGCGCTGCAGATCTTGCATAATAAATATACAGCAATATCTCAAGTTACTCATTATTATTTACCTCTCAGCATCGGTTTCTCTTCATTCTCTTTTCATGCATTAGTCAGAAGTCTGATTTCTGTTAGAATTAATACAATAGTTGAGAATACTCCAGAGATGCCGCTGAGAAATGTATCAACTAAATGTTGCAAAATTGTAACAGTTTAGAGTCTGCACCTGAATTACTGAGCTGCCAGACTGAAACACCAGAGACAGGGACATTCAACTATAAACTTATATTTTTGAAAAACAGTAAAGAATAAATAATGGAAAGTAATTGAAAAAAGTCTAAAAACTGATTTGGAAAAACTGTTTGGAAGGTAAACGACCCCTTTAAAATCACCAGAAATCCTGTCTCTCATACATGCAGTATTTGTGACAAAGTCAGTTACTTTTTAGATTTTATATGTAATTATCTCACTTATTTGAGTTAGCTCTAATACATCTGCTAGAAAATAAAGCCCCTAAAAGGCATATTAAATGTAACTGTTGATCAAAATCTGACACTCGACTCCTGCATAAAGAGAGACAAATGCTGAAAGGGGGGATAGTGAAGAGAACGTGATTATTTCATAAACAGTATTTAAGTTTCTTATTTCAGCATGATGCAGCTCATACAGGTATGGGACCAGTTATCCAGAATGCTTGGGACCTGGGGTTTTCCAGATAACGGATCTTTCTGTAATTTGGATCTCCATAATTTGTCTACTAGAAAATCATGTAAACATGATGAAAAGGATTAATTATATCTTAGTTTGGACCAAGTGCAAGATACTGTTTTATTATTACAGAGAAAAAGGAAATAGTTTTAAAAGAGTGCACATGGAAAAAGGCGATCCGTGTAGTATTTATATGTGACTGCTGGCCTACAGTAATACATATGGAAAATGAAAGATTTATTCTATTTCCTTTTCTATATTTCCTCTAATATGATTCATTTAAAATTGGAGACAAAAAGGAACACCAAGAGCCCCAATAGTGTAATATGTTTTAACAAGGAGTAATGGTAGAGTAAACAAGTTAATACTCACAAACCAGGGTTACCGCTAGGCAACCACTGTATAGGCAGGTGGGGAAATTATCCTGACCCCACTCAGGAATAAGAAGTCGCTCTCTGTAAAAGAAGAAAGTGGGGATGATACCCCTCCACTCGGGGTGGACTCGATATGGTAGTAAAACAAAACAGAGGCGCCAAAAGGATAAAAATAGCTAAAAGCACTTAAAAACCCAATGGGTAATTCAGAGGAGGTAGTAATAAACTTACCTCCTCCAAGCAGACACCAACAAAAGTGGTAATTTTCAATAGTAGTTTATTCACAAAACTGTATTGCGACAGTTTTGTGAATAAACTACTATTGAAAATTACCACTTTTGTTGGTGTCTGCTTGGAGGAGGTAAGTTTATTACTACCTCCTCTGAATTACCCATTGGGTTTTTAAGTGCTTTTAGCTATTTTTATCCTTTTGGCGCCTCTGTTTTGTTTTACTACCATGATTCATTTAAAGCATCTTCCACGTATGCACTGGGATTTTCCACTTGACAGCTGAGTGGGGGTTTAAGGATGAAGCAGTGGCCTTTCTCTAACCTAGCCAAGTGATGGCTGGTGCCAAAGTGTGCTTGTTTGATGTTTATGACATGAGCGTTTCCCTCATTTGATCTCTGTGGACACAAGCTGTGTTAGGAGGGTTGCATTCTACTGCCGAGTGATACAGAATATCTAATCAAGTCCATATCTGAGAAGACAGCAGTGAGCATTATGCTTGGGCCTAGATGATTTCTGGACGGCGTTAGATATACTGCTGAGAGTGAAAAATAACGCATTGTGTTGGGATAGATGAGGCCATAATATTCACAAAATCCTCTGACAGAAAACTCCTTAAGAGTGATAATGAAAAAAGAAAGGAAAGCAGAGTGGCTCTTTGTTATATTTCCGGAGGGTAAATCTACTCTTCTTTCATTCCTTCCATTTGGGGGGGTCGGATTCTGCCTGCTTAAACAGCAGCTTTGTGCTAATGTGTTTCCGCACGGATTTGCCAGATGACCCCCTGACCCTCTCGGCAGCAGGCCAGCACTGCCACAACTACTGTTTCTCAGATAGGCCTCTCTTACTGCCCGGATGGAACTGGGCCTTTCCTGTTTTATGATCAGATTCTCATTATCATTTGTTCTGTAGAGTAAAATAAAACCATACCAAATAACATTGGAATGTGTTGGTGTAAATCAAGCTGATCTGTATTTAGTTGCCCTTTATATTGCAGCCCTTTTTCATCACTATACTGCAATTTGTAATATTGCTGTGCTGCCTATATGTGTCTGTTTGCTCTGAGCTCATCTCGATACTGCTTGTACTAGAACTTCAGACTCCAAGAGACACATTTTCAAGTGTTGAAGTGGCTGGATCGGCAACTGCTGCGTTAAGAAACAAATGACCATGTATCTTAGTGACATTTATTTAAGTGGAAGTAGCATTGCCTGTAGCCTTAATGTTCATAGATGGGAACGCTGCAAATTGCTCTAGACCTACAGATCTACAGTTTATTTTTTATAACTTTCTTTTTATTAAGATTTTTCAAGAAAATATTTTTTCCATACAAAGCATTGCAAAAATAAAGATAATAAAAGTTGTCCAGTGGTCAAGAGGTAAACATATACAGTTACATCAGAGTAGTATAGTGAACACCCAGCAAACCCAAGGATGCATCCAAGTGACATTTCAATAAAACATATACAAAAGTAAACAGTGGGGTACAAAGTGTTCATTAATAAAGGTAAACCTAGGGAGAACTCTATTGCTTTATGATAGAGGTAAATCACATATATTCCAATCAGTGGCTATATCTCCTCGTAGCCCCCTCGGGCACAGTGAGTTCTTAGGCACCCTGTCCCCAATACGTTCCAGCCCCACCAATTCTCCCACCATAGGAAATCAGTCCAATGGTCTGGATGCAAGGTATAGTAGCCGCCCGGCACTCTGGACTAAGTTACCAGCAATGGTCCCCCCAATTGGGCGGTGTCCCAGCTATACCAAATTTTGTTAAAGTTATCAATATTATCTTTTCGAAGTGCAGTCAGCTGTTCCATCCTCCTAATATACCGAACTCTCTCCAGGAGGTCAGCCTCCGTCGGAGGAAAGGTATTTTTCCATTTCCCCGCTATAGTACATCTGGCAGCTGTTAAGATGGAGTTGGCTAGCTTTTGGGTTGGATTATTTATATTAGGGATTCTCTTCCCCAGCACCAATACCAAAGGATCTAGTGGAATATCGATCAATAACACCTTAAGCAAACATTGTGTCACTCTCTCCCAAAATGGCTTGATAACTGGACAAGTCCAGAATATATGTCAGATCTACAGTTTAATGGTGCTAAATATCATATACATGTAATATCATATACATGTAGATTATTTTTTTGGGACTGTTTTTATTTGCCTGAAACTTGTAATTTTCTTATAGAAATTGCCAAAAGCATTAACCCTTTCTGATACCAATAAATTCTACATTTCTAGATTCCATTATTGTCAGTGAAGGATATCGCAACCCGTGATCCAATTATACAGGGGACTTTTACTCATTAAGACTAATACTGCTAATATTATTCCATTTAAAGACATCTTTGCAACAAGGGGTCTACAATCAATATTACATCATTTGATGGGAAATTTATCCAACAAACCTATCCATCCAACAAACCTATCCAGATGTTCAGTCATAAATTCACAGCCATTAAGCATTCTGTGACAGAACAGTCTGACCAGATGTATTTCGGCAATATGTTTCATTTCCGGACATTTGTCCTTTGGGAAACAGTGTTTAGTCAACATGACTAAGAGAGAAAAGCAATGAGAATGGAGAAAGCTGCCACAGTTTGAGTGCATGAATCTGTAGCAGTCTTACTGAATAATTATGGCATCATGATCATTTATCTGTATATGTATACATAAATAAAGATATAGGCACTCATATTCATGTAGTTGTATCCTGAGCAAAAATCTTCACACTTATTGGGGTCAGGCTTCTGTTGAAGATCTTTACCTTATTGTTTCCTGGTAATATTAATCATCACACGTGTGTGTGTGAATTTGGTAGGTACCTTAGATTGCAAGCTCCATAGGCCAGGGACTGATATAAATAATGTAATCTCTGTAAGGTGCTGGCGCTTTAAAAATAAAGGATTATAATCATAAATAGTTAGCATGGCCCACTAGTTTTACAAACATTATATACAGTAAATATTAGAAAACTATACCTTAGTCTCATGGATATCAAGCACAGTAAACAAACATTTATACTGTACTCTGTTTTCATCTTAACCGACCTTTAGGATTAAGCCCCTTTTCTACACCTTTGTGTTCCCCCACACCAAGGGTGTTCTCCAAGACCCCTACAGTTTGGGAACCACCATCTAGAGTTCAGCTCAGAATGTTTATTGAAGACTAGAAAACTCCACTAGCTACATCCCCAGACTATAGTGAGCCTTGTGACATCTCTCCAGCGTTTGAGAGTGCTATAGCCTGGTAGATTTTTCACAGGGACACCAAGCCCATTTTCTGGATTCCTAACTCTCTTAAAAACAGATGGAATCTCTAACAAAAAAAGGCAAACTACCAGCATAGGTTTGCACATGGCTACTGTATATTGCATCCTACTACACCTAACCATTTGTCAACCATCTGCAGAGAGCTGTGCATTTGACTAAAGCATGATTTTACATATCATCTAGAATTGTGTATGTCCTTCCATTACTGTACCTGTCACATAATGAGTTCTGTGTGTACTGATCTTAAACACCTTATTTCTTCTGTTTACACAGTGTCTCCACTACATACACATTCACAACAGGTTGCCTTTGCTGACATTACCTTAAAGGGATTCTGTCATGGTTGTAATGGTTTATTTTTATTTCTAGATTACACTGTTTACATTGCAAATAATTCACTCTACCATTTAAATTGTATTCTTCAACTGACAAATTAATTTTCTAGCTGTAATATTGGTGTGGAGGCATCCATCTCAGTGCATTGTGCCTGAGCTTTGAGAAGGAGCCAGCACTTCAGCATGGCACTGCTTTAAAACAGCTATTGTTTCTATTGTATTATACCACAACCTAGGTTTTGTTTCCATTGCATCCCTAGTGGTAGATTTGAGAAAAACACCAAGCAGGAAAAAGCAGGGGTTTTCCTAGGGATCACTTTTAGCGCTGCAACCAACTCATTTAGCAGAGGTGTCCGGTAGCTGCTATCTGGTTAGCAGCCCATTGTTCTGTTGATAGGCTGCTGATGGGGAAGGAAGGGAGGTGGGTGTTATCACTCCAACTTGCAGTGTAACAGTAAAGAGTGACTGAAGTTTATCAGAGCACAAGTCACATGACCTGAGAACACCTGGGAAACAGACAATATAAAATATTAAATATAAATTAAATATTAAAAATCTGGGGAGGACAGGATCTGGGGTGGGCAGGGCCCAGGGGGCCCAGAAAATTTTGTTGCACCTGGCCCAGTGGTTTCTAATGACTGCCCTGCTCTGATTATTGAGTTTTGATGCAGAATTCTCTGGTTTCTAGGCTGCCCAACAAGAAAATGGGACAAGAAATTGGCACCAACCCATTCATAAAGAGATTTACTTTCTCAGGGATACTTGCTGATGTAATTTACAACTATTCAAAATGACCAGCCTGGGTTACATAAATAGCCGTAACAACTCTTATGTGCATGAATTTTCTCAGTCTTCTTTTGACATCTTTTGTTAGCGCTACAAAGTGCCCTTAATTACAGATTGTGACTGTTGTACATATACAGACCATTTTATCAATAATAACATTAGTAAAGATGGCAGGAATGTGTTCTCAGAGAGTGCACAATTGGAGCACAGCCGCTATGTAGAATGCTTTTTTTTTCATATTATTTGCACTGTAGCCATGGAAAGGTCATTGTCTCCATGTGTAACTAATAAGCAGCATCTGTTCTCAGGACTGAACTCACAGTTGGCTAAGATCTGCAGTTAAAGTACATTTTTTTGCAAGCATAAGAGAAATAGTGAATTATTCAAAGATGTGGTTGATCTTGTTGTGAGTATTAGTCGTAGATAAACTAATAAAAGCAAATATTTGGTTTATTTTAGGGGAAGTATAAGGATAGGCACATTGTTGAGTAAAATCTAATATTATTAATGTTTGAAATTGATTTCTCTAGGAAATGGCATGTACTCAGTTGCTAGAATTCCCTTAGATACTCTTGTTTGCAGTATTACAGTGGTTTGGGTTTCAAGTCAGCAAGACTCATGACTTCGAAAGAGCCATTTGTAACTCAACTTGTTTGTCTATTTAGCTCGCTAGTTTACTATAATTATTAGAGAAAAAAATCTGACCCCAGCAACTATTCAGAATAAATGACTGAATATAACTTAAAGCAGAGAGGAGGGGCTCATGTTTCTTAGCCAACTCAACTCTTTGCTCTAGATGAGTCAGAACATTTTCTATTGGGTGGATTATAAGGTGTTCATATTTGGCTGGATAACCTATCAATTTCTTCATACGCATATCAGGGGAATGAAAGACATGCAACGAGGGCTCGGTGGGCCTGTGCTGAAATGGCCTCATATTAGTTTTAAAACCATATTCCCCTATCACTTTCTCAGAGCTGAACCACCCATATTCAAAAGAACAATACATGAACTAGATTTTATTTACCTTTTCTCCAATTTTGTTTGTTTATTCCTGGCATATTATGAACCCCTTTTGAGGAAATGAAAGTATGAATGTTATATGTACACCAGTATACATCTGAACCATTGCTAGTTCGCAATACACTTTGTTTTTTTCTGTGTAACTTATACTTAAAAGTATATTTTATTTTAGTAACTGATTTATAATAGATTCTGAATGTTACATGCAGCTAGTGAAGAGCCTTAGGATTTTTACCCCTGTTTTTTGCAAAGCTGTTCTACCTCACAAATATTATTAGGTCCCCTTGCAGAATGTACTGGAGAGTCTAAAATCTCCCTACAAATTCTCAATCATATTCATGGATGGGCATAAGGACTTTTGTACAGGTATGGGACCTGTTATCAAGAATGCTTGGGACCTGCGGTTTTGCGGATAACGGATCCTTCCGTCATTTGGATCTTCATACCATAAGTCTACTAGAAAATCGTGTAAACATTAAATAAACCCAATAGGCTGGGTTTGCATCCAATGAGGATTAATTATATCTTAGTTTCAATCAAGTACAAGGTATGTATTATTATTACAGAGAAAAAGGAAATAATATTTAAAAATTTGGATAAAATTGAGTCTGTGGGAGATGGCCTTTCCGTAATTCAGAGCTTTCTGGATAATAGGATAAATGATTTGGCCAAATGTGAGTCTTTTAAAGCAAGATTTGGATTTGGCCAAATTCAAGTGCCTAGCCAATTAGGGTTACCACCTGTTCGGTTTTCACCCGAACAGTTCGGTTTTTCTAAGGCCTGTTCAGCTCTCAACTTTCTGTTTGGTTTTCGGCCTTGTGTCATCTGAACAATAATCTGGCCAATAAATAACATTCAAATACTAAAATCCTCACCTCGACATGGCTTAGTTATTATCAAGTGCAGTTAATTTCTTATTCTTACAGAAACAAAAAAAGCAAATCAATCAAAAATAAAAACATTATATCTACATTAGCATTGCTGTATTTCTGAGATTTCTGGATAACTGATTTCAGCATAACCGATCCCATACCTCTAATTAAAGGATTGGGTTTATTCATCAGGTAGAATATAGATAGAAATATGATTGCTATCCATATGGTTTTCAATTCCATATCTCAGTTTTTCAAAATGCTGTCTATTCAAAACTTTCTGTATGCTTCAAAACTTTGAGAAAACTGTACATAACTCCACCAACATCATTGTACCAGCCTCTGATACCATCATACCCAACCCAACATCACTGCCCCACCCCCAATGTTATCTGCCTGCCCCCTTTTGTTTGAAATTAGCCACCGGCAAAGGTAGCATCCCTATGGCCTTTCCAAATATGAAACCTTAAAATCAAAAAAACAAAAAGTGGAGACAATAAGTAAACAAACTAAAGCATATAATTATTGTGTACCTTTGTTATCTTTTTAATCTGATAGGATAAAGTCCATGGATAATTGAACATATAGAAATTAATTCCCAAAAAGTATACCTTTAAGGTTCAATGACCCTTAAGTACTTAAAGAGATACTGACATCAGAAAATAACCTTTTCAATTATCTATCATAACATTGTCTTTGAATGCTATTTATAATTTTGCCTGATGCTTTTACATTACCTTTCTTACTACCCTGTTCCTCTATGAGGGGGCTGCCATATTTGTGCAGCAGTAGTCCATTAGAAACTCTAACTGACAGGTTAAGA
Source organism: Xenopus laevis (assembly GCF_017654675.1). Lineage (NCBI taxonomy): Eukaryota > Metazoa > Chordata > Amphibia > Anura > Pipidae > Xenopus > Xenopus laevis. Next base: position 80,225,297 of record NC_054379.1, read on the forward strand.
GGGGACAGTCAGGTTGGCAAAACAGTAAGGTTTAGCAACTTCAAGTGACAATTACTTATCAAAGCAGAAAAACGATCAACATGAACTATAATTAACTTTTAATATAGATTAATATTTTGAAAAGAAAATTTTTAGTGTTAGTATCACTTTAACAAAAACTAGATACATCAGTAGAAATAGACAATATATAAATGTATTAATCCGTATATCTGTGTTCTGGCAAACTATCCTGATAGTATAAATTGATTTACCTTAAAAGATTTCCTTTTTGTGACTTAATATTTGGGCAATAAATATACATTAATATAATATATTTATATATAGGCTGTTAAGTTGAGGTTTTAGTTAGAATTCACACTGTTGTTGGTTTTTATTTACTCCCAAAGATGATTGGGGGTTGTGTGCATGAATTGATACTTCACCTTACACTAGCAGTGATGCTGGTGTCTGTTTTAACTAGGGACTGTATGTAGAGTGTGTAGAGGGAAACCACATAATTAAATTGCTTATTGGTTGCTATGGGTTACTGCAGTGGGCAGATTTGCACACTATTAATAAACGAATGCTATTTTGTTACACAGCATGAAGAGTGGTATAACATATGCCTTGTTTCTAATAAAAGGCTGCTCTTATCCTTTTACATGGAACCAACAAACTGAGAATTTTGTGGCAAGTTAGAAACTGACCTGTCTGTGTATATACAGGCAGGATACCTTTAGGTAACTAAGATGGCTATTTCATTTTTTAAAATAAATACTTATATTGATATGTAGGCCTATAATATGAATGTTCGTTATTATAACTGAACCATTATTATAACATATAACTCCTCAGATAATTCTAGTAATTACCTTAAGTAAAAATATCTTTTTTCATTTCTAATGTCAGGATAATTTCAGGTGTCAGATCTCCCCTTTCGATATTCCCTTGATTTCTTTTTAACAGACAGACTTGGTGTGAAATAATTACAATGAAGTAAAAGCATTCATGTATTCCAATTAACTATTCAATTACTAGATTACTTTAGCCTGGTATAAAAAAAAAACTCAAAGTGTTTGAAACATAAGGTCTCTAAGGGTAACATGGCAGCTTTGGCCTTCAAGTAAAGTACATCAAATTAGGCCCCACACAATAAGTGATATGTTTTAATACAAAGATGATCTTTGATAAAGATCATGGACCTCCAAGGTATCAGCTAGTCTTATTATACCTTATTTTATATTGTATGTACATTTCAGTACGTCATCTGACACAAGCAGTGACAGAAAGGGAGTGAGGAGAATAGGGGCCCACCCTTGCCGAGGATGGGTAATGTGATGGGACTGCCACAGTTTTCCTTGAAAAGTCTGTCGCAGTCAATACATCCAGTTTGCCATAGGCCTTACTATTTCTAGCATTAAGCTGGCCATAGATATAATTAAATGAAATACTTTGCATGTATTGTCTATCTGACAATATCCATAGGCCACTACTATTTCTGGGAAATAACTTTTGTACAATTGCTGTCACCTGATTTGTTGTTTTTCATACTTTAATCCTACAATATAAAACTGAAGTTCCTTTTAGATCATTGCATTAAAATGAACAATAGTTATGCAAACGTTGTGGTGCAAGGAATAAAAGTCTATGGCCAGCTTAAGGTTTAGTGATCAATGGCAACTGCTTAAAGAGATACTGACACCAGAAATTAAACTATTTTTTTACATGTATCAAAATGTTGCCTTTGAAAGCTACTTATAACTTTGTCATAAAGTATTTGCACAATGCTTTTACATTACCTGTCTGATGCCCCATGTTCCTGTATGAGGGGGCTGCCATATTTGTGCAGCAGAAACAGTTGGCAGTTGGCAAACTTCAACTAACAATTACTAATAAACCTCTCAGCAAAAAATGATCAACATGACCAATAGGTAACTTTTAATGTATATTCATATTTCTAAAAGTAGTTTTTTAGTGTCAGTATCACTTTAAGCGTCTCTGTTCCAGAATTTTAAACATCCTTTGCTAGAAAAAAATGTTAGTAAACCAGAGGTATTCAATTTAATTGATGTCTAGTATTTAGCCAGGGCCCCTCTTATCTAGTAGCGAGCATACAGATATGTGAAGATGTTGGTTCATATATACAGCCAACGTGACGTTTCGCTCTACTCTGGGACCTTTCTCAAGGCCTTGTACATGACATCATTTGTCCAGATCAGTCTTATATTTAAAAGAAAGGGCTGCAAACTCCGTTTGCCAGGGGGATTTGAACCCCTTTTAAGCCTGTCAGCATGGAACATGACATCGACAAATTGACCACTTTACAACTGTCAAGGTAGAAGTAAATTAGAATTTCTCTGTTGGTAAATATGCCATTAGCTGTAGAAATGATACACTGGCAGAAGTAATGGTATTGCAGTCTATTAGATAGAGCTCACGTGTCCTCTCTAGGCAAAGCCCAAGGTTGTGTATCTAGCGTTAAAGCTTCAGCTTCTGCAGGGCTTAATTTTTTCCACATCAAAACAAGCTAATCGATCACAGGAGAATTAAACCCAGGCACTTCACTACTTGAGCTTCAAATCCACTAAAATTAATTCAAAATTAATGAATTTAAAAGTAAATTAATTAAGTTATGACTTTTTGTAAATATTTCCCTTGTTTCTTCGTCATGAACATCTTTGCACTATGCCGTTGTGTAACTTCTAGATTTGTCCCACATCTAAAGCCTAGAGGGACTAACAGCTCAATTGCTACCCCCAGCCAGAATATGTAGGGTTTGTCCATGGAATGATAAAATAATTCATGCAGATGTGCTCATAGACTGTACAAGGTATACTAGATTGTAAGCATTCCTCCTTCGGAAGTTATTTAGTGGGTAATAAATCCTCTTTGAAATATAGCCTTAAAGGAAAAGGAAAGCTACCAAAGCAGTTTATTGCCAATAGATTAGCCACAATAGTGCAAACTATAACACTATATTTATTCTGGAGAATGCTTTACAATTCCTGAGTAAACAGCTCTAGAAGCTCTCTCTGTTTGTTTAGGATAGCAGCTGCCATATTAGCTTGTTTTGACATCACTTTCTGCCTAAGTCTCTCACTGCTCACTCATAGCTCTGAGCTCAGATTACAGCAGAGATGAACAAACTGAGCATGCTCAAGGCCTAGCCCTGGAGGTTTATGCTGAAAACAGGAAGTCTGATACAGAAGCCCATGTGTACACAAAAGAAGGAAAGAAATGCAGTGTTTCTTTTGACAGAGGACTCAGAGCAGCATTCATTTAAGGGTTTACTGGTGTATTTATATAGACCTTTCTGATAAAGCTTACTTAGTTTTAGCCTGTCCTTCTCCTTTAAAGGTCAGTGTGGTGCAAATGAGATTTTACCCTATGTTCAGATTTTCAAAAGGAAAAAGAGATATGTAAAGAAAAAGTATAGAATATATATATATATATATATATATATATATATATATATATATATATATATATATATATATATATATATATAAAACAGCTTCTAACTTGATGTGTGTGCATGCAGTTGTCCCCTCTCAAGCCATGTTTACAAAAAAAATTGTTTTTACAAACGGCACAACATGCATAGAGAATGTTGGAACTTGGATGGGTCAGTTTAAGCGCTAAGTTGTGTGCGCATAGAATCTATTCTGTGTATTCCTATTTGTGGTGTGTCCTAACCACAACACTTAAAGGGGACCCGTCACCCAAACAAAATATTCCAAGTCCTATTTTATCACCTTAGTCAAGCAAAATGAACTTTAATTTAACACTGTATAAATTATTTGAATTTTGTTTCCTTCAGTCTGCGATGTCCTAATTATAGCAAGTAGGTAGGAGCAATTTTGTTGACACTGTTATTAAGGCAAGTCTTGCATCATCTCAAAATCTTGTTTGTGCACCAGAATGGGGGACCTGATGTCTATCTCGATGCACTAGTTACACAATGAGATGGTTAAGATAATGGAGGGAATGTGGGGAGTGCAGTGACATCTAGAAAGTGATGAATGGAAAGTGAAAGTAACTGCCTGCCCCGTCTCTATGCCTAAGGCATAGAAGAGGGGCAGGCAATATTTGATTGACAGTTGAGATTTTTAAACATGTTTACAACAGCTATGAATGCTTTAATAAAAATTTGGATTTCATGTTTAATTTGTAAAGGACTTTTATTATACAGTTTTTTATGTCTGGGTGACAGGTCCACTTTAAGTAAAAAAAAAAGGTCAACAGTGAGCAATCACAATATCAAGTAATAACTCAAGGGAGAGTCCAGATTATTTTAGCCAAAATACTCTGCTTTTTTCTCATTTTAATGCCAGTGGCAGTTACATAATATTTCCTAATGAATATACCCCAATCAGTTCTGTTGTTTTTGCCTAATTAAGATCAGTATATGAACATAGCTAGATGAAAGCACTAATTCCAATTACAGCGACAGAGCACACAAAGGCATGGTTATAGTAGATCAGTGGACATAGGAAGATCTTGCAAACAAGATAGCCTTCAAGTGTTATGTACTGTGTACATGTAATTACCATGGCTCCGATTTTTCCATTGCTCATATGCAAGGCACTTGATGGCATCATGCTAGAGAATAACATGCTGGCTGCTGGCTGTCGTTTTGAATGCTGAGCTGTATGGAACATACTTATGCCTCTTCCCACGTTCCCTTGCGGATAGCATGGCAGTGTGCCTCCACCCGACACATTTAATTTGTTTGGCTGCCTCTTTTTTGGCACTTAAGACAATATTAGGACTGAAGCAGTGGGTGGAAGTAAAAACCTACTCTTTACACGAATCATTTTCTCCAGAGTGTTTTAAAGGGTATTTCCCTAACAACCAAACATATAAGATTCATTGATATATGTAAGAACATAAGTGTGCAAGTCATTATCAATTTCTATATGAAAGCTAATAGGGTTCATTTACAAACACAAGTACAATGCATTATGATAGGAAAATGCACATTCTTGTTGTTGTGATCGCTGCAACTTGCCAGTAGTTTACCAATTTAGGTAGAAATAAGCTCCACCATGGTAAATAATGTCTGTTGCTATGTTTGGGAACTGCATTAGCATACCTCCCAATTGTCCCGTTTTTCAAGTCAAGTCACCTTCATTATCAAATGAGCAAATAGTGTGGTGCAATTTTCCCCAATAAGAGCACTTTGCAGTCATAGCTACTGCTCTGGATTTGTCCTGCTCAGGGCCGGAACTAGGGGTAGGCAGAGCAGACACGTGCCTTCTCTGCTTCTCCTACCCCCTAGTCTGGTCCCCGCTTGGAGATGAATCCGGCTTTTTGCGCATGTGCACATTCAGTTTTTTCTCGCATGCGAGCATCCGGTATTTCCACGCATGCGCATATTTGGTATTTCTGCGTATGCGCGTCTGTGGGCGTTATGCCCGGCCAGGCAGCCTAGGGCTGTCAGGAGCCCACCAGAAAACCCTAGACCATGGACCCATTTTCCAAACTATTATTCCTCCTCACTCAACCTCTTTATTCTCCTAGTCTTTTATCTGTACATACTATACTCAATTCTTCCATTATCTCTTAAAGAATCTCTTATCCTCTTAAAGAATTAGGGAATGGCCATGAAATAGGCCAAAAGATTAGAAGCAAGAGGGCCCACTGACACCTGGGCCTACTGGGAGTTTTCTCAGTGCATGCTGTGTTTTCATCCGACAGTCCAATAAATGTAGTTCTTACCTGTGATTTCTCCTTCACTTCCTGTATCTCCAGAACATCCGACACGTTGCATGCGTTTCGTCACATGGCAACGTGTCAGCTCGAGCTGCACCTCCCTTAAATGCTACCTGCTAATTGGTTGCTGAGGGTTACTGCTCTTGGGCTAAGCTAGTGCATTTTATTACATAACCCCCTTAGGGGCCCTCCCAGTCAAGGTCTTCATGGTCGTATGTATTACACCTTGTGCAATGGCACTTATGGAAACCAGTACATTAGTGTTACATGCAAATTGTAAGGAGCATGGAAAAGCACAAGTGAACAGTTTTGTGCCTTGTGTTTGTAAATGAGCCCTAATATGTAAAACTGGTTGTGTGCTGCTAGCTATGCATTTAAGAAAAAAACAATGGAGCATTAAAACATTTGTAAAGGACTGGCATCATGAGAAATACACAGTCATTTCCAAAAGTCATTATACTTGCCTTTAGCGGCTGGAAAATGTGAGCGTGTTGCAGGCCTATTAATTAAAATTTCCAGCACATTCACATTTGTCACAATATGGTGCTTTTTACATACACATAAATCCGTATTTGTCTAGTCATATAAATTATTGTTAAGGGCTTGCTGAGCTTCTAGCTGTGTGATTATATATTTCCCAACAAATGAACAATATGCGATTAACATAACTAAAGTTTAAGACAGCGTTTCCATTCTGTTCCACCACAGCTGATCCATAGTCCTTTATTCAAAACCTAGAATATATCAGAATCAGATATTTAAAGTAATTATTGTTACATTTTTTAAATGTAAAAAGTAAAATGAAGATAGATGCACAGGAGGTACAGGGACTACATACATACATGTAGTATTGGAAAAATTGTCCAGCCTGCAATATCTGTACATGTGTGGCTGCTTTAACACAGGCTTTTTGCTTCTATGCCATCTAAACTTGGGTGTCCCAGCGATAACACATTTCTAAAACTTCCTCTAACACCCATCATGTGGAAGAACTCTTAGTGTGATTTTAAATCCCACCCTCCTTCATACATCTACAGAAAAATTCAACTGCTGAACATCTCTAAAATGCCTGTTCCTTACGCGTAGAGGACTATTTAGCAAGATTTGAAATTTGTATAGTATTAAAGGTATTTTCAACCACGTCTAAACTCACGTTTAAAAAAAAACAAAAAAACCAAGAATATCTACTTATTTATTAAAAGATCTGGGACCAACCGGTCTTTTAATTCAGAATGCTCGGGACCTGGGGTTATCTGGATAAGAAAGCGTGCGGTAATTTGGATCTCCATACTTTGTAAAAATAATTTTAACCCCAATAGAATTATTAACATGTATTTATAGACAAGGTACTGTTTTAAGATTACAGAGAAAAAGGACACAATTATTAAAAATGTGAATTATTTGATTAAAATAGAGTCTATGGGAGATGGCCTCCCGTAATTTGGAGCTTTCTGGATAAAGTGTTTCCGGATAATGGATCCTATACACGTAGTCTGTTCCCGTAAGAGATTTTCTTCACTGTACTCTAGGAGTATACACAAAACTAACCACTTGTTTTCTGCCATTGCATACAGCATTCACCTACAGCAAAATTTAAACCATTGGCATAAACTTTTAGATCTTTCAGGAAACCTGCCCCTGGTTATCTTTACCTTAAACTATTTCCCAACCATATAGAACATTCTAACAGCTTCTCTATCCTATTCATTTTTTTACATCATCACATGCATCCTTTCTTTGTTTCTCTAAAGCTGCATTGCTTTTTTGGAATTCCACGCTATTTGATTGTCCGCCATTTTTTCAGGCTCTTTTATGATAGTAAGAAAATTGAATCTGACAGGAGCTGAACCATCATGTCCTGCAGCTACCGCACAAGCTATTTTTATGAGACTCATTTAGAAAGGATTCTAAAAGAGGATGAAAATGTACAATTTAAATGCAAATCATGTCCACCTGGCCACATAGTTATCAAATATGCAGGTTGCATAACCTGGAGCCAGTACAGTTTCTTTCCTGCCAAATATCTGTCCGACTTGAACCAAATTTTAAACAATGTCTATGGAGTTGATAAGGCTTTAAAAAGTATTATCTTTTTTCTAGTCTAATCCTGCAGTTCTAGACTTACATGGGCCGGTAAAAGCTGCTGATTCAGTCCTTCAGGACTGAGTGGTCAGCTTGTTGGCCCATGTATAGGTCCCTCTGACCTGTTCTGTGGCCAAAAATTGTATAAATGTAAAAATCCTGTCAGGCCAAAGGACCTCGTTGGCTTGTTGATTCTGTCCTACCCCTGGCGGCCTGCATTCACCATCAAAGTGGGTATATTGGGAAAGTTTTGTTGTCGCTTATCACCCACACCCTCACGCAAGTTTTACACTCCTGTCTGTCTCTAGCCAATTTTGTGACTGTGCCCCATGTCACAAGTGTCACAAGATTTTTTTATGTTCAGTTTTGAAATCTGACATGGGGCTAGAGATATTGTCAGTTTCTCATCTGCCTCCAGTTGAATTGCCATGAAAACACAGCAAAGCCGGAATGAAACATGCTTAGAAAAAAAACTAGGTTTTCTGCATTGGAACATGAAGGCCCATCTATTATATGAGAATCTATCCCCTAAAGGTGTACATTGCAGCTGAGGACATTACCATTAGTAAAACCTTACTGCTGTAGGTCATCTGCTGCTTCTAGCCCCAGTTTCCAAACATATTTATCATTTTATGTAAATTGTAATGCAGATGAGTTACTGCAATTATGCCAAGGGACTCTTAGTTTATGCTTTTCAGCCTAATTGTTATGCGTAATTATATGTAAAAAATAACAATATTATACAAAAAAAAATCTGGGTTCTTTTATAGTGTGTTCATTTGTGACAAGTTAATAAGACTCTGCGCTAAAATAGGAGATAACAAACAGCTCCTTAAAAGAAAATGACAACCTCTGTCCAGAAAGGCATCAAATCTTATTACCCAAGTACACTGAAATGCCACTTATCTTGTTTTATACAAAGTATTTGATATCTTATATAGAAGAAACCGTTGTTAGCAAACAAATTATGTTTGTCATTTTTGTCTATTGCTCAGTAAGCAGCGCTTCATACTGCAGTGCATGTACAGGCAGGGTCGGGCTGGGCCCTCTCCCCAATCTGCGGAGCCTCAAGTAAAAAGTGTGCGGTACCCGCTGGTGTTCGTGACTGTGTTTGCGCATGTGCGCCGGGCGATGGCGTTTGTGCATGCACGCGGGGGGGCTCCAAAAGTGTGCTCCAGTCCGACCCTGTGTACAGGTATGGGATCTGTTATCCAGAAAGCTCAGAGTTACAGAAAGGTCATCTCCCATAGACTCCATTTTAATCAAATAATCCCAATTTCTTTTTAATTCTTTCCTGTAATAATAAAGCATCGCCTTGTACAAGTATGGAGCCTGTTATCCAGAATGCTCGGGTCTGGGATTTTCCGAATAACAGATTTCTCCGTAATTTGGATCTTCATATATTAAGTCTACTACAAAATCATGTAAACATTAAATAATCCCAATCGGCTTGTTCTGCTTTCTAAAAGGATTAACTGTATGTAAGTTTGGATCAAGTATAAGGTACTGTTTTTTTTATTACACAAAGGAATCATTTTTAATCATTTCAATTATTTGGATAAAATAGAGTCTCTGGGAGAGGGCCTTTCCATAATTCAGAGCTTTTTGGATAATGGGTTTCCGGATAATAGATCCCATACCTTTACTTGATCCAAACTGAGATATAATTAATCCTATTGGGTTTATATATTGTTTAAATTATTTTCTAGTAGACTTGAAGGTGAAGATCCAAATTACAGAAAGAGCTGTTACCCGGAGAATCCCAGGTCCCGCGCAATCTGCATAAAATGTAACATCCCTGCATTTTGGAATTATATTATATATATTTTAATATGTTATATTCTATATTTTAAATAAACCAGGATCAAAGTTGATTTTATTGTGCATTGCAAACTATGAGTGAGCTGAATATCTAGCAATCATATATATATATTATTTATTTATTTATTTATTTTTGCTTTCGAGTCTCTACTTGTTCTGCAGATGGTCTTTGGTTTATTAATAGCAGTTAACATATGCTGCCAAGATCAAAAATAATATGGTGGCTGAACTGAACTTGCAATTCTCAAGCTCCATTATTCAAGCATGATTTGTCAGTCAATGGATTATTTATTCTCAGTGACTAGTTTGTAACATGCAAGAATTTAATTCAGCCCTCACGTGTTAATGGTTTCCAAGTACTGTACCAAGACATTGAGATGTTTTTACTACAAGGCACATATTTCTACATACAGTAACTATGATGTGAATGTGCAAGCCTTTCTTAAAGACTGCTTATATAGGAAAATACTTTGCATTTTGGCAGGGACTGCACAATGCAGCTCCTGGGTCCTTGCAAACAAACCCTATAGTGGTTGGAAATATGTAGTCATAGCTATCAACACAGGATGTAATTCTCTTGCAAGCTGTAGCTTTACCTCCCAGCACTAACTTGTCTGTATAAATTCTATCAGTTTTCCCAAGCAGTATATGGGCCAGAAACCAGTATCCATATCCCCTGGTGCTTTCCAGTGTGAGCCTGACAGTAGCAACCTCTATCCTCAATTTTTCTGCTGTGCTGCTTGCTATTATTAATTGCTATTATTATTGTATGTTGTTTGGGGTTTAAACTTATATTGAAGACCAACTGAATGAAAAAGACATTCCTGACCAGGATAGTGACTATGTGATCCCTGGCAAGTTGCTACGTCCTATAAAAGCAGTTCTCAATAGGCATTATTTTCCAGCAACAGTATTTATATTTAGGTTTATATTAGCCTGCAAAACATGGGCACAAGAGAAGCACAGATAGTCCTTGTTGGCTAATGTACACAGGCATGTTTAATTAAAACTGAAATTTAGATTAGCCACGGCCTAAATGCCTTCACATTTACACTTACATATATACATACTCTCACTTTCCTCTACTTTATGGATATAATAAGCTTTTGTAGTTGTTATATAATGTTTACATTTCTCATTTGTATTTATTGCATTTTCTCCTTTAGGAATATAGATAATGGGCTGTGTGCAATGCAAGGATAAAGAAGCCACTAAACTGACAGATGAGAGGGATAACAGTTTAACTCAGAGTTTAGGATACCGCTATGGGACGGATCCCACCCCGCAGCATTATCCCAGTTTTACTGTGACGACCATTCCAAACTATAACAACTTCCATGCGACTGCAGGGCAGGGACTTACGGTGTTTGGTGGGGTGAACTCTTCATCGCACACAGGCACCTTGCGTACAAGGGGAGGAACAGGTATGTGAAGCCAACTAGTCATTTTGTTCTGAAGTTCTAATTTGACTCCTTTCTAAACCGAGTCCATGAGCATGAAGGTATTCCAGTGGAGAACAATTGCCATCTAGCAACACAGCCAAGTTGTAGTTGTATTATAAATGATTAATTTAATACAAGTAATTTTTGATATACTCCTTTATTTCCATAAACCTGCTGAGCTGAACAGTACAACTGAGCTTAAAGGGGTGGTTCACCCACCCCTGTAACTTTCAGTATGTCATCGAACTGCCAATTCTAAGCAACTTTTCAATTGGTTTTCATTATATATTTATTTAATTTATTTTTTATATAGTTTTATATTTATTTGCCTTTTTTTGTTATGGATGATTTGGTATTCTTATATAGCATAAAATGAGGGAGCTGGTGCCACATTCCATCCCTTACTAAACTACAACTCCTAGTATTGGACACTGCCAGCTGGAGGGTGTTAGGCAACATCCGGGATATTAGATTTATTTTAGGTAGTGAGCAATATTTAATCTGCACATTAATAGAACTAATTGTAATGAAAGAAGAAGATTTAGTCAAACTGAGATGCAAGGACAAATAGTCCCCATCAAATACAGGAGATTATTTCCATGATGTGTTTATTGTAAAACTGGCAGTAAACATATGGAATCAATCACAGTGGACAATGTGCTTTTTCCAGTATGTCATGGCTGTTTTACACATGAGTTTATGTGGCACCTAATAATATAATGTCCCTTCTTCTTCTTCCATAGGAGTGACGCTTTTTGTGGCTCTGTATGACTATGAAGCAAGAACAGAAGATGATTTAAGTTTTCAAAAAGGAGAAAAATTTCAAATACTCAATAGCTCGTAAGTGTGGCTGATCTGGAGACGTAATATCTTTAGGAAGAAAAAAGCAAGAGCCTAAGCTATAGCAACTCTGGCCTTAGGGACCCATACAGAGAATATTCTGTACATCTTTTAATATGAAATCTAGAGATTTGTCTGTTTGTTTTATAAAAAAAAAAAGAAGTAAAATAAGGAAACAAACAGAAAATGAATCATTAGAGTAAATTAGCCATAGTGTTTGGCAGCTGCAAGTGGGCAGGGTCTTTTCTGGGAAATGATTTCATTCTCAAAGCAGATGCAGAGATGTCTAATCATGAATGAAATATTGATCAGTACACTGAGCCGTTTACAGCTTTTACCTTTTGGTGTGAACTTTGTCAAAGTCTTATATGGGATCCTTAAGTGGATGCTTGTGCTTTTACCTTGGATTATTTAACTGCTCCTCTCTCACACCCTCCTCTCCTTATCTTTGCTCCATTATCTTAGAAATGATTTTGGATGCAGATTGTGAGAACAGAGCAGATTCTTCTGGGTATAAGCCCAGTGTCGGACTGGCCCACAGGGATACCAGGAAAACTCCCGATGGGCCCAGGTGTCAGTGGGCCCTTGTGCTGCTAAACATTTGGCCTATTTCATGGCCATTCCTTGTTTCTATGAGAACAAAGAGGCCAAATAGATGGAATAATAGGTTATAGTATGTAAAGAAAAGAGACTAGGAGAATAGAGGTTGAGTGAGGAGAGGAAGAATAATAGTAATGACAGTGGGCCCCTGGTCTAAATTTTTTTGTTGGGCCCCTGGTCTAAGGTTTTTGGGTGGGCCCCTGGTGTCCCAGTCCGACACTGTATAAGCCTTACATTTATATACTGTAAATGTCTATTGGATAGACTCAGTTGACACCCCAGAGTACTACTACAAGGGAAGACATTTGTTAAATTCAGCACAGAATGTCCTAGCATCCATACACAACCAAGCCTTCTAAATAGTTCTCTCTGAGAGAATAGAGCGTTACTGTACTGTATAGGTCTCACAGAAGTGTGAATTGTTGTAAAACCACCAGGGCAAAGACATCAGTGGAGGTTTGAGAGCTTGTGGTTGTCAAGACTGGGGATTTGCTAAACCTGCATCAGGGTGGGACAAGCCATACAACAGACTAACAAACACAAGGGGATGTAGATGGAGTGTCTGAATTAAGCTAGCCATAGACATTACAATTACGATCTTTCCTGGAATAGAGTATTTGTTTTTAATACACACGTGTAGAGATGAATCGTCAGATACAATAGAATTCTACCTGTATCTTACGATTCAGCACTAACAATGGCCAATGTTCAGGTGCCTACAAAGGCGCCCGATCAAAAATTTCCAGCCAGCCCAATCGATGAGCCCAGGGCTGGATTTATAGTCGCAGGGCCCCAAGGCCTCACGGTCCTAGTGCCCACCGTTGGCACGCACCCACCCCAGTGTGCGTACGCGTTAATGTGCTGTAATGTTTCCTATGCTGCTGGGTGGAATGCTCCCCTAGAATTTCGCCACCCTAGGCTCAGGCCTTTGTGGCCTTGCCAAAAAGCTCATCCTTGCATGGATGAGCTGACTGATAGCCAAGTCTTCTGCCGATATTGTCTATGGTCACCTTAATTCATTAGGATGAAATCAAGTACTGTTGTCCCTGGGTTTTTCGAACTAATCAACAATCTGAGACAATAACTGATACACCCAAATGATCCAACACAAATAAAGAAATGCGGTATACACAGAACTGTGTAGTGAGGAGTGCACAGACCTACTGTATATACTGGAAAGACTAAACAACTAATATAAATAAATAAGTTCATATACAAATGCAGGCCCAGTGATGGATCTCAGCAAACATTTTAACACTTTTTTCAGTTCAATTGTTGTAATTAGAATTGTAATCTGAAGATAGTTCAACAGAAATAGAAAATCAATTACCTTCTATTTGTGAATGTTTTTTTAATATCATAGTCTAAAATTTCATTTTTCATATGTCTTTCTGAAGCAGCTTGGGGGGGGTCACCGACTCTGTTCTAAATTTATATATTACTTGATAAATTTCTTATCTTTGTCCGTGCTCAGCAGAATCCCTGAGTATCATGAAAGGCAGCTGTTATAATTGATACAGTAGTAGCTAATATTCCACAAATACTGCTGAGAAATGTAGCAACTAATGTAGCAAATTGTAACAGTTCAGAATCTGCACCGGGATCAGTGAGCTGTCTGACTGAAACTCCAGAGGCATGAACATTAAACTTTAAACTTGGAAAAACAGTAAAAAAATAAATAAAAGATGGAAAGCAATTTAAAAAAGTTTAAATTTCTGGTGAACAATCTGAAAACAACTCAACTCGAAAAATTGTTTGGAACAACCTGTTAAAGTCTATCCAGTGCTGTAACTTGAGTACCCCGGGCCCCCCACAAAAAATGGGTCCCCACTACCGACACAATCCCTGCCTCTCCTCAAGTGTCTACTGCCCCCACCTTTCATGTGTGTGCACTTTGTGGTAGAGAAAGTACAGGTATTATAACAGATCAAAAGAAAATCGCTTTTAAAAATGTGAATTATTTTATTAAAATGAAGTCTATGGGATATTTCTTTCCCGTAATTCAGGGCTTTCTGGATAATGGGTGTCCGGATAATGGATCCTATACTTGTAATATGTGTATATGGAAGTTGAGCTATAACACGCCAGATTCAATTCATTGAGAAAAAGGTGAAAAGTCATGGATGAGATTCAATTTGAGATGCAAATGGTTTATCACATGAAAACTTTATTGAAGTCAATGGGAAAAAAACTGGAACTGAATTAGGGGAAAAGATTTTTTCACGTGATAAACCATGAGATAACCTTTTCTCACTGAATTGAATCTGGTACTTTAATGGAAAAATCAATACATTGGTTTTAAATAGATTCAGATGGGATAAAGCCCTATAATTCTTCCCAGTTGTAGTTCTATTTTACTCTTTAATCAACGTTACCCAAAGGAATGTAATTGTCCTGGCAAATATTGGCAGCTGATTGAGGAATTTGCTAATAACCGGGATATTTTGAGTGCAAACATTTCTTTAATTACAACAAAATAATCCACAAATAGCATTCCATTGCAGCATACTGAGAATGAAGCCTGTGTATTTACTGTACTGTAAAATCTGTATTCTGTCCCCACTGCCTGCTGTTTGTTAGCAAGCTCCAAACCTGTAATTTCACTGCAGTGGATGAATATGGCTTTTTCATTTACTAGCATGGAGCTCAATGTTAAATTTAGAACACTGCTGAAATAGTGATATTTTGTGCCTCGCTTTAAATACAGTGCTGTGCTTATTGCAGTACAGTGGCCTATTACCATAATATGGTGGTAAAAGAGAGCCATCTAGTGGGGAAATGCGCTTCCTTATTTTTTCTTCTTAATGCAGGCCTTAAAGGAGAGGTCCCTTTTATTAAATTCAATTATGTGCTGCAGGTTGTCATGTTATATTTAATAGGGCAATTTAATTTAATAATTACAAATAGAACACTAATAATATGAAATAAGATCTTATAACTTGGAATAATCCACAGTCTTCTGGATCCCATACAGATGGTGCTTCATCAATATTATATATTTAACCAAACAAAATATTTTGGACAGTTTTTACTAGAGTTAGATAATCTCCTGAATAATGGACTCATAGTGAACAAGGGGGAACTCATGTTGAACAGTGGGGTATAGTGGCCATTTAAGAATATGTGTGGGAGAGTAAAATCTTATAAGCTATTGTGTGTTTGGGAAGCAAGTACTGTGCTCCTTACTATGATAAAGAAGTATTTATTAGAAAGGCAAATGTCCCTGCTGTGTCCTTAGTGGGAAACTTGATGTAAGTTACTACAATAAAATATATGGCATTAGCTGACAGAGCTGAATCTACATTTAAAGGAAAATACATGTGACAAGGTACAAAGTAGTGGCATTGCTGCCTTTAAATGAACACTTACGTCTGCATTTACCTTCTCCTTTACAAAACCTCCCTCCGTCAATATATCATTTTTTAGGTAGTGCAGATTAAATGCAATACTGAAATGTGACAGAACAAAATGTTACACAATTCAGCACTACAAATATAAAGAATAAAGGCACATTGCATTGCCTGCATTGTACTACTAACAGTATATGTTAAATACTGCTCACTTGGCAAATTAATTTTTCCCCCTTGGCCCCACCAGTTCACCCAGTTATATAACAAAATGATGCCTGGAATATTTAACTGAATATCTGTAGAAAGAAGAATTATAAATAAAACCACAGTACATCAGATGGAATTACAGATGGCAGAAAAGAATGGAGGCAGCACCAATGATAAAAAGAAAGCAACCTCTACAAGCTATATGTATTCTGCACGTTCATTCTGGAACTTCCACTAAAATTCCACTACTTCTAGAGCCATGCCTCTGCCTTTTTTAATGGATAACTATACTCTGATTATAAGCAGGCATTATATACCATTTATTTACATTTACATAGACAGTTAAAGGGAGTTATGAGTGTACAGAATGCTACAACATTGTGCAGTATTCTGCTGGACAAAGCCATCACAGAGCCTGTGTAATTGCACACATAATTGTATGCCACCACCCACAGTAGTTTACCTTGAAGATGCACAATATGTGGTGTTTATTTATGATACGCTATAAAATTCCACCGATTCCTTCCAGTAAACACTTAACGATTGCTTAGAAACTGAAAGCATTGTGTTTCTTCTGCAAAGAAATCTGTTATTGGTAAAGTGCGGCATGAAACCAGCCATCCCCATTCAACGCAGTCTCAGTTCTCTCCACTGGCTGGCTCAGGGACACACTGATACTAGCTGAACAAAGTCTGCATGCATTTATATAAAATGGATTGTATTGTGTATGCATTGCTAGTGTTAACAGAACTCAGTCTCATTGTTCTTGTCTTGTACTGCTTAACACAAAAGTGATATAGCTTTCAGGGCAGGCAGTAACCCATCCTACAGATGCCCTACAACTCCCAGAAACACAAGAGTTTACGCCACCATCAAGCATGTCACAATTAAATGGGTTAGTCACCTTCAAGCAACTAGTAATTTTCCGATAGATCACCAGAAATAACGACTTTTTCCAATTACTTTCTATTTTCTATGTGTCACCGTTTTTTCTAATATTGAATTGTAAAGTGTCTTTTTTCACCTTCTAAAGCAGCTTTGGGAGGGGTCACCGACCCTGTGAACTGTTCTGAATTGATACATTTAATGCAGGGGTGTCCAACCTTTTGCCTTCCCTGGGCCACACTGGAAGAAGAAAATTGTTGTTCTGGGGCCACACTCGAAATACACACAAACACTAACGCTAACTTTTTGATGTATTTTATTGTAAAAGTAAAAGAAAAGAGGGTATCATAAACCTAGTGGGATTTTTGACATTGTGTTTGAGAAACTGTTGTATCATTATCTGGTTGAATGGAAGTAGTTGCAATTCTCTGTGATTCTCAAGGTGCTCATCAGATAATTTGGTTCTAATTTTACTGTTCGGGGCATATTTATCAAGGATCGAATTTCAAAAAGACCAACCGAAATTAAGTCAAACTTTTATTTTTGGCCTGATAGGTCAGTTTGCAAATCTAAGGAATAGCGCATTCAATCAAATTTGATTCAAAGTTTTTTCCAAAACAACCTTCAATTTTTCAAAGTCCACCAATTGACTCCAAATATATTCTAGGAGGTCCCCCATTGGCTAAAACAGCAATTTGACAGGTTTTAGATGGGCAAATAGTCGAAGTCGAATTTTTAAAGAGACAGTACATTTAAATTTCAAATTTTTGACATTTTTTCAAATTCAAATCGAATTTGGACTATTCCCTAGTCTAACTACACAAAAAATAGCTAGAAATTCAAATTTTTTTCATTTGAAAATTCACCTCGACCTTTGATAAATCTGCCATTGTGTTTTCATTCTTGAAAAAAGTTGCTAACAAATGTAAGCTCTGCATATACTCCTAGCATAGCGGGCGATGCCACTGAAGAATGCTTACCTACCTTGTAAGTAAACAAATGGTCACTTGTTAACTGCTTTTCCTACTCTAGGAAGCCACACACCGCACACCCCATGTAAAATTTAAAGCACACATGCACACAATTAGCGTCCGCATACATACGCTCTGTGTGTGTGACATTGCAACATGACGTTTCCTGGATTGGCGGAAGGTCAAACTGGGCCACATTCATCAGGCCGCAGGTTGGACACCCCTGATTTAATGGATACATTTCTTATCTTTGTCCCTGCTGAGCAGAATGAGTTTCATTACAGGCAGCTGTTAGAATTGATACAATAGTTGCTTAAACTCCACAGATGCTGCTGAGAAATGTATCAACTAACAGTTTAGAGTCTGCACCTGAATTACTGAGCTGCCAAACTCAAACACCAGAGACACGAACATTCAACCTTAAACTTAGATTTTGGAAAAAACTGTAAAAAATAAATAATGGAAAGTAATTGAAAAAAACGTCTCCCTGGGAACAATCTGAAAACAGTGTTTGGAAGATGAACAAACCCTATAAGACTCGCACTGCAATAGAAGTCTATTACATTGCAACAAATGTTTATTCTTATTTGTGGGCAAATTTGTTCTCTTTGGAAATGTTATTACATTCCCCCCTTTGTGTGTTTTTATGCATAATTCTATTCTATAATTTGCCAATACCTTATGCTTTGTTTTTATTTCTGCAGGGAAGGTGATTGGTGGGAAGCTCGCTCTTTAACCACTGGAGGCACTGGTTACATTCCCAGTAACTATGTTGCACCGGTGGATTCTATACAAGCAGAGGAGTACGTTTTTGGGTTTTTTCCTCCTAAATTGCACCTTAAGTCTATTTTATAGTGTATCAGTAATAACAGGATCATTGTTTGAGATTGCATTAAAGACAGTAAGATGTGCATAAGATATTAGATAATCAATGTCAGTATCTTCACAACACTTTTTTAGTAAGAATTCCTACCACTTTATATAGGTGACAACTCTTTATCAGTCAAGTTAACCATGTCAGTAAGTTAACAGGGACTGTTAGAAATGGTAAAAAAAAAAAGATTAATTAAAAAAAAATTAAAAGCATGGAAAGTAAGAGTTAAAATGGTGACTTACATATTTATTGGGGCATTGTGAGTGGAGAAAAACATAACACGAAGGATGTTGCAATGAAGACAAAATGGTTAGAGAAAGAGCAAGGAGAAATAGGGGCATTCATAATCATTTTTCGCAACATATTGAAATGCAATAAACTATCTGTATAAAGAGGCAATATTATTATTAATGATTAATGTTTCTGATATGTTCTTTTTGACTCAGATGGTACTTTGGCAAACTGGGCAGGAAAGATGCAGAAAGGCAATTGCTCTCTTTTGGGAACCCAAGGGGTACTTATCTAATACGTGAAAGTGAAACAACCAAAGGTAAATTCATCATTCTTAACACCTATACAGTAAAACAGCAAAGCCATGTTGTTTTAATCACTTTAAGGTCTATCGCACATGATGCTGACCTGTGTCTGTTCAGCATTGGCATAAATGACATCTACCTGTCAGTGCACACATGGGGTTGGGGGCCATATTGGCAATGCAGCCAGAGAAAACACCAAAGGGCAATGGCACATGGCATTTTGTCATCCCCATCAAATCGTGGGCAACAAAAGTCATTCTTAGGCATGCATTAGGCACTTTTACTGACTTACTTGTTTTAAAGTATCCTATGTGCCTTTGTCCTAAAGGGCCAGTAATACCAAAGGGTTTTGTAGCCATTTAAATATGATATTAAGTAGTATAAATATGAATTAAATATTATGCATTAGCTGCTTAGGAAACAGAGACTTCAGATGTCCAAGCTAGGCTCTCTACATACCTATAGGGTTAAATATAAAATAAAAACCAGGGAATATTTTATATACACGCGGTAAACAGACAACCTTTAAATGTAAATAAAATATTTTCAATTTCTAGCATTATTGGCTCTTCGTAATGCTAGTTTATTATTCATGTGTGAGACGGGAGAATTCTGTTGCTGCCGTGTTTCAACCTTATTCTCACATGCAGAGAATCCAAACCCTCAGTGTAAGCTAATTTAGGGCTGCACCATCAAGGGAATATGTGAAAATAGCAACCTGGCTTGTAAGAATATTAAAGGAAGCAATGTGTTTCCAGACACATCTGCCCTTGATTATCCCTGGAGCTGGACTTGTAGGTTACTGCCAATAGTAAACAAGAATCCATTAAAACAAGTACGGCTAATATTTTACCTTCCTTACATCAGGTAAACACTGAAGTGAAATCAGGATAATCTCTATAATTCTTTGAGACATGCTAGCACAACCCTTGAATTGTACATTAGGTTTAAACAATAAGTTAAGTCTCAAGGTGGCCATACATTGGTTGATAATACCTGCCCCTTCCATTCCACTTAACCATTAAGTCTGTGGAGGCAAGCGAATGGCCTGTTTATCTGGTTGGCGATTAGCCAGATAGATACTGACAGGTTTCAAAATCCCAGCGGACCTGCAATAGGTCCCTGTCACTCCTGATTGGACTCACCACAGGGGTGGCAAAACTAGGCAGGACTAGCAAACTGCTGGATCATTTTATGTGTTGCCAGCTTTAGGCCTTTAAGGGTAAAAAGTATTTCTAAATAGTACAGTAGTGCTCTCCATAGTACCTTGGGTTTTTTCAGTGTTGTGTTTTTGGGGCTATATCAGCTGATTTCCCATATTGTTTATAAAGTTAGGTAATAAAAAATACCATTGTATTTATAAATAATGGAGTAGTGCCATACACAATACCCCATATCCTAAAAATACTACGGCTCTGCCGTCAGTATTAATTGAACATAAAATACAAGGTACTGTCTTTTTATGAAAAAGCAAGAAATGATGACTTATTAGTTGAAATAGAACAGTATGGAAATGTTTAGTGCTTTGGAGCTCTATGGATAATGGGTTTCCATACAACAGATACCATACCTGTATATAAATATACAGTTAGCTCAAGATGCATCTTTGATTGCTTAACTGAATATTAGACATTAGATTGTGACTGATGAACAATATCTCTAAAGTGCTATGTAAATGGTTTTTTTGCACTCTCTAATAATGCAGTAATCTCCTTTTACTAAGTTATAAATCATTTAGAAGCATTGTTAATGGATAATTTATTATCAGATCACTTCTTATGAGCGTATTTGAAAATCTAGGAAATCTAATCTTGTGGTTTACTTAATTTAGGTGTTTTGTGTTCTTATTCCAGGTGCCTATTCCTTGTCTATTCGTGACTGGGATGATATGAAGGGAGACCATGTCAAGCATTATAAAATACGAAAGCTTGATAACGGGGGTTATTATATTACAACTAGAGCCCAGTTTGAAACCTTACAGCAACTGGTTCAACATTATTCAGGTATGACCAATAACACTTGTGTAGATACTGTTCACATATAAGCAATCAGAAGCCGATATCTACTGTAAGTCTTCTGTTACTCTATTGTCTGAAACAGGCCAAGACTGGCAATCTGTAGATTCTAGAAAATGTCAGAGGGGCTAATAAAATTTTATGCACAGTCACCAGCTCCAGTGCTGGGGCTGCTGCCTCCTGAGGCCGCAGCCCCAATGCAAGACCCCCAAGCAAGAGCACTCTTTTGTAGGATAGAAAGTGTCCACTACAGTGTTTACTACAGCTACTTCTACTTGTTAAGTGAGCTAGACACAAGCAGTACTCTACTTCTTCCAAAACAACACTTACAAAAGCATAATGGCTGTTCTTCAGATAAAGAAGAAATCTTTTTAAATCATATTCCACAGTCTGTGAGAAATGTATTAAAGGCACACAGACTGTTCATACATTATATGTACTACTCTTCTCCTTCTACATGAGAAAACCATCCACTGTATGGTAAGGTACTGTTGAAAACAGTTGAAAGAAAACAATAAATCAGAATTTCAAATTACGTAACGTTGCGTTATTAATTATAGTTTTACGGAGCAATCATTTTTTGACTGCTGGGGTCATTGACCCCCATTTGAAAGTTGGTAATATACAGAAGATGAAGACAAATAATTTGAATTCTATATTAAAAAACATTAAGACCAATTGCAAAGTTGCTAGGAATAGGACATTCTATAACAAGCTAAAAAATAACTGAAAGGTGGACCACCCCTTTAATAAAGTAGAAACGTTTCAAATGAGGACAATGAAAATGATATGTGCTTTAAATAACAGGAATATTAGGAAAGACTGATACCTTACATGTGTCTAGTTTAGAACATAGAATTAAAAGACGCTATTTAACATTTAAATGAATAAAACCATTTTTCAGACATCTTGAACCAGGACACACAATATGAAGCAGGAGGGAAGAAGACTAAAATTTAACATAAGGAAATTATTTTTAGAATAAAGGGCGATGAGTGCATGAAGCAGTGTTTCAGCAGATGTAGTAGGTACTAATTCATTAAAGAAATTCTTGCATGGGGTAGATATAAAATAGTTTTAAGGACTTAAAACCAGAAGTAAGGATTTAATTGCAAGGCTACATGGGCCAACTGGTTCATTCTGTGCATTATGATTTGATTATATCATATGAAGAATAATTAATGACAAAGTTATTACTTTTGCTGTCTCATATCCGATTTTATGAGGTTTAAGTACAAGAACCTCATTTATTCCCTTCAACTCAATTTTTACAGTATTCATTTTGAACAGTAATATGTCTGTGTACATTACTGGTGACTCAGTTATTATTCTGGATATTAAAATCCCTTCTACAGGAACTGAAACATTATCTCTTTGCCGAAGCCTAAACAATTGAATTCCTCAAGCATCTGTTTGAGACTCTGAGTTCATATCAGGACTCTTTGCCTTTGTTGCAAACTAGAAACAAACCTGTCTGCCAGAGGGAAGGACTTTTGTTCATTTTGCAGAAAAGAAAACAAGGAACATTTTCTGTAGTAGAATTTTTTTTTTCAATCCTTGGTACCTTCAGGGACTATGCCAAGCCATGCCCCAAGGATCATTACTCTAACATGGATATATCAGTGGATAAAGTGCATTAAAGGGAGAAACAAAAAGCTCCTTACGGGACTGTTCGGGTCGAAAAAATAAAACAAATATGTATTCTGTTTTAAAGGCAATTATGCCCTAATTTAAATGTATATATGATTGGCTACACAGATACAGTACTATTTAGTTAGACAAATAGTACACCATTCATTCTTTGCATATTTACATTGAGGGGCTTATTTATCATGCTGTGTAAAAAGTGGAGTAAAGTATTACCAGTTTGGTAATTACCAACTGAGATAGCTTTTAAGCTTTTGGCCTCATGCTCCTGTAAACAAAAGGCAAATATGTGGGGGAGAGAGACTTCTTGGTTGTATGAGACCCCCAAGATTTTTGGAGGCCCTGATCAGCTACCAATCATGCACTGAACACTGAGTTTTCCTTCAGTAACACAAATCTATTGAAACATCTTGCCTACAGGCATATTTAGTATATACTAAATTCAGTATTAGTTTTAAAATTGGCCACTGCATGAAAAGATACCAGACGTATGTAACCAGACGGATGTAATCAGTGCCATGCTTCCTTAAAGTGGGTGTATTCCTCTGAGGTCTGAGAATGCTATTGGCTAAGTCTCCAGCACTTTCCATGGGTAACATGTTTATATTCTTGGCTTTGTGAGCTTTAAGCAGATCTTTCACTCTATTCTTCCTGCTTAACCCTGCGAATGTTGTCTGTCACCTTAATAAAATATCATCTTGCTTCTGTTATCTATCAAAGACCATAAAGTTGATTTACACTAATTAGCATTTATTTTTTCTGTATATCAATTCTTGTGGTGGTTCCCTGGATGCTCCGTCTCTGACATCCCGTATAGATTCAATATGTTGTGAAGTATGGGAATCACGCATCAAGTGTGAAAAAAGGGCTAGTGTGACCGAAACATGTCGTGTGGTAACACAATAAAAAGCTGAATTGCAGTTAACCTGCCATTGTGCGTGATTCCCATACTTCACAACATATTGAATCTATCAAAGACCAACTGCATCATTTTAAAATTACAAATGCAAGAATGCTATTAGACAATAACAGCACCTTTATTATTTTGTTATTGATGCCAGCTAATCAGTCAGATAGCACAGATAGAAGAAAAAATGCAACAGACCAATAAATTGTATCGGACATATCTCCCATGCAGAAAACATTGAGTGTCACAGGATATGAAAGGTTTCCTCCCCACTCCCTTGGTGGGAAATACCTATACCTGATTGCTTAACTTCATTTGCCCTGACTTTAAATATGCTCAGTTCTGCTTATATGTGCCATTCCATTTCTTTGTGATGCTTAATGTTGCTTCATTTCCTTGTATCAATTTTTTCTTGTCTTCTCTGCCTTCTTCTTTCAAACCTCTTCAGAGAGAGCTGCAGGTCTGTGTTGCCGCTTGGTAGTGCCATGTCATAAAGGAATGCCAAGACTTACTGACCTGTCTGTCAAAACCAAAGATGTTTGGGAAATACCAAGAGAATCACTCCAGTTGATCAAGAGGCTGGGGAATGGGCAGTTTGGGGAAGTGTGGATGGGTATGCAGTGAATATTTTCATAAATCTAATTACCTGCTCTTGTGTGGAGCAATGTGAGGAAAGATGGAAAGTGAGTGCATACAAGAAGCAGGAGCTTTGTCATGTAGGTATTAAGCCATGAAAACCTCAAAGCCCTTTCTTAAACCTCTCATTGAAGAAGGGGTCAAACCAGAGAGGAAATTCATTGTTGAGTGGCAAAGATCTGCTGTGGTCTAGTGTGAAGACCTGTTAAGGACTTTCCTATGGCCAAAATATTAGAAGTGTTTTTTAAAGAATATATTTATACAGTATATATAAACTAAGTTGTCTAACACAATAAGGCATTTATATATACGTTATACCAATCACCTTCCATCTTTCTTATTGCATGCTGTGGTTTGACATAAATGTATTTTGTTTTCTTATTAATCCTTTTCCTATAGAGAAAGCTGATGGTTTGTGTTTTAATTTAACTGTGATTGCACCGAATTATACTCCACAAACTGTTGGACTGGCTAAGGATGCATGGGAGGTTGCACGGAATACAATATCTTTGGAGCAGAAGCTCGGTCAGGGCTGTTTCGCTGAAGTGTGGTTTGGTAAGGTGGACAATATTTCATGCTTAGGAGAAAACATTCTACGTAGGAAAAAATAATATATAGAGAAGGCATTAAAGACAGCAATAAAGTGGAAACTGTGCCAGATACAGTTTATTTATTTCCAGGTTTCCCCATAGGCTATAGTATTTATGAAACAATGTACTATAAACCACAAGGTAAGTTTTTATTATATTGACTACAGTCCATTATCAAATGCATAGTTGGTAAGTTAAAGAAAACCATCAAGTTTGGCACATCTGTTTATAGGTATCTATCTGGATAACCATCTATCAATATATGTGGCACAAAGTTAGCAGTGAATGTAACTGATACCAAATTACTGACTGGTAGCTAGCCATAATAACCCAACAGCAGAACAAAAAACTGTAAACATTTCATTAAGGCTATTTGTTTTAGAATAATGCTGTGTACTTCATACCAAGAGTTAATGTTAAGGTGAACAGACCCATTGAGTGTGTGTTTTTTAAATGCTTCAAGTTCCACATTGATAGATGTCATGGATTGATCTGCAGTTGCAGACTGACAAATAGAAGAGGCAGCTATAGATAATGGAAATCCATGAGGGTAAGTCCACACTGGGCGTTTTGGGGAGATTTGGTCGCCTGGCGACTAATCGCCTCGCCTTTGCGGCGACCAATCTCCAATCTTGCCTCTGCGTTTTTTCATTTTAGCCGGCGCAGAGTCAGGGAAGGCATTTTTTGGAGATTGGTCGCTGCAAAAATGAGGCGATTAGTCGCCAGGCGACCAAATCTCCCCAAAACGTCCAGTGTGGCCTGACCCTGAAACATTGGGCTGTATTTACATTTAAAATCTTTTATGCTTTTTTCAACAGTAAACTTTACAAATTAGCATTTCATTGATTAAAGGGGATCTAAAGTAAAAAAAAAATTTGCAGGTACTGCTCATAAACCTAAAAAGAAGGATATTTGCAATGTACTTCACTTAGAAATTTTATACCGTTTCTTTAAAATAACCAATTTTGTGCAGCTGATTTCACTGTTCTCATCTGCTTGATGAAGCTGCAAGCAGGACCTTTCCTGGCCAGCCAGTAAGAGTAGTATGAAATCAAGAACTGCTGTGCTTGTCTGCATTCCGAAGGGCAGGGAAACAGATCTGGGTTGCCTAATTTGTTTATTTATTGTTAATACTAATCTGGGTGAAAAACAACCCGACTCTGCCCTTCAGAATGCAGACAAGGGCCGGCCTGGAAAAGTCCTGCTAGCAGCTTCAGAAAGCAGAGGAGAGGAACAGTGAAATCAGCTGCACAGAATCCATTATTTCAAAGAAATGGTACAACATTTCTAATTTAAGTACATTGCATTGAATGCCCAGCACTTTATGCAAATGTTTAGAGGAGCCCAAACAGAACACTTCAGCAGAATTTTTTGTGGTCAAATCCAAAAGCTATGGATTCAGTGCATCTCTAAACAAAATCTAGCCTCAATTTCTGTAGTGCCTGTGACAATAACAGTGTGTGTTTAGTTTTTAATTCCAGTCTAAAACCAATTATTCTGTTAATATCACTTGATCTCCCACGCTGGCTTTCCTCAGAATGTAGTTTTAAACTTGCATTAACATTGGCAGTTTCAGTGTGAGAATAATTGTAATTTTATTTTCTT
Organism: Xenopus laevis; assembly: GCF_017654675.1. Lineage (NCBI taxonomy): Eukaryota > Metazoa > Chordata > Amphibia > Anura > Pipidae > Xenopus > Xenopus laevis. Next base: position 80,251,999 of record NC_054379.1, read on the forward strand.
GGTGGGTGTGTTTTTTTTTATTGCACGCAGCTTGTTTTTGAAGTACTATGTTATTGCATGCCAAGTTATGTGTAGGAGAGCAGGGGTCCATGCCAATGGCTATGAGTGTATACCAGCAGGCCTTTAAAATAAATAGCAAAGAACACCTCTATCATTAGGGTTAGTTCATAGTATATTATTGCATTATTTCCTATAACATCCTTACATTCCAGCACCTCTATATCGTATATACATTGCGTTGATAGAAAGCTGTCTAATATACCCCCACATTTTCCTTCTGGGTTTTGCATAGCACTGGAGAATTCCCATGCTGGGATTGTTTTATGATTTTTAACTGTTGCTGAGGTCAAATTCATGTAGCCAGTGACCAACTGGCTACTCTGAAAGAGATAGATATTTGGAATTAGTAGAGAAGGGGGGAGCAAGTCTTTAGCAATGAAGCACACCAACGATAGACAACTGGAAACTAACTAGAAATGTTTCTAGCTTCTTAGTACAGGTTTACACTCTAGAGCCAATGGCATAGTACAGGTTTACACTCTAGAGCCAATGGCATGGGTTCCTTCTATTCTTATTCTGGCTGGTGCTAATATGCATGCTCTTGGGTATGTCCTTCTGCAGGTACATGGAACGGAAACACAAAGGTGGCCATAAAGACACTGAAGCCAGGCACCATGTCTCCAGAATCTTTCTTAGAAGAAGCACAGATCATGAAAAAACTGAAACATGATAAACTTGTGCAACTCTACGCTGTGGTGTCTGAGGAGCCCATATACATTGTCACAGAGTACATGAGCAAAGGTCAGAATTCTTTAAGTCTATTCTTATATATAATACCTATTATTACATAGATTACAAAATTACTTTATGTTTCTATAAATGTTCAGTAAAACATATTTAGCCAAAGTTAGACTGCCATGCTCTGAACTGAAACGCCCAGAGATGGAGCAGATTGTATTCAGCCACATTATTTACAGCACATAATACTCATGACACCTCAGGGAAGATGCATACAGTGTGGCAGGTACACTGGGGGACTTTTTTTATTGTGCTCTGTTAATAAATCAATCATCATTCTCTTGATAATATATTGCTGAGAGTTTTAGAATATAATTATTGTACAATAATTTCAGCAACACGGATAAGAAAAGTTTATTTTCCCTTTACTAGATGTGTCTTTTCAGTTAATAACCTATTGGGGATATTCTTATGTAGCTTATTAATGCATTTGGAATTCCTAGTTTTAAAAAAAAATTTAAGTGGCTTATATTGTTGTAATGCAGGTAGTTTGCTAGATTTCCTAAAGGATGGAGAAGGAAGAGCCTTGAAGTTGCCAAACTTAGTTGACATGGCTGCCCAGGTATAGTAAAGTCTCATCATTTACTAAAGTCATCATTAGTAAAACTACAGTGTAAGCTTAGTTCATTTAATTTGTATTATTGCATTTATTTTACTATTGCTTTTTCAACCTACTGTTGCTAACAGCGTACAGATTTATTTACCATGTTTGGTGTTGTTACTGACAGGTTGCTGCTGGCATGGCTTATATTGAGAGAATGAACTATATACACAGAGATCTGAGATCTGCAAATATTTTGGTTGGAAACGGCCTCATTTGCAAAATTGCTGATTTTGGCCTTGCTAGATTGATTGAAGACAATGAGTACACTGCAAGGCAAGGTAAGAAAGAAACAGCTGGTGTGATTTTAATGGTAGCAAAAACTTCCTAATTTTCTCTCCTGACTGTGAATGCCCCGTGTTGGCTGGAGGGGTCGGCACCTCTCTGACAATATAAAGTAAGAAATTTCCAGGCACGGAAGGCCAGTGTAGCGGGGAAATCCCCCCCTGCACGTTTATTTTGTCATATGATATCATCATATGACAAAATAAACGTGCAGGGGATTTTCCCGCTACACTGGCCTTCCGTGTCTGGCAATTTCTTACTTCGTGATTTTAATGGTAACAGCAACGTGGGAAGCAATATGTAGTACATATTAAAGCAATTTTAGGCACTTTGGTGCCAACAGTTTTTGATAATTTAGTGCTTAATCATTACTTTCACCATTGTTTAAAGTGCTTTTATAAACAATTGTCAAGCAACTTGGGAATGTTCTGCATGCCCAAGTCTGCATTTCCAAGAGTCAGGTAACAACCATATAGGGCTCGGTTAACTCCAGTATTTTGGGTGTTAGGGTTCATTTATTTATACAAGGGCAATATGCAAATTTTGGAGACAATTTACCATGCTTTTTTTATCCAGAATACGTTTTCCCCACAATTCCAGCATCATTGCTGCTGAGTGCAGTCTTGCCTTTGCTGCAGTTGCAGCTGATAAGCCAAAAGGGGCAATTTGTGAGTGACTGCTGCCATTATACTGCAACCATGGTTGAGCTTTGTGAAAGAGTCTTTTTGTGTGCAAAAGCCTTGGAATTATTAATATAGATGCAATCTCTGCACTGTTACAGAAAAGCTTTTAAATCGCACAATATTAACAATATGATATTTTATTCAGCTTAGGCAGTAACGCTAAAATAAACCAGTTGGGGAAACAGAAAAAAAATGGTCTTTTCAGGCTGTTTGTAATGTTTCATACAGTACGCATATTGTGTATGAGTCGTAGCTCTAGCTTGAAAACAAAACAAATTGACTTTATTGACTTTATATGCTATAAAACCTCTGGCTGGCAAGATGATGCTGAACTCCAATTCCCCAAATCCTCCTCCAGGTTACAGTTATTGATGTGTTCCTGGGAGCTTGTAGTATATCCCTGCTGTAAAGGTATTGATAGAGAGAATGGTAACAAATAGCAGTGTGATGGGAAGAAAGTAACACGTAGATGCATTGTGTGACTATTGGGATTTTTTCTTATGGAAAAGCAGATCCTAATTATCTGCAGGGCAGTGTATTGGAATATCCTAATGCTATGTGCCATGTTAAATAAACAAAAAAATGAATGAATATTTAAAATTGAAACCAGAGAGAATTAGTGACACTAAAGTTTAAAATCCCTGTTGTATTTATAGTATTTAACTTGGATCAGCAGGTTCCTGAGAGCATGATTAAATCGCTGGCATTTCACTGCCGCTTTAGTGTGAGATATTGAACACATTTTCTCTACAAGCGTTTTAGTACTAGGATTGTTTGCATCTAAGAATATTTTATTTTATGGCTCTGACCATTGCTGAAGGAGAAGGGGCATGAGGAACTATGTATAGATTTTAGGCAATGGAGTAGTTCTGTTTATAATTCCAACGTAAAAGACAGAAAAATACTGTCTATATCAGCATACACCTTTCCCAATTTACTTCAATAAGTTACGGCATGCATCTAAAGGAGTAAAAGACAGTGTTCTCTCTATGGAAAAAGAAGACACTACTAAGTTAATTAGTGTATGCTGTTTATCTGCTGTAAATCATTTTATAGCACTTGATAAGTTGGCCCCTTTGTATAAAAGTGGTGACGTGTGGTGTATTCTATCTCCACTTTCTAGTCAGCTTGATATATGTATGTGTAGGAAGAATGCCTCAGCTCAAAAAAAGGTAGTTTGGGAGTTCCCAAGCATATATATAAAAATAATACATTTAATATAAGCGATAGGTGTCTGCAGGTTATATTATGCTTTAAGAACAGAAATCCATGAGATTCTTTCAAAACGACAGTGCTCCATGGGCATGAGGGGCCCACTTTAGAGTTACAGTATTTGAGAGACATAGCTCCACAGACTTCGGTAGCAAGGTGATGTGAAATTCTTATGCCCCATATTCCTTCATGTAACAGCTCATTAATATCATTCACTGAAGTCTTGCAGGGGACAGGAATTGTGTATTTAAAGGAAATGTATAACCCCCATTTTGACATGAGCTCATTTTGTTGGGCTTAAATAGAAAAGGTGCATAAACACTGTCTGAACCCTCACTTACAGTGGAACAAGGTGATATCCATCCCAGATTGACATGTTTTTCAAAATAATTTGCCCAATAGATGGCAGTTCAGTGAAGTCTATGAAAAATATTTGATACATAGAAATTACACGACACCCAGGGGGACAGCTTTCAATAAAGTACATCTAGGATTAATTCTACGTGGGCAGCCATGCTCTCCTGTGTTTTCTGCGTTCTAGTACAAGCTGTGTGAGAGCACAGAGCAATACAGTGGATACAGACAGATGGCAGACAATATCACAGACAGGGTGCAGGCGGAAATCTATCAGCTTTTTCATACTCTCTACAAATTCTTCGGGAGAAATTTCCCTGCCAGCCTCCCTGAATTCTCCTGCTTTCTGTGGCAATGCATTTGGCACGTCATTTCCTGGCCTCATCACAGACTACTAAACTAACTCTTTCTTTCTCATTGCTGGAAATGAATAGAAAAAGAAACAGAACCTGAAAAAGGTAGAATGAGTTAATGCTTTGTGTTCCAGAAAGAGCAAAAGGCCCACTATACAGGCCACCATACACTTGTTCTGATATCTGAAACGTGATCTAATTACAGTAGAGGCTTTATCAAATCATATATTTGGGCCAAAATTGAAACTGTTTTTAAAGATGAAAATATGATGAATGACTCAATGCCAAGTTTTTAGGCAAATGGCAGAATTGACATGTTCTTATATCTTTTGCTCCAGGTGCAAAGTTCCCCATAAAATGGACGGCTCCTGAAGCAGCGCTCTATGGAAGGTTCACTATCAAGTCAGATGTGTGGTCATTTGGAATTTTACTGACAGAGCTTGTCACAAAGGGAAGAGTTCCCTATCCAGGTAAGTGTCTACATACTATTACAGACTGTGGTATATCTAGCCGTGGCAGGAACCATATATTCTGCACCAGTTACAGTAACCTGGAGTAATGCAAAACTATTCTGCTTTTCACTGGAATCTTGTTTCCAAGGCAGTTTTTGCCATTTGTCGTATTTAAATGGCAGCGACCAGAAGCAAGAGGGAATAATACACTTGCTTCACATAGTCAGCTTTGATGGGGCACCGCAGCTAAGAATACTTTATACAAAATGTCTCTCTATGTTACTACATGCTGACATTTTCTTTTTATGTGTTGTAGGGCAAAACATTTAACAAAGCCCTGCATAAATTTACTAATAACGCAGGCTTTTGTGCTGGAAAAAGCTCTCAGAACAGGCTTTTGTAATGAAGAAAAACTTGGCAGCTTTTAGGTGGAACTATGCTTTCAATACCATGAATGTGTTTATACTACAGTTTTCAGCGTCATGGATCAATATTCAAGTAGTATTTTGTTGTTCAGGTTTAGGGTGTTTTTCACCTATGTACATGACCACATATATATTTGGGTTTTCTTTGTACTGTATATAAAAGACCCCAACGACCAGACTGTATCCCTGCAGGTGCCATACATTTACTACATTCAGGGCAGGGTGCAAAGTAAAAAATGGGTGCAATCCACCATGTTTTTTTGCACTTTGTGTCCTCCCTGCATGTAGAAAAATTGCCACAGGTCTATGCACTTTAAAGTGCGCAGAGAACTGTGTTTGCCCCATGAATATAGCACTGCATGCATTCAGCAGCTCTGTATTTATAAGGGACTGGTAGAAGAAGGCATGTAGGTGCCCCACTCACACCCCTTACCCTAATTTGTGCATCATGCAAGTTGGGAAGCACTTGAGTGCACAGGCCACGATGGAGTCCAGTACTTACCACCTGCCCTGTGCTCACTGGTGCTGCACTTGGCACTATGGGCTGGACTTTTTTCACATCACCAGACCCCAGGCACGTGTGGTTTTTCACTTGCATCCAAGGTATCTGTAAATGATGTCCGTAGAGTCTAGAAATGTCTGATCTGATGAAAGATTCGTTTGGGCTTCCTACCATAGCCATAGTGATGCATAATATGCTTTGTGGTGTTGTGACTACTAAGCTGTAACGTTTAATCAGAGAGACTAAAAAGAAAGAATTGTGTGAATGTATTGCTGTTTAGAACTAGTGCTAGTCTGTCTCTGCAGAGGTCAGTGTTTAGACAAGGCCTTGACCCTTTGGTGTCTCTGACCCAGCTTCTACTGTATATGGTGTGAAGTGAGAGTTGAAAGTGCAAGTAGGTCAGAGGTTGCAAGAGAGATCAGCTCAAAAGATCAGAGGCGGTGTAGCTTCATGGAGAACCATTTACTGAAAATCTGCACAAGGGATGCCAACACGACTGGTTTGAGCAAATACGTGAATCCTTAGGAATGGAGAAATCTTTACTTTAATAGCAATGAGAGAGAGTAAGAACATAAGACATCATGTGTAGAGGTAACTGTGTGCTTTTATTTTAAGGCATGAACAACCGTGAAGTGTTGGAGCAAGTGGAGCGTGGTTACAGAATGCCATGTCCGCAGGACTGTCCAATCTCACTCCATGAGCTTATGCTGAACTGCTGGAAAAAGGACCCAGAGGAACGCCCAACTTTTGAATATCTACAAGGGTTCCTGGAGGATTACTTCACTGCCACTGAGCCCCAATATCAGCCTGGAGACAACCTGTAAAATGCTGCCTGCAGAAAGTTGTCGCCAGGTTCAACCCCGTAGAATTTGCTTCCAGTTTATTGAGTGCCCACTATAAGGAGCTCTTATCTTCCAGTGCAGACTGCACACAGGTGTGGAGCTGAGAACTTCCACAATATTTTGATGACCACTTATATAATAATCTGAATGTTCTCTTTTGAAGAAGACAAAAACTGTGGCGAAAGTTATCAGAAAAGCAAAACACAAAAAAAAGCCCAGTACTCATACACAAGGACTTTGAGATAACGCATTTTATCAATGTTATATAAACTGCAAGACCTCTCTACATGGTCAATTGTAACTCTGTGCCAATTCCCAATCATAGAGCCTTTGATCCTTTCAGTTTGGGTTTTGAAAAGCGGAGCACTTGTCATTTCAGCCAGTAACCATCTTCAGAAGTATTGCTTTGCAGAAGTGCCCTCTTCATCTGATGAGGATATTTCACTTAAAAGTATTGATGCAATCTTCTCCATGTTTTGCTTCTTTTTTTTTATATATACATATAATGCATACAATTGTACATACAGTCATCAATTACACCTTGTACATAGTCAAACTTGGATGCCTTTTAGGAAAGGTCTTTGTTTCTCTGCTGTTTCCCCGATAAAAAGACTCGCTAACAATGCTGAATATGTAAAGACAGAGGACCTTTTTTTTTTTTTTGTTAACAAAGAACACAGTTGTAGTCCCAATGTTTTGTTAAGCCATACACTATTCAGATTCATTGATATATAAGACTGTATTCTGAGATTGTCTCGTGACCAGTGAAAAATGCTCTAATAGACTATGGTTGTGTCTGTATGAAGGAAGAGGAAAGTGCAGCCTTCTTCCTTTTGTGAGCAGCAACTGGTAAGGAGTCTGGGAGCTGCGGTTCACAGTCTCTGATTTATACTTTGGAACATTCAGCATTTATCAGCCCAGAAATACAAAAAAGAGAGAGGAAACTGTCCCGTGCTTTACTCTTTTTGTATATGCTAGCTACTGTTTACTTTTTCTTTCTTTTTTTTGCTAAGGCCAACATCTGACTTTCATGTTCTTCTTCGTTCACTTTGAATCCAAAGCCAAGCGTATCTTTAATATTATATTAGTTTGCTGCCATGCCGTAAGCAAAAGAGTTGTGATACACCTGCTGTAGCTGGTCGTATTTACCGGTTCTGGTGCCTAATAAATAGATTGACCAGGTGACGGAAAAGCTGATGTCCCTGAATGAGGTTTAAGAGGAACCGTTACTTAATGCCATGCAAAGAGTATTCTAGGTAATGGGCCTGTGCTATCAAAGGACAGATATTAGCAAAGTATGATTACGCTTCTTGAAAGCATGGTGTTGATGCCCTAATCTCATTCAGCTCAAAGTTAATATATTTCCCACAGTGTCGTAGCTCATTGAGCCACGCCTAGCTCAACAATCTTTTTAATGACCCCCTATAAGGAGTAACCAGATTGTTCCTTTTTTACCTATGTGTTTATCAATGTTCTGTACTTAACACCGACACTTATGTGGGTCTCTAGAGGTTCTCCAGTGGAATTACTATGCACTATGCATTTCATGGGGAATGCAAAACGAGTGATTCTTTGTACCATTCTTAGTTGAAACATGTTTAACAAACAAGGTCCTCATTTGGGTTATCAGTCATGTTAGCAGTTTAACGTCCTAACTAATTTCCTGTTATTATTTCTTTAAGATTTTACATGGAAAACTGTTTAACTTTATTAATTTAGTAATTAAATCTGAACATTTTACATCTTTATTTTCAGGTTGTATTTAATCCAAAAACAATTAAGTAGCATGTTTATATTGTAACACAGGCACTTGGTTAGTACATCAAATGAAAATGGCTCTACAATGGGAAGTGTTGTACAGATAGTAGTGATGTGCAGGCTGGCCCAATACCTGGGGGTTGGTCGGGTTCAGAGCAACACACGCACAAGAAATTTGGGTTGCAGGCGAGTTCAGGCTGAGCATTTCCTGCCGCCCATCCCGTCCACGACATAATTATGCCTCGCTTCCAGCCACGTCTATTGATAGATGCGCCTGCCCCCTCCGTGATATCAGAAACGGGGGCTGGTCATGTACGGATATATAAAGGGAAGCAGACCGGCGACTTAGGATCAGTTCAACTATTTGTCGACCTGCACATCATTAATAAATAGTATGGTGTTTTTCAAAAACTTGAATCCAAAGTTCCCAATCAGTGGAACAGACACCCCCAATGTAAGACTGATGACTGCCAGATATTTGGTTCTAGATAAACACAGGCCTAGAATCAGCCCTTTTTGTTCGCATCAGTCTTCTTCTCATGCGCCTGGACCTGGAGCCACTGTATCAGCCTGGGTGCAGGTACATAAAAAGGTAGGAATACATTTTGGCAATAAAATGCTCCGGGTGCAGTCACAGGAGAAGGCTGATGCCAGTCTAGGGACTAATCTCAGCCTGCTTTTATCCTGGCCAAGAATCAGCCCTGCGTGGTGTTCCCCAAATGCCTATTTGCTGCCCTGGGTAGTCCCAGATTGATAGCAGGGTAATTTTAACTGTAAGTTTATATGTGTAAACCTTGCTAACCTTAATCACATTAGGTCATGAGTTTAAAGGTGAAAATTCCAAAAAGCCACTTCTGTGAACATTACTAAGGACAGGTCAGGACAGCTTTCAAAACTTAAAGAAATGTTGACAGGAGTAAAAGCTTCCATTTATTTACCATTATTATCTATTATAAGGGATGCACCAAATTAGTTTGGGATTCAATCAATTCCCAGCCTTTATTGCAGGATGTGGAATCAGAAAATCTTAAGCGCCTGGCCGTACTTAATTTGAAACCTAAAATATCACATGACTGCAGGTTATTTTTTTTTCATACTCTGGGATTTCTCATTTACAAATGCAAATTAAAGTTGGAACTTGGTTCAGGATTTGGACAAATCTTTTCTGTTGGATTTGGTCTTAAGCTGGTCATAGACGCAAAGATCGATCATACGAATTCTTGATTCGTACGATTTTCGGACCGTGTGTGGAGAGTCCTGACATTTTTCGTCCCATGGAGATCTTCGTTTGGTCGATCTGCCAGGTTAAAAGATTTCTATCGGCTGCCGATAATTTCTTTGCATGTATTACCGATCGTATCAGAGGGAGACTGTCACTAGCTTTGTCGGACATAACTATCGTACGATTGCTGTCAGGGGCAGAGCATCGGCTGATCTGTTTTTTACTACTACTTTTTTTGATGGGAATGTTTAGCGGCAGGTCAGGAAGTCCGATTGTTCGAGGATTCGAGTGATCGTATCTTTGTGTCTATGGCCAGCTTTAGGCTGAATCCTAAAGTTGTGGATACTTTGTTGTTATTTATATAGTTTTGACACATTTGCAAAGCGCCTTATAGAGATAGTTTCTCATTTACATTAGGCCCTACTCCAGCAGAGCTTACAACCTCATGTCCTCAACGTTCATACATACTATGGTCAATTTTATCACAAGACAATTAACCTGCCTCTAACCTGATGAAAACTGAGTACCCAGAGAGGAGATCATACAAACTCATTGCGGATACTGCCCAAACCAGAATTGAACTCAGGATTCCATCGCTGCAAGCAAAAGTACTGCCCATTGAGCAAATCTGCTACTTTAAACAGGGCTTTAAAATTCTGATCCAACAAATGATACCAATAAACCTTAAAATAATTGCAGTGGAAATATTAACAGGTAGCCCCAAATTCATAGTTCATGCTTTCATATTTTCCCATTTACAAGTATTGATGCACAAATGCATATAATATCTAAGGGTTCCCAAATGATGTAATTTGATTTTTTTCATCCAAAAAAATTAAAATTTCCAGGTTGAAAAAAAATTTTTTGGAGTTTTTTAAAAACAAAAATTAAACTTTTTTGAGATTTATTATACCCTGACCCTGGAAATAGCTCGAATTCAAAAATACACCATCTAAAATCTGTCGAGGTCATGTAGAAGTCAATAGCAGAGGTCCCTTGAACCATTTGAAGATGTTAATAGCCTGTCTAAGGTTTTTTCTGTGGGTTTTCGCTCCAAAACTCGATCAATTCGAATCAATGTTAGTTTTTTTCTGCCGAAGACTCAATCAATTTGAGTTTTCTGGTTGTAAACTCTGACTTCACTGATTCGCCTTTTTTACGTTCGAGTTTTTCTTAAATTAAAAACCATTCAAATTCTGAGTTCATTCACATAGCTTTGAAATTCGACCTTTGATAAATAACCCCCATACTTTCAGATTTCCCTGTAGATTTAAGTAGGTCACATGTGTGATCTGTACAAAGGGGAAAGTTGAATTTATAGTTTCTAAATGTTAATAGTCTACCTGTATTCCATTGGTGCTGATCTGATTCAGTTGCTGATTAAAGTCTTAGCCACAGAAGCTGTAACTAACAGTTCTATTTCTTTTATTTCATGCCTCTCATAGTTTCTTTGTGGAAAATCAAGGCCATCTCCTTAGCAACCGCCACAAAATACATTTACGAGAAACTGCATTAAGCATAAAAAAAAACACAATCAACAGGATGTTCTATATAGCTTAAGAGACAGAAGAAAAAATACCATGTGGCAATTTTTAATAAGCAAAGTGAATAAATGACACCACATATTGCAAATGTAACAACAAAATCACGTGTATATAACTTCTGGTGTAAGAATCTGTGTGAAATAGCAGTGTGTTTTGTCGGCAGGCCTGTCAGTGGGCCCGATACTTGGACAGATAAGCTGCCGACTTACACTGCAAATAATTCACTCTACAATATAAAATGTCATTCCTGAACCAGCAAGTGTAGTTTACAGTATAATATTGGCGTTTAGGCAGCCATTTCAGGTTACCTATATGCAGGGCCAGATCAAGCACAGGGAGGCCTATGAAGGCCTGTCAGTAGAGGACGTCATCAATGTGCTGAGGCCATCCTCATCTGAAAGGATTTTGAAACCTGCCCAATAGAAATCTGGCCAATTTTTGACCAGATATTTGTTAAGGTGTCAGTTGGATACATGGGCATAGAAATTACCAGATTGGTCTGAATTTGCCCTTGTATGGGCAGCTTTAGAGGGGGCAAAACTTCTTCCTGAATCCTACGTGGCAAATGGACTATTGTCCAGTGCCAGGCCCTACCCTACACAACCCTACCAGCTTCCTCACCCTCTACCTCAGAACAAGCGCATGAAAGTGCACATGCGCTGCGCTGGTACAGCAGGGTTGTGCTCACATACACGTGTGATGCCGGCATACTGGAGGACAAATACATTGGATGTGCAGGCAGTGAGGAGACAAGGGCTCAGAGTAGGGGTAGCAAAAGAAGAGGTACTTGCCTATAGCCCCGCTTCCATTGCTCCCTAGGCACATGCCTCTTCTGCCTACCCCTAATTCAGGCCTTGCTGTTGTCCATTTAAATGATAACTAAAGCTTAACTAAAGAAGTAGTTAGAAATGTTGTACATTATGTTTTGGGCTTCTGTACCAGCCTTAAAGGAAAACTATACCCCCCAAACAATGTAGGTCTCTATAAAAAGATATTGCATAAAGCAGCTCATATGTAAAACCCTGCTTCATGTAAATAAACCATTTTCATAATAATATACTTTTCTAGTAGTATGTGCCATTGGGTTATCATAAATAGAAAATTGCCATTTTAAAAAATAAGGGCCGCCCCCTGGGATCGTAGGATTCACTGTATTCTCAAACATACCAACAAACTATACATGTTTGGTCACATGAGCCAATTAACAGACAGAGTTGTGTCTTTTGCTTCCACACTTCTTCCTGTTACAGTTAGAGTTGTAGTATTTCTGGTCAGGTGATCTCTGAGACAGCACAGAGTCCATTACGAAATGGTGGCTCAAGGCAAGAGATGTAAAAGGGCAAGATTTACTTAAATATATATTCTAGTTTGGTAAGATTCTTTAATATGCCACTTAATATGATATAAACTATCTGTTGCTTAAGTGTTCATTTTGGTGGTATAGTTTTCCTTTAAGGCAACCACAGCCTTTAGCAGTAAAGATCTGGGCCTTCAAAGATGCCCCAGTAGCTCCACATCTTATTTTCTGCTGATTCACTGCTCATGCTCTGTGCTGCTGTCAATTACTGATCTTAGGGACTGACTCACAATTTACAGTACATATAGAATAGAAATGTCATAATATAAGGCTGATTAGTAATTAATACAGATAATTACTGCACTGTTGCTCAGAAACCAGTACAATTAGCATCAGAATTTAATAATCAGCCTTGTAGCATCAGCTTATATTACAGGCCAACCTCATTTTCTGCTGGATAATTTGCTACGACCCCTAAGCTTAGCTTCTCAACAGCTGCTCAAAACCCACTGAGCATGTGAGTGTCGCAGACACTTTCCAAGATGGTGACCCCCTGTAATAAGTTTGAAGTCCTGGATCATTGCTGCTATTGACAAGCTGAAACTTTAGGCTGGTGCACTGTGTTCAGTTTATACAATATGGCATTTTTACCACATTAATTTTTAACCACATTAATTTTTAGAAAAAGAATTATGTTTTCATTAAGAAATAACGCACAGGAAAGTAGCTGCTTCATTAAAGAAACTTTCTTGGCTGGCTTTGGTCGCGGGTGTCATCTTTACAGTATTGACGTCATCAAGAGGAACGATCCTCATAAAAAGCACATGCGCAACATCCCTGCTCATAGTGGGGAAAGTGTGCTCACAAAGAGGAAGATCAATGCATGCGCTTATTCAGAAGACTACACAATGCGCATGTGTTTGGGTCTTGGTATTGCTGCTGAAGCATAGCATTGCATTTTCCCCCCTGTATTAAACTCTTGTGTGAAGACTATGGATTTGGATCTAGTAAGTGGCATAGAAGCTGGATGAAATAGAAGCAATATAACACAGTATTCAGGTATGGCTTTCCATATACCCCTTATTGTGATTTGCCTTTCCTTGTCCTTTAATTCATATTAAACCAGTAGTCCAATACTTTCACACTTACATCGAACCCCTTCTTGAATCAGTATATTGAATTTGCCAGTAGAGGCAATTCTGGGATTTTAAATATTGCATCATTCATATAAACAATACCCTATTCTATTTATAACTAAGGTACACATTTCTGTAAATGTTCAGTAAAATATATATGGGACTAGATTTTTCTCTCTAACAGTACGTATCCATTGGCCATGAAAAATGTTAGAATATTTTATTGGCTTTATTCGGCAATGATTTATGAAGAATCCTTTACATCTGATACAGCCCTTACTTTACTTTGCAGTATAGGAAAATACTGTTAAATCCATACTTGATTATTATTTTATGGAGGGGCGTTGCAGCTGGGGGCCAGAGGGGGCTGTGGCGTGGGGGTCCCATGAGGCAGTAGCCCCAGTGGGCCCCTGGTCCAACGCTAGTAAAATTTGTGTAGTGCATTAAGTAGCCCCTGAGGTTGTCCCATAGTCTGAATGATGTAGTCAATTATAAGGCCCCATATTCCATTCAGCTGGCTATGTGGGCAATAATTTAAAATCTGAAAAAAACCACACGTCCATCAAGTTACACCTTTTAAGTCTATATAAAACCTGCCTAATGACTAGGGATGCACCTAATTCGCTATTTTGGAATCCTTCCTGAAAGATTTGCCTGATTCCAAACTAAATCTGAATCCTAATTTGCATATGCAAATTAGGGTTGGAAAGAGGAAACATGTTTTATTTCCATTCCCCTCCCCGCCCCTAATTTATATATGCAAAGTAGGATTTTGTTTGGCCGGGCAGAAGGATTCAGGCGAATCTGAATCCAAAAGGCAGAATCCTGGGCGTATCTAAATCCTGGATTCAGTGCATCCCTACTAATGACTAGTTGATCCATAGGAAGGCAAAAAAAAAAACCTTCTCAAACCTCTTCAATTTGCCTCAAAGGGGGAAAATTCCTTCCTGACTCTGAGATGACAATTGGACCAGTCCCTGGATCAACTTGATATAGTCCAATTAGATCCTTGATTACCCAGACACAATAATGACCTCACATCACATTGTTCTACATAGGTAACTTAAATGTATTTCTCATATTTTTTATTGACAACTATATAAGCTTAAATACAAATTCTACAAATAAACATAAAAGAAGGGGTGTGCTCCCATTGTGTCAAATTGTATAAGCACCTTTAAGCTGGCCATAGATGTAAAGATTTTTTAAAAGATCTTTTCGTTATCGTGAGACCACGATTATCTCAAAATGATCGTTTAAATATACGATTTGTCCATCAACTAAAAAGACCATTTCAAGCGATATTGCCAGGAGGGTAGCTGCCTGCTTGGCCCTGCAAACATACCGTATATACCCGAGTATAAGCCGAGTTTTTCAGCATCCAAAATGTGCTGAAAAAGTCTACCTCGGCTTATACTCGGGTCGGCTGAGATTGCAGTCACTTTTAATCATTCCTATACCAACAGTACAGTTGGGGAGAGACTGCAATATCCCACAATGCCCTCTTTATATGAAAGAATAACAGTGCCAACAGATGGCGCTGTGTGATATTGCTCTCACTGTTATTCTTTCATATAACCAACAGAGGGCGCTCTGTTGGTTATATGAAAGAATAACAGTGAGAGCAATATCACACAGCGCCATCTGTTGGTTATATGAAAGAATAACAGTGCGCCCTCTGTTGGTTATATGAAAGAATAACAGTGAGAGCAATATCACACAGTGCCATCTGTTGGTTATATGAAAGAATAACAGTGACTGCAATATCACACAGCGCCATCTGTTGGTTGTATGAAAGAATAACAGTGCGCCCTCTGTTGGTTATATGAAAGATTAACAGTGACTGCAATATCACACAGCGCCCTCTGTTGGTTATATTAAAGAATAACAGTGACTGCAATATCACACAGCACCCTCTGTTGGTTATATGAAAGAATAACAGTGCGCCCTCTGTTGGTTATATGAAAGAATAACAGTGACTGCAATATCACACAGCGCCATCTGTTGGTTATATTAAAGAATAACAGTGACTGCAATATCACACAGCGCCCTCTTATATGAAAGAATAACAGTGACTGCAATATCACACAGTGCCCTCTGTTGGTTAACAGTGATGGCAATATCAAACAGCACCCTCTGCACATGGTAGTGGGACAGTGGGACAATGCACACAGTAATCCGTTTGGCAATTCTCTGTCACCATCAACTTTGCAAAGAAGTCTGGTTGATCGCTGGGGGGGTCACTTTGGCAGAATGTGCGCTGCTGGGAGACAGGGCTGTAGTTGTGTCTAGGCTTATACTAGAGTCAATAAGTTTTCCCAGTTTTCGTAAGTAAAATTAGGTACCTCGACTTATACTCGGGTCGGCTTATACTCGAGTATATACGGTAGATACATTGCCCTGGGACCAAAAAACATGTTTTAACTTGGCCGATCAATTTTCTGACAGATGTCAGATGAAAAATCGCAAGATGCACGATTGTTCGATTCCCACGAACCTCACGATAATTTGACGGATTGGTTGGATTGCACTGAAATCAATCGTTCAGCAATGGAAATCTTTTGTGTCCATGGGGACCTTTATTCAAATAAAGCTGTATTGCACTTACAATTTAGCAGACAATAATCATTAGAAAAGTAGATTCAATATGTTCCCAATATGTTCTATATTGTAACAAATACATTAAAACAAACAAATATATAAATATATTTAAGAATATAATCAGTATATCTGTGCATCTGGTCAATTTAATTGCCATGATAGTTCCCCTTTAAAATCCAATTTACATAGCAACAATGTTATGCATGCATCAAAACTGGGAAATATAGTGATACCTTGTATTGGCTATTTTTGTAGATTCTAAAATTAATTCTGAAATCAATTTAGGTTCCTTCTTTGGGATTACACCAAGCCTGAAAAAGTTTTTTCTACTAATTTAGCCAATAAAAGGTATCACTGTATATACAGTCAGATGCGGCTGGGTCACTAGACTTCAGGGTATAACAGAACCAATTCCGACAAAACCTGACTAGACAACGTGCCAATATTTGGAAGAGGGTTGGTATTAGGATACTTATTGGCACATTTACTCAGTTCGGGTGAACGAATAGAATAAAAAAAACTTTGAATTTCGAATGTTTTTTTTGGCTACTTCGACCATCGAATTGGCTACTTCGACCTTTGACTACGACTTCGAATTGAACGATTCAAACTAAAAATCGTTTGACTATTCAACCATTCTATAGTCGAAGTACTGTCTCTTTAAAAAAAACTTTGCCATCTAAAACCTACCGAACCTCAATGTTAGCCTATGGGGAAGGTCCTTGGTCGAAGAAAATTGCGGTAAATCCTTCGACTTCGATATTCGAAGTCGAAGTATTTACCTTCGGCAGTCGAATATCGAGGGTTAATTAACCCTCGATATTTGACCATATGTAAATCTGCCCCGTAGTGATTATCAATAATAATAATCTATTTAAAACTTTATTTACTGTTATATTCTTGTTTAAATACTTATTTTAATGATTTGATGGCTGGTTTATATTTTCTTTGTGGTTAAGTAAATCCTAGTAAACTGCCAACTATAACCCTCATATACGCCTTCATATAACCAATAGGCAAGTGCGCAAATATCTTAAGGTCTCCGTAGACGCAAAGATTTTTCGTTGGCGAACGATCGATTTCAGTGCAATCCGACCATCCGTCAAGTTATCGTGAAGTTAGTGGGAATCGATTGATCGTACATCTTACGATTTTTCGTCCGACATCTGTCAGAAAATTGATTGGCCAGGTTAAAAAAAATGTTATCAGTCCCAGTGCAATTTATCTATGTTTGCAGGGCCAAGCAGGCAGCTACCCTCCTGGCAATATCGCTTGAAATGGTCTTTTTAGTTGATGGACACATTGTACATTTAAACGATCATTTCGAGATTATTGTGCAGATACTGGACAGAAAAAAAGACTGCCATAAGCCACAGTAACAAAGGAGAATTGTCTGGTAGCTGTGACACACAAGTAGCCCCGTGTATATGGAAAGCATTTTAGGACATTGTCTGGAGTACACATGCTCCTGCGTGGAAGAAGAATGCAGACTCGCTTTGTTATTGTACTCACATCTACGTCCTGGCCACATATAATGTTGCAATCTCCCCCTCCCTCCTCGGTCCTCACACACACACACACACACACACACACACACATCCAGGAACTATCCATAATATTTGCATATTATTCAACTCGCTAGTTCCTCTTCCTGTTCATACAGTGACAGCCTTACTAGCAACACGCACTCACCGACAGCTCAGGCCCAGGACCCAGCCCAAAGGTAAACTCTCAGAAAAGGCATGAAATCAGCTGCTAATTGTAGTTCTTATAGCAATGAGCCTTGGCTCTGAGTTTGCGCTCTATCTCTCTCTCTCTCTCTCTCTCTCTCTCTCTCACTATATCTCTTATATAAGGACTACATGATATCATGGCCTTTGTGCTTAAGACGAACACTGTGACATTTTTGCCTGTGGTGTTTTTGTTTCTATAATTGCCTTTCCCAGAAGAGAATGCTGGCAGGTTAGAAATAATGTCACTTGGCTATTCCCTGTATATTGGCAGTGTCTGTGGGAGGGGCCAGCACGTAGCTTGTTATTCTTGTTTCACTGCTGTTTCAGACTTTGTATGTATATTTAGCTAGTAAAGAGGTGCATATTCTAGGTCCCTGCTATACAAGAAACTGATTTATTATTTATTTATACAATGAAAGCAAGTTACACTTTCAAATTACAATACGTTTAGAACTAGCAGGTGTACAGGTATAGGATTCATTATCTGGAATGTGTGGGACCTGGGATAAGGTAAATTTTGGTCATTTTGATCACCATTTCTTAAAGGAGAAAGAAAGGCCTATTAACTTGGGGGTGCCAAAAGTTAGGCACCCCCAAGTGATTGTATATACTTACCTGAAATCCCGGGCTGGTGCTCCTATCAGCAGAAAACTCAGCCGGTCCAGGGGTTCTTCCAGCGAGCACCACAGAACGATCGGCTTACGGCTTCTTCATTCTTCACGCTGGTGCAAATGCGCAGTAGCGTGAAAAGCCGAACTACAGCAAAGACGTCGGCTATTTTGTTCTACTGCGCATGTGTCTGCTCCGGGAAATTAAAAGAAGAAGAAGGAAGCCAATCACTCCGTGGTGCCTGCTGGAAGAACCCTCAAGACGGTACAGTTTTCTCCTGAAAGGAGCACCGGCCTAACTTTTGGAACCAGCATGTAAATAGGCCTTTCTTTCTTCTTTAAAGAGATACTGGCATGGGAAACCATGCTTTTTTTTTCAAAAGACCTGATTTAGTGCTGCTCCAGCAGACTTCTGTACTGAAATCTGTTTTTCAAAGGAGTAAATAGGTTTTTTTTATATTTGATTTTGAAATCTGACATGGGGCTTGACATATTGTCAGTTTCCCAGGTGTATATATATATTTGAGCACTTAGATTTTACTCCCAGTTAAAATAGTCAATCTCATCAGCCTAAACCAAAACAACCCCCTAAAATAGCAGAGATTGTAAATAAACCAGATAATGAAACGGCTAGTAAGTATGTAACGGACCTACAGAGTTAGTTTTTTTTACCTCAGGACCAGATATGAATTACTAATAATGATGATATTAATAATGAATAATTAGGCAAAACAGTCTTAACATTAACTAACCCAACAATTGTATGGTGGCATCTAAGGATTTTATGATGACATCACATGGCATCATCAGTGAACCTTTGGGATTGCAGTCATAGTTAAGTTGGGTTGAAAAAATCAAGTTCAACCCCTCCAAATGAAACCCCAGGGCACATACATACGGTAGTTACATAATTAAGCTGTGATGAAAAAAGAAGTTGGGTTGCACACATGCAGTAATAGAAGTATAGAATAATAGAAGTATAAAGGCCATAAGGCTGCCATCATGGGGGGAACAGTTGTCCCGGGGCCCGGTGGCACTTAAGGGGGGGCACTTACTTGAGTTAGCCAGCCCCCCTGCCAGTATCAGACTGGGCTGCTTGCCGTTTTCTTTATACTCCTCTACATCCTGCACAATCAAGACCTTCAGTGATTTGATAATGAGAGGACACCTAATACAATTGTGCTCTCGTGTAAAGGAGGTTTATTTCAATTGTTTATTAGAAGAGAGGCAAAAAAGCAAGACTTTTTGACTAGCAGAAAAGAAATACAAGTACAAGCACTGAGCAATGAAGTTTGGAGGCAAAAGGGAAAAAACACAATATATGGGGAGCAGAGTAGAAAATGTAAGGGTTAGAGAAGCAGGGGGAGGGGAAGTCTAATAAAAAGAGGGGGATTCAGAAAGGGGGAGAAGAGGAATTGAAAGAGTACAAACCAAGAGATCAGAAGATAAATGTAGGGGGAGGAAAAATGGGTGGGACAAAAAGTAGAGAAGAGATGGAAGAAGAGGAAAAGTGGAAAACAAAAGAGGAAAGAGTGAGGGAATAGCATGATATGGAGAGAGTAAGAGAACAAACCAGAAAGTGGTTACAGAAACCATAACACCTCCTCCAGCTGCTGAATTGTGTGTCAGTGCTTGTATTTGTGTACCAGTACCTGTCTTATATACACACATAGAGATATGCTGTGACATTATATATATATATACTGTATACCGTATATATACTCGCGTATAAGCCGAGTTTTTCAGCACACAAAATGTGCTGAAAAAGTCTACCTCGGCTTATACTCGAGTCAATGACGAATGGCTGCGCTTCAGAAGAACATACGCTCCTGCGTGCGCACACCATTCACTTCCTACCCGCCCGCATCTCCCGCTCACTCACAGTGATGTCATCAGAGGCGACAGGCGTAGTTCCTCCTACTGCAGGCCCCCACCTCCGCCGTCCTGCGGCGCCTGCGGGAACTCTAGAGATGCGCTGTGGCCAAGTAACTGCGCAGGCTGGTGCACAAAGCAAAAAAACATAATTTCTACGAGCTACAGGCAGCAGAGCATTACC
Source organism: Xenopus laevis (assembly GCF_017654675.1). Taxonomy (NCBI): domain Eukaryota; kingdom Metazoa; phylum Chordata; class Amphibia; order Anura; family Pipidae; genus Xenopus; species Xenopus laevis. Next base: position 80,272,461 of record NC_054379.1, read on the forward strand.
GTGAGTTCTAACATGGAGCTGGAGCATTGCGTGCATTTGTTGGTGTGCTTGGTGCTCGGTCTGGCCACAGCAGCGGACACAGGTGAGAGCATTTGTAGGAAATCTTCCTTTCATGTAGCGGACTGCATCAGTACATTCTTTCTGTAGCCTTTCAGCTGTGGAGTTCATTTGGCAGCCATGGCTATAGGAATGCCCCATCTCATGGGAAATAACCCATTAACAGCCTCCCTTCTGTACATATACTCTCTCATGGGTTGCTGGGGATATTTTCAGAGTAATGAGAGTCTGGATAAATGGCCTGCCATAACCCTTTAACAGCCACAGCAGTAAGCCAGTGTTACTGGGACTGACTGGGTCTCTGTGCAGCTTAGCATGAATGATTCTCACTTGGGGACAAAATATCAATGTAGATATCTTTTTAGTGAAAGGGGTTGCTCAACTTTGAGTTAACTTTTTGTATGATGTAGAGAGTGATGTTCTGAGACCGTTTGCAATTGGTTTTCATGTTTTATTATTGGTAGTTTTAAAATTTATGTTTTAGCAGCTCTCCAGTTTGGAATTTCAGCAGCTATCTTGTTGCTAGGGTCCAAATTACCTTAGCAACTAGGGAGAGGTTTAATTGAGTGTAAGCCAAAATGTGCTGAAAAAGTCTACCTCGGCTTATACTCGAGTCAATACGTTTTACAAGTTTTTGTAGGTAAAATTAGGTACCTCGGCTTATACTCGGGTCGGTTTATACACGAGTATATACGGTATATATCAGGTGATGGCACTCCAAGGAAATTTAGCAACACGGCAATTAATCAAGCAGCAGTGAAGGTTTATTGTATCATACGTTCCTGTTCCTAAATGGAAACTTTGTCGGGGAAAGGTAATCGTTAAATTGTTGGCGCTCGACATTAGGTTGGCATCAGGTTGACCAGTGGGCCCATGAAAGAAGATGCAGCCATTCTAGCTCATCTCCCCACCCAGGTCTGCAGCTTGATGACAGCAGGGGGTCCAGCTAATCCAAGTAACTGCAGCACTGCAGGTCCCCTTGGGAGATGTGGGAGTCACAGCACATTATTTAAAAGGGATGTAAGTCAAAAACAAAGAGCCCGGAGCATTACACATTTGTTAAAAAAACATTTGTTAAAAAAATCCATACTGCTGTAATAATAAATGCATTTCCGCCCTTCATTTCACTGAGCTCTGATTACTGATTGCACAAGATGGCCCCAGGCTGAACTATAGTGAAACGTTCAGCATTGCTGAGTTCTGAATGGAGCGACAGCAGCGAACTTAGCTCAGAAACAACCCTGCGGGCTGCTGTCCTGCTGTCCAGAACTTGGAGCATCACTGATGGTTTTGAAGTAATGCACCCAGATTTGTGCGATCAGTTTTCAGAGTGAGTAAATAGATTTCTTTTTTAATGGCCACCAGTGGGTGTTTTGGGTTTTTGTTTGTAGTGGCTGTTTATTTTCACTAAACAGATTTGTTTTCCCCTCTCATAGAGTTATCATTGGGCTTACAAGAACCAGGCCCTTGTCAGGTTGGATCAATGCTTTGCAAATAGTGGCTGAGGTATTTAGTGATTCCATCATGGGACTGTGTATTGCCAAATATCATTTGTACACAAGCTGAAATGTAATTTGTGAGGCAGACAGGATGTTTAACATGTTTACCTACTTCCTGTACCCACTTCCTGGTTTATGCACCTCATGGTTATTTCAGTAAATCACTAGCTAGACTGGGTGGCTGTGGCCTATTAAAGCACCACACCAAACCTAGGAAACATAGAAAGGCTTGCAAATTAGATTTGTTTATTTTCAACTGAAAAGGCTGCAACTTTCTTAAAACATACTAAATGCTTTTCCCTAAAGCATAACATTGCCACCTCAAATTCTGGGCTCTGCAGGGATTGCATCTCTGGCAATAGGTTTAATATAAATAAGGGCCCAGTAATGACCACAACAGCAGTTGCATGATAAAAGATGTTATCACACAGATACCTTCATTTAAAGGTTGACACAGGGGAACCTTAAAGGTCACGGTAGCACCAGAGTTCCCACTGCATGCGGCAAAAATGTGGCTAAAAAAATCAAGTCCAAATATAATTTTAATACAGAACAGTAAACATAATGCCAACCGGACACAGAAAATTTTGCCTACTATTGCATCCAATTGAATTCAAGCACTGGACACAATTGCTCCAAGGGCACTCCCCCTGATGAGTGTAATAGAAGTGGATTATCGGAATAAAACACTGCATGGGAGGGTAAGAAAGCATGAATGATTTGCCATTGTTTGGATGGGTTTCTTATGTGTCCTGCTTTGCTGATTGAGTTCCTCTTGATGTATTTATAGGATGAACAGTATACCAGAGGAAAATGATGAATCTTGCTATCCAGAGGCCATTTCTAGAGATGCTGACCAAGGAGCTAGACCATCTCAGAACCACACAGGCTATGGTCAACCGATGTATCTTCCAAGTAAAGACACAGGCTATGGCTCTCATTCCCCTGATCGAATGGGTATAAATAACTTGGATGCTCCACAAACTCTTATTTCATACAGTGGTAGCATGGATCCTGTAAATCATGTTAGAGCAGGTGAGTTCTTGTATTGTCTCCCGCTCTACCCAGTGAGCATTCTTCTCCTTCTTTGCTTTTCAAAATACTTCTCTGGTGCCTTCAGTAAATACCCATGAGCAATGTCATTTGTGCAAGGTACAGTCACACACAGCATTATATATTATAAATGATCTCATTCATCCCTTGCAGATCTGTACGAACATTTAACGCAACAGAATATAAGTCAGTTTTGTGTGTATTTAACACCCATCTCCTTCCACAGTGGCTACAGAACACTTGGAACCAATTACTATATACAATACTGTGTTGTGAAACCCAGTGTTACTCGTCAATTAAGTGTCATTATAAAGTATTGTCAAATATGAGGTCTCTAACCGCAATGCCCAGATTCAATATTTTTGCATGAAGATATCATAATGATGTTCAAAACTCCTTTCCTTTATATTATAGGGGCACTAAAGCACAAACCCACAGGCCCAGGACTCCTATGGAAATAAAGTTAGAGCCCTTCAAACTTGCCTTCTTTATTTCTGTGTATTATGTTGTACATTCTCCATGTTGTTTTTTGCTCAGCACATGTTCTATTCAACGCTTATTTTACATGAGCTATTAAAACAAATATTCAGGAAGCTGTCAATTTTACTAGCTTGCTACTAAGTACTTTCTTCACACCCAGAGGAAGGTTCAATCTGCATTGTGTTCTGTGTCATGGCTTGAAACTCTGGTGCAAATTGCTCTGTGCAGCTTTACTCTTTAATTAATTACAGGGCTCCAGAGCAATTATCTGTCTTCCCTTGAACTTTGTTCCTCCTGTATGCAGCAATGACCAAAACAAATCTGCATACAGAGATAGGGGCAGTTTATTATGCTCTCCAAGACAGGTAGCTTTTGGGCTAATAAGATTGCACCTTGCTAATATAGCAGTTGTAAATTTACAAAGGGCATTTTATTGGCGAGGCAGTCATAAAGTTTTGCACTGGTTTCAAGCTTTTGCCTCTGCAAATTGTGGAGAGAATTACAGTGGGAAATGCATATTTATTAGCCATTGTAGAAAAGTGCAACTCTGTATTTTTGTGTACAACAACCTTGTTTATTTCAGGTAAAACTGGAAGCATTTTTTAATAAACATACCCTGCTCTTTGTTTAATCTCCATGTTTTAGAGAAAAGGCATTATCCGCACTGCATGCTCAATGATAACTCACCTCTGCAGCAGCAATACTACCATGAAATACCCCAGCAGCCAAACAAGTATGTCAAATGTGATTTATTTGCTCAAGGTGATTCTGAAATCTGTAACACTTTAAGGGATAGAAGACAAATAAAGAGGGCCTGTATTTAAAGTTTTCTGCTTTAAAAGAGGTGGTTCACCTTTAAGTTGAATGGCCAATTCTAAGCAAAGTTTCAATTGGGCTTAATATGGATGATGGCCTTCCTGTAATTTGGAGCTTTCTGGATAGCAGACCCGTACCTGTACTTCATACATTGAATAATGAATACAGTACAATTGAAAAAATGCAATAAAACATTCTATAAGATACTAAAAGTTAACTCAGATGTCAACTACCCTTTTAAGCTTCCAATAACTTCATTATTGTCATCCCGTGCTTCTATACTGTACAGAATTGATTTTCCTATCTTCTTTGCCCTCACTATATATATTATGTGCAGTGCTGTGTTGTTGGTGCAATATAAGTAAAAAATAGTCTGCTTCCTTGTAGTAGACCACAGCAACAGCTTGATATGCGTGTGGGTGCTGTTCCTCACGGTGTGAATGAATATGAGTGGCAGGAAAATCAGCATCATAGAAGGTATCGAGAAAATCCCAGGATCGAACCAAGAGGTGTACTAAAGACAAGCAATTTACCAGAAGAAATGCGTACGTGCTTCATTTTAGCCCTTTTTAATTTATTCCTCGTTTATGCTGTAAGCTGCTGCTACTTCTATATAAAGCCTGTCTAAAATATCCATGAATAATGTTTCCTAAAAAAAGTTAAAAAGCCATTCTACTAAGTAGACAGTTCCCAGTAGTTTCTAAAGGCTTTGCATAAGCTTGTAATGTAATCAGGAGTAACAGAAGCATTTGTATTGCAGGTAAAGTTTTTATCACATACTCTGTAGACACTGCCTGGGAGGTACTCCGTCTTGCAGATCTTCTCCGAGCCAATGGATTTCAGGCCACAGTGAGTATTACATTTATTGCCAGATTGAATAATAAATACTCTATGTGTTGAGTCAGGGAAGGAGCAGTGTACCATAGTTTGAAGGGAGCAAACATTATTTTAATTCAGCCTATGCATCATTACGTTTGTATACCTACTAACAAAAATGTATGTGTATTTTGAAATTACCTTTTTTTAGCAGCTAAATGCTGACAAAATATTCACCTCAGGTGTCAAATTCATTAGATCAGAGTTGATATTTCCAAACTGAAAATGTAATTTGCCAGTGCACCTTGCCTATGGATAAATGGTGCTTTGGCAGATGAGGTAGTAAGGAGGAGCTACAAGAATAGCATTTGGCTATCTCTGTGTACAGCCAATCATACAGTATCTGTGGGACGACTAGCTGGATATTTTGAAGTCTAGTGCTACACAGGGGCTGAAACTGGCCTGCTGATTTTCGGCCTGTGTATTTCGGCCAATTTCAGCCCCAGTGTGGCACAAGCATAACGAGGATGTAAACTGTCCAAAAATCTAAGGCTATGGGAACACAGAGCTGTCGGCCTTGCTGCTCTCAGCCTGTGTATTTTTGCAGGCTGAGAAAAGCGGATCTGCTCCGTGCCCCATCTCTATTGATTTTAATAATCACACGCAGCAGAGCAGTGGGATGGTTCATCCAAATACATGAAAGCAGATGTCTTTGGGTTGTCCTCGGCACTACTCTTTGACTGCAAGCAAGCTGATCTTATTAAAATCAATAGAGATGGTTTACACAGTGTATCTGCTTCTCTCAGCCTGCAAAAATAAACAGGCTGAGAGCCACCGAGCCTAAAGCTCCATGTACCCATAGCCTAAACTTTAAAACTTTCTACCTCTCCAACCTAGGCATTACAAAAGTATTTACAGACTATTCTAATGAGGATCATACTTTAGTGTAACCAGTCCTATTGTTATCAGACATAGGGGCAAATTTACTAAAGGGCGAAGTGACTAACGCTGGTGAAAATTTGCCAGCGTGACGTCATTTCAGAACTTCGCCGATTTACTAACGGGCGCAGGCGTTACTTCACTAGCAAAGGAGATAGACTCTAGCAACTTCGCCAGCATTCGGTGCACTGGGCACAACTTTGCATGTTAGTGAATTAGCGTTGTCTGAGCGAATTTTCGCCTGGTAAAGTGTTGCGCTGCCTGCGAAGCCGTCGCTGGCAAATTTCCGCACTTAGCAAATTTTGAGATAACAATGTCTATTTTGCCTTTATTACACTGTAATCTTTGAAGGCAGACATAGTGCGGCTCAGTGCTGATCATATGATCTATACCAAGACAAGTGGGTCAAGTGTAAAAAGGATTCTATTTTGGGGAAGCAACACTGCTATAAAATTCTTGTGACCCCTTTAGTAATATGCCAATCCTGTCTAAGGAATTAATGATTGATTCACAGGTGGACGTGCTTGAGGGATCATTACGAGGCATGGATATTATCAGGTGGATGGAACGATATCTGAGTGATGTAAGTAAAACACAGATTATTCCTTGCCATAATTACAGTGCATTAATCATATTAATTTCTGCCTACACTAATAAACTGGGTAGTGAATTAGTAAATCCATTTTATATATTTATATCTTCAGTGCAATATTAAAGCTATAGGAGGTGAAGTAAGATGATTTTAAGCCTTTCAAATAGAAAAAAGAAAGACATTCAGGCTGGGCAAATTTGCCCATGGGCAGTTACCTATAGCAACCAATCAGTGATTAGCTTTTTTAAGACAGCTGCAAGTAAAACAATGAATGCAGCAATCTGATTGGTTGCCATGGGTTACTGCCCATGGGCAAATTTGCCTAGTTTTGAGAAATGGCTCCCAGTGTGATTTGACAAATATGGTGCTGTTAGGAAGAATTGCATTGAGCAAATACATTACATACATTACTCAGCAACCATATTGCTGAAATTATGAACTGGAGAGCTTTTGAATAAAAAGCTAATTAACTCCAAAACCACAAATAATAAAATAAAAACAAATTGTCTAAGACTATCACTGTCTACGTCATTCTACAAGTTCATTTAAAGTTAAACAACCACCAATAAAAGTTAAACAACCACCAATAACCAAAAAATTCAGTGTGATTACCAGTGTGCTGGAACATTTTTTTGGGGGATTTTGTCATTAAGGGTTGCACAAAAGAAATAATTTTTGGCTTTATACAGAGACAGTTCAAGGGTAAAGTGGATAGGGTGCTTACTCTGGGCTTCAGCATCAGCGTGGTCCCTCTGGGTCAGTAAAAAGCAGATAAAATATAAAGTTCCTTGGGAGTAATGTATAGTTGAAGTTAAGGACCAAAGCTGTATTGTGGGTGCAGATTTTCCACAATATATTTCAGGGGGATGTCCAGTACATCACTAGTTCCTCTGAAGAGATTCTCTGCCAAGAGTGTAAAGTGCTCTATTGTAAACACATATGTTTTTTTTCTTTAAATGTTCCATACCTGCACTTAAATTATACAGTCCTCCAAGATCCTTTGTATTTGCATGTTGGTGTAATGGAATCTACCTCTGGTCGACAAGATGGCGTCCAAGATGGCGTCCAAGATGGCGACCACCTGCCTCACCACATGGCTCCTGCTGGGCTCAGCTCTATGACCTCACCTTCTTCCCACTCCCGGATTGGTCGTCGGCGACGGAACGGACGCCGGCGTCAGAATCGGGCGCTGGCGTCAAGACGTCAGCGTGAGGACGCTGGCGTCTGCGTCTGACGCAAGCGCGTCAAAATTTGGCGCCAACCCAGAGATTATTTAAACCTACTTTCCCCTCCAGTCCTTGCCCAACTATAGGTTCCTGCTACAGAGTTCCTGGGTGTGATTTCTATATTTGATTCTTGTGTACCGATTCCTGCCTGTTCTTCGATTCTGCTTGTCTTCTGCCTGGTCTGACCTATTTGCCTGTATTTTGACGATTCTTTGGATAAACCCTCTTGTACCTCGAACCTGGTCTGGTCTCCTCTTTGGTCTACACTATTACTGTGCCTTCGGGCCCGTTACAGTATAGTTGGGCCATGGACCCTTCGGAGGAGACTCCAGCTCCACCTGATGTCGGTGGCGCTATCCGCGGTCTGGCTTCCCGCATGCAGTCATACGAAGCCCAGCAGTCACACTTCGCTCAGGCTCTTGAAGCTATCCTGGACAAACTGTCGGCATTGTCACCTGTGGCTCCGGTCCCTGTGGCCGTTCCTGCAAGCCCACTTCAGCCTTCGGAACCTCGCATTCCTGCGCCTCCCCTCTACAGCGGCGATCCTGATGCATGCAGAGGTTTCATCAACCAGTGCGAGATCCAGTTCGCCCTGCTGCCAGGTCAGTTTGTATCCGAACGAGCTAAAGTGGGGTACATGATTACTCGCCTGCAGGGGAAGGCTTTGGAGTGGGCATCACCTCTGTGGGAGAAGGGGGACCCTTTGATTGACAACGCCAGTGCCTTCATCCGTGAACTTCGGGTCGTCTTTGATGCCCCTGGTCGAGCTATGGCATCCTCTGCTCGTCTGTTCCAGATCCAGCAAGGCACTCGCTCTGTTCCAGAGTACGCTATTGAGTTCCGCACCCTAGTTGCGGAGACCACCTGGAACAATGATGGGTACCATGCCGCTTTCTACAACGGCCTAGCCATGCGGATCAAAAACGACTTGGTCTCCCGGGAAATTCCTTCTCGGTGGGAGGATCTGGTGGCGTTGGCTATAAAGGTTGACACCCGGCAGAGGGAATTTCAACTCGAGCTCGACAGAGAGCGTTCGAAGAAGTATCCCCGGTTCCAATCCACCCTGGCTCCTCGCTTCCAGAGACCCCTACTCTTCAATCCGGCTTCTGCTTTTCCCTCTCCTACTCCTGCGGTTTCTGCTTCCTCTGCTCCATCTACTGAGGAACCCATGCAGATCGGACGGGCTCGTCTTTCCGAACAGGAGAAGCTACGGAGAAGGGCTGCCGGCCTATGCCTGTATTGTGGGGGCAAATCGCACTTCGCCCATGAGTGTCCTGTGAAGCCGGGAAACGCCAGCACCTAGGTAGGTTTGGGGAGACCTATCTGGGTGGTGTTTGTCATTCTCCCCAACCCTCTACTCAACGCTTCCTTCTTCCAGCACAGATCCAATTCGGTTCCCAGAAGATCCCAGTGCAAGCTTTCCTGGACTCTGGTGCTGCCGGAAATTTCATTTCAGTTTTTGCTGCTCGTCATGCGGTTCCCCTACAACCCTTGGCCTCTCCTCTGCGGGTGTTGGCTATTGATGACCGCCCTCTGTCTTCGGCCATTATTTCTCAAACCACCGCTGAACTTTCTCTTAGAGTAGGCACCATGCATCTGGAGAGATTGGCCTTCCTACTCATCGATTGCCCTTCAACTCCACTCGTTTTGGGACTTCCCTGGTTGTGCACCCATAATCCAGTCATTGACTGGTCCTCCTCTCAAGTCTCCCGCTGGAGCCCCTATTGCCAACGGAACTGTTTGCCTGCTGTACCCCTTATCAAGGTTTCTTCTGTTTCTTCCAAGTTGTCCCTTCCATCCGTCTATCAAGATTTTGCTGATGTCTTCAATAAGGGCTCTGCAGAGACCCTTCCTCCTCATCGACCCTATGACTGTCCGGTCGAACTTCTTCCTGGTTCCATGCCTCCCCGGGGTCGCACCTATCCTCTTTCCCCCTCTGAGACGGCTGCCATGAAGACCTACATTCAGGAAAATCTCCAAAGAGGCTTCATCCGCCCTTCTTCCTCCCCTGCTGGTGCTGGATTTTTCTTTGTCGAAAAGAAGGACGGAGGTCTGCGACCATGCATCGACTATAGGGGGTTAAACAAAATCACCATTAAAAACCGTTACCCTCTCCCCCTAATATCCGAACTCTTCGATCAGTTAAGAGGGGCCAAGATCTTCACTAAGCTGGATCTTCGGGGTGCCTATAACCTCATTAGAGTTCGTGAAGGGGACGAATGGAAGACCGCCTTCAATACCCGAGACGGGCATTATGAATATCTAGTCATGCCGTTTGGACTATGTAATGCCCCCGTAATACCCTCTCCCCCTAATATCCGAACTCTTCGATCAGTTAAGAGGGGCCAAGATCTTCACTAAGCTGGATCTTCGGGGTGCCTATAACCTCATTAGAGTTCGTGAAGGGGACGAATGGAAGACCGCCTTCAATACCCGAGACGGGCATTATGAATATCTAGTCATGCCGTTTGGACTATGTAATGCCCCCGTGGTCTTCCAGGAGTTTGTAAATGATATATTCAGAGACCTGTTGGGGCAAAGTGTCGTCGTCTATCTGGATGACATTCTTATCTTTTCCAAAAATCTCCTCGAGCATCGCTCCCAAGTGAAGGAAGTTCTTCTTCGCCTAAGAAAGAATAATCTCTTCGCTAAATTGGAAAAGTGTTCGTTTGAAGTGTCTTCCATCCCTTTTCTTGGGTACATCATCTCCCAGCAGGGTTTCAAGATGGATCCAGCCAAGGTTTCCGCAATTCTTGATTGGCCCCTCCCCACAAGTGTCAAGGCTATCCAAAGATTTATTGGCTTTGCCAACTATTACAGACAATTTATTAAAGGTTTCTCTTCCAAGATCTCTCCTATCCTGGCCCTTATCCGCAAAGGGGGTAAACCACAGCACTGGCCTCCTCTAGCCTTGGAAGCCTTTGAAGCCTTGAAAACTGCCTTTTCTTCTGCACCTATTCTCAGACACCCCGAACTTCTTCTTCCCTTCTTCCTCGAAGTCGACGCCTCAGATGTGGGAGTTGGAGCTGTCTTGTCACAGAGATCATCCTTGGATGGGAAGCTACATCCCTGTGCATTCTTTTCTAAGAAATTTTCCTCCTCCGAGCAGAACTACGATGTGGGGAATCGTGAGTTATTGGCAGTGAAACTCGCCCTGGAGGAGTGGAGACATTTACTGGAGGGATCCTCCATTCCCGTGACCATCTTTACAGACCATAAGAACCTTGAATTTATCCAGTCCCTCAAACGTTTGAATCCTCGACAAGCCAGATGGTCACTGTTCTTCTCCCGTTTTAACTTCGTCATCACCTTTCGTCCTGGCTCTAGAAATAGGAAGGCTGATGCTTTGTCAAGAAGTTTTGTTCCTGAAGTTCCCTGCTCCGAAGATCCTGAACCCATTTTGCCTTCCTCCAAGATCGTCGCTGCCCTATTTCCCTCCTTGGCTTCGCAAATCCTTTCCGCTCAAGCCTCTGCTCCTGACAATATTCCTCTAGGGGTTGCCTTTGTCCCTCCTGATTGTCGCCAGTCTATCCTATCCCAGGCTCACAGTTCCAAACAGGCCGGTCATCCCGGAGTGGAGAAGACTACCGAACTCCTTTCTCGCCTGGTGTGGTGGCCATCCATGAGAAAGGATGTTAAAGATTTCGTTTCTTCTTGTACCATCTGTGCCATTTCCAAGTCTGGACATTCTCCTCCCAAAGGACTCCTTCTTCCATTACCCATTCCATCTCGTCCTTGGACTCATCTTGCCATGGATTTTATTGTGGATCTACCTGTCTCCTCCGGTCACACTGTCATCTGGGTTGTCGTTGACAGGTTCAGCAAAATGGCTCATTTCATTCCCCTCCACAAACTTCCCTCTGCTCCTGAACTTTCCAAGCTTTTCATCCAACATATTTTTCGCCTCCATGGATTTCCTGCCGAGATCGTCTCTGACCGTGGCTCACAATTCGTGTCTAGATTCTGGAGATCCTTGTGCAAAGCTCTCAACATTTCTTTGCAATTTTCTTCTGCCTATCACCCACAGTCCAATGGAGCTGCTGAGAGAGTAAACCAGGCTTTGGAACAGTTTCTTCGCTGCCATGTTTCCCTGTGCCAAGACGACTGGTCAGATCTCCTTCCCTGGGCTGAGTTCGCCCATAACAATGCTTTGCATTCTTCCTCGCATCAGTCCCCTTTCTTCTGTGTCTACGGTCAGAATCCTTTGGCGTTCCCTCAGGATCTTCTCCTCACTAATGTTCCTGCTGCCAACGATCAGGCTGCTCACATGATGGCTATTTGGGCTGCTGTTGCCTCTAATCTGCAGAAGAGCTCCCTGGTCCAGAAGAGGTTTGCCGACAAGAAGAGGGTTTCCGCTCCACCCTATGCTCCTGGTGACAAAGTTTGGCTTTCCACCCGTAACATCCGCCTGAAGATTCCTACCCCAAAGCTTGGTCCCAGATTCATCGGTCCCTTTCCTGTCATTGAAATCATCAATCCGGTGGCGGTTCGTCTTCAACTCCCTCCAGAGATGCGGATCCCGAATGCCTTCCATGTCTCTCTCCTTAAGCCTGCTGTGTCCTTTTCTTCTTCTTCTTCTTCCCCAGCTCCAGTCCTGGTCGACGATCACCAGGAATTCGAGGTGAAGAGGATCTTGGACTCTCGTTTTTCCAGGGGCACTCTTCAATATCTCATCGAGTGGAAGGGGTTCGGTCACGAGGAGTGCTCCTGGGTCAGGAGCTCAGATGTCCATGCGCCCATCTTGGTTCGTAGATTCCATAAACTATTCCCTCTCTCCCCTAGACTTGGTGGTCCTGAGGCCCCCCCTAAGGAGGGGGGTACTGTAATGGAATCTACCTCTGGTCGACAAGATGGCGTCCAAGATGGCGTCCAAGATGGCGACCACCTGCCTCACCACATGGCTCCTGCTGGGCTCAGCTCTATGACCTCACCTTCTTCCCACTCCCGGATTGGTCGTCGGCGACGGAACGGACGCCGGCGTCAGAATCGGGCGCCGGCGTCAAGACGTCAGCGTGAGGACGCTGGCGTCTGCGTCTGACGCAAGCGCGTCAAAATTTGGCGCCAACCCAGAGACTATTTAAACCTACTTTCCCCTCCAGTCCTTGCCCAACTATAGGTTCCTGCTACAGAGTTCCTGGGTGTGATTTCTATATTTGATTCTTGTGTACCGATTCCTGCCTGTTCTTCGATTCTGCTTGTCTTCTGCCTAGTCTGACCTATTTGCCTGTATTTTGACGATTCTTTGGATAAACCCTCTTGTACCTCGAACCTGGTCTGGTCTCCTCTTTGGTCTACACTATTACTGTGCCTTCGGGCCCGTTACAGTTGGCAATCATTAAATTATGTAATTTTTTTAGGTGGGTCTCAGCCATTATGCACAGCTAAGGACCCAATTTCTCTTGACCTAACACATGCTTTATAATATACAAACCTGTTTCATTGCATTTTTTGTGCATTCTTTTTTTGCCACAGATGAGTGTCATGATAATCGTGGCAATCAGTCCACAATACAAGGTGGATGTAGAGGCTGATTCATCCCGACCATCAGATGATCATGGCCTGCATACTAGATACATACACAGAATGGTAAGTAGTAAGGTGCTCTGTTGTGCTAATGCCCAGCAGTAAGAAGGAAACTTAGTTAATTAATAATATGAAATATGAAAGTACAGTCTGGAGTGAACTGATAGCTAATATAACAGCCAGAACACTACTTCTTCCTTTGCATCTCTAACCTGTAAGTCAGTAAGACACTTGAAAAAGAGCCACACAGCTCGAAACATGTTGTGTTAAAATAAAAAACTTGCAGCACAGCTTCTGCAGTTTGGAGCCTGTTTGTTCACAACTCTAAAGATTTCGCATTTGCACTAGCCTCTACCTGGGACAGAGGCCGTGACACAGGCATTCTACCGTGACCGAAAGGTACAAAAATCTTTTCTCTAGTCAGTAAGAGACTAGAATGGGGAGGGGTCACACAGGATATAACTGTTCAGTAAGATTGCTTTTGATCCTGACCTGCATGCTCAGCAAACTAAACTGAATAATTATGCCCCATTTTAGTCCATTGTATACAGACACCCTATCATTAACCTTTGACACTGGGACCCTGATCTCTAACTGACAGCTTAGAATTTTGGATGAACCACTTCATACTGAAGCTAACTAAAACCGAGCTTATAGTCTTTTCATCAAAACCTGGCCCTTTTCCCTTCTTTTACCATTAGGGTAAGGGCACACGGGGAGATTAAGTCGCCCAACGACTAATGAAAAAAATCGTCTGCAGCATGGCACTCGTGGCACTTCGTTTTCCGAAGTCGTCTGAATTTGCATCACGAGGAAACTTTGGGCTACTTCAGAAAACGAAGCGCCGCGAGTGCCATGCTGCTGGCGAGTTTTCATTTTAGCAGGCGGAAGACAGGGGAAAGCAGTTTGGGGAGATTAGTCGCCCAGAAGAAGAGGCGCCGGGCGACTAAATCTCCCGTGTGACCTTACCCTTACTATTAATGCAACGACCATTGATCCTGTTAATTGGCATGCTGTCTGGGGGTTATCTTGGATGAGTGCCTTTAGTCTCTAACCGTATTATGCCACTGCCCAAACCTGCTGCTATTTCCTACATAAAACACTAATCCATACCTTTATCCTGTGCCGTATTGACTAGTGCAATCTCCTACTAACCGGTCTCACAGACTACAACTTCTCTCTTCTGCATTCTGTCTTACTGCTGCAAGGATCCTCCTGTCTCCCCTAAGAGGGAATTTGTATATCCATTGCCTAAATCCCTATCATGTCTGCTTGTATGCAATTGATAGCATACAAACTCCTTCTGTTAACATTCAAAGACCTTCACTGCTCTGCTTCTCACTACATTTCTTCACTTGTCTTTCTTTACATTCCTGGCCGCCATCTTCATTCAACTCCGTCACTTTCTTTTTATAATATCCATTCTCACTGCCATCTCTTGTCTAAAATGTTTTTACTACGTGGCTATTTACCTCTGTAAGTCTATGCCTGAATTCTTCTGTATGGGACCACTCTCAATCTTTTCAAAAAGAAAGTCAGATCCTACCTTTTGGAGCACTAGAACATATCTTGTCTGGTCCATTCCTGGCACCTAATGGCCAATGCCAAAATCTCTGCACACTTTTCCCTTTGATTTGTGTCTGTATTTTATCCACCTGCTTAGATTGTAAGCTCCAGGGGACAGGGACCTCCTTCATACTCTTCTTTTAGCTCATGGCACTTCGTCTCTTTTTATTCATACTTATGAATGTTTAGTATTAGTATTTATTTTTGTTTGTCCTCCCCATGTGTACTTTTCTACTCTGTAAAATGTCTACAGCTCTGCCTATACATGTAGCACTTAGTAAATAAAGTTATACACACATGCTGATTGACTAACAGGTTAGGAGGAATTTGTGTTCTGGCAATTACGAGATTAATGTTCACTTCAGTCTTTATAGATGCTTTCAGGCTAACTAAATTGAATTATTGTCTCCCGTTTATTACTATAGTAATACTCCTTCACTCTTTACCCTTTTATCCATGTTTCAGTCCAGTTTATTTCTAATTAGCAACCCATTTCACTGTATCTTTAGAAAAATTATGGTTTAAAAAAGAAAATAAAGAATGCATAAATAGTATCTATCTATATATTTTCCCTTCATGATGGCCCTTTAAAGACTAATAATTATTTGAATTGCTAAATTTTTTCCATTTATACACACCACCAATAAGAAATGCTTATGTCTCTGCTGTCTTTGTTTATGCAGAGTTATGGCCATTTTGCTGTGACATGGCTTAGTGGCTTGACCGATAGCAAATACATATGTTTTGGGCTATACAGTATTAATTACAATTTCAGTATTCTTGCAATAAAATATTCATATAACACAATGGAATTGTTTTATTACATATCTTATTTTTAGATGCAAATAGAGTTTATAAAACAAGGAAGCCTCAATTTCAGATTCATTCCAGTGCTTTTCCAGAATGCTACAATGGTAAGTTGCATATCTATTGGGGAGAATATTTTAATACAATTTATGTTAAGCAACAGGGTCTTAGCTAATTTCTATGCCAAAATAATTTTCTATATATGATCAAATGTATCTGGACAACCCTCCTAAAATTGTATTTATGTAGTTCTGACATTCACTTCTCAGGCTAACAAACAAATTTGGTTTTGGTGGATATTAGGAGAAAGAGAAGTTGTTAGATGTAAGATATATATATATAGCTGTAGACTTTTTTTGATTAATAAATACTTAGGCATGTTACAGTTACAGTGTCTTCTTTTATATTTCAACTTAAAGCATCAAATGTTTTCTTACTGAACTTTGTTATGGTAGGTGGCCCCGAATATTTCTTTGTGAGCCACACTCAGGTGTAAAAAAAGTGCTGGTGAGCCACCAAGCAGGAAAACAGTTCCTGAAATTTAAAAATGGTAACCTACTTTGAGGCCACTAGGAGCAACATCAAAGTCACTGGTTGGAAAAACACTGGCTTGTGAGATCATGTGGTGGTTGTTTTCCATAGTACAAACAATATGTCTACACAAATTTCAGCATTTATAAACCAAAAACAGCCTGTGACAAAGTGACACACAATTTCAATTCATATAAATGTTAGGAGGTTGTGTCACAGAAGCCCAAGAGTGTCTCTAAATCTTTGAAGTGAAGCTGGTATCCTGTCCTCCGAAAACACAATGGAAGATTGCTGTTATCGGTCTTTGCTTTTTAAAAATGACTGTAGCATTTCCTGGATGTATTGTGGTTATGTCCATTGGCTAGTGTTCCATGACCTGCACTGGTTTCTTGTATACGTTAGCAGTAGCACACTCTAGAATGGTCTCTAGAGAAGATAAGGAAGTCTGAGTTAAAGGAGACGGAAAGTCATTTTATATTTGGGGGTGCCAAATGTTATGCATCCCCAAGTGATTGTATTTACTAACCTAACAGTCTGGGCCGGTGCTCCTATCAGCAGCAAACAACCAGGGTTCTTGCAGAGCAATCCTCTTCCTGCTTCTTCTCTCTTCAAATTTCCCAGGGCAGACGCATGCACAGTAGAATGAAATAACCGGCTTTTTCATTAAAGTTTGGCTTTTTGCTCTACTGTGAGTACACTCCCACAAGATGAAAGAAGAAGCAGGAAGAGGATCACTCCATGGTGCTCAATGGAAGAACCCATGCTGGTGTACTTTTCTGCTGATAGGAGCACCAGTCTGAATACAATCACTTGGGGGTGCCTAACTTTTTCACCCCCAAGTATTAAATTACTTTCCTTCTCCTTTAAGTTGTCATTCATTTTGAAAGAAAGAAATCTGCAAGCAGACTGTATCTCCTTTATTAAAGCTTTGGAAAACAATGTAATAAATAAAAAAACACCTAAAATAATGTTTAGTGAACATGAATGTGCATATTGATTATTTGTCTTTCAGGAGCATGTGCCAGCCTGGCTGAGAAACACTAATATTTATCGGTGGCCAGAGCAAACAAACCATCTCATCTTGCGTTTGTTACGGGAGGAGGTATTTATAACCCCACCTGTTGGAAAACTGCCATTACTTCAAGTACAGTCAATCCTAAGACCTTGATGAGGGCAAGCATAGCAGGCCTGCACATTACAAGGTGTCTTGTTCAAGGTTCCTGATATTCCAACAATCTGCTGGGAGGAAGCAGACATGATATCCAGCATTTTTTTTACTTTTACTCTTAATGAGGGCATTTCACTGGGGTCTGAGCATTATTGTACTTGCTTGTTTTATTCTCTGTGTTTAAAGGAAAACTATACCCCCCCAAACAATGTAGGTCTCTATAAAAAGATATTGCATAAAACAGCTCATATGTAAAACCCTGCTTCATGTAAATAAACCATTTTCATAGTAATATACTGTACTTTTCTAGTCGTATGTGCCATTGGTTAATCATAAAAAGAAAATTGGCATTTTAAAAAATAAGGGCCACAAACATACAAAGAAACCATACTCGATATTCGAATTCGAAGGATTTAACTTCGAGGGTCGAATTTGAGGGTTAATTAACCCTCGATATTCGACCCTTGATAAATATGCCCCCAAATATGATGTAAATTGTCTGTTGCTTAAGTGTTCATTTTGGGGATATAGTTTTCCTTTAATATAAAGTGTGCATGGCTATCGTGGTGCTTCACATTCAAGTGTTTACTACAACCATCAACCTTACAAACCCACACACCTCACACATACATTTACAGACTTAAGCTGGCCTTAGACACAACGATCTGATCGTACGAATCGTGGATTTGTACGATTTTCGGAACGTGTGTAAAGAGTCCCGATATTTTTCGGTCGTTTGGTCGATCAGACAGGTTAAAAGATTTCTGTCGACTGCCGATAATATCTCTGCGTGTATTGCCGATCGTACGATTTTCAGTGGGAGACTGTCACTAGCTTTGTCTATCGTAGGATTGCTGTCAGGGGCAGAACATCGGCTGATCTGTTCTTTAACTACTTTATTTGGTTGGAATGGTAAGACTTTGATCTGAATGGTTAGTGACAGGTCGGGACATGGGAAAGTCCGATCGTACAATGATTCGTACGATCGGATCTTTGCGTCTATGGCCAGCTTAACACTAACATACATTAATCACACATATTGATGCTAAGACAAAAATGTGTTTGATTTTGCTGGATATGAAATATTGCATTGGCAATACAAATGTACGTTTCACTTTTGAATGTGTAAGTCATTTAAGGGGTACTGCAATTCTCTGACGGTTCTTATAATGATATCCAATGATACCTGTAACATTTTTCCAAAGATCTGTAATACATGATCCTTTCACTAGATGGTGCAGTAAGATAAAATGTGCCTCTACTTTGTTTTGTTCGTAAATGTCATCTGGTATGGCTGCTTGGCCTACAAGACAGAATTCCTTAGCCTTTAATGCATATACTGAATGTAGACATAATAAAATATTTGTTTCTGTCGATTATTGCACTTTACAGCAAGTCAGTACAACTCTTGATGGAT
The DNA here is from genome assembly GCF_017654675.1 of Xenopus laevis. Taxonomy (NCBI): domain Eukaryota; kingdom Metazoa; phylum Chordata; class Amphibia; order Anura; family Pipidae; genus Xenopus; species Xenopus laevis. Next base: position 80,290,951 of record NC_054379.1, read on the forward strand.
AGTTGCTGAAAAAAAAATGATTTTGCCGATTTTTTTGTATTTTTCAATTGAACAAAAATAAAACGTGGTATGGTGGCTTATCAATTTTATGATCATAACTTTGTAACAAAAAAACCCTGTTTTTTAAAATAACATGCACTTGCATATTTACTTGAATTACTTAGACAGGGCTTTAAATATTTAAATGTTTTGAAATTTGCCTTAGGTGTGCACCCACAAACCCCCCTTTTTGTTTATTAACAAAAATAAAAGTCAAAATTGTTCATGCTTCTTAAAATGTACACAACCCCTCACCTTTTGCACACCCTGACTTTTCAGATGAGGCAGAAAGCAATTGCAGACAAAATATTCCACAAATCCTACCTTCAAGTGCTACGGCAAACATCTTGTCTCTGATTTCATCTCTAATTATAAGAACAAAGAACAGGGTACAAGGTTTACACTGACCAGTCTTTTGGATTCTCATTGAAGGATTATTCTGCATGCATTAGGTCCCTGTCACATGGGTAAGTAGCCGGTGGTAAAATAAATGCATTGCCGCTGCTTTAAGATGCAGGCAAGGGACCTTCAGCTGGTGGGAAGGAGCTTCAGATGTTTTTTGCCCATGCTAGAGGAAATTAATCGTCTGTAACAAAATACCATGGGAGCAGGGCCCTTAGGCTACTGTACGCACAAAGATGGCAAAAATTGTATCCTTCTCAAGCCATGTTGCTTAAAGGGGTGGTTCACTTTTAAAGTGAATTCAATCATTTTGTGGCAAAACCCGATAAAGTTCCAAAACCCACCAGCACTCCCTGACCTCTCCGGTAAAAGCTGGCCCGGTGCACAGTTGAAAGGGATCGGCAACCCTTAATGAAACACGTTAGGAAGAAGAAAACCAGCACTCAGAGCTCAATGCATGCGGGCAAAGCCCTGAGTGTTTATTGCAATGTTACGTTTCGTGGGCGTGCCCCTTCTTCTGACGAAGTGCTGGTTTTCTTCTTCAAAACCCGATAAAATCGAGTGAAACCCCAATTCACTCAACTTTTTCTGGCTTTTTCCCAAATTGATCAAGTTTTTCAGGCTTTGCTCTAATTTTTTGAGTTTTTGTCTAAACCCAGCAAAGACCTTCAGCAAAAACTTCAAATTGAGATACCGTATATACTCGAGTATAAGCCGTCCCGAGTATAAGCCGAGGTACCTCCAAAAACTGGGAAAGCTTATTGACTCGAGTATAAGCCTAGGGTGAGAAATGCAGCAGCCTCTGGTAAGTTTCAATCAAAAAATTGAGGATTTCTGCTCCCATTAGAGGTGCCGGCGTCTCCTTTTTGGATGCCGGCGACCATTCTTGGATGCCGGCGAATATTCTTGGAGACTATTCTTGGAAGCCGGCGACTATTCTTGGACGCCGGCAACTATTCTTGGACGCCGGCGACTATTCTTAGGCGCCGGCGACCGTTTTGCGCTTGACCCGAGTATAAGCCGAGGTAGAGTTTTTCAGCATATTTTGGGGGCTGAAAAACTCGGCTTATACTCGAGTATATACGGTAGATGCATTTCCAATTGACTTATACAGGATCTTGACAGGTCCGAGATGGCGGATTTTCAGATTCAGGCTTTTTTGCAGCATCAGGATATAATAAATCTTGAAAAATGTGAGGTTTTTTTTTTACCCTCTAAAAATGTGCATTTTCTAGTGAAAAAAAACGCACATTTTCTGAGATTTTAACATTAGGGTTTTAATAAATAACCCCCTAAAAGTTCATTTAAAGGTGAACAACCCCTTTAAAGAATCCATCCCTGATGTTGCAGGACTATAAGTGTCCAATCAAATCTTTGAGACTTGAGTTAGACATGGTAAAGAAATGAATTATTAATTTACTGCTTTTTTGCTATAAAATAAGGACTGAAACTGGAAAACTGAATTATTTCCCAGACATTACTCTGTTAATGACAGCTGCTGCCTTACAAGGCAAACACCTTCTCTTCAGTGCAGAACCTTAGCATGTGAATAATAAGCACTGTGCACAATGTAAGCAGTATCACCACATTTGGTGCTCTAGCACCATGGGGACAGAACGTCTGCTAGATAATTTATTCAATATGTTAACACTAACACTGCCACTTGGGCAGAAAGTAAAGCTTTCATATTTGCAGCCTGCTGCAGTGCATACCAGTTTGACAATACTGTCATGTTTTTACTGAATAACAAACGTATGTACAACAGCATTCCCAACTACCCACCTGCTTTTATGTTTAAAATATTAAGTCAAATAGTAAGGATAGTAACCTTAAAGTAAAACTATACCCTGCCCCCGAACAATGTAGGTCTCTATAAAAAGATATTGCATAAAACAGCTCATGTGTTAAACCCTGCTTCATGTAAATAAACCATTTTCATAATAATATACTTTTTATAGTAGTATGTGCCATTGAATAATCCTGGATAGAAAATTGCCATTTTAAAAAATAAGGGCCGCCCCGTGGGTTCTTAAGAATTAATTGTGCACTATTGCTTAAATATTCATTTTGGGGGTAAAGTTTTCCTTTAACTGAAGGTGTCACAGTGGGACCTGGATTTTTACTATTGAGTGATGTTCTTAGAACTACCAGGGAGCTGTTATCTTGTGTTAGGAACCTGCTATCTGGTTACCTTCCCACTGTTCTTTTGTTTGGCTGCTGGGGGGGGGGAAGGGGGGGTGATATCACTCCAACTTGCAGTACAGCAGTAAAGAGTGATTGAAGTTTATCAGAGCACAAGTCACATGAATGGGGGCAGCTGGGAAACTGACAATATGTCTAGCCCCATGTCAGATTTTAAAATTAAATATAAGAAAATATTTTTGCTCTTTTGAGAAAGAATTTCAGTGCAGAATTCTGCGGCAGCAGCACTATTATCTGATGCGTTTTGAAAAAAACATGTTTTCCAATGACCGTATCCCTTTAACAAATACGAGACACCTGGATATAAAAAAAATCATGAAAGCATTTGATTAGCTGGAATTTTTACTCTATCATTTTCAATGGGTTGAAAAATTTAAAAAAAAAACATATTGAAAAAATGCACTAGATATTGCTATAGTCAACTCCCCTTGACTTCTAAATGAACTTGGCAGCGAAATTTTACATTTGAGCTTTACGAATACGCACATATGAGTTATTCTAAGCATAATTTGATTTCCTCATGAGGCAACTTTGGGTGACATCCGAAAAATGAAGTGCTGCATGTTTTCCCACTAGCGATTTACATTTTTGCTGGTAGGAAAGCAATTGCAGGAGATTAGTTGCCAGCAGTAGGGAAGATTTTTCATGGCCAACTAATCTCCTCATCTGTCTGTACACTAAACTTTTCTAAGCCACTGTCCTTTTAGCTAAAGGCGTTTACCCATCTGACTGGAATACATGTCTGGACACGTGGAAACTTCATGAAGGCCCCAGCATAGAGTGCAAGACTTTTAAGGCCAACAAGCTGCATTATAAAACTCACTAATATAGAAAGGATCTCCACTGGGGCTTCTGCCTTCCAGTCCCCAACAACTGGCCTGCTGAAGAAGATTCAGATTTCTGACACCTCCAGATTGTGCATATGTTATGTTTACACAAGTGTTGCTGCAGTGTAGCACATTTACCTAGGATAAAAATGTATGTAAAATAAGGCATCATTTATCCCCATTGCTGTGTATCAGCAGGGATACAGGGAAAAGTTAACACAGGGAAGAACATGAGCTTTGTACTTCCCCTCTTTACTTGCGCTTGCTTTTCTATGTGACCCCCCCCCCCCGCTCAGCAGCACATGCAACGCCCCCATGTACATACCATAAGCTCTGCTGCACCGCAGCTGTAAATCATTAAGAAACATAAAGGATGTTATTCTAGGCCTCATGACCCACTTCAGTTTAGTCAAGCTCTAAAATTCCCATCAAGTAGATTAGATTATATCCAACATTACAGTTTGTGGTGATTTCTATATTGGTTGCATGATACTTCTACACACTATAAAAAATATGATTACGTGAGTGTGTGTGTGTGTGTTATACAGATAAATGACTGGCTAAAACAAAGAAAAATGTTCACACACAAAACATAATCCCTTTGTGCCTTAGCATGTAATATGTGCTGGCCAGTTACAGAAGAGGAGGCCCCAGATAGTGCAGGACATAAGGCCCCATCTAAGGGATGAGTCACATCAGGGTTTCCATGTCTAATTTTCAAAACCAGCCAAATTCAGCTACAAAACCAGCCAAAAGGCACTTTAAAAGTAGCACAATATGTGCAGTCGGTGTTGGACTGGCCCACAGGGATACCAGGAAAACTCCCGGTGGGCCCAGGTGTCAGTGGGCCTTCATGCTTATAAACATTTAGCCTATTTCATAGTCATTCCCTATTTATTTATGGGAAAAATGCTTAATAATGGAAGAATATATTAAGCAGATATAAAAGACTAGGAGAATAAAGAGGTTGAGTGAGGAGAGGAGGAATAATAGTTTGGAAAAAGGGCCCACAGTCTAAGGTTTTCTGGTGGACCCCTGGCATCCCAGTCCGACACTGTGTGCAGTGAAAAAAAAATCTAAAAAAAAATGAATATTTGTGAAAATATGCCTTTTTCTAATTATCACTGATTTGATAATTTTTCTATGAAGCAAAATGGGATGTCCTTTCACCAGGGGTGTAAGTACAAAAGGGGCCCAGGAGGTATAGGGCCCCACGAGTCCCTAATTCATTTACAATTTCAATAAATATTGGTAAAACCTCTAAACATTTTGGTGGCTAGCAGATTTTTGCCCCAAAATTGTCTGAAATTGAAGAGTCACCGTAATTATGCGAGAATGCTTAAGAGGGACAGGATACTGGGGTACAGAGCCCAAAATCTGGTAACTCCCGACTTCTACTCAAGTACTGTAGTCAGGGCCGGATTTACATAGTGGGCGCCCCAAGGCCCACTGCAATTTGTCGCCCCTGTCCCCTCCCCTTTTTTCGTGCAAATTTTCATCATCTGGACCAATGTGGGTGTGGTTGGGCAGCATGCCGCCCCCCTAAAATCCTGCCGTCCTAGGCCCGGGCCTAGGTGGCCTTTCCACAAATCCAGGTCTGACTGTAGTCTTACATTAAACTTGGCAGTTGGCAAATTGTTAAACAAAACTACATTACCCAACAGGCATTGGGAGAGGCAGGCTTGGCACATTAGGGCAAGAAAAAACTTTGGCTGGTTTCCCAAGTACAAACCAACCAAAGGCCAAAAAAGTAACCCAAATCTGTAGCATGGCTAGTTTGTACTTTCAAAACCCACCTGGGCTTTAAATAAGTAGCCCAATTTGGCTGGAAACCCATCAACCTGTTAACCCTGAGTCACATAAACTGGATGTGCAACACCAACAGCTATTGTTCACCCATCCAATGGCCTCCCCCAAGTATCAATAAGAGGGTAATTTTAAACTTGTTTGTTAATGGAATTGCTATTGAAAGCAGTATATGTCTGTCCCTGGCTATTCTTTGCACTGCTGGGACTGACTAGTGAAACAATGTAGCAAATTAGCTGATTGACAGATTGAAGACGCGTGCAGGGCATTGTGGGGGGATGGATTCTTGGCTGGAGCTGGCATTATGGGAGCAGTACTGCTTTCAACGGCAATTACCTTTTTGACATCAGTAATGTATTTATGTATAATGGAAAGGTGGTTAGAAATTTTATTTTTGGGTCCACGTCCCTTTCAAAAGGCCCTTGTCTCCTGTTCCAAAACCAGCTTCCACCAACCGAGTAAATGTTTCCCCATTTTAACCCTTAATTTGTTGTGTCATAACATGTAATGTGTTCATACACACACACAGTCACACACATACAAAAACTGGCTCCTTTGTGGCGCCCAGTCAGTTGTCCGCCGCTGGGAGCAGTCATACAAGTACATTGTACAGTTGTAGGCTACGCTTTTGCCTGTGAGTGGAAAGCAATCAGTGTATTACTACGGTCCAAACAACAGCGGGCAGGGAAACCGAGCACTGCCCTCTCCCAGTCCCCCACCTTGTGCAGGGGCACGCAATCAAGCCACGCCCACTCTCTCCCTCTCACGCTCCCTCGCAGTGTCGTCACCATCATGGCAACAACAGCTGCGCCCGTCGCAGCCCGAGCCTGACCGTAGGGCAAAGTCACGCTGACCGACTGGAGAGCGCGCTCCCGTCATGAGGTTCCGGGTGGGGGGCAGAAAGTGATTGTGGCCACGGATAGTCAGCGCTGAGAGACAGTGCGTAAAGCCCCCTCCATATGTGTATTTATATGGCAAGCCATTTCCATTGGGGGAGGGAGCAGGCGTTTGCGCGCTATGTAGATAGTATGACAGGAAAGACATACATGGACATTGTGTTTGTACATATGCCTGGGAGATAGAGAAGGGCATGTAAGATTTGCGCTACGTAGGCACGAACATTTATTGCCAGAGACGTGTTTGTCCCACAGACATATGTGTATGTACAGCAAGTGCTGCCCAAACTGGGGCCACCAGACACGTATTACCCGTAGGCAGCCCCGCCGGCACACGCTTGCTCCCAGCCTCACGTCGCACACATATTTACTGAGCTGCTGCTGCTGGGCGGTCCCTGTGCGCGGGGAAGTCTCCGGGTTGCAGACACATCTTCCTGTCTGTAGCGGGGGAAGTCTAGAGGAAGCGGAGATCCTGCTACCAGGGGGTTGTGGGAGCCCCCACTGCTCCAGACAAGATGTTCTCGCTGCGCCTTGTCACGGCGGATTATTATTTGGCTGCCCCGTTGCCAGGGCTGGATGTAACAAGGTCCCACTTCAGAGACAGTCCGGTGAGGAGAGTGCCAGTGGTGAGGGTGTTCGGAGCCACCCCTGCAGGTGAGAAACTGACACATTCCTTTTGCTTTGTGAGACATGGCACAGATCCCTAGAGTCAGGCTAGCAAAGACATGGGGCACACCAGGGCCAGGCTCACAAACTGCTACACAGACTACCCCTGGGTCTGCTACACATGGGCAACACAGGTTAAAGCACACACACTGGACAAGCTTTGTCTCAGTGTGAGGTACACAGCACAAGAATAATTTCAGCATTATGCACACAGCCTGTTATATGGCCTGTCCTAGTTCAGGCACCTAGATATGGTAAGTAGGCTATTCTAGGACTAGCAACACAGCTGTGTGATGGGACTATCTGCAGTCATACATAGACTGGGTCAGGGAAACAATCTATGACCACCAGGGGCGCTTTGCCAATGAAGCAAGTTGAGGCTCTCGCCTCAGGCAGCAGCGCCCCACTAGGTACCAGTGGCGGCAAAATGCCGCTCCTTTTACTTTAAGTGCCACATTTCATGTTTTCAAAGTGGATGCGCTAGCGTACTGGCCCTCTCTGCCGCCCTCGTGGACCCCCTCAGGCGCAAAAAGGTAAGCAAACTGGGGAGGAGGGGCGGTAGCAACTGCTGCTGCCTCAGGCGGTGGAGGGGCCAGGATTGCCCCTGATGACCACATGTGGCATTCTGACCTAGGGCCTTGACAGGATTTGTTATACACAGTGTGACATGGGCTAACTTGGGCCAAAATGATACATTGGCATGTTCAAGTACATGTGCCTTCTTTGAGTAAAACCAAGGACCTAAACCAGATCAGGTATATAGGCTCTGACACTGAGCACAACATGTGCAGTCTGGGACATGATCTGGCTATGGGGCAGTGCATTGGCCATCATCAAGGATTTCACACAGTCTTGTCCATGGATCACTCTAGGTTAAACACGATTTAGAAAACTGGCCGTTTTAGATTTGGACACATAGGCAGTGTCGGACTGGGACACCAGGGACCCACCCAAAAACCTTAGACTAGGGGCCCACCAAAGAACCATAGACCAGAGGCCCACTCTCTGTACTATTATTTTTCTTCTCCTCACTTAACCTCTATTCTCCTAGTCTCTATTTTTACATGCTATAATCTATTATTCCATTTATTTAGCCTCTTTGTTCTCAAAGAAATAGGAAATGGCCAGGAAATAGGCCAAATTTTTAGCAGCACAAGGGCCCACTGACACCTGGGCCCACCGGGAGTTTTCCTGGTATCCCGGTGGGCCAGTCCGACATTACACATAGGGCATTTGGCCTGGATTAGCGAGTCTATCTCATACCGGCTGGGTCAAAAGATTTTCCCCACGGTCAGGAACACAAGTTAGGTTATGGCACCTTCTCCATTATCAGGCATACAGGCTGAGTTAAAGGATGCCCCAGGGTTCACCATTCAGGGTGACATTGTCTGTTCCAGGCACATAAGACAGAGCCATTCCAGGGTATATGGATATCCATTCATGTGTCATTCGGAAGAAGAGTTGAAGTGCAGGACAAATCCACAGCAGTAGTCTTAAACTGGCCATAGACGCAAAGATCCGATCGTACGAATCGTGGATTCGTACGATTTTCGGACCATGTGTGGAGAGTCCCGACATTTTTCGTCTGTCGGAGATCGGTCGTTTGGTCGATCGGACAGGTTAGAAAATTTCTGTCGCCTGCCGATAATATCTCTGCGTGTATTGCGTGTATTGATTTTCAGAGGGAGACTGTCACTAGCTTTTGGCAGACATAAGTATCGTACGATTGCTGTCAGGGGCAGAACATTGGGTGATCTGTTCTTATTTGATCGGAATGGTAAAGACTTTGATCTGAATGGTTAGTGGAGGGTCGGGAGATGGGAAAGTCAGATCGTACGTTGATTAGTACGATCGGATCTTTGCGTCTATGGCCAGCTTTAGACTGCAAATTTTATTTGGGGACATGAAAAACACTACATGTTTTGGGCTAGGCACTTTATCAAGTGTGCACTTCAACTCTTCTTCTGATTGATTCTATTGAGAGATTAACACAGCCCCCCCCCCCCCGCAGGACAACCAGCAAAAAAAGTACTTGTAAGTGTAAGGGCACACCTGGTGATTTCGGGGAGATTTAGTCACCTGGTGACTAGTCGCCTCTTCTTTGGGGTGACTAATCTCCCCGAACGCCTTACTTCTGTCTTGCGCCGGCTATAGTGAAAAGTCGCTTGCGGCATGGTACACTTGGCGCTTCATATTCCGAAGTTTACTCGTTAGGCAACTTCGGGCGACTTCGGAATATGAAGCGGCTTGTGTGCCATGCTGCAGGCAACTTTTCATTATTGCCGGTGCAAGACAGAGGGAAGGCATTCAGAGAGTTTAGTCACCCCAAAGAATAGGCGATTAGTCGACAACTAAATCTCCCCGAATCGCTAGGTGTGCCCTTACCCTAACGATGAGCTGCAGCTTATCTATTTATATTTGAACTATCCATTCATGTGTCTGGATGATGCTTTAATTGTGGTCTGGTCAAGAGTCAGGCTCATAGTTGTGAGCCATTTTGTTTGCCAAACTGCAAATTGTTTGTGAATAAGCTCCAGTGTGCCTACACTGGAGCTTATTCACAAACAATTTGCAGTTTGGCAAACAAAATGGCCAGAAACCCATAGCAGTCAGTTTGCTTTGTTTAGGCAGCTACATCTGCAACAAGGAAACCAATATTTGATTGTCTGCCATAGGTTACTTTTAGAGGCTCATTTTCCCAGATTTGGGCAGTCTGTTATGTGTACCACATCAGGACTAAGTACATAGACTTCTACATGGTTTGCCATATTATCAAAGACGCTGGCAAGGATGTGGATTTTGAGAAGGAAAGTAAAAACCACTGAAGATACCAATTTGGTATGCACACTCTAAACTAAAATCTATAATCAATGAACTTTTAATTCAAGGCCAATGTACCTCTTCTCTTAAAAATTAACAGGTCCTGGGTACTTTGTTACTTAGCCCAGCACAACCAGGTGTTTCTTGCACTGAATTACAGGAACAGTAATGCTAATTTTTTTTAGGATGTGTCCAATTTAAGCCCTTCTTATAACAGATATATCACACTTTTACTGCCCTTTTTCTGTTTGTTTGATAGTGACTATATTAGCCAAATGTTCCTCATAGCTCACAGGGCATACCAAGAATGGCAACTAACACCATGCACTTCATAGATCTGTATGTGCTTGCTCATTTCCCTGACCCAAATAGGCACTGGTGCAGGATTACTGAATAGGCATGCAGTGCTGCTGTGCACACACTGATTATGAGAATATCTGGCTAAGTTGAATGTGGTGTAGGCATTTTGTGTTGATAGGCCCAATCACTTGGATCCAGTTTGAAACAGGCTATATGGCTGGTAATGGGGTATGTGGACTTATAGGCAAAAAGCACCAAGATGGACTTACTTGCCCTTTAAGCTGGATGTGTGTGTAGTACAGTGGATTCCAAGAAATACTATATTTCACATGTGTCAAGACCAAGGCAGCTTAAAGGAGAACTAAAGCTCAACTAAAGAAGTAAGCTAGAAATGTTGTACATTATAGTTTGTGCTTCTGTATCAGCCCAAGGCAATCACAGCCCTTAAGCAGTTAAGAGCTGTGTCTCTGAAGATGCCCCAGTAGCTCCCCATCTTCTTTTCTACTGATTCACTGCACATGCTCTGTGCTGTTGTCACTTACTGAGCTTAGGGACGCCCTCATAATATACAGTATATATAGAATATAAATGTCACAATATAAGACTGATTAGTAATTAATACAGATAATTAATTACTACATGGCAACATAGAAACCAGTGCAACTAGCATCAGAATTTAATAATCAGCGCTGAAGCTGAAACTTTAGGCTGGTGCAATAAGTTCAGTATATAATATATGGCATTTTTAGCCCTATTAAGTTTTAGGGGTTAGTTCTCCTTTAAGGGACACCTGTGGTAGGTAAACATGGTGGCACTATTCAGAAAAGTACCTCTGCGTGCCAGCTGAGGAAAAGTTTAGTGATTCTAGTTACTGCTTGGGGGCCAACAATTTGACACCCCAATTTGTTTTTTATTTCCCTACTGTCCTCACACCAAAATGCCCTTAACTATATTTTGTAAACCACATCTGGCGGATGTAGTAAAGGAGACTTTATAAAGATTGCTTTATAGCTTTTCTTTTGTTTTGCATAGCAGGGGCAGAGCATGCACCCTAGAACCAATGTTGGCATGTATAGATATGTGTGATCTAGTTATGCACATGACACAACACAGAGCATGATCTTAGCTGAAACATTTATGTGACCGTGACCACAAGAAATGGTCACACAGATGTATAGCTGCTGTTAGAGATTGACGTTACAGATGCATAGATTGTGTTTATAAAACAGACTAAGCAATGTAAGTACCTTGGGTACTTACACCAGGACTGCATACCATGTATGACCCTACAGCTGTTGCTGAAATGCAACTCCCTAGCAGAATGCTGATTAGGAGAGGTGGTCCAGTAATTGCTGGAGGGCTTCATGTTGGACATTCATCTTGATTATAGGGTAAACATATCCACACCAGGACTGTGGGCTACTAAATAAACCCAGCATTAAGGGTTACTAAAAAAAGATCAAACTTACAAGGACAGCCAGGCTAGCTGCATATGAAACTGGGACACGCTCATTCCGGAATGCAAGTCTTTTAGGAAGTTTATGTCTTGTACACGCTGTCATGGACTGTAACAAAGACATGAGCTATCGGTGAGTGGAAATAACTGTGCCAGAGTGGAAGATGGTCCATGTTTTAGCTGAAGGTCACTGATTGAAAATCTCTTTTGAGTGGAAAACCCAAATGTCTATATTTCTAATACTGGGGCCTTATATTTGGAGGTCACAAATGCTGTCTCACAGTCCTTTTTTAAATGTAAAAATGAAGTCTTAAAGGGATACTGAAATGCGAAAATGCATTTTTTTTTTTAAATTAATTAGTTAATAGTGCTGCTCCAGCAGAATTCTGCACTGAAATCCATTTCTAAAAAGAGCAAACAGATTTTTTTTATATTCAATTTTCAAATCTGACATGGGGCTAGACATATTGTCAATTTCCGAGCTGCCCCAAGTCATGTGACTTGTGCTCTGATAAACTTCAATCACTCTTTACTGCTGTACTGCAAGTTGGAGTGATATCACCCCCTCCCTTTCCCCCCCAGCAGCCAAACAAAAGAACAATGGGAAGGTAACCAGATAGCAGCTCCCTAACACAAGATAACAGCTGCCTGGCAGTTCTAAGAACAGCACTCAATAGTAAAAACCAATGTCTCACTGAGACACATTCAGTTACATTGAGAAGGAAAAACAGCAGCCTGCCAGAAAGCATTTCTCTCCTAAAGTGCAGGCACAAGTCACATGACCAGGGGCAGCTGGGAAATTGACAAAATGACAAATGAATATAAAAAAATCTATTTGCTCTTTTGAGAAATGGATTTCTGTGCAGAATTCTGCTTGAGTAGCACTATTAACTGATTTTCTTAACTTAACTGGTTTTCTGATGACAGGATCCCTTTAACATTCACAACTTCTAGTTCTCTATAATAAACCCATTCTATTTTTTTCATATTTAAAGTTGTGACTCTGAGAGGCTAATCATAAACATAATTTTGCTCGAATATTATATACTTGTCAAGTTTACAGTGTTGCCACTTTTCCTCCCCCTTTAAAATATTAATAAGCTATGTGTGCTGAAGATTATCCTGAACTCTTTGGCTATCCTACGTACTACCGAGCACCAAAAGACACAGTTGTTTAGTCTGGGGAAAAAAAAGGAGAAAATGAAAAGATTCCACCATGTATGGCTGAGTGTACAGTATCTGTTTTTGTGAGTCAGTCAGATTTATAATGCCTGTAAAATGGAAATTCTGCTGCCAGCACTTGATTAAAATGGTAGGTTTGCAGATAGGATATCTGATTCGGAATGCTTGAAACCTAATAGGGGGTCTTTTCAAAGTGTGGAGAACTGTATTTTAGCCTGCTCTGGATAACTGGTTTCAGTATGGTAGATTCCTTACCAATATGCCTTTACATGTGTATTTGGAATAATGTGAATATGCTCACAACCCCCAACAGTAACCTTCTATTGGCATACAGTTCCTTAATTAATCATTTCAGAATGTTTTGAAACAGAAGAGCTATGTGCATTTCTAAAACCAAGTCACGCAGTCAGATTGAGAAGCATGAGCTGAAATGTAATAAAACATTCACAGTAAGCAGTGGAACTGAAGCACATCTTCGCACATTGTTCTGAATACTGACAAGCAGAGGGTACCATCATATAGATGATAGGGGTAAAGCTTTCCCAATTTGGCAGTTTGACCAATTTCAACCATTTATGCTCAACTGTGTGTGGCGAGTTTCCACAAGTTGTCCTGTGATACTTTTGGGTCGCAATTGATATGTCCAAGCTGAAAATGTATTCTGCCAATGCATCTTTTCAGCGGGTTTATTTGCTGATAGAACAAGAAGAGCAGCATATCCTCTTTACTTTTTCAGGCTGTTGTACCAAATGAACATAACGATTACCTACACCTTCATCCCTATGTATGGCTAATGTTTCAGTATTTTTCCTTTTAGACACAGAAGACCCACTATGTAAGTCTGTGAATGTATAGCCACCTTTAGAATATTTGGAAAGCTGAGACTGGAGCTTGCATATGATCAGCATATGGCAGCTCATTGACCTTTCTGGTGGATAATTAGCCACATATCTATTGGGCAGGCTTGAAAGTGGCATTGTGTGAGGTGGTCCATGGTTGTTAATAGGGATGCACCGAATCCAGGATTCGGCATTTTTAAGCATGATTCGGATTCGGCTGAATCCAAATCCTAATTTGCATATGTAAATTAGGGCCAGGGAGAGAATCACGAGTTTTTTTTCACAAAACAAGGAAGTAAAAAATGTTTTCCCCTTCCCACCCCTAATTTGCAGATGCAAATTCGGGTTCGGTATTCGGCCAAATCTTTCACAAACGATTCAGGGGTTCGGCCGAATCTAAAAAAGTGGATTCTGTGCATCCCTAGTTGTTAATGTGGTCCATTCCAAGCTGACCTTCAGAGGACCCTTCGTTAACGGGGGCAAGCGATTGGCTGAGCAGAGGGGCAGATGTTTTTGTGTATGATCTTTAGATAGACATGTTGGGTTAGATTTAAACACTTCATTTGTCAGGTAGGGCTATGCGCATGCTCAAGACCCATTCTGTATTTCCAAGTTAATGTACACAGAATAACTGTATGGTTTGCTGTATTTGCAATCTATAATTTTTTAATAACCTGTATTATGTTTGAAACAAAACACATTTCATTGTTGGTGCTGAAATAACACATTTCCTTTAGGTATTAACTTATTTTCATTGAAACCATTGCAGTGTTTTGGTTTTTGTTTTTTTTAAAGCATTCAGATTTCTTATTATGTCCCACCTTTCTCTCAAATAACCAATGCAACCATAGTGTATTATGGTGGTCAGTTAGAGACAATAGCGTTGAAGCAAGCAATAAAGTAGACGTGGCACTGAATCCTTTTTACTGTATGTATATATGATTGTTAGTTTGCTGTGAGAGGGTGCATAATGCTCCTTGTGATAGTACACAGTGGGAAAAAAGCATCTTTTGTGCCGTTCCATGCACTGCTAACAGGATTTATAAAGAGATGGTGGGGAGACCTCACATGACCTGCCTGTGAGTGAGGTGGGAAGCGCCTCCCTTCATGCGTAGTGTTACCCAGAGGGCATGCAGAGTTGCACCTCTTATAGACACAAGCCTTTGCCTGCTAATCATCAAGGAGGATCTGTCGAATCACCTGCAAGCTGTGCTCTCTCTCCTCCCTTTTCCTATGTCTGCTGTTGTCTCCAAGGTTATTTGTGTCTGCACGACTGTCATTCACAAGTGATGATATTTCTTTCTGTTCCCAGTGCTCTGACAAAAAAAATGTACATGCGCAAAACACATTTTGTAGTCCTGATGATTGAACTGTTCTGTGTCTTGCAGACACAATGATTTTGATGCAATAAAGCTTTAAAATGTACTAATAATTTGCTTTACGGGGTACCATGTGCAATAATAGTAACACTGCTGTTGTTAAAATACATGTCCTTACATTTCTATTTATTTACAGATATGTAAAAGATAAAGTGCTTATTTTTACTTCTGTGTTTGGCTATTGTTCTGTTCAAGCATGTATTAAACCATAACTATTGTTGCCATTGAACTTATTGATTGGTGGTTTTGGCTGGGTTTCAGCATAAATACACCGGTGGGAAAATCTTCAGGTGTAACATAAGCCTAAATGTCTAGGCATGTCTAGGTGATACGCATGTCTAATATGTAGAAAGTAAGTAGTCTGCTGGTATATTACAGTGGTAGGGTGCTGGGCAATGTGTTTCAGAAACATCTTTACGGCCTCTGCTTGCCAGATGCCTGCTTGGCATATTGTATGCATTCATTAATGTGGTTTTGGTTCAGATACAGTGTTCCTTGGCAACCGTTTTTCTGTTGTTGCAGAGTATTTCATGTTTTTTTTTTTTTTAAATTTCTATTCCACCGATGTATTCTTTGTATCAATATTAGGGATAAACTTTACCTGTGGGGCTCGTTTTTTTTGTTCATCGGCAGTGTGAAAGCTTCAGGTTGAATGTTATTGGTGTATATAACCATGATATTAAGTTATTTGTATATATATTGTTATTGAAAGCAGTGTTTGTCCCTTTCTATTCTCTGCCCTGGTGGCTCATGCTGTTGATACAATGTAAGACAATTAAGCTGATTAACAACTGATTAACTGCTGAGGTATTTTTGCAACATTGTTTAAAAAATTAACAGACGGGTTAGACAAATGGTGCTTTCAATCACAAATTGTTTTTACAAATGCTGTAACTTTAAAAACACTGAAACATTTTAATAAATACATTTTTGAAAGTTGATTAGAATTATATTTTCTTTTATTAGGCACATTTTTAATTTGGGGTTGACATACCCTTTAACTTTTAAGTATGTTATAGAATGCTGTATTTCTACCCGTTTTTTAATTTATTTCCCTTCATCTTATTCCTCTTTCCAGCATTGAAATGGGGGTCACTGACCCCAAAGGCCAAAATATATTGCTTGGTGAGGCCAAACTATTAGTTACTTTTTATTACTTCTCTGTTTATGTGGGCATCTCCTATTCATATACCTATCTTTCATTCTATCCACTGCCTGGTTACTATGGTAAATAAGACCCTAGCAACCATATAGTTGCTGAAATATAAACTGCTTTAGCTTCTGAACAAAAAGCTAAATAACTGAAAAACCTTTAAAAAATGAAGACCAATTGTAAAGCGTCTCCGTATAGAAGTGTCTGCCTTAATAAACCAGTCTAGGTCTACTGAAATATTTTTTTTAATATAACAAATTGGGAGTCAGAAATTTTGTTGGCACTTCCAGATGTGCTCAGTTTTTATTGGATTATGGTGGCAGCAATGCAGCTCTCTTGGTTTTGGTATTCATTTGGGCCTTCTTTTTATTTAAAGATCCAGGAATTTAAGGTGTCCTAACAAAATGTTCACTTAGGCTGAGGACACAGATGGCATTGTTTTTTGAGATATAGCCGCCTATGGTGCTTCTTGGCCAGTGGATAATAAATTCCATGTGCTGTAGTCCTTCAGGGAAAATTTTTTATGAAGCTTATATTTTTCTTTGAAAATATCTGTAGCTTACCGCTGGGGATTGAATTTGTATTTTTAATGTTACAGTGAACAAAACAGACCCAAACAAGCTGAACACAGCAGGGTAAGCATGCTGCAGTTGAGAAGGGATTGTATTCCAGAGAGAAGATTTGTACTTATGCAGAATAGGGAAAAACATGCCATGTCAAATTAACTGTTTTATTTTTGGTGCTACTAGTTATGTTTACCAGGTTTACCAAAGAACCAAAAAAAAAAAAACTTGCCTATGCCCATCAGTGTATTACACAGTTAGAATGGTACCAGTGCTTTTCACCAATGAAAATGCATGGTGATACACAAAAGTTTTTTTTTGGAAAAAAGATAGATTGTAGAAATTTAATTTCTGTTTTACATTAAAATACAAATTATGTATTCTCCCAGAACTATTGATAAATGCTTTATTAAATAAAGCATATATACATACATGTACATATGCATACATCCATGTTCCTAAACAGGGTGACCAAAAGAAACATGTCTTTTTTTAAGTATGTATGCAGCAGTCATTTGGATCATCGTTGAACATTTTTGCAAGCTTTTATTCATAGTGAAGCTTAGAAATTCTAAATCAGAAAGAAAGGTCCCTAACTACTGCCATTGATGTCACCATGGTAACCACTATAGTGAGATCTTGAATAAACGTGCAGATGCCCCTAATACTGTCACAGGAAAAAAACATGCTTAAAAAACAGAACACATCTGTCTCATAGTTACCCATTATTTACAATAAAGGCACATTATTTTATAATTTATTAACATGTATTTTTAGAGCACCAACATATTGCACAGCGCTGAATTTTATCGAGTTGTTGGTTAAGAAAATGATATATGTTTTGCTGAGTGAAACAATAGAGCACCTGTGTTTGGGAGATGCTTTGTTAAAAGCATATCAACAGAGCAGAGAATATACCTCCTCCAAACAATCATGGCATCTCCTATTCCTGTAAATTAACATGCAGATAAATGTTTCATATGGCGAATCTGCTATGATAATAGTTTTTATTGAACATTTAATAAAATATTTTTGAAAAATAGTATAATTGGTAAATAGTAACGCTATTTATATATTGGGAATGTTCTTCCTTTTTATGAAGGTAGCTCACATTTAAATTAACGTTAACTATGATATAGGCGACGATATTCTGAATTTAAATCAGTCTTCCTTTTTTATTTTTTAATTATTTTGATTTTTCTCTCTGGTTGCGTCCATATTACTTTAGCAATGAGCCTAGCATATGAATAAGAGAGGTCTGTATAGAAACATAGGTAATAATAACAATAAAATTGTAGCCTCAAGAAGAAAAAGGTTTCTTGACTGCATTATGAAAGCTGGAAGAGGCAGCAGAGGAAGGCAATTGACACTTTGATAAAAGTAGGCTATTACTTAGCCTAATAAACGTTAACTAAAAGTTAAACTTCCCCTTTAACGTAACAGTACTGGACAGGCACTTCATTTTTTCCCCACTAAACATGTAAAACTAGTTGCAAAGACAATCCCTTATATTCTTGATAAAGTACTAAAGCACAAGCCTTGTGCATTTGGAAGAGCATTTCCTCTACATATTTTCAGTTTGGGCTGCCATATTGTTTTCCTCACCAGAGGTAAAATGTTGCAATACCCTTTAGCAAGCCAATGAATGGTTTCCAAATGGGATTATGTTAGAGGGTCTCCAACCTTTTTACCTGTGAGTTACATTCAAATGTAAAAATTTGCTAAGCAACAGAAGCATAAAAAGAGTTCCTGGAGGTGCCAAATAAAGGATATGATTGGCTCTTTGGTAGTCCTATGTGTATTGGCATCCTACAGGAGGCTATATTTGCCCATAAATCTGGTTTTTATGCAACCAAAACTGCGCTGAGCTTGTGCAGAATGTAGAAATAATATGCGCGAGCGTGTCTTGTGAGAAGTTAGAATTAGTGATTTTGGTGCATGCTTAGATTGTTCGACATGGCCATCTTAGTGACATCAGGGGAAGGAACATGGTAGTCGCAACAGAGTATTTATAGAAAATAGTATGGGGGGTCACAGCAGAAGAAAACATAAGTATTTGAAAATACAGTAGAACCCACATTTTACGTTTTTCAAGGGACCAGAAAAAAATGGTGTAAATCCAGGAAAATGTAAAATCAGGGAAATGTATTATGTATAATATATAGGTGGGACCACAAAACAGCAATGTAACATGAGGAAAAATTTTAAATCAGAGGATGTAAAATTGAGGTTCCACTGTATTACTTTAGCGATCAGGTACATCATAGGGGATAATAATATTACATACTTGGGGTCCAGCCTTTCCTTGTCCTTTAAAAGAACAGTTTCTGCTTGAGTGTGGCTGCTAAGAGCCAAGTGAAGATCAGCCTGAAAAACGTGAAAGCGGGCAGTTTGAAGCCACTGTTTGCATGGCTCAACTCTCAGAGGGAACACTCCTAAATCCATATAAAAACATATTTATATACAATAATCCCCTGTCTAAAAAAAGAAAAACAGGGTTTTTGTTACAAAGTTATGATCATAAAATTGATAAGCAGCCATACCACGTCAAGGTAAACCCCATATGGCGGTCCCTAACTTGTTTACCTGTGATCAAAATATAAAAGCTTGGTTTCAATCTATGGACTAGATTCTCCCCTACCACCTGCATATGCAGCTTTTAAAAGGGAGACTGCCCAAACCAACGCCCATTTTTAAAAAAATGTGATTGCGAAGAGACTATAATGAAGGCAAAGTAAAGTTGTATATATAGGTGCACACTTGTGTATGTGTGTGTAATATATATTTTATATGGCCTTAGGAGTGCACCCACAACCCTCCTTTTTAGGTAGTTTAGGTAAAGTAATGATAATGGGGGATTTTAATTACCCAGATATTGACTGGAGCAACGGTACTGCTAGATCAGTTAATGGGAACAAGTTTATAAACTTATTGCACGACAATTTTTTAGCACAGGTTGTTGAGGAGCCTACCAGAAAAAATGCTATTCTTGATTTAGTGATCTCAAATGACCCAGAACTTATAGCAAATGTGCAAGTCATTGAACCCCTGGGTAATAGTGACCATAATGTTATATCTTTTAATGTCTGGTGCAAAAAACAAAAATATACTGGGGCAACAAAAACCATGAATTTTGCCAAAGCTAATTTTAGTGCCTTGAGGGCTGCCCTACAGAGCATTGATTGGGGCATTAGGTTTTCAGCTAAAAACACAGAACAGAAATGGTTGTCCTTTAAAATGATATTAAATCATTACTGTTCTCAATTTATTCCCTTAAGGACTAAACGTAGAAGCTCTAAGAATCATCCTGTGTGGCTTAATACAGAGGTAAAGATGTTAATGGGAAAGAAGAGAAAGGCATTTAAAAACTACAAATCTGTAGGGACAGAAGCTGCATTTAATGAATATAAACACTGTAATAAATGTTGTAAATCAGCAATCCGGAAGGCTAAGAAAAGAAATGAAGAGTTAATTGCGGTGGAGGTGAAAACTAACCCTAAAAAGTTTTTAAATATATTAATAGTAAAAAGATTCAGGTTGAGAGTGTTGCTCCATTAAATAATGGTACCAGTATGGTTGTAACAGATACAGATAAGGCAAATGTGTTAAATCAGTTCTTTTCTTCAGTGTATACAATAGAGGAGTCTGGGTTCACAGGCTCGCTTAATAACTGCACGAATGGTTCAGCTCAATCTAGTCAGTGGCTGACTCAGGATATGATTCAAAAAGCTTTAATACAAATTAATGTAAACAAGGCTCCAGGGCCTGATGGCATACACCCCCGGGTTCTAAGAGAGCTTAGTTCAGTTTTAGACCAGCCCTTATTTCTGATTTTCTCAGATTCCAGATTCACTGTCATCTGGTATGGTGCCTATGGATTGGAGAAAAGCTGATGTTATTCCAATATTTAAAAAGGGATTACGATCTCAGCCTGGCAATTATAGGCCAGTAAGCTTGACATCTGTGGTGGGCAAATTATTTGAAGGCTTGTTAAGGGATCACATTCAAAATTTTGTCCTAATGAATGGCATTATGAGCAACAATCAGCATGGCTTTATGAAGGATAGGTCATGTCAGACGAATTTGATTGCATTTTATGATGTGGTAAGTAAGATTCTGGATAGTGGGGGGGCAGTAGATGTGATCTATTTGGATTTTGCCAAAGCGTTTGATACTGTGCCCCACAAACGACTGCTTTCTAAACTAAGGTCTGTTGGGCTTAATGAAGTCGTTTGCACATGGATAGGAAACTGGCTACAGGATCGGGTACAGAGGGTGGTTGTTAATGGGATATTCTCTACTTGGAGTAAGGTTCTTAGTGGGGTCCCCCAGGGCTCAGTATTGGGTCCACTTTTATTTAACTTGTTCATTAATGACTTAGGGGAGGGTGTTGTAAGTAATATATCAGTGTTTGCAGATGACACAAAATTATCCAGCCCAATTAATTCCATCCAGGATGTGGCATCCTTGCAACAGGATCTTGACAAACTGGCAATCTGGGCAGCTAAGTGGCAAATGAGATTCAATGTTGATAAATGTAAAGTCATGCACCTGGGATGTAAAAATATCCAAGCCACTTATTCCCTTAATGGGACTGCACTAGGCAAATCCATTATGGAAAAGGACCTTGGAGTCCTTGTAGATGATAAACTTGGCTGTAGCAAGCAATGCCAGACAGCAGCATCAAGGGCAAATAAGGTCTTGAGCTGTATTAAAAGGGGCATAGAGTCACGGGAGGAGGGGGTCATTCTTCCACTGTATAGAGCACTTGTAAGGCCCCATCTAGAATATGCCGTACAGTTTTGGTCTCCATCACTCAAACAGGACATTATTGTATTAGAGAGGGTACAGAGAAGGGCAACTAAGCTGGTAAAAGGTATTGAAAATCTTAGCTATGAGGAAAGACTGGCCAAATTGGGGATGTTCACGCTGGAGAAGAGGCGCTTAAGGGGTGATATGATGACTATGTATAAATATATAAGGGGATCATATAACAATCTCTCTAATGCTTTATTTAGCAGTAGGTCTTTCCAGCTGACACGAGGTCACCCATTCCGATTAGAAGAAAAGAGGTTCCGCCTAAATATTCGGAAGGGGTTTTTTACAGTGAGAGCTGTGAAGATGTGCAATTCTCTCCCTGAATCAGTTGTACAGGCTGATACATTAGATAGCTTTAAGAAGGGGTTGGATGGCTTTTTAGCAAGTAAGGGAATACAGGGTTATGGGAAATAGCTCATAGTCCAAGTTGATCCAGGGACTAGTCCGATTGCCATTTTGGAGTCAGGAAGGAATTTTTTCCCCCTCTAAGGCAAATTGGAGAGGCTTCAGATGGGTTTTTTGCCTTCCTCTGGATCAACTGGCAGATAGGTAGTTAATAAACAAAAAAAAAAAAAAAAAAAGGTTGAACTCGATGGACATGTGTCTTTTTTCAACCTTACTTACTATGTTACTATGTTACTATGTTACTATTCCGCTAGTGTGCCCTCAGCCTTAAAGTAATTTTTCAGTATAAAAATTAAAACTGGGTAAATAGGCTGTGCAAAATAAAAAATGTTTCTAATATAGTTAGTTTAACATAATGTCCTTGAGCAGTGTTGCACTTCCCAAATCATAAATGTAACAGTGAGGGTTACAGTGGCTGCAGTTCCATATGCGAGATGAAATATAATTGTGTGTAGAGAAAGGCTCTTACTGACACAAGTCGTGTATACTGTCTGTGAAGTCAGACAAAGGAGCTTGCTTCTGCTTGATGTTGAGAAGGAGAAAATTGTTTTGTATCTGAGATAGCTAATGTAAAGAAAATATCATCCTGCATGTTAAATAGCTGTGCTGAGAAGGTGCTTTTATCGCCTCATCACATGAAATATGAAATACTTTTCCTATGATAACTATGCCATCAATGTCATGAATTAGATGCTGAAATAATTTTTATGTTACAATGCTAAAAGGTAGTAAGCATATTCACAAAGACAAAGAAATTGTCCCTAACCTGTTTATTGGCTGTTGGCTATGAAATATTAAGCAGTCAGTATATCACCAGTTATTGAACTGGATTTCTTTTTAGTGAGGATTTAGCTGTATGGCTGATTATGTAAATTGCTTGCCATCCTTGCTTTATTTAGCTGTTGTCCTTTTAAACGGGTTGTTCACCTTTTAGTTGACTTTTAATAAGATGTAGAGCGTGATATTTTGAGACAATTTGCAATTAGGTTTAATTTTTTATTATTTGAGGTTTTCGAATTGTTTCAGCAATCTTGTTGCTATGGTCCAAATTACCCTAGCAACTATTTATTGATTTGATTAAGAGACTGGAATATGAATAGAAGAGGGCCCGAAAAGAAAGATGAGTAGTAAAAAGTAGCAACAACAATACATGTGTAGCCTTACAAAACATTTGTTTTTTTAGATGGGGTCAGTGACCCCTATTTGAAAGCTGAAAAGATTCAAAAACAATAAAAAAATAATGCATACCAACTGAAAAGTTGTTTTGAATTAGCCATTCTATAACATGCTAAAAGTTAACTTAAAAGTGAACCACCCCTTTAATTTGGAATTTGGTGTAATAAACTGATAGGATGTTTAATTTTTTTCCAAAATGTAAATTTTATTGTTTCAGTCTCTGGTGTTTCAGTTTGGCAGCTCAGTACTCCTGTTGCAGATTCTGAACTGTTACAATTTGCTATATTAGTTGATACATTTCTAAGCAGCATCTGTAGAATCTTGGCAACTTTTATAACAACTGTCTTTAATGAAATTTTTAGGCAGGGTCAAAGATAAGAAATGTATCAATTTAGAACAGTTTACAGAGTCTGTGACCCACCCTCCACCCAAAACTCCTTCAGAAAGACATAAGGTGAAAAATAAAATTTTCAACTCCAATATTAGAAAACTGGTTACAAATAGAATGCAACTGAAAAAAGTCTTTATTTCTGGTGAACTACCTACAAAGGGGAACAACCCCTTTAAGGGTCAGAGAAACATTCCGTACCTGTATATGAAGAGAAGGGAAGGATGGATTTAAAGGGGTTGTTCACCTTCCAAACACTTTTTTCAATTCAGTTGTTTTTAGATTGTTCCCCAGAAATAAATTACTTTACATTATTTATTTTTTACTGTTTTTCTAAAATCTAAGTTTAAAGTTGAATGTTCCTGTCTCTGATGTTTCTGTGGCAGCTCAGTAATTCAGGTGGAGAATCTAAACAATTTTGAAACATTTAGTTGATACATTTCTCAGCAGCATATCTGGTGTATTAGCAACTATTGTATCAATTCTAACAGCTGCCTGTAATGAAACCCAGAGATTCTGCTCAGCAGGGACAATGCTAAGAAATGTATCCACTAAATGTATCCATTTAGAACAGTTTACAGGATCGGCAACCCCCCTCCCAGAGCTGCTTCATAAGGTGAAATATGACACTTTATACTTCAATATTAGAAAAACGGTCACACATAGGAAAATAGTAAGTCATTGGAAAAAGTCGTTATTTCTGGTGATCAATCTGAAAACAACTAGTTGTTTGAAGGTGAACCACCCCTTTAACTTTCAACCAGAACATGTCCAGCGTGATTTACATTCAGCCAAATACCCGACCTGACCCGCAATTCAGGCTGAACAGAATCTGAATCCTTAAAATGACATGACTTTTGGTCACACAAACAAAAAAGCTGATTCGATGTATCCCTTATAAATAGGCTAATATACTAAACAGGCATGGTGCAAAGTACAGAAACCCCACAGTGCAACACACTAGTAAACTGGCAATACATAGAATCATTTGGTTTGCCCATTGGATGGTTTTTGGAAAAATTGTGAGGCCATTGTTTTGTTTGGGGATGCTGAGATGGCAGTTTTGAAAGATCATACTGTAGTCTTATAATTGAACGAACATACACTATGTCTATCTATGGCAGATGTTGCCTCAGGATGGTGGGTACTTCCATAATGCAAGAGACTTTCCAAAGATTTTTCAATTTCATGCCATCTATGAAGATGTCAATGACTAAGTGTCCTTGGTAGACACGAAACGCGTCAGGCCCTGGTTCTTAATTTTTGGGAAATTAAAATGTAAGCTTTTTTAACCTTTTACTATCTGACTCCGGGTTTATTATTTCATGGGTCCCAGGCTTGTGCCAGCCTCTCTTGAAGTCTCCTGGTATTTGCTCCCCTTGCTGAAGGTCTGGGGCGTGTGCCCCCCGGCCCACCGTGTACAGCGTTAAGCTGTTTCGACACATTGAAACGGCATATACTGGTTACTTGTTTGTAACGTTTGTTGTGGTATTAGCCTTAGGTTGATCTGCACTGCTTAAGGGTTCAATTCAAATAGGCAAAGGAGTCGCACACGCACACCTGGCCTCTCCCAATAATTACGTACGGTGCCTGGGGTATAGGAGGACGGCCCCTCCAACATTAATGAGCATAAAATAACTCCAGCACACGTAGCATGCTCAAGGGATTGCTCCCGTGTTTAATGTCAATCCAACAATACAACGTTTCGGGGGTGTGCCACTCCGTCAGGTCACCTGACGAAGGGGCACGCCCGGCTGGAGTTATTTTATGTTCAATTCAAATAGCTAATATGTCCAACTATGTATTATTATCTTTTTAGAAAAATAACAAACTATAATTAAATGATTGAATCTCCCACCCTGGGTTGCATTAATATATAGGGCATAATTGTAATCTTCAAAGTCAAATTCCAATTTAAAGGGGTTTCTTTTCATTTTAATCTTTTATAGGAGCAGCTCAGTTGGGGGGTGGGGGCAGACTTTCTAAACTTGGTATGTTAGTTGATACATTTCTTCGCTTGCTTCATATTGAGTGTATTTTCTGAGCTTTACTAAAGTATTACATTACTACTATTACAGTAATAATAGTTACGGACTAGTTTACCCGCGGGTTTAGGCCGGCTCCTCCACAAAATCTTTGTCCGAGCACTTCCGGACTTAATAGAATTTATAGACTTGCGCCTGCCCTGCCCGTTTTGTGACATCACTGCGGAGTGGGCGCGGGTCTAAATAGAGGGGGAATGGCGGGCCAGGTCTGGGTTGGGAGCAGCAGGTTAAGCTGGCCATAGATGCAAAGATCCGATCGTACGAATCATCATACGATCGGACTTCCCCATCTCCCGACCTGCTAGTAACCATTCCGATCATATAAAGTACAAAAGAACAGATCAGCCGATGTTCTGCCCCTGACAGCAATCAACAAAAACTAATGACAGTCTCACTCTGAAAATCGTACTATCGGCAATACATGCAGAGATATTATCGGCAGCCGACAGAAATCTAAGCAACTTTTCAATTGGTTTTGATTATTTATTTTTTATAGTTTTATAATTATTTGCCTTTTTCTTCTGACTCTTTGCAGTTTTCAAATGGGCGTTGCTGACCCCTTATAAAAAGCACATGCTCTGTAAGGATACAAATGTACTGTTATTGCAAATTTTTTATTATTCATCTTTCTATTCAGGCCCTCTCCTATTCATATTCCAGTCTCTTATTCAAATCAGTGCCTGGTTGCTAGGGTAATTTGAACCCTAGCAACCACATTGTTGAAATTGCAAACTGGAGAGCTGCTGAATAAAAAAAGCTAAATAACTCAAAAAACACAAATAATAAAATAAAAATGAAAACCGATTGCAAATTGTCTCAGAATATCACTCTGTACATCATACTAAAAGTTATTTCAAAGGTGAACCACCCCTTTAACTTTTAGTATGACGTAGAGAGTGATATTCGGAGACAATTTGCAATTGCTTGAATTTTTTATTAAGCTGGCCATAGACGCAACGATCCGAATTGTGGATTCGTACGATTTTCGGACCGTCTGTGGAGAGTCCCATAATTTTTCGTCCGGCGAAGATCGGTTGTTTGGTCGATTGGACAAGTTAGAAAATTTCTGTCGCCTGCCGATAATATTTCTGTATGTATTGCCGATCGTACGATTATCAGTGGGAGACTTTCACTAGCTTTGTCAGACATAACTATCATACGATTGCTTTCAGATGTAGAACATTGGCTGATCTGTTCTTTTACTACTTTATTTGATCGGAATGGTAAGACTTTGATCTGAATGGTTAGTGGAGGGTCGGGAGATGGGAAAGTCCGTTGATTCGTACGATCGGATCTTTGCGTCTATGGCCAGCTTTATTTATATGTATTTTTTGTTATTTCACTTTTTATTCAGCAGCTCTCCAGTTTGCAATTTCAGCAATCTGGTTGCTAGGTGCCAAAATATCCTAGCAACCATGCATTGATTTGAATGTGAATAAGAGAGGGCCTGAATAGAAAGATGAGTAATAAAAAGTAGCAATAAGAAAACATTTGTAGCTTTGTAGAGCATTTGTTTTTCAGATGGGGTCAGTGGGGAAAGAGTCAGAAGAATAAGACAAATAATTCAAAATATAAAAAAAATAATAATAATGAAAACCATTTGAAAGGTGGTTGAGAACTGACCATTCTATACATACTAAACATAAACTTAAAGGTGCACCACCCCTTTAACAGAAAAAAGGATGGTGCGCTATGTCTTTTAAGTGATGTGAGAGTCGCATCAAGTACAGTAATCTCAATGAGACAAGGCAGACCCTCTCTATTAATGCATATTTTACCCCTATGTTATGGCACATCCTTGGTGAAGCTCGACTATCTGAGGTGACTTTAAGTAGTTA
This sequence comes from Xenopus laevis, assembly GCF_017654675.1. NCBI lineage: Eukaryota > Metazoa > Chordata > Amphibia > Anura > Pipidae > Xenopus > Xenopus laevis. The sequence goes on from NC_054379.1 coordinate 80,318,151, forward strand.
TTAGGTGGGTATAATGAGAGCCTGCCTGGAACACTCTAAAATGAATCAAGAGTAAAACCATTTTTGTTAGAATATTATTGGTCAAATTAGAGTCCTGCGCTGGTCAATGTATTGGAACTCGTACCCGACCTATACCCGCAACCCGAATTCTTACACGCCTGGACCCACTACCCGACCTGACCCGCAAGTACCTTATCCGCAACCCGGATCCGCGACCCGCTGACCATCAAGAATCTGGAAGTGCTGGGGGGGCGCATGCGCGGCATGGAGTAGTGCAGTCGCAAGTTCACGGAGCTCCGTGTACCGGGACAGCTAACCCTGGTAATTAGCGTGACTGAGCCGTTTTTGTTTTGCACCAGGTCCAGCAGCCAGTGTGGGACAGTATCCCCAGCATGGGAAAACGCAAAAATAAGGACCAGGCAGGCACGATGTCGCCTTTTTTGCAGAAAACTCCCTCGGCCTCGCAACGTGCGCTCCAAGATGGCGCCGATGACTCCGATGCGGATCCTCGCCCGCCTTCGCAGGCCTCATCGCCAGCGCACCCAGGTTCAGAGGGGGATCTGTCTGGCGACGCAAGGGGATTGAGGCAAGTTCTACCCTCACCTGACTTGGTGACTGTACCAGTGCTCACACAACAGCTTTCTCAGCTGCATGAAAAGATCGCTGAGTCTGTCGCAAGCACGATACGCGCTGCCCTCCATGACATACGCACTGATGTTAACGGCCTGGGGGACCGGACAGACAAGCTGGAGGCGGCCTTGGACGATTTAATCATGCGTTATAATGCTCTGGAAGACAGCCATGCTACTTTGCAAGAAGAAGTAGTGTTTCTCAAAGCCCACGCTGAGGATGTGGAAAACAGGTCCAGGCGCCAAAACCTACGCATTAGAGGCATTTCGGAGGAGGTAGGCCCTCAAGACATCAGAGCTTTCCTACGCTCCCTCTTCTCCAGCATTTGCCCTGATCTCCCAGCGGAGGCCTGGCGGTTTGATAGAGCCCATCGGGCCCTGGCACCTAGGCTACCAGGTGCGACCAGGCCCAGGGATGTGGTGGTGTGCCTCCATTATTTTGAAAGCAAGGACGCTATTACCGGTAAGACTCGCAATACCCCCCACATTGAACACCAGGGTCATCAGCTCCAAATCTTTAATGATATCTCCCCAATCACCTTGCGGAAAAGAAGGGAGCTGCGCCCTGTTACTCAGGCCCTCCGGGCCCACAAGATAATATATCGCTGGGGGTTCCCCTTTAAATTGATGGCTACGAAAGGGAACCGCCAATACATACTCCAAGATCCCTCCGATGGCGCACGTTTTCTTAAGGATCTGGGTATTTCCTCCAAAGACCATCAGCAGGAGGCTTCGGTTGCAGATTCTGGACCCCAGGACAAGCTTCATCCAGTGTGGACGAAGGTGGGAGGATCATCGCCAAAGAATGTTCCGTCCTCACCTGCATCTGTGTGAGCCTGCCGTCCATCCATTCGGCAGATTTTTTCACATTCTCTTTGTGCCTTATCCCATGCCTGCAGATGTGGTGGTTCCCGTTGCCATGGAGGATCCGTGAGTACTATCTCTGTTCTTCATATTTGTGTACTTCCACCACCTCCGGGACGCTACCCAGTAAGGCTGTGTACGGTCTACCTTGACCCCATTGACATACACCTGCAGATTTTCTGCGTGACTTTGGGTTCGTTATTTTTGGAATTTTTTCTTTATTTTTTTTTTTATTGACTTTATATCTTTTTTACTTTTTATTTTTTCTTTTTCTCCCCGGTTCTCTATTGCACTTATTTTTTTGCTACATGTGGGTTTACTTTGTTGTTACACTGCCTATATGTTGCTGGTTTTTCCTCAAATGGTTATATACTTCTCACTGCTACGCTTGGTCTATAGCACGAGTTACAATGTCAGTGTTTCATATGAGCATCCCTATCTTGATTGTACATAATGGTTAAGCTTCTCACGATTAATGTTAATGGTTTAAATAGTGTGGTTAAACGGTATTTAACCATCCGAGAGATTCATCGGCTCAGGCCTGATATTGCCTTGATACAGGAGACGCATATTAAGCGTGCTGATGGTCCTAGCCCCGTCTTGAAGTCTAATCTCTACCCAAGGGTTTATCAGGCCTCGGCAGACTCTAAGAAGGCAGGTTTGCTGACTCTGGTACATAGGGATTGTCCGTTCCAGGTTTCTCAGGTGGATACTGACCCGGCCGGCAGATATCTGATTCTCAGGGGATCACTGGGGGGCAAGCCTTTGACCGTTATGAATGTCTATGCACCAAATAGAAGGCAATTGAAGTTTTTACGCTCCAGGTTGAGCAAAGCTAGAGGGGACTATTCGGTTCCCACGGTAATTGGCGGAGACTTTAACTTAGTGTGTTCGGAGTTGAGAGATCGGTCCTTCCCGCCCACTGCCAGGGACACGGCGGAGCACTCCAAAGGACTCCGCCAATTACTCCGTAAACTTGACCTTAGGGACATTTGGAGGGTGCACCACCCCACTGAGAGAGAATATACGTTTTTTTTCCGCTAGACATAGACTCTCCACTAGAATAGATTACTTTCTTGTGTCTAGAGACCTTCTCTTAGTCCCGGCCACTTCCACTATTATCCCCACATCTTGGACTGATCACTCTGCAGTGATGCTAGAATTAGAGGTAACACACCCGCCTAAGAGGTCCTCCCATTGGCGCTTAAATGAAACTCTCCTGAATAACCCAGAGTTTAAACAGAAGGCCTTAGAAACCATTACGGAATACTTTGACACTAACCGAGGGTCGGTAGAGGATATAACATGTTTATGGGAAGCTCATAAAGCAGTCCTCAGAGGCCACTTTATTTCCGTCTCCTCTAAGCTTAAAAAACAGAGAACACTCCGCATATCGCAGCTGGAGCGTCAGCTGGTACATTGGGAGAAGTCCTATAGTCATACTCCTACCAGACTGATCAGACTAAAAATATCCCAGACACGTAGAGACCTTAAAACCCTACTTTTAGCTGACACGGAAAAGGCCCTCCGATGGCTCAAACAGAGATACTACGAGAGTGGAGATAAGGCTCACACTTTATTAGCCAAGAAATTGCGGGAACAACTGGCCCAGACGGCTATCTCATCGATAGATACAGGAGATAACCAGCTAGTATATTCTCCTGAGGCCATAGCTGAGACGTTTAGTAATTATTATTCCAAATTGTACAACATAGGTACCCGTCCTTCTGTGTCAGGGAGGCCCGTGGATCAGCTAAGAGAGGCGTTTTTGAGGGATAATGTTAAAACTCGGCTCTCCCAATCTGATTTAGAGACTCTCAATGCTCCCATATCTGCGGAGGAGATTGCAGCTACCATAAAAGCCTTTCCCTCAATGAAGGCCCCAGGCCCAGATGGCTTTACGTATGCATATTATAAGGCGTTTCATGGTGTCCTTCTTCCTTACCTGACCCAACTCTTTAACTCCTTTCTCACTGGTTCTCCTATTCCACCGACAATGCTGACCTCGTATATTACCTTACTGCTTAAAGAGGGAAAGGACCCCAACCAGTGTGGCAGCTACCGCCCCATTGCTCTACTGAATTCGGACCTTAAATTATTTACGAAAATTTTGGCCAATAGACTTGCCCCCTTAATGCCTGGACTTGTCCACCCTGATCAAGTTGGGTTCATTCAGGGCAGACAAGCAGGTGACAACACCCGTAGAGCTATTGATGTAATTGATCTTATTAATAGAGCCCAAATCCCAGCGGTCGTCCTTAGTTTGGACGCCGAAAAAGCGTTTGACCGCTTGGATTGGGGCTTTTTGTTCGATCTGCTACATACCATGGGGTTCGATGGCCCATTCCTGACGGCAATAAAGGCTCTTTACTCCATACCTACGGCGACCCTTAAATTACCTGGGGCTCCTAGCCAATCTATCTCTATCTCAAATGGTACCAGGCAGGGTTGCCCACTCTCTCCCCTTCTTTATGCCCTTAGTATCGAGCCGCTGGCTACAGCTGTACGGGAACATCCTGACATCACGGGTCCGAGGCTGGGGGATAGTGAGTTCCGGGTGGCCCTGTTCGCAGATGATGTCATTCTAACCATTACCAACCCCATAATCTCTCTCCCAAATCTGCACAAATTGCTTACTCTATACGGCACCTATTCGGGTTATAAGCTGAATCTCCAGAAATCAGAGGCCTTAGCTTTGAATACTCCCTCCCATGTGAGGGAACTGTTGAAAGCCAACTTTAAATATAAATGGAGGGAACATTCGCTCCGTTATCTTGGGGTACAGTTGACGGCCTCCTATTCTCAACTATTTAAATACAACTATACCCCCCATCCATTTCTTCGCTCCTGGAAAAATGGGGCACTTACACGATATCCTGGCTGGGTAGGATATCAGCTGTTAAGATGTCTATCCTGCCTAAACTGTTATACCTTTTTGAGACCCTCCCTGTGACGGTGCCTAATGCTGTCCTGCAGAATATTCAAACCATGTTTTTTAAGTTCATTTGGGCGAAGTCGAGACACAGAGTCTCCAGAAAGGTAATGTCTATGAATAGATCTCAGGGGGGATTGGCAGTACCCAATATCCGCAGATACTACGAAGCGGCACAACTTAGACAGGTGTTAGGCTGGACCACATATCACCCTACCTCTAGATGGGCACTCATTGACTCGCTTTCTCTGGCCCCTATTCACCCGAATGCTCTTCTGTGGCAGACCCCTAAACCGGTGAAGTTACCTCCCAATGTTTTGCAGGCAACTAAATTCACTATTAGACTCTGGGAACATTGCTCCAAGAAATCTCCCTTGACCAATTTCCCGTCCCCTATGCAATCCGTTCTGGCTAATCCTCGCTTTATCCCGGGGATGTCTCCCGCCTTCCAGAACCGTTGGGGTTCCAAGGGCCTCTTTAGAATATATGATTTTCTCAAGCCATTGGAGAATAGAGTCCACTCGTTCGCAGAACTTCAAGAGAAGTATCAAATCCCCCAGACCTGGTGTTATGACTTTTTGCAAATTCTACATTTCATTAAGGGGGTGTTCCAGGGGCGTCCTCCATCTCGCTCACTGACGTTCTTTGAAAGGACGTGTCTCCGGGGTCTGCCACAGAAAGCGTTGATCTCGACTATTTATTCTGTACTTAACACTGTATTAGAGGAACCGTTTCCTAAACACAGGTATATGCTACAATGCAGGACGTATGGGAGAATGCCAGGAGAAGTGTCACTTGTGTAAGACAGAAAGAGAGCGTTTACAAGGCTATCTTCCATTGGTACTATACCCCGGTGAAATTAAGCAAAATGTATCCAACTACCTCAGCGCTGTGCTGGAGGGCTTGTGGGCAGGAGGGCTCTCTCTCCCATATATTGTGGTCCTGTCCGAGACTATCTGCATTTTGGAAAGCGGTTAGGGATCTGGTGACGAAACTCTTTTTCTATGAGATCCCAATTCAGGCCTCTAATGCAATACTAGGCCTACCACATGTAGGCATCTCCCCCCCAGAACAGAAGCTTCTGAATTTCATTTACACTGCGGCCAGATTGTCTATTACTTCCAATTGGAAGTCTTCTCGTGCCCCATCCATAGGCGAGACAATTTCCCGTATCAGGGATATGAAATTAATGGAAGAAATGACGGCCAAACATCGCGGATCCTTACCTAAGCATGACGCTGTTTGGTCGAAATGGGTCTATTATGTATCTCAAACGCGTATGGTGGAAGGGGGGGAATGAGAATAAGGATGTTGATAATTGTATTGCTGATGATTGTCTATTGCAGGCCTCTTGCATCTCTATTGCTTCATTGACCTATACTTCAAGCCCTCTGGTCGTTCAATGTTTTCCAACCATCTCTGTAACTCTGTACGTTTACTCTGACATCCATGTTAACTCCCACACTCCTTCTTTTTTACCAACTGAGAACTTTGTGAAAACGATATACATGACTTTTTTTCCTGTTATGTCTGTACCTTGTGCTTTTATTATGCTTGGAAACTTAAATGCTAAACCAAATAAAATTTAAGTTACAAAAAAAAAAGAATCTGGAAGTGCTGTCTTTGTAAACTGGAAGTGACATTATCGGAAGTAGGCGTGATCAGAAAAAAGTGAGTAAAACAGGAAGTGCTGTCATTGTAAACCGGAAATGACATCATCGGAAGCAGGCCCGACCTGTGACCTGCAAACCCGCAGAACCGACAACCCGTGTCTATACCCGCACCCGGAACTTCTACCCACAACCCGCAGGGTAGAGCAGGTTTTTGGGGGTAACCCGCAGGTACCTGACCCGCTGCAGGACTCTAGGTCAAATCCTTATGATTGAGTTCCACTAATAACAATAACATTTTAAGATAAATCTACCAGTTTCTATATGGCCGTTATACTGAATACTGGTTTTCTGCACAAAGTTACAACCAAGTAGCATTCATAAGAATTCCTCGGCAAATTGCACAACAAAAATGGTAGGAAAAGCGCTTTTAAATAAATGTAAAAGTATTTTGTTCCAGCAGCTAGTAATTCAATTTCTATCATGAGAGAAAGGGGTCTATTTATTAAACCTCGATTTCTTTTTGGCCGAGTTTTTAAAGGGAAAAACTAAAATTTCTAGAGGAAAAAAAAACCTCACATTTTTAGAGATTTATTGTAACCCAAAGCTGCTGAAAATCCAAATCTGAAAATACTCTACCTAAAACCTGTCGCACGATACTGTCTCGACTTTTTTTGCACTGACTTTTTCTAGCTGATTTTTGATAAATGAGTTAAATTAGTGGATGGGAAATAGGTCGGCTTTGTTTAATAAAAAAATTATATAACTATAATAGATTTGGCTTTTAGTAAATACCCCCCTTATTGTCATTAAATAATATGGCAAATAGTTTTCATATAATCCACTTATCACTCTGAAGCCAGTGATACATTGGTGCAGTGACACCGCAACACCCTCTAGAAGCAATGGCACAAGGGGTAATAGGACTTAAAGTGTCAGAGAGCATATCTAAGTGATTAGCAGCAAGAAAATGCACTAGAGCTTTTGGGTGATTTGTTGTTCAATGCCATTCAGTGTCGCATGCACAGAGAGGATTCAAGAGCCCATTAAGCTGCCTGTCATCTTGCAAAGAAAGGATAACTTCCTAAAGGTTATCCGTCTGTAGAAAGATGTCCTTAAATTCATTCACTTTGGATGTTACTTTTATGGATTTGAATTGTAAATGTGTATGTAGGAAACACTTAAATGTCTATATATTTATGTTTTGGATCCATTATCCGGAAACCCATTATCCAGAAAGGCCCTTTCCCATAGACTCCATTTTATCCAAATGATCCAAATTTTTAAAAATGATTCCCTTTTTATCTGTAATAATAAAACAGTACCTTGTACTTGATCCCAACTAAGATATAATTAATCCTTATTGGAAACAAAACCATCCGATTGGGTTTATTTAGTTACTTACATGTTTTTCTAGTAGACTTAAAACTAAGTAAGCTTTATCAGAAAGGTCTATATAAATACACCAGTAAACCCTCTGTCAAAAGAAAAACTGTATTTCTTTCCTTCTGTTGTGTGTACACAGGCTTCTGTGTCAGACTTCCTTCTTTAAGCTTAACCCTCCAGGGCAGGGCATGAGCATGCTCAGTTTGCTCCTCTTCACCTCCCTCTTGCCGTCACTGCTGTAATATGAGCCCAGAGCTTTGGGGGAGCAGGGAGAGACTTAGGCAAGAAGTTATGTCACACCAAGCTAATATGGTAGCTGCTTTCCTAAACAAACAGAGAGAGTGTCTAGAGCCATTTACTCAGGTATGGGAAAGCACAGAATAAATATAGTGTTACAGCTTGTGCTGTTGTGGCTAATCTATTGGCAATAAACTGCTTTGGTAGCTTTCCTTCTCCTTAAGGTATGAAGAAAGATACAGAAAGATCCTGTATCCAAAACCCCCCAGGTCTCGAGCATTCTGGATAACAGGTCCCATTCCTGTATATATACTGACAGAGCCTGAGGGGCATGCCATCTGCTTGGATTTAGTTTTTTTTTAGAATATCCACCTCTTATATGATTGTAAACCATGGCAGATGTTATGGATTAATTGCAGAGTCCAACGTGAGCAGTGACTTTAGAATGAAAATATTCAAATATTGCTTATTTATTATAAAAAAATATTATAAGAATCCATCAGTAAACTTTGATAATGCTTGATGTTAAAGAATGAAAATGCCCTTCGGTCTTTTCTTTTGGCTCTTTCATATCCTGTTTGTAGATTATTGCCTGTGCTGCCAGACATAGTTCTAGTGCCAGAGGAGGATAATGTTCTTCCTGTCGTCCTTTACTCATGAAACAGTGCTGGTGTCTTACCAGCTAGCTAAATGGCCAACATTATGTAAACTTACGTGCACAGTATTTCTAATGGGAAGATTCCTAGCTTAACCACAAAACAATACATGAATTCAGCTAGCTTCTTCTCAAGCCAAAAATGGCACAGGTGGCAAATGAGCCCTAACTTCACAGATGTAAACCTTTATTATTAAAGGGCAAGTCAACACCTAAAAAAATGTTTGCCTAATTAAAGAAAACCTAATTCTGTTTGATTGGTAGCTATGGGTTACTGCACCTGTGCAAAATTACTTTTTATTACATAAGCCCCTAAAGCGTATGATTGCTCAAAGCAGTCGCATACATTGCAACAAACTGGAAAATGTGGAAAAAGGTAGACTGTAATAGTGATAAAGCCGCTTGGTGCTTGGTGGCTTAAGGTCTAAGTGTTTGTGTCCAGACCTTAAAGGGATTGTTCACCAGAAATAAAGATTTTTTTCAATTACTATCTATTTTTGACAGATTTTTTAATATACTGAAGTTTAAAGGTAAATTTTACACCTTTGTATGTCTTTCTGAAGAAGCTCTGGGAGGGAGTCACTGACTCTGTATGTAAACTGTTCTAAATTGAAATATTAGTTGATACTAGTGATGTGTGAGGGTCAGGAAAAACTCAACCTGCATCTGACCCTAACCCGCAAAACCTCAACCTGCACCCAACTCTAACCCACAAAATGCTGCCATTGTAGAACCTGAATCCACATTATCTTGCTCTTCATGCTACTTCTGTGCAAGCCTCTGGTTTCAATTCAGGGAATGTTCGGGAGCAGTATAGGAGTATATGTTCCCAGTCTGACCCACACCCTACCGTAACCCGCAACGGTTGGCTAAATTTCGCCCCAAACCTGCCCAGCCGATGGCCAGACTGCGGGTCAGAAAACAGTACCTTGTATTTGATACCAACTGAGGTATAATTAATCTTTATAGAGGCAAACCCATCATATTGGGTTTAATTTATATTTAAATATTTTTTTAGCAGACTCGGTATGGAAATCCAGATTATGGAAAGACCACTTATCCAGAAAACCATCCAGCATTCTGGATAACAGGTCTCATACCTGCATTATAAGTCGACATGGTGTTCCATGTCCATAAAAGGCACAAGGCAGAAAGCCGAGTACTTTTATACAGGTCATGGCACTCTGATGTGAAGGTAGCCTTATATTTTACAAAAGGGGCTACGTTGTTTATTGTACTAAACAAGTTGTGATCATTAACCACCAATTATAAGTATATTGTTTACATCTTATTTGTGACTCTTGTGTATAAAGATATTCAAACCATATACTGTCAAACTGTAAAGAAGTATTCAAACGTTTGCTTCTGCAAGAATGCCAATAACTTCTCTATCCTCTTTCCTTGCTAAAAGTACTCAATACATTATCAGCAGACTTAGCACTTTCCGGACAAATTGTGCAAAGATACTTTGTATTCATTTATTTCCATTTGACATTGAGTGCAACTCATCTACTGAACAAGTTCTGTAACTTGGCTATAAATGATATGGACACATGAGTATATCCTTATATTGTATAAAATACTGTATAAGTGACAAAGTTGTGTTTCCATGAGGAATGTGACTGGTAATAAATAGGGAATATGTTTATAATTTCAGGCTGTATAATGGGAGACAATCTGTACCTGAATTAACTTTATGTATGAACAGGAAACTTGTGGCCATGAAACACAGGTAATTTTAAGCACCAGCAGTTAATACTAGCTGGAAAAAAACCTAGAAAGGAATGCAGAGCACAGGAAAGGCGTCGTTATGTCATGGTCTTGCTAATGGCAGAGAACATGGGAGCCAGCTGCTTGGAATTTCTTCAAATGAAACTGCAGCCCATTTCTCATGAGACAGAGAATTTGTGTACAATCTCTCCATGCCAGGAATATGGAAGTAAGAAAAGCATACACTTTTATAGACCATGTAATCAAATAAGTATGTTAAACGATGAAAGGCTCACAGTGCAGTTCTCACCACTGATGCCTTAAGGTGGCCATACACGGGCCGATAAAAGCTGCCGACAGACCAAGTCGGCAGCTTATTGGCCCGTGTATGGGGGCCCCCGACGGGCTTCCCCGATCGAGATCTGGCCGAAAGTCGGCCAGATCTCGATCGGATGGGGTTAAAAATCCCGTCGGATCGCGGCCGCATCTGTTCGTTGATGCGGTCCCGCGATCCGACCGCCCGTTTGGCGAACGCTAGGATCCGATCGTTGGGCCCTAGGGCCCACGATCGGATCAGCCCGATATTGCCCACCTCAAGGTGGGCATATCGGAGGGAGATCCGCTCGTTTGGCGACATCGCCAAACGAGCGGATCTATCCGTGTATGGCCACCTTTAGTGTTTTACTAAGCTTACAAATTGAATTATTAGTTGATTTGATTTTGTTTTCAGTATTGAAAGTCATTAGTGTTACATCTTAGTAACCAATCCATTGCATTTGTAGTATCTATTTTTATTGCAGAAATAAAGTGGGACATTGAATAGTCTTTAAGACTCTTTAAAGTCTTTAAGTATTTTAATTATTTGCCAGTGTCCAGCTTTCAAATGGGGCTTTCTGACCTTGGCAGTAAAGAAATAATTAGCCTCTGAGAGGTTAACAATTTTATTTTTACTTATTACTTGCTTATGTTTCTATTCATATGGTTCCATTCACCTACTACTTGAGAGCATCATACTGTAATTATTTTTATTTTTAGTATAACATAATGCTGTCAATAAAGCTTATTGCAAGAAACAAAGATAGTGTACTTTACAATCCGCCCATGGGCTGAGCAGACTGATACCATGCATGTTTATGACCACCTTTTTATTGTTCGGTTTGTTTGGGTCAGCAGGTAGTAGAGATCAGCTACGGCTAGTAGCTCCAGCATCACACAGCAGTCTCCATCACTAAATGTAGTTGTCATTTTGATGGCAAGGGACAGAAAGTATGACATTCCAACACAAAGGATTTTCAGAGAAATTGCATCTAGTTTGTGTAGAAGTGCACATACTATTGCTCATTTTAATGCAACGCTACCTTGTGCCACTATTATGCTGAAATTTTGGAAAAAAAGATGCATTGTGAGTAAAAATACATGGTGACTTGTGCAGAAAGTTAAAAATACACTTGCGCTTGTAAATAAGCCTGTCTCAGTGCCAGTGCACTTGAGCTTTATTGCTTCTCCTTCATCACTAATTAAGAGGCCTCGTTTAATTTCTTTTAACAACTTTACATTTTATAATATCTCCTTTTTTCTGAGTTTAGATTAAATTATCCTGCATTTTTGTATTAGGAAACATGGCATTCTAACTAGTCATTTTCAGCTGAAACACAGCATGGTGGAGGTGATATAACAAAACAAGAATCTTTTGTTCCATAACAATCAAATTCTCTTCCAAAACTGTAGCTAAAGCAAACCATCAATTCGATAAAAAAACATAAATTATTTGCATTCCTACTATTTTTTGTGCCCTTATTTGGATATTGTTCTATGCATTTAGTATTCTGGTTTGCTTCCTTCCCTAAGTTAAAAGAAAAAAAATCAAGAAATGAAAACAAATGAACCCCTTCACCGCTGAGGTTTTACTTGTAACCTGTCTGTTCAGACACTGATAGCTACTTATCATTAGAAGTCAATGGTTAATAAGCTTTATGCTGTGATAATTTGTTCCCTTTCCAATGTGATATGTTTCTTGGCAGTTTAGATTACAGTGTGATGGCCTGCCCATTTTATGTTGATTTCTAGTGCTGTTCTCTGCACTGAATCTGAATGTGAGGAATTGGCAAGAAACTATAAAGCAGAATATGTATCACAAGTATGTATAAAATTTTTTAAAAGTAGTGTTGTTTCCATTACTTTTTTCTTTATAGTTCTACATGTGTTTCTGGTATTTAAATTATTTGTATCAATGATTTCTATACATGCAGCTGTGACTGTGATAGAACTATAGCTGCAGTCATGGTTAGCTGTCTGCCTAGGGATGAAGGCAGGTGCTGCTTACTAAATAGTATGGGGCCCCCATGATTACTAATGGCATCCCTGCATGAGAAAATGCAAAATAGGGAGATGGAAGGCAATAATTGGATCCCTCTTATCTAATACAGGATGCATAATAGATCTGTTGGTCACAGAAAACCCAGCTGTTATATGCTCATTTGCTTATCTCTGCTATTTCTTCTTCCTCTGTTGTTTGTGTGGAATAGTCTCTTTATCTATAATGGATTAATTGTTTTCTTACTTCTGAGTATAATTACAGTTGTATCCATGGGTGACTAATATGGACGAGTAACATGAGGTTGAACACTTAAACAACTGGCTCAACACTTAAACTTACATTCATTCTGAACCTGTGATGTCATGAGGGGCTGGATCACTTAACAATTGGTAGTTACTTACATTTACTCTGCAGGTGAGATGTGAGTTTTGGCACCAACTTGCGCTCTACACATAAGAGAATTGGTAACTTGGTCCTTTATTTGTTCTGAGAGCATTATATAAATGTCACACTGCATTGCAATTTAGGGAGCTGCTAAGTGAGTGTTGCACATGGTCTAAGTGTTTATCAAGTGTTAGAAACCAAAAGGCAGTTGAAACTACATAGGAATTGGGAGTATGCAGTGTGCACATGGTGTCAGGATGAGTTCATGTTCTTCGAGCAACAGTTCCATGGAGAATTGGTTTTCCTCTTGGAATTGGACTTGCAGAATCTAAGGAGCAACTAGCAGCATTGAGTGGGGCTGCAAACGGGGGGGGGGGGGATAGGCAACTTGTAGAGCAACCACTAGCAGGGGCTAGTGAAGTGGACAGTGGAGGCTAATAAGAGGTTTGTCACAGTTAAGAGAGGAAGTAAGGGATGGGAGGGTAACAGCTTGTCCAAAGCAACATATTTGGCTGAAGATGCTGGGGAGGACAGCTCTGAAATAGCTGATATGGTAGGGGGGAGGATTGCTAGCAAGGAAATGCATGTCATAGTTATAGGGGATCCAATTATTAGAAAGGTGGATAGGGTAATCTGTGGCAAGGAGCAAAAGAAAAATTGGTGTATGGAGGAGGGTTTGGTGGAGAATTAGGGTAATTCAGCTACAGACTCTGGCCAGGCATGGGTGTGTACCTCCGTGATGATGAGGTGCAGCAGCTTTGGGGGAGAGAATGGCTAGAGTGTTGCAGGAGATTGAACAGTTGAAAATGTAGCTCCATTAAATAATGGAAATAATGTGGTTATAAAGAGGGAAAATGTGCCATATCTCTTTCTCTTCAGTGTATACAAAATAGAGGAGTCAGATTTGCATGACCCACTTGATAAAGGCACAGATGGCTCAGCTAAATCAAGGCAGCAGTTGACAATTTAAGGTTTTTTTAAGCAATCACATACAAAGTTTGTATTTTGTCAATGCATTTGGTACAGTACCACATGACTGCTTTCTAAATTAATGGCTGCTGATCTTAGTAATGTTTGTACATAGATTGGGCATGGACTAAAGGATAGTGTACAGAGGGTGGTTGGTTATAGTACATACTCTACATAGATTAGGGTTCTTAATTGGGTTTTACAGGGTGGTTAAGGGGCAGATGAGTTTTAGTGTTGATAAATGTAAGTTTTTGTACCTGGGTTTTAAACATATGCAAGCCACTTATACCTTTCATGGGACTGTGTTATGCAAACCCACAATAGAGAAGGACCCTGGAGTCCTTGTAGATATTAGACTTGGTTATAGAATCTGCAAGTAGAAACTGCATATTTGGAAAGAGTTTTTTTTACAGTGAGAACAGTGACGTTGTGGATTTGTACTGATATGTTAGATGAGTACAGATACATTTGTTTTAAGAGGTTGACTGGCTTTTTAGCAAGTTAGGAAATACAGTGATATTCAGAGTAACTGATAGTACCGATGTGATCCAGGGACTGCTCCAATTGCCATCTTGGAGTCAGGAAGGAATTTTTTTGCTCCTCTGAGGCAAATTGGGGAGGTTTCAGATGGGTGTTTTTGTTTTCCTTCCTCTGGATCAGCTAGCAATTAGGCAGATTTTATAAAGATATAAAAGGTTGAACTTGATGTACATGTGGTTTTTTTTTTTCAACTTAATTTACTATGTAACTACTGTATATGTATGAATAATCTGTAATTTCCCAATTGCGTTGAGTTTGTGTTTGTTGTTTTTATTTGCCGTCACTGTAGAATAATGCAGAACAGAAATGGTTCTTAAAAATTGTTTGTACCACACCTCGATTATTTAAATCTTTAGAGAGCTTGTGACTAGACAGCTACAATTTCATATGGGAGTAGTACTATATAAAGGAACTGCTGCTGTGGTTTAGTAGAGCTGATCTTTATCCCCTGGGCATTTGCCTTTTACTGTTTACTGCACATGGCTGAATTGTTTCATAGTATCAATGCTGCACGGATTTCTTTAATGGTTTGTTATATATAAGGATTGCTGATACCGCAAAAGCTAAGCCTGTAAAAGCTTGTGGTGCATTGGCTATAGTTTATTGTTGGACTGAGGGAAACATTGCCCTTATAACTATGTATAGATCTTGATCTGGTGTTTCCAATAAATTTGTGATTTTGTACCAGCAGCATTCAGACAGTGGTAAATCTTCATATGATCATTATATTAAATTTGGAGGTTCAGAATCCAAAATATAGTAGTTAATAGTTTCACACTATTAAAAAAGAAGTGGTGGGAATCCATATTCACCCACTGACTGTTATGTTCATTAAATAAAATAAACCTGTCCATTGATCACGTATGTGTATGTTCTCAATACAAGAGTTTGATGAGGAAAGGAAAGAGCTGTTGGGTGTGGGGGAGCATAGATTTGTATCGGTATTTGTTTATTTCTCAGAATTAATTTTGTGACCCATGGACATAATCAACCATTTTTTGTTGTGTAAGCTGTGTGACTAGTAATAGTAGATACATATCTAAAAAAAGTCAAAGCATATATAAAAGTACTTGAATTTCTTTCAGCTTTTTTGTTCAGTAATCCATTCTACAGTAAAACCCCCAGTTTACCTTTTTCAGGGGACCAGGAAAAAATGGCGTCAAATCCAGGAAAATGTGAAATCAGGGAAATACATTATGAATTATATTTTGGTGGGACCACATAAACAGGTTACAATGGGGAAAAGCTTAAAAATCAGACAATGTAAAGTTGAAGTTCCACCGTATTTTTAGGGCCTTCTTTAATGATGGACTATTGAAAATGTAATGTATGGCTTATATTTGCACCCCTGTGTTAGTTGTGTTTTATATGTGTCCTATTGCACCATATTTAAATAAGCAGATTGAAATGAACACAAGCTTTTAGGGGGCACATCTTAAATGCAATATAGCTATTAGTTAGTAAACCTGGTCATATATTATTTGTGCAAATTATATTTTAAATGGTGGCTAATTGTCTTCTGTTTTCTGAACAAATTCAATATGGACACAACTTGTGCTATACAAGATGTGATTGTGTGGGTTCCATCTTTTTGAGTTGTATGGGTTGTATACAACCACTAAGGCAGTGTGCAAATTGCCTTTGCCTCTTTAAGGATTGTGACAGGCAGGCCCGGACTGGCAATCTGTGGGTTCTGGCAAATGCCAGAGGGGCTGCTATAAGGTGCCATAGAAAGTCAGTATTTAGTGGGCTGGTGGGGGCTGTTTGGGCCTCTGTGTACCTGAAATGCCAGGGCCTAATTCTCAGTCCGGACCTGATGACAGGTCTCAGATGACGGAGACCTGGGTTGCCTAGGAGTACTGTGTGTGTATGTGTGTATATATATATATATATATATATATATATATATATATATATATATATATATATATATATATATATATATTCAGCAGGGATGGGCAGGTGGAGCAATGTAGGCATCGCACCCTAACTTGTGCATAGTTACATAGTTAAATTGGGTTGAAAAAAGACAAAGTCCATCAAGTTCAACCCCTCCAAATGAAAACCCAGCATCCATACACACACCCCTCTATACTTTTTACATGTAAATTCTATATACCCATATCTATACTAACTATAGAGTTTAGTATAACAATAGCCTTTGATATTATGTCTGTCCAAGAAATCATCCAAACTCTTAAAAGCAGAATCAGTCATCACAACATCACCCGGCAGTGCATTCCACAACCTCACTGCCCTGACTGTGAAGAACCCCCTACGTTGCTTCAAATGAAAGTTCTTTTCTTCTAGTCTAAAGGGGTGGCCTCTGGTACGGTGATCCACTTTATGGGTAAAAAGGTCCCCTGCCATTCATGATTGAGGATAGCAAATATATTGCTACTGAATCCTTATAACATACATGTTCTGATTTTAGCAATTGTTTTCACGTCAGTAATTATCTTAGAACCAGAAAAGGCATGCCTATATTCTGGATTTTCTCATTGAAAACTGAAACAATAAGATGTGTGGGAGCACAATATGCCATGCACTTGATTTTATTCTAGGTGCAGCACATTCATGTTGAATTAAGCTAAAACACCATAAAGTGATACATACAAAGCAATATACAGTATGCCTTATCTGGCAATGTAGTTTTATAGGTGTACTGCTTCTAAAGTTATCAACCTACTGTGAACTGTGCTTACCATTCTATTGTTACATTGAATGTATCAATGTTTCACATAGTAATGGATATTGATCCAAGTACTTAAGCAAATAATGCCTGGATAACTGTTATACCTGTAAAGTAGTGATGTGCGGACCGTCCCGATACCCGCGGGTTTCGGGTCGACCTCGCAGTACTCCGGGCGGGTGCGGGTTGAGCTCTTCTCCTGCTCTCTCCGCCCGTCACCTTCAAATGCCGGCATCCGTCTTCCGGGTTCCGATTTTATAGTGTCGCGTCTGCTCACGCCGCCCCTCTTTTGTGACGTCATTGTGACGTCATCGGTGGGGCGAGTCTATAAAAGGACCCCCGGAAGCGGGTGCAGGCGGGCGCGGGTATTAGCAGGGCGGGTTAGGGTCAGGGAAACCCCGACCCGCACATCGCTACTGTATAGCATCTTGTAATTTAACCTGTAATTAAAGGGGTTGTTCACCTTCCAAACACCTTTTTTCAGTTCAAATTGTTAACCAGAAATAAAGACTTGTTTCATTTACTTTCCATGTTTTATTTTTGACAGTTTTCCAGGATTGAAGTTTAAAGTTTCTGTTTGGTGTTTCAGTCTGGCTGCTGGCAGCTCAGTAAACAAGGTTCAGATTCTGTTACAATTTGCTACATTAGTTGATACATTTCTCAGCAACATATGTAGAATATTAGCAAGTATCGTATCAATTATAACAGCTGCCTTTAAACGGGAACTCGGCTTCCAAAACAAAATTTGATGAAGAGGCCCACATAACACACAAACCCATAATATACCCTCACAGTTACCTGTTACTTCAAAAAGTATGTATAAATGCCGTTTTATATGCTGAAATCCAGCTGTTTAACAGTTCTTCTCTTTCTGAATCATTTGAAATCCTGGCAGAGAAGGAGGGACTAAAACACTGATGTTACAAATTGTAACAACTTATCCACAGCTTACAGACAGCATGCAGGAACTACATAACCCACAATGCATTGCACTATAATGTTCTGTTTCTTATTGAAATCATGTATGCAGGGAATTGTGGGTTTTGGAGGATACAGGCTGAGGATAGCTGGCTGCTGATACAAAGTAACAATAGTCAGCCAGCTCAGCAAAGTAGTCCGACAGATCAGAAGGAGAGCAGGGGGCTAGGCTTAGGGAACTGTTCCAAACCATTACAAATCATGATTAATCATGATAATTAATTGATTTATATTGCAAAGTTGCTTGAAATTATGTTTACTTTTCAAAAAGCTTAAGTTATGTTTTTGTGGAATTCCCCTTTAACGAAACTCGGGGATTCTGCTGAATAGGACCAATGATAAGACATTTATCCATTTAATATAAAATGTATCAACTAATGTATCATTTAGAACAGTTCACAGAGCTCATTAAAGGAATTGTTCAGTATAAAAATAAAAACTGTGTAAATAGATAGGCTGTGCAAAATAAAAAAATGTTTCTAATATAGTTAGTTAGCCAAAAATGTAATGTATAAAGGCTGGAGTGATTTGATGTATAACAAGTCAGTCAGGACTCTACTTCAGGCCCGGACTGACAATGTGCCCATACGGGCAATTGCCCGAGGGGCCGCTCTGTTTCTTGCTAAGTGGACCGCTCCTGATCTACTGTCTGGGAGTCAACTGATTACTGCCCGTGCAAGTCCCCTTCCCTGCCCTTTTCACTGACTGTGCGGAGCAGTGAAACAGACCTCTCTGCAGCCGTGCTGTCTCCTGTTGTATTTTTCCTAATAATCCGCTCTCTGCTGGCAAGTCTGGCAGGCTGCAGACAGCAGACATGATCAGTGGATTGCAGAGTGAGCATCAATTATAAACGGTCTGCTGTTTGCAGCCTGCCAGCAGAGAGCTGATTATTATGAGAAGTACAACAAGAGACAGCACGGCAGAAAGGTCTGTTTCACTGCTCCACACAGTCAGTGAAAAGGGCGAGGGAAGGGGACTTGCTTGGGCATTTCTCAGAGTACTGAAAATTACAAGTTGGCAATACAACAAAAAGGGTGTGGAGCTTGGGTGGGCTGAATTGTGAATCAGAACATTACTGTGTCTATTAAAAATCACATTTGAACATTTTGCCACCCACTCAGCTGGGAATCATGCATGTGTTAAAATGCTGGAACTGGCACTGTGTCCTTTAGGTGATTACTTATTTACTGTTCTGGATTCTCATGGAACTACAGCACTTACCCCCACATGTAATAAAAGGCACTAAGTTTGCCCAGGAGCAGTAACCAGTAGCAACCAATAAGATGTTTGCGTTTAAACACGTAACCAGGAAATTCTACCTGCTGATTGGTTGCTATAGGTTACTGCCCCTGGGTAAACTTAGTGCCTTTAATTACATAACCCCATTAGTCTTTAGGAGTAGTTCAAACTTATAAAGATATAGCCAATGCAGCACTGCATAGAAGTAGACATTTGCACACAATGATGTGGTGCCTAGGCGTTAGACCTTCAGCACATGTAGTAGTTCTACAGAATCTGGATAGGGTTGCCACCTTTCAATAAAATTTGCACCGGCTGGTGCTGGGGGCAGTAAAAAGAGGTGGGATGTGGCGACGGAAGGGGGCGGGGAGTGATTGCAAATGGGGCGGAGTCGCGGCGTGCATTGGATGTGACATCAAAGGGGTGGGGCAAGACGTCAAAGGGGGCGGCGTGCAACTGGCCAGGCGCCGAAGAAAAGGTAGATTTTCTGCAGATTGGGGCAGGCCAAGGGCTTTAGTTAGGGATATTACAAATTTACCGGCAGCTACATTGCCGGTAAATTTGTAATACCGGCCCCGGCCTTGGCAGGTGTTTTACCGGCTAGGCCGGTAAAATACTGGCCAGGTGGCAACCCTAAATCTGGATGGGGTAGCACTCACAATAAACCCACACCAGGCCAGTAAACAAAAATTAGACTTTACTACAACAAACCTTATGTGTTCTTTGCTACGATACTCATAATCATAGCTTAATCAGAGACTTGGGGGGGCCACATGGGTCATATCTGTTGCTTTTGAATCTGAGCTGAATGCTGAGGATCAATTGCAAACTCACTGAACAGAAATGTACCATGTGGCCCCCCTTCAAGTCGCTGACTAGCTCAGAGTAAGAGAGCTGAAAAGCAGGAAGTTGGATTCTGGCTGTTTTATTAGACATCTGTTCACTCCAGCCTTTATATATTACATTTTTGGCTAACTAACTATATTACAAACATTTTTTATTTTGCACAGCCTATCTAATAACCCAGTTTTTATTTTTATACTGAATTGTTCCTTTAAGAAAGAAAAACAGGTGAAAAAGTTAAACTTTAAAAATGGTCACAAATAAATTATAGAAAGTCTTTATTTCTGGTGAACAAAACTTTAAAAAAAAACCTTTTGTTGCAGATATATGTGTAATTGTTACTTGAAATTCCTAAACCTGACTATTTTGCCAACACTACTGTCCTTTCTCAACCTGTCAGTTTTCAATGCTAATGAACTACTGATGCTGAACATGGGGGATCAGATAGTTAATTGGAAAGCATTGGGCAAATACTTTAATTAATGGCAGAATTATAAAAATCATGCAAAGACAATGTTATGATAGATGTAAAAAAAAGGGTTGATTTCTGGTTTCATTATCTTTTCAAAAGAGAAATATAACACAGATCTGTTTTTTCTCCATTTGATTGATAGGTCAGAGGGCTTGCCTGCATCTTCATGGTATTTTCCCTTACCTGTATACTCCATATGATGGATACGGACAGCAGGATCCTGAACGTTACCTTCGTCAGATAGCTTTCAGCATTGACAGAGCACTTAATGTGGCTTTAGGCAACCCTGCAGCCAGTTCCCAACATGTATTTAAGATTACAGTCGTTTCTGGAGTGTAAGTATACATGTGGCTCATTAGCTTTGCCTTTTAATTTTTTTTCCATTTTTTCTTTCACTTCTTTCATTGTTCACTGCCTACCCAATCTTTTGATAGATTTCTCATTTCTCTGTCATGTCCTGTAGCCAACATAATTGCTACCGTGCTCAGTTTGGATTTGCTACCTGTAATCAAAAGTTGTTTCCAGTATTTAAGTCCTTTGTTCCTTCACTCCCCCTTATGTTTGGATACACACACTTAGATATCCCCCAATCTCCGGCCATGTACAGGGTTAGCCAGTTAGAACAGTAGCAGAGTTTGCGCAGATCAGTCTTGGTGTAAAGGTAATGATTGGAATATGATTCGGGTTGAATAACAGAGAGGCAAGACACATGATTTTGTAATGGGAATGTTGGAAAGAATGCTATCATCTTGTTTTATCATCTTATTTCCACTTATTACTAATGTTGCCTAAAAGCTAAGTTACCTGAGTTTTGTAACTTGTTTGACCAAAATTTCATGTGCATCTCTGTAAATATATAGAAAGCAGGTTTTAATAAATTTTGCTAGTTTAAATGCTGGCACTGGCTCAAAAGCTTACCTGTAACATGTCTGAACTATTTATTCCATGCCTCTTGTAAGCACAAACAAGCACACATCCCTTATTCTAAAAGGCAATGCTTCTTGAACAATATAGTGGGCTAAAAACTTTGCAATGTACTGAGGCCACTTATTATTCAGCTTGGCAATTCCCAATTTAAAAAAATAAAAAGATATATTTGTGTGTGTGTGTATTTTTTTTTTTTTTTTGGCCCGATTTATACAGTTTTTAAAAAAAATTTTATTATTAATATGTGGCTTTATAATCATAATTATAAATACTGTGGCTTTATAATCATGTTATATTTTTTGTACTTCCTATTACAGGCCATTCTATGGTTATCATGAAAAAGAAATACAGTTTATGAAGATCTATCTCTACAATCCAGCAATGGTGAAACGGTAAGTATACTCAAACCAATTAACTAAAGGTTACTCATGCAAATTTCATATTTGGGAAACTGTTACTATTTTATAACCCAAACATATTTCGATTTGTAATTATTAATACTTAAATAGAATTTCAGATCACATTTATTTCTTTCACTCTTCTTGTATTTCACTTTTGTCAAACTTGTAAGAAGATATAGGTTAGAGTGTTACAATCACAGAGATGCCTTTTACTAACTGTAGTTGGTTATGCAAAAATGCTAATTCTATAGTAATAAAACTGTTTCCCCTACACTTCTTTATTTCTCTAGTGTATGCTTGGGGGACACAGGGGAACCATGGGGGTATAGCTGATGCCGTTAGGAGGTAGGACACAACAACTGAAAAATTAGCTCCTCCTCCGCTGGCTATACCCCCCAGCAGGCGGAGCCTACTCCAGTTTTTTGTTGTGTCCTCAGGAGGTCAGGAGATGTCAAGAAACTTTTATTTTTATTCTATTGTACAAGGAGTTATACCAGTCACCTACACTGTGTAGGATGCCTTGGCATATTTCTCCCATCGTGGGAAGTGTCTCTGGGGTAATTGCTGCACAGCTACTTCCATCCAGTTTTTCTTATCACCTTCTCTCATTGTGCAGGAGGAGTGAACTGGCCAGGACACAGAAGGCTTCGGGACCCTGGGGGAGGGTAAGTATACCCTAGTCCCAGGTGTCTTATAACAGTAAGAGCCTTCTTCCCTCCCCCCTATGACTGGAGGGGGGAGCGGACCGTCGCCCTTCTCCTCATAGCATCGCTAGGATGCGACAAACAAGGAGAGGACAGCGGGCAAAGACGACCGGTTTATCCCACTAACGGATAGGGGAGCATAGCCGCATGTTCTGGGGGCCTCTTGTTTAATATGCGCGTCCTCTCCTTCTAGCGCACGGAGAGGAACAGCGCACATACGCATACTAGCGGATTACTATAGCGCTTCCGGGTTTCTTCCGCCGCACACCACGTGATGCGCACTGGCGCGAAACTACCAACCGGAACGGCGCATTCTCTTCAGGGGAACAGTCGCTTACTGAACAGCGCAGCACGAGCAGGGAACTGTGCAACTACAGGACACGGCGACTAGAAATACTAGCCTCCTTCCCTGACTTTCCCCCTGGCTCTATCAGAGCGACCTTTACTCCTATTAGGCTTTTCCTTACCAACCATGTCTGAGGAAAACAGTGAGGCCATTTTTTTCCAGGGGGAAGACAGCCGCGGTAAAATACCTTGCATGTGCCAAGTGCCGCAAAAAGCTCCCCTCAGGGCAAAAAGAGCCTAGTTGCTCTAAGTGTAAAACAGCTGAGCCTGAGAAAGAACTCCCAGGCCCTGCTCCTATTCAAACAGAACAAAATCCTCAGACACCTACTGTGACTGTCACAGATGTACCTAATCCAATCCAGACAGTAATTCCTGATTGGGCAGCCCAGTTAGCTACTGGCATACCAAAATTAGCATCATCTTTGGATAAAATCCTGTCAAGACTAGATAAACCCAGACATAGGGGATCAAAACGTAGAGCACCCTCGTCTTCGGACGAAGAGAGTGACATTTGTTCCAGAGATTCCTCACCTGTACCAGGCAGGGAGGAGACCCTTGGTCTATCAGAGGGGGAGTTATCTTGCAGTTCTGACATGTTAGATGAGGAACCTTCAAAATTCTCTGCTGAAGCGATAGATGATTTAATCACTTCAGTTCTGGAGACTCTTAACATACAGGAACCAGAGACCAGTACAGATAAGTCTAAGATACTGTTTAAAAGACGTAGTAGATCTGCACCTACTTTCCCTTCTCATGCACAACTTGAGCAAATAATCCAACAGGAGTGGAACAAGCTGGAAAGTCGTTTCCAACCAAACCGCAGATTCCTCAAACTCTATCCATTTTCTGCAGATACCACAGAGAAATGGTCTTCTCCTCCTTCAGTGGATGCTCCAGTTTCGCGCTTATCCAGAAACACAGCTCTTCCAGTACCAGATGCCTCGTCCTTTAAGGACCAGATGGACAAGAAAATGGACGGGTTACTATGTTCCCTTTTCTCAGCCTCAGGCACGGCCCTTCGCCCTATCCTGGCTACAGCATGGGTTAGCAGGGCAGTACAAACATGGTCTGAATCCCTTGTTCAGGCAATTCTCTCGGGAGTGCCAAGACAAGAACTTTCGCAGCTGGCGACGCAAATCAAAGACGCAAATGAATATATTTGCGAGGCGGCCTTAGACGCAACACAGGCAGTTAGCAGAGCTTCAGCGCTATCTATAGCCACTCGGCGGTCACTCTGGATGAAGCGTTAGAGGGGATACTTTTCATGTTTTTTAACTATTGATGTAAATAAAGTATATTTTTTTACTTACTAACATGCCTTGGAGAAATGTTTGAGTTTATGGTTTTACCTCTGTTTGGTCACTAGAGGTCTCCGGCATGTATACCAGTAATGTTTACTGATCCTGCTCCCAATTTGATTCTAATAATACAAATTCATCCTCCTGCCTTTTTTTACAGGACTGGCTTGCTTTTTACCAATTGTAACATTACCTCCAATCTTAAATATAGAGACCTCTATGCGTACTTTTGGTTTTGAAACTGTGTTACTTTTCCTAATTCAGAAGGTTTATTTTCTCTATTGTATTGAACTTTGATGGAGTCTGCTAGCAATGTACCTCCTTCTCATATAACGTATGTTGGAAAGAAGAATTCTGACAGGAGCTACAATTGAAAGCATGCCTTCTAGTGATGTACAGTCTCAGGAAAAACTCAACTCACACTCGACCCTAACCCACAATACCTTGACCCCAACCCTAACCCGCAATACCTTAACCCGCACCTGACCCTAAGTCACAAAATGTTGCCATTGGAGGACCCAAGCCCAGCCCGTACCTGAGTCTTCTTACTCTGAGTACTACTTCTGTGTGCACCTCTGGTTCCAAGAAAGGGAATCTTCAGCAGCAGTGCTTTCACAGTCTGACCTGGACCCGACCCTAACCCGCAATAGTTGGTCAAATTTCAACCCAGACCCGCCCCACTGGTGGTCAACAAACGGGTCAATGCAGGTTTTGGGTCAACCCGCACATCAGTATTTCAATATGCTCTCTGTTTTAGAAACTGTGTCAAGGAAGGCATTGTGGGTCAGATATGGTGGCTGTGCCCTACAATTCAATGTTTTGGGCTGAGAGTTTTTGACCTTTTTACACATGTACATTTTTACCTTTTTACACATGTTCATTTAAAGAGTTCCATTGGAAAGCTATATTTAACTGTCATATATTAACAATAACTGATTACCTTATTATATTCAAGGCAGCTAAACAACTTAATGCCAAGTCCTGACTTACACCCTTCCTTTCACACTGCTGATCCTAAAGCTCTCCAAAGACACTTTCTTGCAACTGAGCTTCACTGGCGCAAATCCCGCTTAGAATCTGACTACTGGAACTGCAAATCTGCCCTGCACTAATATAATAATAATGCCAGCCTTCCCCATGCCAAACAAATGCACTTTACTACATTTATTAACTCCCTTTCTAAAAACCTGCACAACTTTTCTTTACCTTTAACACTCTTCTTTCCCCTTCCTCACTCCCTCTGTGCATATCTGTCTCTGCTCAAGATGTTGCTGAGAACTTCAAAAACAAAATTGACACCATCAGAAGTGACATTACACTATTAAACCCCCCCTAGACATTCACCACCCTCCCGCCTCACTCCCCAGTCTCTACTGTGCTCCTTCTTTCCTGTAACTGATAAGGAAGTCTCAAAACTTTTGGCTTCTTCTCACTTTACTACCTGCCCATTTGATCCCATTCCTTCCAAACTTCTCCACAATGCCAATCATTGTCTAATCAAAGCCTTAATTTATATTTTTAATCTCTCACTCTCAACTGGAATCTTTCTTTCTCAACTAAAGGCAAAGTGAAGCCTTCTGAAATCAGAAGTTATTTACTTATCTCATGCCATACTGAGCACTGCCTAAATACCAAAAATTCGAGTTTTAATTCTCCCATAAGGCATCATGGGCTGAGTCGTGCAAATCACTCCTTTATGTCTCTTTGACCAACTATGCATCCAGAACCGCTGGTTTTATAGCACAGATACAGCCTAATGGTTCAGAGCCATATATCCAAACTTGCAGACAGCCTGTTTCGATCCTGTTAGAGCTCATCAATGCAATATATTGGAACTTGGCTTCTGAAGGGGTAGGACTTGGCGAGTAGTGAAATAGAAAACTCTTGGCCCTAACCTGACTAACTAATGTCCTTTTAAGAGAAAAAGCCAACAAATACTTCTCACTACTAATACTTCTTGATATTTATGCTGCATTTGACATGGTGGGTCATTCTCTCCTCTTCCAATCCCTCCATTTTCTTGGCCTTTGTGACACGGCCCTGTCCTGGTTCTCTTCTTACCTCACTAATCGTTCCTTCAGTGTCTTGGTATATCATCTTCTCCCCTTGGGCCCCTTATTATTTTCTCTATATGCTTCCACCCCCGGCCAATAGTTCTTTTACTACTTTATTTGATTGGAATGGTTAGTGGCAGGTCGGGAGATGGGGAAGTCCGATCGTTCGATGATCTTTGCATCTATGGCCAGCTTTAGTGGATGTCACATGGATATATGTTATATGGATGTCACAACGCTACCTTAAATGAAACCTCTCTAAAACTGAAATGATTCTCTTTCCCCCACACCTGTAACATCCCAGAAGTATCTCACATAATTAACAATTCCACTATCATCCCAGGCCCGGTGCCTTGGGGTTATCCTTGATTCTGCCCTGTCCTTTAATCCTCATATCCAGTCACTTATTAACGTACCGGTATGTCACTTTCACCTAAGGAACATATCCAAAATACGATCATTTATGACCCAAGATGCTGCCAAAATTCTTATTCACACTCATCATATCACATCTAGACTACTGTAACCCTCTATTAATTGGCCTTCCCTGCCAGAGACTGTCACCTCTCCAGTCCATAATGAACTATGCCACTCTGTCAATCCCTGCACTGACTTGCACTTACTTACAGAATAAAATTCAAACGAATGACCCTGACATTCAAAAGACTTTAATAACTCTCATCCTACATCTCTGAACTCATCTCTAGATACTTGCCCAACCACTTACACTCCTCTACTGATCTGCTCATCTACTCTTCTGTCATTACCTCATCACATGGTCACATTCAAGATTTTGTAAGGGTTGCACCCCTCCTCTGGAATTCTCTTTCACATTCCGGCTTTCTCCCAACCTTCTTTCAAAAGATCTCTTAAACACACGTATTTAGAGAAGCCTTCCCTCATTTGGTTTATCTGTCAAATGCAATACCATATGCTACATCTCTCACCTTGCTTATTTCTGATCTTGCTCACTCCCACACTTTCCCTATACCTTTTAAATTGTAAGCTCTTTTGCACAGGGCCTTCCTCACCTTTTGTACCAGTACTGGTTGTTATGTATATAACTCTGTATGTTATATGTGTGTAATCCATGTGATTTCTTTGTATAAACACATTTATTTTACAGTGCTGCTCAATATGTTGTTGTTGAAAGCTCATTTAAATAATACAATGATTAATGAAAAATTCACATCAATTCTTTCTGGCACTCATGAGTTTTGACAAATTTCTTAAAATTTGGGAACCTTGGGCCTAATAGGCCATCTCGCTGGGACTGAAACTATCTCTCCCTTCCGCATAATATTGTTGGAAGGCCCACCAACCCCTTGTAATTTCGGTTATTACAGTGCTCTTTGTAATATTGGGTATATCACCATGGTTCTGTGTATATTTTGGAAATCTTTTTCCCAATACCAGTTTTATGTAAATAATCAGTTGTGCATTTTCATTGCAGCTACTGTATGATTTAGATATGATGATTTTGTGATTTTTTTTTCTACCTTTTAAGTGTATTGCTTTTGTTCAAAATGTTTATTAAAAAATTAGTTTAAATGGAATTGTTGGCTAATAAAATTGGCAACAGCATCCTGTTGTCCCCGTTTTATCTAGTTCTTTTTTGCAAGATGAGATCTGGGTGCCTATACATTGGCTAACACTTCAACAAATACAATTTGTTGATGGACTGCTGAACCAAATGTAATTAAAAAATATTTATTACTACATAGCTAAGATACAGAGCAATGTTTAAGGTGAGAAAAGTCAAAATACTTGAAACATTGTTCTGTATGTGTGTTTTTTTTACTAAATAAGGCTTTTTAACTCCAGGGAGCAGTGTGACAGGTGAAAATTAAGAATTATTGTTCTGGTTTCTTATTTTACCCAGAATGTTTAGGGTTTGTTACTTTTTAAACAAAATGTTTATATATTTGTTTATCTTCTTATGCCCAGGGTCAGTGAACTTTTACAAGGAGGTGCTGTAATGAATAAGTGCTATCAACCCCATGAGGCCCATGTTCCTTATCTTCTTCAGCTATTCATTGATTATAATTTATATGGAATGAACTTAATCAATCTTGCTGCTGTAAAGTTCAGAAGAGCTCAGAGGAAAGGTAAAATGTGAATATGTGATGCCTGTGTTTTCCATGAAGCAATTTTTGATTATATGACATTAGAATTAACAATGCCTTTATTTCCTTCGTAATATATATGAATTAATTACACTGATTAAAAACCTGTACACATGCATTGACATTCATATGTACATAAGTCATACAACTTCATACCATAATGAAATACATGATCGAACATTTGTTAGATTCTTGAAAGAATAATGGTTTATTAAAGTAGCTACACTGCAATTAATCTGGCGCTATGGGAGAAAAATTAAAAAGATTCCGGTTTTATGCCATCCACACCATCTTGTGCCCAAGTCAGGGGACTCGGCTCTCTGAGAGTCCATAAATCTACGGTACACAACACCATAAGGAACAGTTTTTAGTTTTAACAGTTTAACAGTTTAAGTAATTAATATTTTTTTCTCTTGCAAAATAGAATACATCTAGAAATACAAAATGGATAACTCTACAAATGAAATTGTACATTGTATACATTGTTTTAATAAATTATAGGTGGCTTTGCTCTCTGGTTTCCTTTTCAGGAATAGGTTAATTTTATTCTCATTAGAAGAGAACTAAGGCTTAAATAAAGACATTGGGCAGAAATGTGTTGCATTTTGTATTGGTTCATGTATTGGTCCACAGCCTATTAGCAGTACAAATCTGTGCCAATGAGGATGCCCCTGTAGTTCCCACCTTCTTTTCTGCTGATTCAATGCACATGCTATGTGCTGCTGTTACTGAGCTTAGGGACCACAATATAAGGCTGATTAGTTAATAATTCAGATAACTGATACATGGCAGCTCAGAAACCAGAACAATTTTATAATCAGCCCTGCAGGATCAGCTTAAATGACAGGTGAATCTAATTTTCTGCTTGATGATTTCTGACAACCCCTAAACTTAGCTTCCCAATAGCCGATCAAAGCACACTAAGCATGTGTGTGTCTCAGACATTCCAAAATCTAAGATGGGAAACTCATTTGACAACTCTGAAGGCCTGGATCATTACTACTATAGAGATGCTGAACTCTAGGTTGGTTCAATACGTTGAGTATATACAATATGGCATGTTTGGCCATATTGATTTTTCGCTTTTAGTTCTTCTTTAAGATAACAATCATATGAGCTAAGGAGTTAACAAATACATTTTGTGTTTGTGATTTAGTGACTTTATTTTCAAATACATTAAAGGGGACCCGTCACCCAAAAAAATTATTCAAAATCCTATTTTATCACATTAGTCAAGCAAAATGAACTTTAATGACACTATATAAATTATTTAATTTTTGCTTCCTTCAGTCTGGGATTTCAAAATTATAGCAAACAGGCAGGAGCCATTTTGTGGACACTCTTATTAAGACAAGCCTTGTATCATCTCAGAATCTTGTTTGTGCACCAGAATGGGGGACCCGATTTCCATCCCCATGCCCTGGTTACACAATTAAATGTTAAAGAGAACGGGGGGAATGTGTGGAGAGCAGTGACATGTAGGAAGTGCTGAATGGAAAGTGAAAGTAATTGTCTGCCCCGCCTATATGCCACTGGCATAGAGTAGTGGCGGACAATATTTGATTGACAGCTGAGATGTTTAAATGAGCTTACAACCGCTATGAATGCTTTAATAAAAAATAGAAATTGGATTTCATGTTTAATTTGAAAAGGACTTTTATTATACAAATTTTTGTGTCTGGGTGACAGGTCCACTTTAAATATGTTTTTTTTTTTTTTTCACCCATTGGTTAGCTAGGATTCGGGCTTTTTTCAGCAGGATTCAGATTCGCCCGAATCCTTCTGCCCGGTCTTACTGAATCCTAATTTGCATATGCAAATTAGTGGTGGGGAGGGAAATTTCATGCCTTTTTGTCACAAAACAGGGAAGTAAAAAATGTTTTCCCCTTCCCATCCCTAATTTGCATATGCAAATTCGGGCTTGGTATTCGGCCAAATCTTTCGCTAAGGATTTAGGGGTTCGTCCGAATCCAAAATAGTGGTTTCAGTGCATGCCTAATTTATTTGTATTTATTGCAGTGTTGGTACCCCTCTTTGTACTATTACTGTATTGTAAATATTGTAAAGCACTGCATACACCGAAGCATTGTAAAGAAACACATACATTCATCTGGAATATATAAGGGCTCACGCTGGGCAAACAATACTGAATCGCGATAAGCTTACTCTGAAATCTTGTTTCCATGGAGCTATTTGTAGAGATTGTAGTCCTCTAGTTATTCTCCAGAGGACAAAACTTCAATACCAATTTTCCTCCATATACTCCCACCATGATGTAGATTTGCTGCTTGCTGATTTTTTTTGTCCGATAGTGCAATACATTGTAAGTGGCATTGACAATGCGCAGTAGAGATTTACTATGCAATGTGCTTAAGGGTAATGGCCCACAGGGTGTTTTGTCACCCTCATGAAATCATCTCTAGTGTGACCAAAAACAAATTGCTATAAATACCTTTGAGTTAAAAATCATTGTCCTTGTCATGTATTGCACAAAATGCCCATGTTCCATTACTCTAATACTTAAAATAGGAGCAACATCCCCCAGCACAGTGATCAGGTAATTGTCTAGGACCGGTGATCCACCCTCCTTATTCTAGATGCAGTGGACAATAAAACATTGTCCCAATATCCTCACAAAGTTCTTTCTTAAAGGTGATGTTTTGTTTTGTTCCTTAAAGTGGACCTGTCACCCAGACTGATGGAAACCAGATTCAAATAATTTATATAGTGTAAGTAAAGTTAATTTTGCTTGACTAATGTGATAAAATAAGATTTTGAATATTTTTTTTGGGTGATGGGTCCCCTTTAACAAGCATTGGATCATTGAAATAACATGCATTGGAATGAAGCATTTGTTAGAGGTCCAGCATGGTAAACATTTTGATATGAAGGAGGCATCAAATGCATGTGACATTTGTTTTCCTTTTGTGCTTTCTAGGAGATAGCTCATCACATGGTACAGGTGTGTGTAAAGATAGGGACCAAGAAAGATCATTTTCTTCTACTTTTGTCCAATGGCAAGAAGATGAAATACCAAGGTTTGTAAAATTATGCACTTTGCACAGGTTATGATAGAAATTCACATAATTCCAATAGCAGGGCTATTCTACTCAACTTTTCATTTGGTCTTGATTTTTACCCACCCGTTGCACCAGGGAAGGTATAAGGCATAAAAATAACGTTTTAGTGCTCTTGTTCCTTTTTTTTTTCTTTACGCACAGGTTGGGCGAAGATGCAGGTGCAGTTTAATGGTTGTCCGTAGAGCTGTTAAATAGATGCGTTTTTATATATTAAACATAAAAATAACGTACAAATATTGTCTGACAGCAGATAAAGTATATTGTCTTATCATTTGTCTCATGAAAACCCATTTGACGACTGTGTAGCATCTTGAGTTTTCCTCACATGAAACTTACTTGTACTTTACCCCTAAAGGGCTTTTGACAACTTTATAAAAACCCCTGTCTGTAAAGTCACCATAACTCATTACTCTATGTAAGATGTTGCAGGATGGATCCCCTTGATAAGGGGGCGAGAAGAGCATTTGGCAGTTTGCACTTTCATGCCTAGGTGTCCCCACTATTTTTGATCACCGTTACTCTTAGCCAATTGCCAAAAGTAAATTTAAAAATAATTAGCAATTGTGTGTGTAACCAGATTAGAAACATCTACTTCATTGGCAATTGGAGCTGCCCAAGTTCAGGTATGGGCATGTTATCCAGAAAACTCCAAATTACAGAAAGGCTGTCTCCCATAGACTCTTTTTTTATTTTATCCAAATAATTAAAATTTTCAAAATGAATACTTTTCTCTGTAATCATAAAACAATACCTTGTACTTGATCCAAACTAAGATATAATTAATCCTTATTAGAAGCAAAACCAACCTATTTGGTTTATTTAATGGTTACATTATTTTCTAGTAGGTTTAAGGTACGAAGGTCCAAATTATGGAAAGATTATCCAGAAAAAACCCAGGTCCCATACATTCTGTATAATAGGTCCCATACCTGTATTGCGATTATTTTTGTTTAATTTTATACCCCTTAGTGAGACTTTTCATTCTTAAAGGAGAACTAAACCCCCCATGGTGATAAGTCCCCACTGCCCCCCTCCCTGCCTCCCCCCTGCACAGTCTTACCTCTGAATTCTGTCCCCTCTAGAAATAGTGACCACACATGCAGAGTGAGAGCAGCAGAGCTCACAGACGCCATCTTCTTGTCTTTGGTAATTGCCGCATATTGGCACATGCGCAGTTGGAGCAATCTTCCGGTTTGCGATGGAAATTGCCGAAGGAGAGGAAGAAGACACAACGATTACCGAAGAGAAGAAGATGGCACCATTGAGCTCTGCTGCGCTCACTCTGCATGTGCGGTCGCTATTTCTCGAGGGGACAGAATTCAGGGGTAAGACTGTGCAGGGGGAGGGGAGCCAGTGGGGACTTATCACCGTGGGAGGTTTAGTTCTCCTTTAACCCTCTGCATTTCACAGGATGGTACATTTCATTGTTCAGTTGTAGAGTTTTTACCAGGAATTTACTCTTTTACAGCTCTTTGATTTTGGAAGATGTGGAGCCAATAAGTACCTGTGAATTAGAAGTAGATGGCGTAGCTGCTGATATTATAAACCGACAAGAAATTGAAGGTATTTACTTTTATTTCCTTTTTTTTTTTTTGTTTCATGTCTCAGACGGAAATCTGTGGGACCTGAACAAATATCTATTCTGTGCTGAAAATCTTCTTAGTAATGATAATCCATGTGAATATTAAGCAATCTATATTTTTTTTTTTAACAATTCTTTTATTGTGCAATCATAGCCATACAGAAATACAGTTGTATAATAGCATTGCAACACAGTTTTCCTGCTCATTAACCAAATAAACAATCATTACAAACATTAACCAGCTTGATGCCATCCTTCACTTTCAGGTTATTATACACAGGTTCATTCCAACTACTTATACATAGAAAAATAATAAAATAAAATAAAAAAAAAACAAAAAACAGTGTAGTAGACAGATATGTTCATCTACTGCAGTTAGCCCAGACTCTCATCCTCCTCTGACCAAGGTGCCCAAATTTTATTGAATTTCTCCAGACAGCCCCTTCTCATATATGTGAGTTTATGCAGGGGGAGCGCATTGTTAATGAGTTGCTCCCAGCCCTGTACCGTTGGGCCCCCTCTGGATTTCCATTTCAAAACTATAGCTTTTTTTGCGTACATACATAAAGTGATCAAAAGCGTCCGCTGCGCCCTGTTGTGGGATATCTCCCCTAGCAGATTCAATAGCAACACCTTAGGATGCAGTGGCACTGGGATACCAGTTTTAACACTAATGATTTGACTGACCTCTCCCCAAAACGTCTGCATAACCGGGCAATTCCAAATCATGTGCATAAAGTTTGCTGGCGAGTTAGAACATCTGGGGCATTCATCTCTCAAATCATGGTTCATTTTATTCAGCCTGTAGGGAGTAAGATATATTCTATGCAGGTAATTCAATTGGGTCATTCTATCCCTACTGCAGATAATCCCATCCAAACTCAATTCCAGAATCTCCTCCCATTCCTCCGAAGTAAGCCCAGGGATATCCTGTTGCCATCTAGTTAGCAGTTTGGTGAGTGAGGGACTACCAACCCTGACCAGTTGGGCATAAAAGTATGAAAGAGGTTTCCTAATAGCCTCTGAGCGAATATCTAATTCTACTTTCCTGGGGGTAATATCCGGTGGGCCAGACTGAAACTGAATTGCTATAGCATGCCTCAGTTGCAAATACCTAAAGAGCATTTGATTAGGGAGAGAGAATTTCTGCTTCAAGTCCTGAAAGGAACTGAGGTTACCATCAGGCATAACGTCGGAGATGTACTTAATTCCATATCGTGCCCATAGCTGCGGGATAGTGCGGAGATGCTGGAGTCTGGGATTACACCACAGTGGGGAGAATCCCGAACAGTGCGGCTGGCATTTGGGGTAAAATTGCAAGACAGTGCGCCACACTGCAATCGGTGGAGGATGTGCTAGGTCAACATTTAATTGGGGGTACAGACGCAGAATTCTGAGAAAGGAAGTAACGCAATCGCCTTATATTGATGCAGAATTCTCGCGAGAGTTCTTGCGCGCAGCGACCTCGACGGTAGTTGTGGCTTCGCCCAGAGATAAGCTGTGGTGGCCATAGGAATGCTGCCTCGGCGTGCAGGCTGTAGTGATGGTTGTTGGGATGAAAGAGAAGGGATTAACCCGAGCTTGGTTCGCTCACCGGCATCGTGGATATGAGCTCGGCAGGCGCGTAGGGATGCTGCTTGATACGAGGGATGTCTGAGTAGGGATCGTGTGGGCGGTGCGATGTACTGTGTAGCTGAGAGTGTCTACAATTGATTAAATTTCGTGACATATGAGCGCGTTGGAATTGACTGTAGGATGCGCCACACGCAAGCTAGGGGTAGGCTGGGATCGAACGAGAGGTGAGAATATACGGAGTGCGATGTAGGTCGTAGCTGTTTGAGTATACCCGTTTAGGGACGAGGGTGTACGATTCGTGAGTGGGGTCGGACGTTAGTTGAAAGGTTAGGAGGCGTGTCGATTGTGGGACAATGAGGCTATTGCAAGTGATTACATGGATGAAGGGTAATTTCTTTTGTGTAGACCGGATGCGGTTGGTCTTCCAGTTTTTGGGCGGCAGTGTCGGCGTCTGTGTGTTCAAAGGAGGTATGATGATTGTTGTGGTTGAGCTTTCGCTGGTGTTCGTGGCTATGAGACAGGCCGTGTGGGAGCGTGGAAGCACAGGAGGAGATGGTTTGAGGTGGGAGAGTTGGGGATATGTGATGATCCGGCGGTTTGAATTGTTGTGGGTGTGTAGTGGTGGGGATGTCTTGCCAGGGGCCCTGACCTTGGGGGATGGGTTTGAGGATATAGTGTGGAGGAGCGTGGCCGTTTGAGGCATTTTGTGTGCCTGCATATTCTTCTTATAAGGTGAGTGGATCTTGTTGAAAGAAGTTGGCTACCAGAGCTGCAGAGTGCCAAGGCTAACCTGGGTGGAGCATTGTTCCAAAATAGAGACAACATCATACTCTTAGTTTGGTAAAAAATAGCTTTGTGTAATGCCAATCGGGGCCTGTCGAAATACATATGTGAGTTTTGGAAGGATTATCATCTTAAACAAGTTAATTCTACCTAGTAGGGTAAGGGGGAGATGCACCAGCCTCCCTCCTTTCCAGTATATATTTGAGGATGGGTTGTACGTTCAACTCAGCATATTTCTGGAGATCCGAATGTACCCATATGCCCAAGTATTTAAAGGTTTCCGCCACTGAAGACATGGACAATGCTGAGGTAGGTTCGGCGGGAGGGGGTCAATGGGGAAAAAGCACTGATTTAGACCAGTTATCTTCAGCCCTGAATACCTTGTGTGTGAGTTTATTAATGGCCAGGCGCCCATTGAGAGGCATAATTCGGATTAGGAAGATAAAGGAGAGTGTCATCTGCATACATGGAGATAATTTCCCTACACGAACCCAGGTGTAACCCCTGCACCTCCTGCGAAAGTTTAATGCGACAGGCCATTGGTTCCATGGCAAGAGCAAACAGAAGAGGGGACAGGGGGCAACCTTGTCTAGTGCCCCTTCCAATTGCCAAGGCCTTTGACACTTTTGGTGTTGCGTTCTAATTTTGCCCACCGGGAAGTGGTAAAGTGCCTGCACCCATTTGATGTATTTCTTATGGGCACACCCACCCTCCTCATTGTGGCCCATAAATAGTGCCATTCCACCGAATCAAACGCCTTCCTCATTATCCAATGACGCCACCACCCTCTCACCCTCAGTCGGGTATCATGTACAACTGAAATATTAGTAAACAGCCGTCGGATATTAATATCAGTAGTGCGTCCGGCAATGAAGCCCGTTTGATCCGGTGAAATAACCTTGGCCAGGTGTGGTGCCAATCTATTCCCAAGCACCTTTGCCAGTATCTTGGCATCCACATTAATAAGCGATATTGGTCCTATACGAGGAGCATTCTAGGGGTCCTTGCCTGGTTTAGAAATCAAGTATAATGAGCGTTTCCCCTCATAGACTCCGGGAGGGTGCCCCTACCCTGACATCATTATACAAATTAACCAACAGAGGGGCTATCTTTTTAACATTTTGCTTATACCACTCAATGGGGAGGCCATCTAAACCTGGAGTTTTACCCCCCGGGAAGGCTCCAATCGCCACCTCCACCTCCTCTTGTGTAATTGGCTCGGCTAGCTGTGCTATTGTACCTACATCAAATACCGGAATGTCCGTGTCAAACAAGTATTGATCTACCTCCTCATTCGTTACTGTCATCTTGGAAGTATAGAGATCTGCGTAATAGCTCATAAACCTATCATTGATACCCTCTGGAGTGGAATCAATATCCCCAGTGGAAACTTTAATCGCTGGTATAGCCATTGAACCACCCGCTTCTTTGGACAATAGAGCCAGTAACTTTCCATTTTTATCTCCAAACTCAAAAATATTGGACCTCTGATAAAGGATATGCTTTTTTGTAAGCTCCACCTGGGCCAACTGTAGCGCCCTCTGTTTGTCCTGCCATAATTTTTGAGTTTGGTCAGTTGGTTGTGCCACATATCTAATTTCAGCTTCCTGCACCTCCGCAGATTTTTGCACCAGATCTCTTTGATAGCTATCTGTCAGCGCCTTAATATTACTTACAAACTCCCCCCTAATAAAAGCTTTAAAGGCATCCCATGTTATTTGTGGGGAGACTTCTTCCTTGTTTAGTGCCAGGAAATTTTCTATGCTAGTATGAATGGATTCCTGAAGCTGGTCATGCTTAGCCCAGTAAGGACTCAATCTCCAAATCCGATCAGCTGGTGATTGCGAGGCCGACATGGTGAGCAGAATGGGGGAATGATCAGATATGCCTCGCGTAAGTATTTCTACCTTTTGAACCCATTTATTAAACTCCGGGCAACCTACCGCCAAGTCAATTCTAGACATATTATTGGAACCAGGAGAGTAACATGTGAACTGCCGCACCCCCGGGTTACGCACCCGCCATAAGTCTACCAGTTGAAAAGTGTTCAGCCATCTATTTAAAATTGCCGAGGATACTCTGGGGGGGTGAAGTTTATCTAAATCCGCCTGAGCTACCGCATTAAAGTCACCCATGAAGAGTAGCGGAGTCACTGCAATGGTTAGTAGTTTGTTGGTCAGTTCCTGCAAAAAACCATCAGATAGTGGGGGGGTGCATACACATTAATCAGAGTTATTTTCTTTCCCAACAAAGTGCCTTGCACTATTATAAACCTTCCAAGTCTATCCGAAATAATCGTTTCCGCTACAAAGGGGCACGATCTACATATCAGAACAGAGACCCCCCTAGAATAGCTGGAATACACTGAATGATACATCGTAGCTATCCAAGGCTTTTTCATGGACAGCGTCTTCCCGCCCACCAAATGAGTCTCCTGTAAGAATATCAATTGGGGTCTATGCCTACGTATAAAATCAAAGACTAATCTTCTTTTTATGGCGTCCCCCATACCCCTCACATTCCACGATAAGATGTTAACCGATGCCATGTTTCTCAAGTTTCCTAACTGATATCTTACTAGATATCATGGGCAGTTGTCTGCCAAACCACAGTAGTAGAACCTTACACAATCTTCCGTTACATGTGACATCAAGCAACAAAACATTCATAACCAAAAACCCTTTTCCCCACCCCCACCCCACCCACTTCATAAACATATTACAAGTGAGTTTACTGCCCATAACTGAAACAAGCCTTAACTTTGTCGTGGGGTTAGTACCCGCACAGAGTCCAGTCCAGGAGGTGCCCACCGACAGTCCACACCGGTGCCCTCCAACCTGGGGCAAGATAGATATACTGAAAATGTGTCCCATTAGGCAGTAATATAAAGACCATTACCTGTCCTGCGAGAAGTCCCAGATGTAACCAAGCAGAAAATTAGATAAGCGAATGTGTCCACCAAACCCAGGACAATAAAGAAAAAGGAGAGCTGGAGCCACAATGCCAACCGCAATCGCCCATACACTAGGTATGGCCCCACCATATTCCAAGCTGCATGAAAATCCTCATCAATCTCTGCGCGGGGAGTCGCGTGGTCTCTCCTCCATCCATTGTATGACCTCCTCCGGCTTGGTGAAGAAATAGGCTTTACCACTGAGATTGACCCTCAGTCTCGCCGGGAACAACATGGCATACGGTAGCTGTTTCTGCCTCAGGAGCCGCTTTGCCTCTGTGAACCGTGCTCTCTGTTTTCTCACCTCTGTAGAGAAGTCGGGGTATAAGGAGATTCTTTGATTTTCATAAAGAATCTCTCCTGCCTGTCTAGCCGCTGCCAGAGCCGCATCCCTGTCCCTATAGTTTAGCAAACGTGCTATTAGGGGTCGCGGGGGGGGCACCTGGCGGAGGTGGCTTCCCTGGAACTCTATGAGCTCTCTCCACTGTAAAAGCCGATGAGAATGACGATTGGCCAAAGGTGCTAGTAAGCCACTGTTCAATGAATCTTTCAGTTGCAGCTCCTTCTGCCCTCTCAGGTAGCCCCAGGATCCTGATGTTATTCCTTCGGAGCCTATTCTCCAAATCATCCGCCTTAGCCTCCAATAAAGCAATATGCGATTCTGCAGCAGTTAGGCCGCCTGGAATGGGGCGAGTAAGGTCTTCCAGATCACTGATCCTCCTCTCAGCTTCCCCCGTTCTCTCCCTTAGCTTTTGGGTGTCATGTTTCAAAATCGCAAAGTCAGTTTTAAGCTCATCAATCTTCCCCATGAGCACAATGTGATTAGAAGTAATTGCACACAGAACCTCATTTAACGTGGGTTCTATGGGCTCAGGGCTCAGTGAGGCCTGGGGTAGTGGATCAGGCGCTGCAGCCTTCCCTGGAGTTTCAAACCGCTGGGAATCAGTGCCCTGTGGACAGCTAGTCTCACCTTTAGCAGGCCGTTGAGCCTGTGGGTCCCTTACAAACTGCGCGAGCCTTTGTGCAGCCGCATCCCGTGCGCCCAGTGTGTGTTCAGGCGTCATGCTGCGTGCAGACGGATCGGCGCCATTTTGATTTGCCATGGTGCGCCTCGAAGATTTTGCTTGTGCCGCGCTTTTGCTCCGACCTCTCCGCACCATCAGGAGTAGCTGCCACCCTGGTAAGGTACTTGCCTCTTGGGAGGATTACAATTTTCACCGGGTATCAACAGGATAAAAGCAGTATTTTTGCACCCCAGGTCGGAGCTCACACGGCACACGTCCTAGCCTTTCCCCATGCAGGCCACGCCCCCCAAGCAATCTATATTTAGCTTATATGAATATTTATACACTTCTGTAGGTTATTTTAATTATGATAATATAAGTATACCTGGCTGTTTAATTTCTGGGGTACCCTCAATCCACTACTTTTTTTCGATGGTGTGGGGTGCATACAATTACAGGACCATTTCAATTACCTTTTTTTTTTTTGTCAATGCATGTAAGAACACAGATATAAGCAG
Source organism: Xenopus laevis (assembly GCF_017654675.1). Taxonomy (NCBI): domain Eukaryota; kingdom Metazoa; phylum Chordata; class Amphibia; order Anura; family Pipidae; genus Xenopus; species Xenopus laevis. Next base: position 80,357,958 of record NC_054379.1, read on the forward strand.
TATATTGAGGTAAAGTACACTTCTTAGATACATTAATATGATATTTTTTTCTTGTAAATATTTTGCAAAATATGAGACAAGGCAATATTTTACTGCTGCTTGTAGCTGGTAAAATATACTATTTATTGTTCCTTGTTAGAGAGAAGCAATAAAATCTATTGTATAGTCATTGTATAGTCATTAAGCTAACTTGACTTCAACCAATCAGATATTTGCTTCCATTTCATTACAACTTAGTAAGCTTGTTGCCTGCTATGTGGCAAGGCTCACCTATCAATATGCTTTATGTAAGGAGACTTTAATTCATATTAGAGCTATCTCTTTACAGTATTTTTTCACAGCTAGGGGATGTGGCATGTATGCAGTTACAACCTGAGACATTTAAACTTGTGTTTTTGACTGTAATTTGTCTCTAAATGCAGCTCAGATAGGAAAGAATCCTGGACTGCAAGCAATATGGGAAGATGAAAAACAGCGCCGTAGAGAAAAGAGAGAGTCCTCACAAATAAGCCCTCCAGATTCTCAAGGTAAACTTAGACTTATGAGTTGCAAAGGTGCAAAAGATCTAATATTTTAACATTAAAGTTTTGAGCCGGCGTATGGTCTGATGTACATAAGACCTGTGCAAATAAATTTTTAGGCATGCAATTACCCTTCTCTGAATTTTTCATAGATGACTTACAAGTGTAAAAGGTAGCTCGCTTCTTAGGAGGTCCTAGATGCACTCGAGCAATTGCTTAAAGTTACACTTACATTGTCACCATCAGAGAAGGGTACTAGTCAGCAGGGGGAGTCTAGGACAGTATAGTATAGGTAGAAGCAACTGGTTCCCAGTCTTTACTTGAGATTTGAAAGGCACATTGTAAAGTTCGTATTTGGTGGAACTGTGATAGTTTGTGATGATTTTTGATAGCTGTCCCTGGTCCTGTTTCAGCTTCTAAAAATGGTGAAATGTATTATATTTAATATAAGCTTCAGCACACTGAAATAATAAAAATTCTAAATACAATCTATTAAAAATCTGTACCGTTTCTAAAGTCAAGTTTATCTTCATTATCCCTCTCTCAGCATCTTTCTCCTCATTCTGTCTTCATTCAGGAATGGATGGGGCTTCTTTTGCCTAGAAGATGTATTAGAGCTCACGCTATTAAAATAACCAGAAATCCAGTTTCTCTACATGCAGAATTTGTGCAAAAGGCAGTTATTTTGTTTGTAATGGAATCAGTTATTTGAGTGAGCTCTAATACATCTGCTAGGAAAGGGAGCCCCCCTATAAGATATGTTGGCTCATTCATCTGACACCCAACTGCTGCATGAAGACAGAATGAAGAGAAACAGATGCTGAGAGAGGAATAGTCACATTACACAGGTCAATCATCCAGTTAAACTATATTTTACTCAAAGATCCTTAGTTAAACAAAGAATCCTGACTGCTTCAGTATTTAAATGGGTGGTTCACCATTATGTTAGCTTTTAGTAAGTTATAGAATGGTTAATTTTAAACAACTTTTCAATCTGCCTTAATTTTACATTTTTTTGTACTTTTTAAATTATTTGCCTCCTTCTGTCTCTTTCCAGCTTTCAAATAGGGGTCATTCCCCCATCTAAAAACAAATTCTCTGTAAGCCTGCACATGTATTGTTATTGCTACTTTATATGAATCATATTTCTATCAAGGCCCTCTCCTATTCATATTCCAGTGTCTTATTCAAATCGCCATGGTTGCTAGGGTGATTTGGACCATAGCAACCACTTTGCTGGGCTTGAAACTGGAAAGTTCCTGAATAAAAATCTAAATAACTCAAAGAACAAATTGCACATTGCCTCACTCTCTCTACACTATACTTGAACATAATTTAAAGGTGAACAATCCATTTAATTTCTACAAATATGCAAAGGATCTGCTACAATGGGCAACTTTTATTTTCATCAGCATTTCTATGTGGCCTGCAGGAAAAAGTCTTAAGAGTTATCCATTTAGTTACTATCAGATGTGTAATACACACAATTTTTTTTTTTATATTTAACGCTAGTATATTTTGCAGGAGTTTACAGAAATTGTCCATTAAACACATGACATTTAGCCATAGAAAATAAATGAACAAACTAGACTGTAATTCCCAAAAACGTGTATTAAAAATATATAGAAGCAAAATAAGTATGGGGCCTTGCTGAATATAGCATTTGAAGTCACAGTTTACTGCAAAATAATTCTCAAAAACTTGGATCTGTGCCATAAGTAACATACGTTTGCAAAGCTGTGCTTTGTCCTATCAATGTTGCATGTTTGCTGATCTTACATTACAGGTGGATTGTTTAGTAAATGGAGATATTTACTGTGTGAACATCCACAAATATGCACATTTGGTAAGGCCTGATGCTAAATGCCTGAAAGAGTATAATCTAAGATCTGAGCTGTACACAAATCATTTGTGTAACAGATGGTATAAAAACTATGTAAAAGTTGCATTGATTCTGGATTTTGAAAATCAGCTTTAGTTTCCTTTTAAGCCTTTGGATCATAGTATAGCTTTTTGGAAACAAAGCACATTGCATTTTTTTATGATCTGAGAACCCTTATATGGATATCTGTAAATGAAGCAACAAATCATTTGTATAAGAGAAAGTTTGATTTCATTTTATAACCTTCTAATCCTCTAACTTGCAGGAGAATGTTGTTCTGTGAATCATGCTTTCATCCATTTAAACGTATATGAGTTTTTTTCCCTAATACTTCTGTGCTTTAGCTTCTTTAATCCCTGCGATATGTGCCCTTCAGAAACTGATATATTGTTTTTGCTTGATCCAGTGATGTAGCCATTTTTTAGGGTATGGTTAACGTTCAAGAATATAAACATATTCATCTTGAGACCTGCCTTGAGGAGTTACTGAACTTCTTAATGGAAAAACTACCATGGTCCTGTTTTGGGTAAACCTGTCTTTTTGTTTTGAAGATCGTGGGTATGTTGCAATGTCAGAAAGTGAAAAAATCCTTCAGAAGAGACTTAAAGAAATCCTGAAACAAAATGACTTCTCATTGTAAGTACTCGTCTGTAAGTAAGTTAAATGGTACCGATCAATAATCATTACACAAATTAAACTTACCTAAAAGGTGTTCAATGTTGATGCTGATTGGGGGCGTGAACATTGTGGAAAGTTTTCAGACCTAATAACACTATTTTATATGTTTAATATATTTTTTTTATTTGGATCACTTTTATCCGAGAACCCATTATTCAGAAAGTATTGAATTACACGAAGGCCGTCTCCCATATAGCCCATTTTAAGCAAATAATTTTAGTTTTTAAAACTGATTCCCCTTTTCTCTGTAATAATAAAACAATCCTTGTAAAGCTATTCACAAAAATACTGATTTATGCTTGCTATATAGTGATTTTTCTCTGACCTGTTTGATCCAAACATGGACTGATGTTCAAACTGGCCTGTCATCTAACCAGTTAATTAGCAAGTTATAGTGTGTATGTGTGTGTGTGTATATATATATATATATATATATATATATATATATATATATATATATATATATATATATATATATTTATTTCAGCTTTTATGGATTCAAAACATCAAATAGACACTATACATAAAACAAATGTTAATACTTCATTATCTTGTGTACCTCATTATCTTGTCTACCATTTTGCCTGTTTTGTTTTACTTAGGACACTACCGAATTCTCTAGACTGTAGTAACTTGTCTGAGGAATTCTCTGTGGAACTTACATTGCACTCCCAGCTAGATTCACCTGATGTTCTTTGTTCACAAGCAAATATGGTGGATGTTCACAGGGACGAACCACAAAGTAAGAATGAGCATTTTTATTTTATTCACAGTGATCTGAAAACAAATTATGTTAGAGGAGTCCTCCACCCAAGAACTTGTATGTATTTATTTATTGCATGATGAAAGAAATTGTAATTCTAATTAACTTTCCAATATATTCATTATGAATTTCAGGTATTTTAAATGAATTTGTGAATATAATTGCAGTCGGAAACCGCATTTGTTTATTCCTTTCTCTTAAAACAATGTTGACTTGCAACATTGTTTCAGGAGTCAGAGCCAGGAATGGAGAAAATACATTTAAATGTAGAAATAACTTGAAAATCATCGAATTACCTATTCTTTCATATCCTGTGGCAAAAATATTTTTTTATTTGACTTCAGGCTGTCATTGCCAGCAAAGGGTTTTCAACCATGTATTAGAAATTAACATTTTATTTTCAGTTTTTTAATTTTTCCAATTACTTGTGAGCCCCTGAAATGAAGTGATTGTGTTGAAAAGGTTCTTCACATTTTTATGCAATCTTTTTGTTTAACCCACTGAATTAAAGCTGAAAGTCTGCAGTTCAACTGCATCTGAGTTGTTTCATTTAAAATTCATTGTGGTAATGTACAGAACCAAAATTCGAAAAAAAATTTGTCTCTGTCCAAATATTTATGGGCCTAACTGTATAAGTTGTGAATCGGATTCAGCTGCAAATTCATCTAGATGATCCGTATTGGAGAAATGACAGATAAGTATCAGAAGACAGCAAATGATGGTAACTATCTTGTAGTTAGTTGTAGTAATGTAATTTGTGAAGGCAAATACATTCTGAGGCTAAATTTTTTTTGGTACTGTTAGGTCCATAAATATTTGGACAGAGACAACTTTTTTCTAATTTTTTTCTGTACGTTACCAAAATGAATTTTAAATGAAACAATTCAGATGCAGTTGAACTGTTAATTCAGTGGGTTGAACAGAAAGTTTGCACAAAAATGCGAGGAACTAAAGCATTTTGGGTCTGAGTTGTTTTATGTAAAATTCGTGGTAATGTACAGAACCAAAATTAGAAAAGAGTTCTCTGTCCAAATATTTATGGACCTAACTGTGTATATAGTGAAAACATTTTTCACAAATTTTATTCTCTACAAATGCAAACACATTTTGGGGACACTGTGCCACTGTCTACCCTTGGCCATTGATGGGAGTCTCCTAGTTAGCCAGTCAGAAAGTTCCATGGTAAGACTGGTGACATAACTAAACTGGTGTAAAAGTGAAACACATTATTTCCTAACTAAAATTATAATTACAGCAAGCTTTCTCAGAACAAGTTAATTTTCCAAGCTTTGGAAATTACCTTTATAGAAACTGAGTTTCTTCTCAGGTTTGCATCAATTCTCACAATGTGGGCAATGGCAGATGTATGCCATGGCCTTTACTTATACAGACAAAGGGAAGAGAATACTGGAGTAAATTGCCAGGTTTTACTTTAACCTAAGAAAAGTGTCTACAATAGATTTTGGTGGTGAAAAGCTGAAGTGTGCATTTTCCTGTCAAAATCCACCCTGTGTGTGCACTGACAGACTGAACCCATGCCTTTCAGACAGAGGAGGTGAAGAATGAAGCAGTCCATTCACATGTATACTCTAGCTGCGGAAAAGATCCATATATGTTAAGCCTTACGTCACACCTGGTATAGCATTGATAATGACTTATTTTTAGGTTAAAGTTACACCTTGTATTTTAAGACAGTTTCTCTGTCTGCAGAAGTAACCGCAATGGCATGTGCATGTCATTGCACACATTTTAAAGATTTCCATCCAAATATCAGTTTCTGAGCTGTTGCAGTATACTACATTAGTTAATACATTTCTCAGCAGCATTTGTGGAACATTAGCAACTATTGTACCAATTATAACAGCTGCCTTTAATGAAACTCAAAGATTCTGCTCAGCAGAGCCAAAGAAGGGGAATGTATCAACTAATGTATGTTCTAGAACAGTTTACAGAGTCAGTGACCCCACATCACAAAGCTGCTTCAGAATGACAAAAGTAGGTGAAAACTGAACTTTAAACGGCAATATCACAAATAGAAAATATAAATACATTGGAATTTACTTCTGGTGAACTAAAAGAAAACAACTAAATTGAAAAAAGTGTCGGAAGGAACACAACCCCTTTAAAGGTTTAATTATCCTTTAATAATTTTCTTTTTTTATTCTTTGTCTGATGTCAAGATAGGGCTGAGTCAAAAAATATTTTAATGTGGTTTTAAAACTAATCTCATGTTGTGATCACTACATAAGGCACAACATATTATCATTTTGTACATAAAGTTTGCTAAGGGGACTTTGATTTCCAGATATAGAAATTACAGTGTTCTCCCCAGGCTTTTTGGGCCAGGCACATTGCCCAACAATCATTCCCTGCCTCTTGTTCTCACTTTGTCCCCACATTGCGCACCAAATTGAATTTTTCATACATAAGCCAGTAGGACTGTTTGCTGTATTTGCTGCAGCTCATGTCCTATTGGCTTTTGTAAAAACTATTATTTAAGTGGGAAAGATTGTGGGGGCATATATTTATTTATTTCACCACCACCTGACTCAATTTTTTCCCATCTGACATTTTCTGGGTAGAAAACAGACTTATTCTACAAACTAGAACATTGCAAAATGCACAATCCCCTTTTATCTATGCATGCATCTTTGTTAGCTATTATTGTAAAATAGGATCTTAAGCAAATTCTCTCTTCACACTGTATCAGGGAACAAAGGATGTGTTGGTGAAGAGCAAGAGGACGCTGTCATTGATGAGGAAGCCATTTTAAACGTCATGGAAACCAGTCAAATTTTCCAGTCACAGAGACTGAGTCAGTCTCCTGTTTTCTGTAAGTATTTATATCTTTGTCAAGTAAGTGTATGTACCATGACACTGTATAATGAATGGTTTGCTCATATTTTTTACCTATTTTTTTTTTTTTTTAAAAATGTGACCTTTTTTTTTTATTTTTTATGTAAAGCTGTTTTCTTTCCATATATTTTATTCCATAATTCAGAGCAATATGCTTAATATCTACTGAAATTGGGGGAAAAAAATGTATTTGATCCCACAGGAATCCAGAAGTTGGTGCATAACACTGAAACTGTGAGGTTTTTTTTTTTTTTGTGCTACTAGGTTACTAGTTACTGGTTTAATTTATTTGATTTCTAGATTTTGGAGCAGATGGTGGGATGAAAGGGCAGATGCCATTTTTGTTGTTGGCAACCGAGTTTCAGCTTTTGGAGAGGGCCAGATAAGGGGTCAACACCTGAGCGTGTGTGTATCTATCTGTCATTCTGTCTGTCTGTCTATCTATCTGTCTGAGTGTGTGTGTACTCACATAGGAGCATAGTCTCTGTTTACATGTTTGTGTTTTAATAAACACAGATCTACAGTCATATGTAGATGACTAATTCTAATTCTTGCAGTTTTGTTTATCATTGGCTGGTAGCAACTTCCTTTTAATATATGACAAATATATCAAATCATCCCATATATTTTCCATTACATTCAAGTCGGGGGGCAGTTCAGAATATTGTACTTCTACCTCTGCATAAATGCCTTTGTAGATTTCGAAGTGTGTTTAGGGTCATCGTCTTGTTGAATTATCCAATATCTGCGTAACTTCAATTTTGTGACTAATGCTTGAACATTATCCTGAAGAATTTCGACCCTTGACTTTAACAAGGGCTCTAGTCCCTAAACTAGCCCCACAGCATGATGGAACCTCCACCAAATTTGACAATAGGTAGCAGGTGTTTTTCTTGGAATACAGTGTTCTTCTTCCACTATGCAAATCACTTTTTGTTATGTCCAAATCAAAATTTTTGTCTCATCAGTTCAAAGCACTTTGTTCCAAAATGACTGTGGCTTGTCTAAATGAGCTTTTGCATACAACAAGTGACTCTGTGTGTGTTTGCGCGAGTGCAGAAAGGGCTTCTTTCTCATCACCCTGCCATCCAAATGTTGTGTTTTGTTTTTTTTTTGCAAATTGCGCTGTTCTTGCAGGTCTTTGGAGGTGATCTTTGGGTTGTCTGTAACCATTCTCACAATCCTCCGCATATGCCTCTTGCTGTCCCATGTACTGTAAGCACAGTTATGTAGGGACGACAAGTGGTCTGGTAGTAGATCCTTAGAGGCTTGCCAATGCCCAGCTCCTCCACCTTGATCACTAACAATCCACCATGGAATCAAAAGATGCTAATTTAAGGATAATATCCGTAAAATATTTGTAGAGATACTTTGAGCTGTATTTTACCTAAAGAAGGTTTATTGGTAAGTTCCAAGTCAATTAAATGTGTAGAACAACCAGGATTTATTCTTTATTGTTATAGAATAAATACATTGTTAAGAAATCATAATTTTTTAAAAATGCTCTTTTATTAGTGGACGACAACCAAGATCAAGCCATGGTTAAATTGTTAGCTGGTCTTGAAGAGGATGAGTACCAGATGGACATGTCCAGACGGTTATCACAGCACTCTTTATCTGCAAGATACAACAGTATGCAGAATAGTGATGATGAAGAGAATGAGCCACAGGTGGAAAAGGAGGAAATGGAGCTCAGCATATTAATGTCTCAGAGATGGGACAACAACACTGAAGAACATAATACCAAAAGAAAGTAAGTTTTTAATGCATAATGCCAAATAACTTATTTTGCCCACTTAAATTCCACGACAGAAAGTCTTGTATAAATAGAAATCCTAAATTTCTGAGTGGTGTCATGGCTGCTACTTAAAGTTTTTTTTCCCCTACGCTTTGATTGCCTGCAAGTGAGGTTTCTGAATGGTACATAGCATGGAGAATGGAATTAAAGCATCTTACCTGTGTTACACACAGGAAGATACAGTAAGTGGCTGGAAGCCACTTTAAGCAGGTAAAAATGCTTTGTGTTTGTTCTATGCCAAGCACAGTTTGTTACTGTACCTCTAAGTGATACCAAGTCACTGCAAATTGACCTAAACACATTAGACTTTTCCCAGTTGCTGAATATTCTGGTGTGCACATAGTATGACAAAAATATATAACTAAATGTGTGAGTAAGTTAACATCATTAACAATACTTTATCATGTATCGTCATAGTGTGTTGTACAAAATGGGTAAATGTTATGACTGTATAAATATTTAAAAGTTAATTAGATTCATGGCCAGCATTGTGACATACTCTCTATTAGATTATGCTTTTTAATGATTTGTATGCACTTTACATGATTCTATCATAACTTCTACAGTTTGTCTATTTTTGGGGATCCTGATGTTGTCTGGTTTTCGAAGCACATTTAGACAGCTTTATGACAGCTTTGTGGTAGGAACTGTAACCTACAACAGGCTAAATGTCATAAATGTGTTATAAATTATGTAGGCCAATTATGCCAAATTTTTATACTTCTATAAGTCTGAACAGAAAAGGCCATTCCTGCTTTAGACAGTATTAGAAATTAGAAAAAGGAAATATTGTGGTATTAGAAAACCATGGTTTTAACTAGTTTTTATGAATATCTTTGCACTTAACCTAATACATTTTTTTTTCTGCCTTTTTTAGTTTTAAGAGTATCGAAGAAAGCTCTTCTGAAGATGACTCCACAGATGATGAAATGGAATGGAGTAGAAACCGGCTGCTTTTAGCTGATCTTTCTATACCTCAGTTAGATGGCACAGCAGATGAAAACAGTGGTAAATAAAAAATGCATTGGTAGTTTCTGGAAAATTAAGACAATAAATCATTTATAATCATATATTATTTAGTGGCGACATGCGTGTTAGATAAAGCAACACCAAAATGATGTCATCTAATTTGTAAATATATTTAACTTGTCTTCTTTGTGTTTTATTGTTTTTTTGTTAATGTTCACTTTTATTTTAGTGTTTCTACCTAAGTGTTGTTCTGTATCCACCTGGTTTAATCAGTTGTTCAAACTTGGTAACCTTCTTAAGCAAGTTTAAATTGTAATTAAAAATTTTCTTCCCCCCTCCAGATAACCCTCTGAATAAGGAAAGCACCCTTACCCATTCTTCCGTTATTGCAAAAAGCAAGTTATCTCTAAAGAATTCAATCTTTCACAAAGATGCTGCTTCCTTCGAACCACAGTCTTCTGCTAAAACAGCCTTTCAGTGTCAACACACAAGTGCCCTTTCGTCTCATATTCTGAAAAAAGAAGGTCTGATAGAAGAGCTTCCACAGCCAGCTGAAGAAAAGGGACCTGAACTTTCTGTCCATTCTTTCACAAATGATAGCACTTGCAATATGAAATACCCATCATCTTTTAATAATTCTACATGTCCAGAAGTTCTACATGAAGAAGCAAGCAAGAATGATATTGCTCCAGTTCCAGCAATTGACAAGACAGCATTTGAAGATGGCATCCCATTAGTGAATAGACATTTGCAATGCAGAAAATTCACAAGTATTAGAAAGACCGATAAGGACATATCTTTTTTAAAAATAACTCGCCAACTTAGCGAAGGCATATTGGATCGGAATCCTAGAAATCTCACAGAGCTTAGTAATCATAAAATGAAAAGGTCTGCAGACGTCGGTGATAAATGCTGCAGTTCTACTCCAAACAAAATTTTTTCTGGAACTATTAATGAAAGCAGTGACTTGACACCTCCTGCTGATGTTAGCAGAGTCATGCTGCACACTGCAGATAATGCCATAAATGATGTAAGCCCAAATAAGCGTAAGGCTAGATCTGAAGAGCTTCAACAACATGCAACAGACATGACCAGTGGTAATCAGCAGGCAACACATTATAAGTTTTTTCCAAGTGTTGTCCTTTCAAACTGTTTAAACCGTCCCCAAAAACTTGCCCCAGTAACTTATAAGGTTCAGCAATGTAAAAAACAGTCAAGATTGAAACTGGTTAAAAAAAAAGTTGTCGAAAATGAGCACACCAGTGCTACTGCAAAAGATATTGAGGACCTTTTAGGTTATGAAGGGTCTGTAGAATACCGTGAAAATACAAATCTTCAAAAACAGAGTATAGTTACAGGTATAGATACAATACCAAGCCCTTCATACCAGGATATTGTAGATCCTATAAACACAGTTGGAAAGGACAGCAGTTATGCCCCTGGCAATGCATGTAGTAAAAGTCCTCCTGATGTTGACAGAGTACCATCATGCGATATGGCAGTAATGATGGATGACGGTGCATTTCAAAGTAATGCTTGTGAACTGAACGCTTTTACTTGTCAGTTTGAGGTAGGGGCTACAGATTCAGAACCATCCTTGGAAATCTGTGGAAATAAATACACTTTAAGAGCAAAACGGAAAGTCAATTTTGAAAGTGAAGATGGGGAGCCAGTTAAGGGTGCAACAAACTCAAAATCAAGCCTACCTCAGCCTGAGGAAACCATGGATGATGTAGAGAGTTTTCAAAAAGTGCACAAGCGCAGAAAAGTTTCTAATAAGTTACCACCAGTAATTATCAAGTACATCATAATTAATAGATTTAAAGGGAGAAAAAACATGCAAGTGAAACTGGAAAAACTAGATCCCAGTGAGGAACAGGTCAAATTAACAGAGGATAAGATAAAACAATATAACAGAATGGCACCTTTAAAGGATTTCTGGCCCAAAGTGCCAGAATCTCCTGCAACCAAATACCCAATATTTCCAGTAATACCAAAGAAGAATAACAAACGAAAAACAAAGCAAAAATCTGCAAAGAAAAAAACTGGTAGACTACCTAAAACAGAAACAAAAATGTTGCAGAGGGCTGTGTCTATACGGAGAAAAAGAATACGTTCTTTTTTATCACTTCCTATGCCAACATATAATGCTGAAACAGAAGACTGTGACACAGACTACAAAGATGTAATGTCAAAACTTGGTTTTCTTGTGGAAAGATGTCCAAGCCCCATAAATATGTCTCCACCTCGTTGTTGGTCACCCACTGACCCAAGAGCTGAAGAAATTGTGTCAATTCCAGTTGCAGAAATGCCTCTTTTTAAAAGTTCACTTTTAGTAGATGGTAATAAAGAATATGGTAATTCAGTGAAAAAGCTGCAAAAGAGAGTTCAGCCAAACAAACCTAGAAAAAAGACATCAACTAGTCCTTCTGCAATTAGGAAACAGCCAAAAAAAGCCAGCCAGTCTGATATAGGCAAAGATGGGAAAAAGCAGAAAGGCAAGTCAATGTCCAAAAAAAGTGAAAAGGCTCCAAGAAAGCACATAAAAATTAAAGATAAAAAAACTAACGCTGAACCCAGAGTTTCTGAACAATCTTCTCTGTTGCATAAAGAACAAACTCCATCTGCTTTAAATGGAGTTGTGCAGTCATTTCCAGCCATCACAACAGAGTTCAGTTTATCTGGATTTTCTACAGGGCATGTGCACTCAACGCAACCTTCAAAAGATAGTACTCAGAATGATTCACCTGGGAATGTAAGTTCTTTCACAGGAACCCCAAAACCACTACATTTGCAGCAATTTTCAAGTATTCAGAAAGACTGCTCAGCAACAGCATCTGTACCATTAAGCCCAGGTATCAAAACATTTAGTATTAATGCAATGAACACTCAATTTCCTAATGCATTTCAAATAAAGGAGTGTAGCTCAACTCCAAGCAAAACCCAAAATTCATATACCCGTTCACCTCAGGTAATACAAAATGCACAGTTCACTTTAACTAGCTCACTTATGACTCGAGAAGATCCTGCAGAAGCCCAGAAAAGGCTGTTGACATCTATTGGCAAACTTCAAGATGTTCAGAATTCCCCAAGTTCTCTTGTCTCTGAAAAGCCAAAGCTTTTACCATGTTCATTTAATCATGCTGGAAATGTAGCTGATACATCTAAGCACTGTGATTCAAACACGCCAGTCATATCTTCAGAGAAAGGCCATGAAGCACTTAATTCACCAAACAGTTCTGTTCTGACAACTTTGAAAAGCACTCTTAAAACAACAGCAGTAGAACAAAAGCAAAAAGGGGATAGCATTGATGCTGCTCAATTTGCCACTCAGAGAGCGAGTCAAAATTGTTTACCAGAAATTTTCTCCTGCACAAAAGCTATTCAGAATAGTATAAAGTCTGTTTCCCCACAGAAACTTCTTGATGCACATTCTGGAATAGCTGTCCTTAAGGAATTGCTTCATAAAAAACAACAGAAGGTAGCATCAAGCAGTGAAGAGTCAACTGTTAAGCTTAAATTGAGCTTATCTAGTCCATCTGAGCCAAAGAGTGTAAGTGGAAAGTCTGCAACACATAGTAAAAAAACAAGGGCCCCAAGAAGCACAAAATCTAAGGTGGCTAAGAATGTTAAAACTGGCATGGGAAAACATATGTGTGATTCTGAGAGCAAAATCTGTACATCTGAAAGAAGCCCTGGACTTTTTTCTGAACCTAGCTTTGAAAGCTGCTACTCAATTGAAGACAGTTTGTCACCTGAGCATAACTACAACTTTGATATTAATGCTGTAGGTCAGACTGGTCTTTGTACCTTATACTCTGGGAGCCAGTTTATTCCAGCAGATCAAAATTTACCACAAAAATTTTTGAGTGATCCTTTTCCTATTCCTGTCTCGGATAATGAAGGTATAAATCATGAGTTACAACAGTCAGAGAAGAAGAAACCCTATTCCTTAGGGCATCCGCTGATAAGACCAAGTTCGCTTAGCCCAGATATGTTTGAAAAATCTGTTGACTTTAAACAAAACCCTCTCCTAAACCAGTGGAAAAATTGCTTAATTTCTCAAAATAGCCATAATACACACTCAGTCGATGGGCTTTATAACTGTCAGTCAGAAGACAAATACAGGTTAAACAGAGGCATTAGTCTAAAAGATGTTGCGTTTAACTGTGCTCACTCTGAATGGACTCAAACTGGGACTAAATGCCAAATTAAAAACACAATGTTTGATGCATCCCATCCCCCTAACTCCAATTCCTCATTTACAGGGCTTTTACCTTCACCAGAAGGTGATAGTGTTTCTGATGATTTAGAATTATATTTATCAAGACACAGTGGGGGACTAACTCCAACTCCTGACAGTTCTCCAAGATCCATTAGTTCCCCATCACAGTCCAAAAATGGAAATTCTACACCACGACCAGTGCACATATTAAAACCTCTCATGTCACCCCCAAGTCGTGAGGAAATAATGGCAACTTTGTTGGACCACGACCTTATGGAAACTATTTACCAAGAACCATTTTTTAGCAATCCTTCCGATGCGCCAGAAAAACCAAGGTGATTTTATATATCTAATACTTTTATAATAATTGTGTATTCGTTGAAGACTGTAAATTTAGCTTGATATTTTAGTTTCACCTTTATCGCCTTTATCTTAATATTGTATGTATTTCAAACGTTCGTGTATGCATATATTATATGTACTGTATTGTAATTGAGCACCAGATAGAAAAACTGAAAATTTCTGACAGCTGGAAGTGGGTCCCTACAATAATGATTTACAAATTAAGTGGGAATGGAGGCTTACATGTATGAGTGTGTAGTTCTCTTGAATAAGTTTTTATAAATAGTAACAAAAAAAAGCCAAAATAAATTGCTAATGTACATCTAGATATTAAAGTGAATCACCTATTCATTATATTGTTTTCCTTGCAGAGAGGTTGGTGGGAGAATTCTCACAATAGAAACAAAATTGCCATATAATCTTCTTGAGTTTGAAGGCGACTTTTCAGTGGAGGGACTTCGGTTCTGGAAGACTGCATTTTCAGCAATGACACAAAACCCTAGACCTGTTTCACCATCTCGGGTGAGCCGCCTGATGGCTGAAAGAAGAAAGGATAGTCTTGATTCTGAAAATGATAAAAAACTAGTGATCATGCCATGTAAAAGTGCTCCACATCCACAAAAAGTTCAAGTGTGGCTTCAAGCCAAAGAACTGTATGAGACATCTAAGATTGCATGCAAAGATAAAGAAATTCAAGAAGCAAGTGAAAGCAATGCTATTAAAACCACTTCTGTGCCTGTTGGTTGTAACAGCTTGCCTCCAAAGGAAATCCATATTTTATTGGCACAGCCAGCAAGTTCTGATGATCTACCAGAGACTGCTAATAATATAAAAATTCATCTAGCCAGTCCCCCTCCTGTACTTGACAGTGCAGAACCTCAGCTTATTAAAAGGGAATTTGATATTACCGCATCCATTCCTGCCTCAGGTGGCAGGAGTGATCAAGATGAATTGTTGGACAATTCTGTTTCACCTGATTCTCCAATTCTGACTCCTTGGCAAGATACTCTTTCTCCTGATAATACAAATCCATCAGTAGATGACAAGGATTTTAAAAGTAGAGGTATTTCCCCATCGCCACTTTTGGAGAGTGAAGCAAAAACTGAAGTGAAAAATGAATCCACAGATTTCTCTGTCTTTTCTCCTTCTCAAGTTTCGCAGGGCAAGCAGAAATCCACACACACCTGCATTCACAGTACACCTGTCGTAGAAAGAAAGCCTGAAGCAGAGTCCTCTGAAGCTCTCCTGTACAGTCCTTTGTTATCAGGTATAAAATCATGGGCAACATGAGGCAACTGTAATGTTTAATTACTTCATGGGCTTGCTCACACTTTCTCTTGCTCTAGTCTGATTACATTACTTACTGTGGCACTCCTTTGACTTCTGGTCTATTTTGAGTGCTTATTAAGGGGCTACAAATATACTGTCACTTTTTAGAACATGCATAGGATGTAACTTCGGTAAAAGTGGAAGCCTTTGATTGTAGAGACCTGTACCTATAAAATGCCTGTGTGAAACTGCCACAACCTGACTCAAGTCCTTCTTTTACCCCAGTATGTTAGTTAATTGCTAACAGCTTCTCCCACAACTGCATTCAGCTGTTGTCATGGCATCCTATCTTTGCTTTAACAAAGTAGTTATGAGAGATACATACCAGTGCGTGGCAACAGTACATGACATGTTTATTACTTTAATTTCTTGGTGTTACTGTCCCTTTAATAAAGAATGGTTTCTGCTTTTAGAGTCTCTCCTTGCATGGCCTCTACTTTTATATATTGTCTGTTGGATTGCACATGGAATGATTTGATCACCACAGTTCTCTCATATACACTAAGGGGCAGATTAAGTAAGGGTCGAATAGTAAATTTAAATTTATTTAGGTGTCAAAATTCACACATTCATATTTAAATCCCCCAATTTGTAGGTAAAATCGAATGTGAGATTTAGCCCACTTTGACCGTAGATACAGTTCTAATTCGAATAATCGCCACCTAAAACCTGACAAATTCTTTTACAAATCAATAGCAAAGGTACATTGACCCATTTGAATATATTAATAGCCTTCCTGACATTCGAGTTTTTCTTTGGAGGAAAATTCGATTTGAGTTTCATTCGTATTCAATTAGAATACAAACACATTTTTGGATTGCTCCTAATCGATTGAATTTTAGACAATCACATTTTTGAATAGGGTTGTGAGTACATTGGAATTTATTAGAGTTAAAAAAAAAATTCACATCAATTTTAAATTCGATAAATCTGCACATAAAAGAGATAAAAACCTACTGGCAGCCATTCCCCATTCAAAAGCAAATGCTTTTACTGTCTTTTTTTTTTTTTATCTGTAAAAGCACTAGCATCACTCATAGACATTTTCTTTCCCATTCAGCTGACTGAGTAGAGTCTGTCAGGAAGCAACAGATTTAGAGCTTTGCGGTTCTCGCTGAGATGACTGCCGTGATCAAAATGGCACTTGTAAAATCAACATAAGAGTAATGGCTTATGAGTCTGGAGGAACTATTTTGTTTATAAGATTTAATTGAAAGCTTTCTAGGGCATTTTTTGTTCAATTCCCTTGAGTACACAGATTCAAATAAAACAATTTGAATTGGTTCTAGTACCTTTTCACCATTAAGGGGTCTAATTATTTTTAGCTTCATAACCCCTATGCAATATTATTAATGTTGCAAATAGGGGTTATGAAGATACCCTTCAGTAAAATTTGTAAAATTGCCTTTTTAATGTATTTCAGATCTATGTATTTTTTCTAACTGAAGTGCTCTTGTTTTGTACTTTTAAACTCAGAGTAAAGGCTTTATTCTGTTAATAATATTGCATAGGGGTTATGAAGCTTAAAAATTGTAAAATTTGTAAAATTGCCTTTTTAATGTATTTCAGATCTATGTATTTTTTCTAACTGAAGTGCTCTTGTTTTGTACTTTTAAACTCTGAGTAAAGGCTTTATTCTGTTTTTCAACAAGCTGTTCTGAAAGTGCAAGGAAATTCAAAAAATTATTAAATGAAAAAGTTTTTAATACTATTAAGGATGCATCATGTTCTGAATTAAAATGAGTAGTTACAGGTATTTTAGATGGAGCCTAGACATACTTATATCTATTAAATTACTCTGTTGCATATTGCAATATTGTTTCTCTACCTATGCTGGTTTTTTTGCAGCATACCTGTAATATTTTTATTTAAAGGGATCCTGTCATTGGAAAACATGTTTTTTTTCAAAACACATCAGTTAATAGTGCTACTCCAGCAGAATTCTGCACTGAAATCCATTTCTCAAAAGAGCAAACAGATTTTTTTATATTCAATTTTGAAATCTGACATGGGGCTAGACATTTTGTCAATTTCCCAGCTGCCCCTGGTCATGTGACTTGTGCCTGCACTTTAGGAGATAAATGCTTTCTGGCAGGCTGCTGTTTTTCCTTCTCAATGTAACTGAAGGTGTCTCAGTGAGACATGGGTTTTTACTATTGAGTGTTGTTTGACTTTTGTTTGGCTGCTGGGGGGGGTGTTATCACTCCAACTTGCAGTACAGCAGTAAAGAGTGATTGAAGTTTATCTGAGCACAAGTCACATGACTTGACAATATGTCTAGCCCCATGTCAGATTTCAAAATTGAATATAAAAAAATCTGTTTGCTCTTTTGAGAAATGGATTTCAGCGCAAAATTCTGCTGGAGCAGCACTATTAACCGATTCATTTTGAAAAAAATGTTTTTTCCCATGACAGTATCCCTTTAAGATGACAGTATTTCTTTAAAATGATCCAAGTCATTTCACATTGTTTATATCAAAACGTTAACCATATCAAAGAAGACTCTAAGAACACAGTGCATAATTTATTGTTCATAAAACTTCCCATGGAGGGCAAATTAAATATTTCCCTTAAAATAGAGGAGAGACATAGGAAACCTTATATATCATTATAACAATCTGTAATCTAATTTATTTTGTATAATTAGAACCCGTATCCCAAAGATTGAGCCAGAGGAGAGGATGCAATCCAGATAAACTTCGAAGAGTACTCCTAACAACTCAGATGAAGGTACTAGTACATTTCACATAAGCAACATGTTTCCTTGTATTTGCAAAGTTTTAGTATATATAGATTGCCGATACAACTATGGAATCTATTATTTGAAATGCTTGGAACCTAGTGTTTTCCAAATAAGTTTTATTCAGTAATTTGGATGACCATACCTTAAGTCTTATTAAAGAAAGAAAATAGGATTGATTTGCCACCTACCGGTATATAGATTTATGCAGTTCTTACCATCAAGTACAAGGTATTGTATTATTATTATTACGAGAAATTTATATGAAAAAATCAATTATTTACATATAATGGACTCCATTACAGGATGGCCATTGGTGATAGGGGTGTGAATTTAGCACAGAAATGCTATACTATGCATTTTTTTTATCTTGGTTATCGGGTCAATGCCATGCCTGAAGTGGTGGACAAAAGCAGATCTGCCTTTTCTATGCTCACAAAGATTATATAATTGCAATATGTGCTGCTAGCCATAAATTAAACTACCAAAAAGGACACACTGTCGGGTGGAAAGGAAAATGTCCCTTTTAGACAAGCTTATTAAGTTGGTTTTAGGTAAAAAAATAAATAAATAAATAAAAAAGTTACATCTGACCTGCCAAAACAAAACCTTCCAGTCCCAGAATGCATCACTTTACCATGGAACAAGGTTGAAGGAGGTGTTGGTAATACCAATAATAATACATCATAGGGTCAAGAGTAACCCAAATGCCGTAATTAGTTGTATTTGCAAGACAAGGGCGTATTAATGACCACACTAGTATGTATATGTCTTAAAGCAAAATCAGCAAATATTCATCAGAGGCTTAAAGGGCAAGGTGAATTAGAATACAGCTGCATCTAAAACGGCAGTGTAAATCTGATCAGTCACTTACTGTAGCTCTTAATTCTTTCTGCATCACATTTAGACATCATTCAACTTCCTCTAAGAAAACCTGGGCAAGAGCATGCATTGTAACTCAATACCAAATCTTGTGCGTGCAGATAATTCCTTCATCTCCTAGGTTTTAGCATACCATGTGGCCTGCACATAAAATCACATCCCTTTTGTCCTGGATTTGTCTACACTGTATACCTTACACCAATGCAGCAATCTCTCCCTAACTTGCCCATATGAATGACAGACAATGCACATAGTGCTGTATTATCTGGTCCGTAATGGAGTGCAGAGACCTGTAGCAATTCATCTAGTATGGAAGGCAGGGTGCAAAGTACAACCCCATTGTTTTCACTGTGCACCCTGCCTTCCATGTGGAAAGAAAAAAAGTGAGGTAACAAAAAAAACTCACACTAATTAACACTAAGAAGAAAAGTGAAAGAGATAAGAAAGGCTAACTGTAGTAAAACAGACTAATCCTAATTAACTCTGTAAACCACTTAGACATTGG
This sequence comes from Xenopus laevis, assembly GCF_017654675.1. Taxonomy (NCBI): domain Eukaryota; kingdom Metazoa; phylum Chordata; class Amphibia; order Anura; family Pipidae; genus Xenopus; species Xenopus laevis. The sequence goes on from NC_054379.1 coordinate 80,377,448, forward strand.
TGTCTTGATTACCACTCATTACTCACTCATTTGGCTTGCTACCTATGGCATACGCTGGTGCAACACTATACACTGCTTTAGGTGAAGACAGACTAGGAGATTGGTTGCCATAGGCGCAAAGATTTTTCTTTGGTGAATGACCTATTTTAGCGAAATCCAACCAATCCCTCAAATTATCGTGAGGTTAGTGGGAATCAAATGACCGTACAGCTTACGATATTTCGTCCGGTATCTATCAAAAAATTGATCGGCCAGGCTAAAAAAAAATGTTATCGGTCCCAGTGCAATCTATCTATGTTTAAAGGGCCAAGCAGGCAGCTACCCTCAGTTTTCCTGGCAATATCGCTTGAAATGGTCTTTTTAGTTGATGGACAAATCGTACATTTAAACAATCGTTTCGAGATAATCGTCTTCTCACGATAACGAAAAGATCTTTTAAAGATCTTTACATCTATGGCCAGTTTAAGAGGGATGCAACTAATCTCCTAGTCAGTCATGACTGTAAAGCTGTAAATTGACATTTTGATGTCACTAAGTAGTTGTTCACTTCTGTAGCCAAAGTGGAGACAGCTTTGTAAGACTGTTTTTTTTTTTTTTTTACTTGCTTTCCTCAACTGCAATTTTCATTTTAAAATAAGAATGAAGTTGATGGACATGGCTCAACTTTGTCATCCAAACTGTAAATTAGGTTGATAAGAAATTAGACAGTGTCATGTTTTAAAATGGTATACTGCAAAAGATAACTTGTTTTTTTTTACTGTTCCTGATTCAAAGGAAAGTCAAACACTGCTGCATTTCCATCTTTCAATAGTACTTTTCAATTATATGGTGTGGCAGTGTGTTTCTATGTATAGGGCTAGGAGTCTAATATGTGTATATTTTAAGTGTTCTGAATGGCCTAAACAAATATCTGCAGTTTATTTTATAACACCTTTAAAGGATTGCTGACAGGTGTTTGAATTTACTTTATAGCTTTTCTGTTTTTTTTTCCCACAGAATCAGTTTGCTACTATGGCTCAGGTGAAAAGGGAAACATCTCAGATTGAGGGGCCATCTCTAAATAACTCATATGGCTTTAAAGTCAGTGTTCAAAACCTTCAGGATGCAAAAGCGTTACATGAGGTAACTTACCTTTCTAAATATAGTTCACAAAAATAATTTTAACATAACCATTTGCTGCAGCAGTTAATGATTTAGCAGCAAAACATAAGTGCACAGGGCACAGAGAAATAGTGTACACAGAAGAAACCTAATACTTAAAGGGGTGGTTAACCTTTGAGTTACCTTTTAGTTATGTAATAGAATGGCTAATTCTAAGCAACTTTTCAACTGGCTTTCATTTTTTATTTTTTTTATAGTTTTCAAATTATTTGCCTTCTTCTGACTCTTACAACTTTTAAATGGGGGTCACTGAAAAACAAATGCTCTGTAAGGCTACACATTTATTGTTATTGATACTTTTTATTACTCTATCTTTCTATTCGGATCCTCTCCTATTCATATTCTAGTCTCTAATTCAAAAATCAAAACTGCAGAGCTGCTGAATAAAAAGTAAAATAACTTTAAAACCACAAAAAATAAAAAAATAAATCCAATTGCAAATTGTCTTGCTCATCATACGAAATGTTTATTTAAAGGTGAACAACCCCTTTAAACTTCACTATACTTCCTCTATACAAAGCATCATTATTCGCAAATTCACACAAACAATTCTATTTTTGTTTCTCTGACCAGAGGACCATTCTCCAAAAGGAGTCCTGGTGATCATCTGCAAACAGGCTGAATTTTTCATGCTGGGCTAGGAGTACAGGATTCTTCCTTGCACAACAGCCTTTCAGCCTATTTATATGTGCGCTTAATGGTTTGTAGAGATGCTTGTGGGATCTTAAGATTTTTTGAAGATTGTTTCTAAAGAGGAACCAGGCCTGACTGGATTGCTTGGCTTTTCTCATTGGTACCTTAAAGTGCCTTTAAAGAGATACTGACAATTTATACTCTTTTTACATTGATCATGTTACTGCCTTTGAAAGCTGCTTATAACTTTGCCATCAAGTATTTGCACAATGCGTTTACATGCCCCATGTTCATGTATGAGGGGCTGCCATATTTGTTAGCATTATAAACTTTAACTGACAGGCTGAGATGGGACAGTCAGGTTGGCAAAACAGTCAGGTTTAGACACTTCAACTAACAATTACTTAGATAAACAAATCTCTCCGCAAACATAGGTAACTTTTAATGTACATTCATATTTTAAAATGTAGTTTTTTTTTTAGTGTCAGTATCATTTTAAGGTAGATCCTTAAACACAGTCACAGGTACACTCATGTGCAATACTTTTACAAGTCACTACATAACATTTTGAAAATGTTAAGACTGTTTAAGGAGCCTGTCAAGTTGTGGTAAATACTTGACCCACAAGAAATCAGATATGGTAAATAAAAGCTATCTCTAAGCAAATACTTTGAAAAGACCTAATATAGAAAAAAAGTTGATACCCTATTTTTCTTAAGACAGGCATTATAATAAGTGTAAAATTGTAAAAAATTGAATTCCTGTTTATTATACAGTAAATTAATATAAAGAGTTACGTATATATCACTGGCACTATGTAAATAAATGAAGATGATGATCATGCAAAACATTTACTTCTGTATTTCCTATTGTAGGTGCAACATTTAACACTTATGTGCATGGAGTTACATGCAAGAACACGAAGAGACTTGGAACCTGATCCAGAATTTGACCCCATATGTGCTCTATTCTACTGCATCTCATCAGACTCCTTATTGTCAAACACCAACAAAAGACAAGTTACTGGTGCTATTGTAATTCATCTTGAAGAAGCTAATAGTGATGGTACATATATCTGCTTTAATCTGCTTTGCAATTCTGTTATTCGTTTTGTTTTCTGTTTTATATAAAATGAAAAGCCTTTATTCTTTTTAATTAATTTTTAGCTAATGTCCCTTATACACATATAATAAATAACAAGGCAACCTAAATATTAATGTTATCTAGAGTGGAATGCAAGTAATTACAGGTATTGTTCACATCTTTTCATCCACTTGTGTTCAGATTCTTCCGCACTCAAACAAATGCTGCTACTTTAATGCATGTGCAGTGTCCGTGTCCTTCTCTTTCTGAATACAACTGAAAAGTCCTATTTATAATGAGCTGCTTCTATTCTCTAAGCCTGACAAAAGCTGCAGCTTTGGGAAGGGAGGCAGTTGTTTATGCAGAGAGTTTCTCAATGAACTATTTATTTGTTTTGAGATGCCTTGTAAGCATAGGACGTAGAATGTAGCTTTACTTTCAGTTTTTGCCATGTTTAGTGCAAGAAAGCAATGGGCGAAACGTTTGTTCTACACAAGCTGTATTCACTGAACTAATTTTGGAAAAAAAAAAAAAAAAGGTAATATACTGTCCCCTTAGGGCTACTATATTTAAACACCAGATCCTGGGTAAATTTAACTCTGTGACGTATAGTGCATTTCATGATAAACTTATTTGCATCCTTTTGGATATTTAGTTCAAACAAAAGATCCAGAGAGTTTAGGGAGAAGAGAGCTAAAAGGTTCCAATGTGCAATTAATGTAGCGCAAGCCTTCTTGTAATAGAAGGTATTCTCCTGCTATACCCACATTAAAGCAGTTTATTTTAAACCAAAGTTGAGGGTTTTTAATTCTCTTAATAAAATTGAGTTTTTGATAGAGACATGTAAGAATGTCCTTTTATCAAACTATGTATGCAGAACCACTGGTTTACTAGCACAGATAAAATGTAAGATTCAGGGCCAGAAAGTATATATTTATGGCTCTGAATCCTTAGACTGTATGTGTGCTGTAAATCAGTGGATTTAGATGTATAGGTGGCCACAGGCATAAAGGAGTAATTTGAATGTATTCAGTGAGAGTTAAAATCTCTCAATTTTGTTTCAAAGAAATGCAGTGTGTGTGTGTAGCTGAGTTGCTTGAATAGCATCTGGTATAAGCAGGCTTTCACTGCATTAACAGTAATTCAGCACAGTCATCACCTTATGGTATATTGAATCATTATATCACCAAGGAGTTATTCCCCATGCCTGGCCAAGTGCTTCAGCAGCTTATTGATATGACATTATTATACTTATTATCTGAATTTAAGAACATTAAAGTCATATATGCAGCTCCTGCTGGGGTGTAGCCTGCAGCTCAAGTTTGGTAAAAAAAATAATTGAGTAGTAGTTTTTTGTAGAGGTAATATATATAGATATATTTTTGTAAAAGTGGATTATCTCGTTGTGTATTTTTATGATTAAATCCAATATTCTCATGTTACAAGTGTCTGCTAATAATCTTTATAATTATATTAAAAGCACTGCGTATCTTGACAGCGCTATATAAATAGATGATGATGATGATATTAAATGCCAAATTAAATTAGGTGATAATGATGCACAAATTTTTCCCTTATTTCTAATGTTTGTTTCAAGTATGGACTTGGTTCTTGTTATACAGGTATGGGATTTGTTATCTGTAAACCCATTATCCAGAAATAATCCAAATAATCCAAATTTTTAAAAAAAGATTTCCTTATCTGTGATGATAAAACAGGACCTTGTACTTGATCTAAACTAAGTTACAATTCATCCTTATTGGAAGCAAAACCAGGATATTGGGTTTATTTAATGGTTACGTGATTTTCTAGTAGAATTAAGGTATGTAGATCCAAATTACGGAAAGATCCATTATCTGGAAAACCCCAGGTCTCAAGCATTCTGGATAATAGGTTTCATGCCTGTACTTGAAAAAAAAAGGCTGTGTCTGGGCCTAAAATGTAATTTGTTGTCAGAGATCTGAACCATAAGTCTAATAAAGGCTTTTTAAATTAGATTCTTGGACATTGCTGTGACTTTAATTACTATTATCTTGGTTCTTGTTTTATCCTATATGAATACACAAGCTATTATATCAAGTATATATTCTTTCTCGTTAATATTTCGCTAAGGATTTCCAAATGGTCATGGTAAATATTTGTCAAGCAGGTTCTTTGTCCTTGTAGCACCATAGAAAATATTTTTAATTCGGTTTTTATAGTGGCTACTTCTTGCATGTCATAATGCATTACAACCCATGGGCTATTTTGTAATCTTTAGTTGGTATTTTTTTCCTTTCATGCAGTGAGGGAGAGACTAGAGGCTGTTGATCTTTGTGGGTGGATGTATTTTTGTAAATTGCTTGTTAATATTGATTATTGTTTGGGCGAATTATGAATTCTTCCAAGTTTTTATTATCTCCATCTGGTATAAATGGAGACTTGTGGCTGCCCCCTTGAATACAGCTTTGATTTGCGAAGTCACCCGAAGTTTACTCATGAGGAAACTTTGGGCGACTTCGGAAATCGAAGCACCGCGAATGCATTGAAGCAGACGGAAGACACGGGGAAGCAGTTCGGGGAGATTAGTCGCCCCAAAGAAGAGGCGATTCCCCGAATCTCCAGGTATGCCCTTACCCTTATGCTGCAGGAAGGTTTAGCTTGTTCTGTACTTATAGTTTGCTTGAGCTGATGTGCCTTATTTTACAATTTATCGTTTCCTTACATTGATAATTTTTGTCCTTTCAGGTGGTAGAAGACAAACGCCATTTCTTGCCAGATCTGGCATTACAGGCTTTGAAGTTACATATGCAACGGATGAGAAACAGCTGTTTGTGATGTTGTTAAGCCTTGTCAGAAGGTATGTTGTATTTTTGCTTTGTTAATCCTGCAATTGGCACAGAAATTTGTTCTAATTTTTCAACATGCTTTTAGATGAATAAAAAACTGGTCACATTTATTTACAGTCATGAGTGGGGATATGTAATACATGTAATACTATGGTAGCCTGCCATATTTTTGTGTGGGGGAAAAACAAGGTGTGTATTTTGTGTAACCTGTGTATTTTGTGTGTGTTTTTTTTTTTTAATTATAGGTTTGACCCTGACATTTTATTGGGATATGAAGTCCAAATGCATTCTTGGGGTTATCTCTTGCAGAGGGCATCTGCATTAAATGTAGATCTGTGCCAGCAGCTTTCCAGGGTGCCAGGTGGGTCCATAATGGACTATTGTATGTATGCAATGTATACAAAATTTCTTGAGTGAATAAACACACCATTTCATTACTTTTGCTAGAATAGTGCATCTGTGCATGCAGGGGTAGTACATGCATGTGGGGTTTTTTTTTTGTTAACATTTTTAATTTTGTATTTAACATGCAGATGATAAGAATGAGAACAGATTTTCATCAGAAAAGGATGAATATGGAGCAGATACCATGAGTGAAATCAACATAGTTGGTCGGATTGTACTAAATGTTTGGAGGATGATGAGAAGTGAGGTAGTATCACATGTCATATTTACTACTATAATCTGCAGAAACTATTTCCAGTAAGCTTTTAGATTTCTTACTTTTAATGTTCTTGCTGCAGACTAGAAATCATTTTTTTACATTCTGTATTTACAGCAGCACACCTTATTTTTATGCTATACGCACATCTCACTTTTGTTTGCTTGAATACCACATACAGCAATATAGATCAGAAGTTTTCAGACACTTTGGTTTAAGCAGCCTTTAAAAAAGTTACAGATACTTAGATCCCCAGTCACTCTGCTCTACTTCCAGGGGGTATCAAGAACAACAAATAAGCACTCACCAACAACTGTCACCTCATGCTGGGTCCTTAAGCACTACGACGAGACACCTCATTGGCCAGCTCCACTGTTTGTGATCACTGAAGAGTGGTAACTCTCAGACCCCATAAACAAGTCATTCCCTTGTATCATTAATTGAATTAATTTTCATTCATTGACTAATAGAAATATTACTGAATGAATGTAAATTGATTTTACATGTGTTTATTACTTCAAAGACAAAAATCTTCCTGTCTATAATATAATTTGAAAAATTAGCAGGGGCTTATTTGCTTAACTGTCGGGGGGGGGGTTGTATGAGGTCATTGGGGCATAGGCAACTAAAGGGAGGCAATGGCACTGTCAAAAGCAGGGACAACAGCATTATTTTTTTATTGCCTGTAAGATATACCAGCATATGTTTTTTTCTATATTAATTAAAAGTCAATAAGGCAAACAATTTAAAAAAATGAACAAAAATGAAAAAAAAACCTGAAAAGTTGAGAATAATAAAATAGTAAAAGTGAACTATCTTTTTAACAAACACTGGGGTATGTCAAAAATAGCAATATTCATTTACCAATTACCAGTTTTCCTCTCACACAATGCATCTTTTTTTAGAATTCCAGGGTCTCTGCAACCACACTGGAGTTTGTTGTGGCACACGTTTTATAACAGCATTTGTGTGCAAATAGCATCACTTCTGGTGCGTGGTTTCAACAATGCTCAGCTAAGAGTTACTTGCAGGCCAAAGCTGGTATTAATTTCAGAGCTCCACGCACGATATATCCAAACAACTTGAAGGGATGCATTGTTGCTTGCCATTAGTTGCTAGGGAGCATGTGTAGGCACAAGTACCTTGAATAGTGTCAAAATAGCCACAATTTTGCAATTAATTGCAAAATTTATTCTTAAATAGGTCCTACAGTTTAAAAAAAAATTAAACTATCCATGTAGATACTAGTTGGCAGAAACCTTTAAAAAATTGCCCCAACTGATAATCCTCCTAGATGGTGGGTGATACTAGTTTGTGAGTGGTGCCAGCCCAATAAGAATTTTTGAATTGTTGACCTATATTCAGTCTGGTGCTTCTTCTGACCTTTTTAAAATTTCTATCTTTCAGGCGGCATTGACCAACTATACTTTTGAAAATGTGGCATTTCATATCCTTCATCAAAGATTTCCATTGTTTACTTTTCGATCCTTATCAGATTGGTTTGATAACAGAAAAGATGTGCTCAGGTAACAATTAACACTTTTATATTAAATACTAATGTCTCTGGAAACTGTTTTTGCATTTGAAGTCATGTAGAAATGTACCTAATTTTGTTTCTGCAGTCTTTCTCCTTAGTCAGACTGCATAGTGCATTTATTCCAGATAATGTTTTTTTCTGTAATTTGGAGCATCACGCCAAATATCTACTCTTTTGGTCAGCTGGTTTTGTGATTTTATAGTGTTTGCCATCTATCTATGTCATGTGTTGACACACATGACATAGATATATGGGTATAGGATATAACTGGGTATGGTAGTCCATGATTATAAGTGAAAAGTTGCTTACAAGTGAGTGTATCTGCGATTGCATTCAATTTACAATTAAGTAAAGTATTCATTATATTTACTTGGTTTTTCAAAGCTTAGTTTTCTATTCAGTTCCAAACTGCTTAATTCATACATTTATGTTGTTAATGGTAAGCCTGCGTGTGGTTTACTTACAGATGGAAGATGGCCGATTATTACATGAGTCGAGTACATGGAACTCTGCAGTTATTAGAGAAGTTGGACCTGATTGGGAGAACTAGTGAACTTGCAAGACTTTTTGGGATTCAGTTTTTACATGTCCTAACAAGAGGGTCACAGGTAATACACATTCTTTTTGTTGTATGTGTATAAAGCCAATATAAATATTCCCCTGAAACAAATTAATGCCGTGGATGGAAATTTGGGTTATTCTGCCTTGCCTTTTGTGTTGTGTTATTGGCTTTCCTTAAAATTAAATGTTAAAAGTGGATCTATGTCTGGTTTCAGTAACCAATTACAGAAATGTAGTTCTGCTGGGCATTTTATTAAAAGTACTGTATTTTGCTGTTGCTGCACTGCATTATGAAAAGCCAGAGCATAATATGCAGATTCTCCTGACAGTAAAAATAATTTTTAATTTTGTCTCTATAGTACCGTGTTGAGTCAATGATGCTTCGCATTGCAAAGCCAATGAATTACATACCTTTGACTCCAAGTATCCAACAGCGATCTCAAATGAGAGCTCCCCAATGTATTCCTCTCGTCATGGAGCCAGAATCTCGATTTTACAGCAACTGCATTTTGGTGCTGGATTTCCAGTCATTGTACCCATCGATTGTAATTGCATATAATTATTGTTACTCTACTTGTCTGGGAAACGTTGAGAACCTGGGGAAGTAAGTGTTTTCTTTGTAAGCTATAGTTAATGGCAGTTAGGGCATTTTGACCACTTGAGCATTTTTTTGCTGAGATCCATCTGCATGGAAAAGGATGATTTTCTTTCAGTAGTGTAAGCGGTAAAAAGTGGAAAGACTTTTCTGGTGGCAGTGGCAGCAAAAATTTTATAAAAAGTTTTATAGTACAATTGCTCCATTTAGATTAGTTAGTTTAACTGTTTCAACCTGAAATGTCTCTGATTGCTTGTAAATATTGCTTGGCGTTCAGGTAAAATTTTCAACTTGAATGATTAGTATATTCTACTTTGTTTTCAAAATCATAAATATCTGATCAAATTTATCATCTTTATTCTCTTTCTTTACTACATTTTTGCTGTCTCCCAGACATCCCTCTCTTAACTTAGACTGGGTAGTAGGATAAAAAAATTTCCACATTTGTACATCATAGTTACATACTTAAATTGGGTTGAAAAAAGACAAAGTCCATCAAGTTCAACCCCTCCAAATGAAAACCCAGAATCCATACACACACTCCTCCCTACTTTTACATAAATTCTATATACCCATACCTATACTAACTATAGAGCTTATTATCACAATAGCCTTTTATATTGTCTGTCCAAAAAATCATCCAAGCCATTCTTAAAGGCATTAACTGAATCAGCCATCACAACATCACCCGGCAGTGCATTCCACAACCTCACTGTCCTGACTGTGAAGAACTCCCTACGTTGCTTCAAATGAAAGTTCTTTTCTTCTAGTCTAAAGGGGTGGCCTCTGGTACGGTGATCCACTTTATGGGTAAAAAGGTCCCCTGCCATTTGTCTATAATGTCCTCTAATGTACTTGTAAAGTGTAATCATGTCCCCTCGCAAGCGCCTTTTTTCCAGAGAAAACAACCCCAACCTTGACAGTCTACCAATTTAGTTGCACGTCTCGCACTCTCTCCAGCTCATTTATATCCCTCTTAAGGACTGGAGTCCAAAACTGCACTGCATACTCCAGATGAGGCCTCACCAGGGACCTATAAAGAGGCATAATTATGTTTTCATCCCTTGAGTTAATGCCCTTTTTTATGCAAGACAGAACTTTATTTGCTTTAGTAGCCACAGAATGACACTGCCCAGAATTAGACAACGTGTTATCTACAAAGACCCCTAGATCCTTCTCATTTAAGGAAACTCCCAACACACTGCCATTTAGTGTATAACTTGCATTTATATTATTTTTGCCAAAGTGCATAACCTTGCATTTATCAACATTGAACCTTTTCCAGTTTTCTGCCCAGTTTTCCAGTTTAGACAAATCACTCTGCAAAGTGGCAGCATCCTGCATGGAACCTATAGTTCTGCACAATTTAGTATCATCTGCAAAAATAGAAACAGTACTTTCAATGCCCACCTCCAGGTCATTAATAAACAAGTTGAAAAGCAAGGGACCTAGTACAGAGCCCTGCGGTACTCCACTAACAACACTGGTCCAATTAGAAAATGTTCCATTTACCACCACTCTTTGTAGTCTATCTTTTAGCCAGTTCTCTATCCAGGTACAAATACTATGTTCCAGGCCAACATTCCTTAATTTAAACAGTAACCTTTTGTGTGGCACTGTATCAAATGCTTTAGCAAAATCTAAGTAAATCACATCCACTGCCATCCCAGAATCGAGGTCTCTACTTACATTCTCATAAAAAGAAATTAAGTTAGTCTGGCAAGATCTATTACGCATAAAACCATGCTGGCACAAACTCATAGTATTATAATTTGCTATGAAGTCCAGTATCTTATCCTTTATTAACCCTTTGAAAAGCTTTCCTACCACTGACGTCAGACTAACTGGCCTATAGTTTTGAGGCTGAGAAATCATATTTATAAAAAGGGATGTCTGGGAGAGACGATGAATATAGCAGAACTGTATATAGATGTTCCCTGGGCCAGTGCCTGTTTTTTTTTTAAAATGAAGCACAGGCCTGGGTAAAAAATGTAAAGGTTTAATTCACTGTGGAGTATATATACATGTTTCTAACTCCACAGTGAATTAAACCTTTACATTTTTTACCCAGGCCTGTGCTTCATTTTAAAAAAAAAACAAAAAACAGGCACTGGCCCAGGGAACATCTATATACAGTTATATATATATATATATATATATATATATATATATATATATATATATATATATATATATATATATATATATATATATATATATATATATATATATATATATATATATATATATATATATATACACATATACATATACACATATATATATTAGGGATGCACCGAATCCAGATTCTATTCGGGATTCTGCATTTTTCATCAGGATTCTAATTCAGCCGAATCCTTCTGCCTGGCCAAAACGAATCCTAATGTGCACACATTAGGGCATATATTCATATATATAGTTAGGAAAGACCATTTCATGATTTTGCCCCTTTATTTAAGGCTACAATAGAGGCATAAGACTGAACTTGAGTGTATTAAGAACAGTGGCAGTTTACAGGTGGAGGTACTCGGGTCCACATTTGGCTTCATCCACTTTTATTTGTTAGTTGTTGGTAAAATGTCTTTAAAATGTCCGTAAGATCTGAATTCATGAGGACAATTTTAGGAATATTGCAGTTTTATTGCATTTAACCTGGGGTAACTGCAAGTCCTGATAGTATATGTGACAAAATTGACCATGTCCATTTATTGCACAAGAATAGAATAATTGGGAGGCTTTTGGGTTGCTCTGGACCAATATTTAAATTTGAGGTTTTATGTTTAAATATCTCCAGAATTGCGTTGCTAAATCAATGGGCATTGATTTGAGTAAAAAGGTAGGTGGATTTGTTGTTTTTGAACTCTGGTTTTCCCTGCATAAGCTATCATAGCAGCTACCACAAATAACTCGTAACATGTTATTTTTAATACCAGATATGAAGACTTCAAATTTGGCTGCTCATCTCTTCAAGTTCCTCCTGATCTATTGTACCAGCTACGAAATGATATCACAGTATCTCCCAATGGAGTTGCATTTGTAAAGGTAAAAAGGAACATTGTTTTGTTAGGTTCCCACTTGCATGTAATTTTAATATGTCAGTACATATTAACAGAATCATATTTTATGCATTGTAGATCTTAAAATTATCGGAGAGGTCTTTTCAACTCATTACATTTACTGTGGACAAAGTATTCTAATTTATTCTTGGGATCCCTGAAAAATTTCTGATATAAAATTAATGATATATGGTTACACCGTAGATGGGGGCCCAGAATACACTGTACCATTGCACATTGGGATCCAATATGGGACATCTTAGACACTGGGGGGTGCAAGATCTTAAGCGCTCCTTAATGCTAATTTTGGAAGCACTTGCGGCCCCTGGATGCTACACTTTGCACTGAGTGCTGGATATGAAATCCAGTGCTCACTGAAAGCGCACAGCTCAGCCCTGTCCTTACTGTCTATCTTAGGGCCCTGATGCGGGCTACACATCCTGCCGCTCCTACCTGGCGCAGGTGGGGGTGTAAGGGATGGGCACCTACATGCATAACACAGGCAGCATTCCATTCATGGCACATTCACAGACCTGCTGATCTATTGCACAATGCCCCATGCGGTGGTCAAAGTACAAAAAAAAAATGTCCGACACTGAGTGGGGAATTGTAAATAGGTCCTTGTGTTTTGTGGTTTTGCATTTAGTTCATGTATAAACATATAAACAGAACCAAAAATATTAGTATACAGTTATAGGATGTTTTATCCAGAATGCTTGGGACCTGTGATTTTCAGGATAAGAGACCTTTCTGTAATTCATCCCCATACCTTAAGCCTGCTAAAAGTCCTTAAAATGCTAAATAAACCTAATAGGATTGTTCAGCCACCAATTTGTATTCAGGCAGTTTAGAGTCTATCAAGTACAAAGTGCTGTTATTATTACAGAGAAAAAGGAAATTATTTTTAAAAATTAAACGTATGTGATTAAAAGTCTATGGGAGATGGCCTTCCTGTAATTCACAGGTTTCCAACATATGCCATAGCTACACTTCTAATCCAGTTTTAGGATAGGAAAAATATAAATAAAACTTGTGTGCATCCATGTGATAAATTGAAAATGCTGAATGATTCACACACTGCTCAATGTATTATTTGCCTATAATTCAGGCATGTGTCAGAAAAGGGGTGCTACCGAGGATGCTTGAAGAGATACTAAAGACACGGATAATGGTGAAACAGTCAATGAAAAATTATAAACAAGATAAAAGCCTTACACGACTGCTTGATGCTCGCCAACTGGGTCTCAAATTAATTGCCAATGTTACATTTGGCTATACTGCTGCTAACTTCTCTGGGAGGATGCCATGCGTGGAGGTAGGGTAAAACAATTCTATCCACTGAAAACTTCTAATGTATTTGTGAATTTCACTTTTTTAAGCATCTAAAAGGAATCCATCACCCATTGCCACCTTTTAGTCACTGAGACAGACAAGTGTTTTATATTTTAATGCAGAGCTCCACAGTATAATATCAAGGCTAATACTAGTGGGCTTTTTGAAGTCCATTTACTTTTACATTGTATAATTAAGTGTATTTTTGCTATTTCTGTCTATAAAATGTATCAAGGCAATGAAGTGGAGGTGTTTTTAATCCTTTTTTTTTTTAACAGATTGGAGACAGTATTATCCACAAAGCACGGGAGACTTTGGAACGTGCTATAAAGCTTGTCAATGACACAAAGAAATGGGGAGCAAAGGTCGTCTATGGGGATACAGACAGGTAATTCATATGATGGCAATCATGTAGGACTCTGATATGGAGTTTGAAAATAGCACAAATATGATATATATATATATATATATATATATATATATATATATATATATATATATATATATATATATATATATATACACACTATGCAGCAACCTATGAACAAACAGTACATTAAAGTAGAGGTGAAGAATGTTGAAAATGTAGCCTAATTACAACAGTTGTTTTTAACACACAGACATTTTTAGAAACTCTTGTGCAATTAATAATATTAGATTGTTCATTATTGTTTTCAGCATGTTTGTGTTGCTGAAAGGGGCTACAAAGGAACAGTCCTTCAAGATTGGGCAGGAAATTGCCGAAGCTGTAACCGCCACTAACCCAAAACCTATAAAACTGAAGTTTGAAAAGGTAAGACTGATGATTGGATAGCAGAAAGAGAAACATAAAATGACAGTGTCTTCCATCCCATTCCAAACATTGTCAGACTTTCTCATTTTGCAGAATGCCCTTTCTAAGAACCAGAGATTATTTGGGGTTCTGTGTGATCATTACAGAAAATGCTGTGTATTGATGATACCTAGTGTTTTTAAATGTAATTTTTACATGCGTTTAATATGACATTTTCAGCTGCAGTTCATCTTCTTACTATTCCATAAAACTGCATAAATACTTTTAACCTTTTGCAAGGAATTGGCATTAGTGAGCAGTTAGGCAGGTTTCTGTTTGACCAAAAGGTTGAATGGATGTGCAACTTTTTCAGTCCAAATGACTATGTTATGGTGTTTACCATATATTGCAGGTTTATTTGCCCTGTGTCTTGCAAACAAAGAAAAGATATGTTGGTTATATGTATGAAACAGTTGACCAAAAGGATCCCGTTTTTGATGCCAAGGGAATTGAAACAGTCCGAAGAGATGCTTGCCCTGCTGTTGGAAAGGTAAGGCAAAATTAGCAATGGTACTGACTTTATTTCAACATCATGCTCTGTATTGCTTGTTGTCCCAGTAACCATAATGAAAATCCAATTTATGTACAAGGTTATCTGCCTTTCTGGCTATAAAACAGCAAAGATCTTTGACACTGCCCATGATCCTTATAGTAGTAATTAGAGGAGAGCACTTAAGAAGCAATTCTGCTGTGAACTTATTTATTCAGACTACATAACATACACAACATGTTTCGGGCCTATAAGGCTCTACATAGGGATTGCGGTAACCCTGAGGAGGATTGAAGCATTGATACACTGATCACTCCTAGGCAGAGCGTAAGAAGAACCCTCACTTGTTCTAGTTTACACTGCCCATGATATTGGTAGTTCTAACCTAACAGCTAGGTCTTCCTTCAACAGAAGAAAGGTTGTTTGCAGGTAACACACAGATAGGGCTGTTTGAGTATATATTGCCTACATGTATCAGGTCTTCTCCTATATACAGTAAATGTAATACAACCAAAAATGAATATTTTAAGGGATTCTAAAAACATAAGGCAGATTTAGAAGGCAGGAATAGTTCAAATATGAATTGCTTCTACCACCACACATACAAACTTACAAGGTCATTTTTAACAACCCAAGAGATTTTTTGCCATACCTTGTGGTTATATCTTCTGCATAATTTGGTATGCATTTAGTAGCACCCAGTGGTCTTTTTTTAAGTGGAAATTACTAACCAGTGGTAAGTGATTGAGATTTTAACAAGCTGTGAGATTTGCCCACTCACTGGTTCAGCTATTGGCCCCATATACAAGGCATTTTTTTTAATGAAGATTTTTGTGACATTGTTCTGTGTGTGTGTCGTTGTTAGGATTGTTTTGTCACGAGTATGACTTATGCAGCTTGATTATGATTATACAAGGTACTGGTATTATTGTAGAGAAAAAGAAATGTTAAAAAAAACTGTATTTTATAAAATATGACCTTCCTGTAAATTGTATTTATTTTTGCAAATTATGATTATGTAGATTTTGTGTGTGTTTGTATTTGTTTGCATATTTTTACTTTTGATACTATGTCTTCATTTTCACCAATGTATATTTTAAATATTCAGATTCTTGAACGTTCACTGAAGCTGCTATTTGAAACCAGAGATATAAGTCAAATCAAACAATATGTCCAGAGACAATGTATAAAGGTTGTTGAAGGCAAAGCCAGTATGCAGGACCTCATTTTTGCCAAGGAATACAGAGGAAGCTTCGCCTATAAGCCTGGCGCCTGTGTCCCAGCATTAGAACTTACAAGGTTTGAAATCACCCCTTTACTGTCGCAAAGCATGTAATGTTGCAGTTCACTAAATGAATAATGATCATATTAGAAATGCCTGTGCAACTTCATACATCCATTAATAGTGTACAAGGCTTATCTCCAAGAAGCAAATAAAATAAGCATGGCTAACGCCTAGATGCATATGCCTAGTGTAGTATATGCTCTTTTTTATTTCTAAACAGATTTTTTTTTTTAACAATTTTTGATCAGTCATACAACCAATTTTTCAAAGAGTAGTAAAAGGGGGGGGGGTAAAAGAGAGAAAGAGAAGGAAGAAGGGGAGGGAAGGAGATCTGGCTGCCACACAAAAGTACAGTAAGTCATATAAGAAAATGCAGTTGAGAACCCCATAACGCCAAAAAGATATTCCAACAGAGCTTCATGACTACAATACTATCTCAGCATAGAGCAAGACTCATAGGGGGTAGTTACAGTACTCCTTGGATCAACATCAGAACGACTTTTGTTGGCAAAAACAGAATACTCGCTCATATAGTTGGATGTGCTCAACCTCCTTGGATATTTCGTGGGTGGAAGGCAGGGCAGATTGTTTCCAATATCGTGCTAAAAGGCTCCTGCTGGCTAGGAGTGCTTGGATAATCCATTTTTTGGTCTTCCGGTCCACCTTGGGAATTCCCAGGCCCAATAAGAACAGTGCAGGTTGAAACAGGGTGAGTATGCCCGTATGCTGGTGGATATAGTCCCGGATGGCGGACCAGTATGTTTGCGCCAGTGGGCAGGCCCACCAAACATGTAACATTGTCCCCACAGCACTATGGCATCTCCAGCATAAGTTGGATGAAAGAGGAAAAGCTCGCTGTATCCTATCCGGAGTCATATACCATCTATACATAATCTTAAATGTTAGTTCATGGTGGTTAAGTGCTTTCGAAAACTTAGAGGTTTGCTGGAAAAGCTGATTCCAAGTGTCCACCGATAAAGGTATTTGTAAATCTGATTGCCACTTTACAAGGGCGGCAGGGGCCTCATCCACACGGTGCTGTATCAATAAGTTGTATATAATAGAGGTGCCTTTGTTTTTATAAATAGGCGTCCAACATTTGGACTCAAACAGGGTGGGCCGGTGTTTCCCCAACCATTGATTCGCCTGGAAATAGTGTCGTATACGTAGGTATGTGTATAATTGTACATCTAAGAGACCATAAGCTTTTTGGAGCTTAGAAAAGGTTAGGAAACCATCACAATCATATAGACATATGACAGAAAACCGTGAATATTAACCCGAGCCGTCGGACTGGAATAGAGGGCCATAATAGCAGATATCAGAAATGGAGGAAAATTAAACTTTTCGAGGACCAGTTTGAGATACAACCAATTCACTCTGTCAAATGCCTTTTCAGCGTCCAGAGCTAATATAAGAGATGGCTTGTTGAGTCTACGCAATTGATGTATTATAGTAATAAGTCGTCTGGTATTGTCATGTAGCTGACGTCCTTTAACAAACCCTGTCTGGTCGGTGCTAATCAACTGAGGCAGTACTGCTTGAATTCTGTTTGCTAGGACAGAGGCATATATTTTTAAGTCACCGTTCAATAGTGAGATTGGGCGGTAATTGGGGCATTTTGTATCATCCTTCCCTGGCTTAGGGATGGTGGAAATGTACGACTTCAGCATTTCTTGCGGAAATTTCCCGGTGCTGACTGCATCGTTAAAGGCTCTAGTGAGATACGGAGTCAAGAGTGCAGAGTAGGATTTATAATATCTGTTTGTGAATCCGTCAGGGCCGGGTGCCTTAGATTGGGGCATACTGACAATCACTTTCCTAACTTCTTCGGATTCTATACGCCTGTCTAACGCGGACAATGCCAAGCTCGAGACAGCCGGCAAGTGCATACGATCAAGGAATGCGCGGATGTCCGCTTCTGTGGGGACATGTATAGCTGGATCGTCCCTCAGGTTATATAAAGCAGTATAGAATTCAGCAAATGTATCTGCTATGTCTTTGGGGTTAATTCGAACTTCACTAGAGTTTGTCTGAATTTTCTCTATTCTATGGTATAACGTTTGCTGTACTAAGCGATTCTTAAGAATGGAAGTAGCTCTATTACCCATTACATAATGCATGCTCTTTAGTCTAATTAGCTGATTCTGACACTTACTCAAAATAAAATATAGATTGACCTCTTCTTTAAGTTGATTTAGTTGGGCCTTAATCTCGGAAGTGGGCATAATGCGCTGCTGTTGTTCTAAGTCATGTATTTGCCGTAAAAGCTGATTGTGTTTCAATCTAGATTGTTTGATTTTGTGAGCGGCAATGCTAATCAAGCGTCCCCTCAGTACCGCTTTATGAGTACACCAGAGATTGACGTCCGTAGTCTCGGAATTGTCATTCAGGGTGAAAAAATCCGCAATAGTTGTACCGATCTGGTCAGCTATCGTCTTGTCAGAAAGGAGTGTGTCATTCAATCTCCAGGGCGGTCTCGTCTCGAACTGGAATGTTTCCTGCAATGTGAATGCAAGGACTGAGTGATCTGTCCATGTGGTAGTATGGATGGAACTGCCGGAAGTGTGTTGTAGCGTAGTCGGGTGTGTCAAAAATAAATCTATTCTAGTAGAAGAGTTATGGTGAGATGAGTAGTAGGTAAAGTCTTTCAACGTGGGGTTGTGGACTCTCCAGATATCATAAAGGTTGTGTTTCGCAATAAGTTTAGTAAAGCTCATGGATTTTTTGGTAACAATATTACGGTAGTGCGGGGGTAATAAAGCTGCCCGTGGGGTTCTGTCCATGTCTGGATCAAGTACATTATTAAAATCCCCACCTATAATGACCGTGCCCTGTTCTAAGAGGCTGACTTGTGTTAAAACTTGATTCAAAAAGACATTTTGGTCCGTATTGGGGGAGTATACATTCACCAGTGTGTACTGTTGCTGATGAATACAGCAAATCACAATCAAACATCTGCCATGAGGATCAGCCAAATGTTGTACACTAGAAACAGATAGGGCACGTCTGGCCAGAATTGCTACTCCCCGTTTTTTCGTAGAGGAGGTCGCTGCAGCAATCATTTTGTATTGCTTATTTTCTTTGGAGCATTGGTCTTTTGCCCGAAAATGCGTCTCTTGGATCCAAATAAGGTCCGCATTCTGTTTTCTACACTCTGCTAAAGCTAGTAAGCGCTTCCTGGGGGTATTGAGACCTTTCGCATTAATACTAATACATTTTAGCCCCATTTTACACAACGTGATCTGCTACAGTGCGTACATTTGGCTGAACCTCTAGCAATGCCCACAGTAGTGCATATAACGAGCCAGTCTCCAGAGGGGAAAAGGGGGGTAGGAAAGGTTAGAATGAAAGAGAAAGGGGAGTCAAAATTATAACATCGGATCTGATGGTAAGATCACAGTCCTGATCCAGTGCCTAAGAGGGCATCAAATGAACGAGACCCAGGGCTAAGGATTATAGAACAATGTGGGACTTACAAATCAGGTCTTGACTTTGTTCCATTCGCCTTCCACGTGTAGGTTGCCTTGGATTTGGCGGGAGTCCTGTTGTAATGCCACCGGAATGTTCCACTGAGTTAATGCCGCCTTCCCTTCTGCTGCCGACATGATGATTTTAGTAGAATTTTGCCACTGTACAATCAGCTTGGTGGGGTACCCCCATTTGTAGGGTATTTCCTTTTGGCGAAGCACTTGCGTGATGGGTGCAAGCTCACGCCTTTTTGCCATGGTCGCTGCCGACAGGTCTGCGAAAACCTGTATTTTATCATACGGCTGTGGGATAGTAGTATGTGCCTGGTGAAGCGCATCAGGTCATCCTTGACGTGATAAAAGTGTATCCGAAGAATCACATCCCTAGGCGCTGAGGCCGGCGCACTTTTAGGCTTAGGGATTCTGTGTATGCGGTCAATAATAAGCTGATCAGCAGGGGTCTCAGGAAGAGCATGTAAAATAAGGTCCTGCGCATATTGACAGAGCTCTCTTCCGGTATACCCCTGAGCCTGACATTGTTCCTTCTGGAGCGATCTTCCATGTCAGCTATTTTATTTTGCAGGCGCTCAATTTCCAGGTCATGATTATTCACCATGTCTGCCATATTATTATGTACTTCCACCAGGTCAGCCATTTTGGACTCCAGGTGGTCTGTGCGCTCAGCTATGGCCTGTAGCTCAACCTTTAAATCCTGTACAGCCCGTGTAGTGTCAGTGCAAATATCTCCCCTCAGTTGTGACAGCATAGCTTTTAGGTTGGCCTCCGTAATGCCTTGCACTCCCTCCACATACTTAGCTGTATGTTGCGCTGAACCAGCATCAGCGTGCGCTGGCGAAGATGCGCCAGACGAGGAGCGGACGCCATCTTGGCTGTCTTCACGGAGCGAAGCTTTCGGCTGAGTCCCATAGAAAGCCGTAAGTTGCAGCGGAGCTTGCTTGGTTCTGCGCCTAGACATGCCTGCGGTATTCCCTGGCTGCTTTTTGCGCTTCTGAGCGCCCTGGGACTGCTTTTTGTCCAGCTTAGAACGGCACCGGATCAGGAGCTGTTAAGGAACGCGTGTGGTCACATGCACGCGCTAAACAGATTTAAATTACAGTTCATAAATTTAGCATATCTGTTTTTAAGGGGAACTTAATCCAGTTCTTGAAAAAAATTATTTTGCATAATGGAAGCGCATACTGTATCTGTCTATTATGTGCAATGCTTGACCTTACTCTTCAGCAAGCTCTCCTTCAGCAGTTCTTCCAATGCCTTGCATGTTATTTGATTAACAGACCTGTAATGGAGCATGCAGTGCATTGTGAGTCTTGCCTGGAATAACTGGCTTTAGTTACATTGTTTTAAAATTCAAGTCATGAAAACATTAGCTATGGCCAGACAGATACTGATTCATGCCATATACAATAGACATACACAGGCATGTGTAATTTGTGCTCATTGGAAAGTTGAATAGGATTACATTTTTCTTTCATTTCATGATCTCTAGAGATCACCTTATGTTATGATCGCATATTGCTGCTCTTGTTTTTAGGAATAGCGCAGCATATCAGGCATACAGAGTTATGTATATAGAGAGAGGCATAGTTGGCAGATGTTTTGTTCTCATGATGCAGGGACATGAACTGAAGAGTTAAACTTTATGAACAATTGTTTTTATTTCTTGGCCCACATTATCCATGGCATTGAACTCAAGTCCAGGTTTTATGAACAGTTGCAAGTTATAAGATGTTATTACTTTGTCTTCTTCAGAATGCTGCATTGTTACCTTACCTTTCTCTTTTCTGCCCCAGGAAAATGGTGGCCTATGACCGGCGCTCTGAGCCTCGCGTTAGTGAAAGAGTCCCTTATGTAATAATATATGGCAGCCCCGGTGTCCCTCTTATTCAGCTTGTGAGACGGCCCATTGATGTTCTTCAGGATCATAATCTTAGAATAAATGGCACCTACTATATCACCAAACAAATCCTACCACCATTGAATCGAATCTTCTCTTTAATTGGAGTGGACGTTTTCAGTTGGTATGATGAACTACCAAGGGTACGTTTATAAATCTCTGTCTGCTCTAGAAAAGGGATATGAATGAATATAATTGCTCTGATATGAGAAAATAAAAGAACCAATATGTTTGCTTTCACTTAGTAAAAGAGAGTCTCAATATAAAGTGCTTTTTTATTCAATATTAAAAGGCAAGCAATTCAGTAAAGTGAATATATTGTATTAACAATATTAATATATTTATCTGTTTGTCTATCCCCTGCAAATAATAAATGACATGTGACGTCTCCTAGTCAGCAGTTTATTGGTTTTGTGTATAAGGCTTTTGCAGTGGTAAAAATCAGCCAATTATTTGTCATCTTTGAAAATCCCATGGGACAACATCTGCACACTGATGCAGTCCTCTTCCTATGTGTCTTCATTTATTCTTATGATTGGCTCATAGCATGAGTGACCAAACTGAGCAAAGATCAACTCCTTTGTTGACCTCTCCATGATGTGGTAACACTATAATTTAATTTAAAAAAAAAACTTTTGTTTTTAGGTGCTGCTGGTGTTTGTCGTCACACGTCAAAGGTTTCTGAGGGTGCTGCCCAGATACCTTTATATGCATGAAGTCTCACATCAGTTATAGCTTTCCTATAGCATTAGGTCTAGAGAGACAAAACCTTGATATACATAATAAAGCAGCTCTTTCCTTTCTTTACCAGCCCTCATCAGTCAAATAAAATAAGGATCAGGATGACTGCCGTACTGTGCAAATGTTTCTGTATAGTTGATGATTTATTTATTATGGTACATGTTCTGAGACCAAATTATATATAAAGCCTCCAGCAAAGATATTAAGCAATTTGGGGCCTGTTAGCAATTTATTATTCTACTTGATCCCAACTAAGATATAATTAATCCTACTATATGGTGCACGGTTACAAATTTTACTGACCAAATCGCAAACCATAAGTGACCCCAGGAAGTAACTGCCTTCCAGTCACTGTGGATACAGGCTGAATTCATTATGAAATTACGTCATCCGGCTTATTGCATTGTACATTTAGTTTACATAGTTAAGTTTACTGATGATATTTTTACTACAGATACAAAAGACTTTCTCGACTGCAAGAAACGAGCAAGATGCCAGAAAGTGCACAATCTCTCAGTATTTCACTACTTTACACTGTCCAGTTTGTGATGAACTGACACAACATGGAATCTGCAGCAAGTGCAGAAGTCAGCCACAAAATGTTGTAGTGATTCTTAATCAAGAAATCAGAGAACTAGAATATAAACAAGACCAGCTTGCTAAAGTAAGTAGGCTTTTCTTGGTGTGATCTTCTAAATGAATTGTTATGGTAAAATTCTTCACCAGTTGCACACGTTAAAGGGAAGGAAAATGTCTACATTTAGTAAAAAGGAACACCTTTAGTTACATGCTTTGTACAAAGTATGCATAAGCTGATGCATCCCGTCAAGGCAGTGTCCATGTGTCAGTCCTAACTAAGTGAAAAGAGTATTTTCTTTGGGAGGAGAAAGTCCATACCTGCTTCTCTCTTTATTTGGCATGATCTCTTCCAAAGACACCGTTCAGCTTTATGGGCTTTTACACACCTTCTTAACTGCAGGTCTGTATTTATAAGGGCGGGGTTGGAAGAGCAAGCATTAAGGAGAGAGCCACCTCCCCATATATAATGTACAAAAGTGCACTCCACCTATAGCTTTAATATGGTTTTAAACTCAAATACTCTAAACTTTACAAAAGCATCACTATGTTTCCACCCCCTTATCCCTTAGATCGTCAGAATCACTGAGAGGAAAGCAGGTAAAGCTTAGGGCAAGGCCAGACATTTCGTTTTTACCTTGTGTTTTTAAAAAAAACTCCGTCGGGTGTAAATATGCCACTGAAACTACATGTGACCTTTCAACATACGTTTTTCAGCACGTAGGTTTCTTTTCCCAACATGCACTTCTCATTGTTCTCGTTCCCCATAATTCTGCTGGCTGGAAATAGTAAAAAGAAAAGATATTTAGAAAAACTATTTACATGCAAAATGGAGAAGGATTGATCGTCAATACGCAATGTAATTACACAACGTCACCGGCCCTAAAAAAGGCATATGCGTCATTTATCTCGCAAGAATTTGGACGCCATATTTAAAATACCCTGTGTATTTATGTAAAGTGTGGTCTCAAACTTGCAGATCCCATAGAGTCTATTGATTTGGTAGTTTCTTGACGTATTGGCGTTTCTGCTAAAAAACGCCAATACTGTCGTCCCGTGGCAGATTTCAGCTTGCAATCGCCCTGTGAGAATTGTCATAGTGCGTTTTTCAGTGGAAGTGCAGTTTCTGCGTATTTATGCCCGACTGAGCTTTTTTAAAAACGCAACATAAAAATGCCACTTCTGGCCTTGCCCTTAGTTCCAATGAGGCTGCACAACTTTCAAATACATATAAAATAGATATTATGCATATATTATAATAATAACATATTTCATAATAAAGCAGTATTTATCTCTGGGTCTGGACATCTTGCAACATTGTTTCAGGAGTCAGAGCCAGGAACAGGACCCCTTTTAAGTAGTAAATGGTAGCTTCTGTTTGGGTATTTATCCTATTATGCAGAGACAGTGAGGTTCTGCATGCACAGTAACATATGACTTCACAATCTACACTCAGCAGCACATGAAATGGAAGTGCTACTTTCCTAGAAATTCAGTAGAATGCATCTAACCTCATTTTCTATTTCTGTGCCCTCAGTTATGCAGAAATTGCACTGGCTGCTCCAACCAACAGATCCAGTGCGTTTCCCTCAATTGTCCGGTACTTTTCAAGCTCTCCAGAGTGAGCCGGGAGCTGTGTAAGGCCCCCTACCTACGCCAGCTGCTCGACCAGTTCTGATTGGTGTTCTGATATTAATGGTGCTATTTCCTTGTGTTTTTTATTTCACACTACAATGTGTCGTGCATGGTGCTGTTTCAACTTTTTTATTGTTTGTATTGTTTTTTTCCTTCAAGTTAGCAATCCCTCTATCTCTATCAGTCTTAGAGGGGGGATGTATGTAATGCTATCTTTATACAATGTACAGAATATTTTTTTGTTTCTTTCTTTGAGATTTGTAAAATACTGTTTTATAAGGCAGTTCTTTAAATAATGACTCTGTAAATTCATTTCTTACAATAAGCTTTCGTTATGCCCTATTGATCTGCTAGGGAAGGGGCACTGACAACTGATCACACAAATGTTTTTCTGTGGATAAACCCTCGATCAGGTCTCTGGTTGGTTCTAGAGTCTCCATATTCTTTCTACGTTTCATTGCGAGCCGCAGTGGTTTGTAAATAGAACTTTTTTTTACTTTTGAAACAACTTGAGTAAAATAATGTGCAATGGGATTTTATACACATTCAGGCATTGGCAGGTATATTTCCTCCACTCTGATCACCCTCTTGATTTTGCTCTGGTCGTGCAGATTGTATTTCATTGTGGAATTGACGATTGTCATTTTGTTTAAGGAAAGGAAAATGAAAAAGATATTGGTGTCTTGCTTTACCTGTTCATGGGGCATTGTGAGGAACTTGTGCTGAAGGCTTTTGTTAAAAAAGTGTGGGGTTGTTGCAATACTTTAAATATAAAGTTTATTCCATTTGGCTTGTTTTGTATAGACATTTCTATGGTTTCTAAATATGCTTATAATATTTTTTTTTCTCCTGTACAGTTAAATCTTATTTGCCATCATCTGGAACACAACAGTGTATTTAGATTATTTGTATAACTGTATAAAATTGGGGAAAATGAATTATGTGGTCAGTGTATTGTTTTATAAACTGGAAATTCGTTTGAGACGTTACAATGGAAACTATTAAAACGGAATAAAACCTGCAATATTGTAACGAATTTTCACTGTCTAACAAAAATACAGAAACCAAGCAGTGCTGTCTGACCATGTTGTGGGTCAAATATCTGGAGGTTCAATG
Source organism: Xenopus laevis (assembly GCF_017654675.1). Taxonomy (NCBI): domain Eukaryota; kingdom Metazoa; phylum Chordata; class Amphibia; order Anura; family Pipidae; genus Xenopus; species Xenopus laevis. The sequence continues at coordinate 80,402,955 of NC_054379.1, forward strand.
AATATATCATGAGGTCTGTCTGAGCATGCTGGTGTCCTTAGAAATCAATTGAAGTGCCACATCCAACCCACAGGTCTGGTTTAGAAAAAACAGGTCTGAACCTTTAACATCATTGTCTTTAAATAAAGGATACACTAAACACACACACACACAGGACCAGATATCCAAAAACCTGTTATCCAGAAAGCTCCGAATAACAGAAAGATCTCCCATAGGCCCCATTTTATCCAAATTCTTAAAAATGATCAGCTTTTTCTCTGTAATAATAAAACAGCAGCTTGTACTTGATACAAACTAAGATATAGTTAATCCTTATTGGAAGCAAAACCAGCCTATTGGGTTTAATTAATATTTACATGATTTTCTAGTAGATTTAAGGTATGAAAATCCAAATTACGGAAAGCTCTATTATCCAGATAACCAGCCCCGAGCATTCTGGATAACAGGGTCTGAGCGTTAAACGACCTAGAAAATAGCATCTGAAAAACTGTCACATGACAAGGATTTGGTCTCAGTTCTGCCATTCCAAAAATAATTCGGTTGTTTCTGAATCCTGCGATACATAAAAATTCTGAACTAAAATGCCTCTATAAATGTATTGAAAGTAGCAAAATCCTTCATTTTAATAACTTATTTGAGCATAAGAACATAAAATAGAAACATCTAATTTTTGTCTGGAAAATTTGCTTGGAACTAACAAACTAATGTTAGGATTTTGGTCAGAGGAAGCGGACGTTCTGTCTAAATAAGGCAACAAAAAAGTCAAAATATGAAATTCCAATATTAGGTCCCCTGCTGAAAAAGAAACAACTTCAATATACTCTCATTACCAAATCTGCACAATTTTTTTGCACAAGAAAAACATGATATTCTGCTTTGGCCTAGAAGATGTATCAGAGCTTTAAATCCACCAGAACTTGTTTTTGTACATGTAGGATTTGTGCCAACAATGTTTGTTGTTTGTTTGTGCTGGAATCAGTTATTTGAGTGAGATCTAATACATCTGCTATAAAAAGGACCCCCCCAAAAAAGATATATGGGAGCTGTCAGTAAAAATCTGACACCTAACTCCTGAACGAAGAGACAAAGATGCTAAGAGAGGGATAGTGAAAATAAACTTGATTATTTCACAAATAAAAAAAGTTTCTTATTTCAGTATGATAAAACAGTAATTCATTTTTGCTATAGTTTCTTCCACAAATGGCAAAAACATGGAACAGTGGTGAACCTTCCCAGGAGTGGCCGGCCGACCAAAATTACCCCAAGAGCGCAGAGACAACTCATCCGAGAGGCCGCAAAAGACCCCAGGACAACATCTAAAGAACTGCAGGCCTCACTTGCCTCAATTAAGGTCAGTGTTCACGACTCCACCATAAGAAAGAGACTGGGCAAAAACGGCCTGCATGGCAGATTTCCAAGGCGCAAACCACTTTTAAGCAAAAAGAACATTAAGGCTCGTCTCAATTTTGCTAAAAAACATCTCAATGATTGCCAAGACTTTTGGGAAAATACCTTGTGGACCGACGAGACAAAAGTTGAACTTTTTGGAAGGTGCGCGTCCCGTTACATCTGGCGTAAAAGTAACACAGCATTTCCGAAAAAGAACATCATACCAACAGTAAAATATGGTGGTGGTAGTGTGATGGTCTGGGGTTGTTTTGCTGCTTCAGGACCTGGAAGACTTGCTGTGATAGATGGAACCATGAATTCTACTGTCTACCAAAAAATCCTGAAGGAGAATGTCCGGCCATCTGTTCGTCAACTCAAGCTGAAGCGATCTTGGGTGCTGCAGCAGGACAATGACCCAAAACACACCAGCAAATCCACCTCTGAATGGCTGAAGAAAAACAAAATGAAGACTTTGGAGTGGCCTAGTCAAAGTCCTGACCTGAATCCTATTGAGATGTTGTGACATGACCTTAAAAAGGCGGTTCATGCTAGAAAACCCTCAAATAAAGCTGAATTACAACAATTCTGCAAAGATGAGTGGGCCAAAATTCCTCCAGAGCGCTGTAAAAGACTCGTTGCAAGTTATCGCCAACGCTTGATTGCAGTTATTGCTGCTAAGGGTGGCCCAACCAGTTATTAGGTTCAGGGGGCAATTACTTTTTCACACAGGTTTGGATTTCTTTTCTCCCTAAATAATAAAAACCCTCATTTAAAAACTGCATTTTGTGTTTACTTGTGTTATCTTTGACTAATAGTTAAATGTGTTTGATGATCAGAAACATTTTGTGTGACAAACATGCAAAAGAATAAGAAATCAGGAAGGGGGCAAATAGTTTTTCACACCACTGTATATCTATAAAACTGATCATTTCTGTAACTTGAACACTATAAGGCTCTACTTCCACACAGGCATTTTCATTTTACAGCAATCCCTCTGTGGCACGACCAAATACAAGTGCCAATTCAACATCTCTCCTGTGTTCAGAGCAGCGCTATTGTATAGGAACAATAGAAAATAATGGCCATAAAGGAAAGTCACCACACAGGAACACACGCAAAAAAAACCCCTAAGAACCCTTATACGCCCATTACATTTGTGGTGTTACCTATAAAATGTTTGAACAGAAAACAGGAAACTGTACATGCTGTTTTTGGCATATTTAATTAAAAATACGCATAAAACAGGATTTGTTACATTTTTAAAGTACTAACTGCAACCCCGTTTGTTGTACTGTTTGTGTTGTGGTTTAACCTATTTGCTGTGCAGTAGTACATATCATGAATCTATTAGAGATGGTGGCACAATTATTCCCTAGAAATTAATGCTAACAGTCCAGATTTGAAAATGGGGCTGTTTTTGGCCACTCTTCTACCTCTCTCTGGTGATACCACTCCTTTTTTCAGCTCTAAGCTCCTTTGTGGCCACAGGTTGCACAACGTAGGCTTAACCTAAACAAATCACAAATTCAAGCATATATTCTTATCTTCTTAATTTGTTTCTTCTGAAACCTAAATCGAGTAGCCCCAGTATGGGGCAGATTTATTAAGGGTCGACTTGAAAATTCTAATTTTTTTTTTTTTATGATCAAAACTCTCAAATTCTAATTGTGAATAATCCAAACTCAATTTGAATTTTAATTCAAATTTCGAGATGTATCTTTTAACCTTTAAAAATTCGAATTTGACTATTCACCACCTAAAATCTGCCGAGTTGATGTAAAAGTCAATGGGAGAGTTGCAGGGACCAATTTGGACATGTTACTAGCCTTCCTGACATTAGAGATTTTTTTCTAATTTGATTTGAATTCCATTCAAGTCGGTAAAATGTGTGTGAGTTTGATATTTGATTTTTTTCTTAACTCCCCAATCAAATTTTTTGTATATTCTAATTTATTAGATTTTAAAAAAACAAAAAAAAAAATGAATTCGAAATTGGACCTTTGATAAATGTGCCTCTATTTGTAAGTTATATGCAGCCTGAAACTAGTTTAATACCTGACTGTTTCTATACAGTGAGATTTGTATCCAGTTTTATATGAAAGCCAGCATTTGAGAAAACAAGGCTACATTGACACATTTTTGTTGCTGTAATTCCAATTTACTGAACACAGCACAGTATCAAAGGCAGATTATGTAATAACTGAATAAGCAACAAACTCAGGAACATATTAATCAAAACCAGAAAAATTGAACATTTTATGACTTTTCACTGATTTTCCTTCATAGCCATTTCCTTTCTTTTCAATAATGTTTATTAGCATTTTCAAAATAAACAGCATGAGCAAAAGCAACAAAATAATGATTTATATTAAATATAGCCATTTCCAAGGAACTGTATTTTCTCTTTAGCTCACTACAGTGTATTTATCTGAGATTATCTGGTGGAGTCTAACCACAGACACAATCAAACAAAATACAAACAGCAGAACTTCAAACCAAATGTTTCTACTGTAGCTAGAGGTCTCCACTTGAGAGATAATTGGGTGAATAGTGATAGTGAATACACTGCCCAACAAATTGGCAGCTTTAAAACTGACATTATTTCAGGGTAGGCGGGACTCTAGCACACAACTTTATATTTGTATGTTATAACACAAATAGGGAAAATCTGAGCATTGTTAAAAAAGTAGCCATTGCTATTTAAAAAAAAAAAAAAATCCACAAACAGCAGGTGATGTTTCACAATGTCTGTTTTCTTGCAGTTTTTTTTTTTTTTAACAATTTGAGTGCCTCAACCAAACAACACATTCACAGAGGCAGGTTTATCAAAGTGTGTAATAAGCATTCACTCCCCCTCAAAAAAATAATAAATCACCCACTTTCTATTCACTCCTATTTCCGGGTGAAATTTAGGGTTTACCATTCCATAAATACTCTTCTAAAAACCCCATAGGGATGAATAGAAAGCTAGTGAATTTTTGTTGGGGTGGGGCTTTAATTTCACATTTCTTCCCTTCTAGAGCTTGTGAAATCAGACTACACGGTCATCAATTAGCACTTGGAATCCTGGAACTTATAGTGTAGTTAAGCAAAAATGCCATGGGATCTGACACATAAAATGGCAGTGCAATACTGTCTATTTCTATGCCAATGTTTAATTATGCGGGAACTTGTGAGGAAATTATATTTTCCCTGGTTGTGGTGGTCTTTTTGGCAGAATGGAAGTCGGAGCAGCCAAGTGAATCGTCACATGCATATGAAGCCGTCCATTCACAGCCTGCCTACAGATACCACATTTAGAGTACAAACGTGATACAAAAAAATCCAGCTACAATGCTTTTTATGCTGAGCTCTTTAACCTGCTTTACTTAGCCTTAGCTAAATGTAATACACACAGGTACGGCCCATTTTGAGAAAACAGCAGCAATACATTTACTACACCTGTTAAAGTGAAATGCCCAGTTTATGGCATCAAGGAGGCAAAGGCCAACAATTGCATTTTTTTCAGGAGATTATCACTCAGCTGTGCAAATGGTTGTGCACTGCCTACAGGCAATGAGGGAAAGTGATTGTAAGCAGTTGTTGCAAGAATTGTGATTTTCCCTGAGAAAAATAGACAATAAGAAAACCAGGGTGATATTGCCCTAATATGAAAGCTCAGACAACTATAAACATACAAACAGCTGAAAACCTGAAATACATAGTCTTTACACTCTCATACACTGAACTTTGCAGCTGAAGGATGGTATATGCTTTTAATATGACTAACAGTAAGGCCCAGGGTGGTGAGTGGCAAATGGCTGAAGAACATGCAGCAGACTAGAAACAAAAATGCCACTGGCTTTCATCTTTAAGCTGCAACTCCCAGCAAGCCAAAGGATCTCTGCTCTAAACTGACTTTTTTTCCTTCAAAAGGAAACAATATAAAGAAACAAAACATTAGTGCAAAAATCTACTTTAATTCAATTACTTAATTTTCTCATTTGAACAGAAAAAGAATTCTGTATGAATTTTTTTTTTTTTTAAATAGCTTATTTTCTGTATGATAGCAGTAATGAACAATGCATGCTGCTGCCTACAATGTACCCAGGCAAGACCCTCGGTTATAGTCACTTCACTGTCTGCCAGTCTGGTATTCACAAGCTAGAGGCCAACTGAACACTGGGCCCGAAACCAAAAATCAACAAGAACTGGCTATACCACTAATACACATGTTTTTCAACTAAAAAAAAGCATGCATTTTGGGCCAAGAATCGTCTGTACCAGCAGTATCAAGTATTTCTTACTGAGATCAAAATGCATTGTGTGTGGGATTAGCCTTACTCCACATACATATCAAATGTTGATACTGCAGTATGGAGAACACTTCTAAATAAAGGGATCACCTTTAGGTTAACTTTTATAAAATAACCAATTTTTAGCAAATTTTTCTTCTTCTGATTCTTTTCAGTTTTTACTGGCGGTCACTGACCCTGGCAGCAAATTTAAAAAAAAAAACCCTGTGAGGCTAGGATTTTATCGCCATTGTCACCTGTAATTACTTAGCTTTCTTTTCAGGCCCTCTCCGGTTGCTAGGGTAACCGATCAAATTCCAAACGAATCACTACTCAACAAAAAACGATATTATTTAAAAACCAGGAATATGAAGACCAACTGCAAATTGTTTCAGAATCTCACTCAACATACAACAACAATTTAACATTGGACAACCCATTAAAATAAAAAAGCAATAATGTATTTAATAGGAAGCAATGACATTTACTTCCTACTATATACACTGGAGCAGGACATATTCTGTGAAATGTATCCCTCTTTGCTGCATTGTTCCTCATACTGCCAGATAGACTATTTTTATAGTTATCCAAGAAGCAACAATGGATCAATAGGGCTTCCTCACATCCCATAATCAAATATGATACAAAATTTCAATCATTTTTTTCTCTGTCTGTGTTATGCTTTCTGGAGGGAGATATATTAACCGCTGGTTCAGCCCCATTAGATTGCTTCAGGATCTCTAAAGGTAGACTGTTCCCTGGAGTGTCCTCTGGTTTCACAGTAACTGAATTTTTTGTTTGGTCATTCATTTCAATGGTTTCAAAGTCTGCCTCATTCCAGATTTGAGCCTCTTCGTCTTCCTCCTCTTCCATTCCAGTGCTGGAGAGCAAAGCCCTGCGGTCATCACTCTCAACCCTGTTATATCGTGCCTGATCTTGCTGAGCAGTGGCCAGTTTGTACATAACCGGAAACAGGACGGCTGTCATTGTGGAGGATGCTAGAGCTGTGTACAGGAGTACAGGGAAATTGGGAAACATTCCCTGCAGATATCCCACAGAGGCAGGAATAGCCATTTCTCCAAGAGCAGCCCCAACCACAAATAAAGAAGCCGACTTTCCTCCAATGGTAGTGTACTGCTGAACCCACGAAAAACCACTTGGAAAAGTGGTAGCCATTGATGCCCCATACACTGCAGTTCCAGCCCAGAGCAAAAAAATACTTTTATTGAAAAGGACTAAAATCAATGAAGACACTGTGCAGCCAATCACGCTCAAAAGTAACATGGTGCCTGGATACAAGCAAGTAGCAAAACAGATGGCAAGTCCTCGAACTGCAGCAAATACTCCCCAAAACAGTGAATTTAGTCCGGCAGCTTTATTAGCATCAATACCCCTATTGATGGCGTAGGTGAATATGTAAGAGCCGTATGCTACCTCTGCCCCAACATAACAGAAAAAGAACAGGAAAAGGAGGAAAATAACAGCATTATGATATTTGGCTGTTCGAAATTTTTCATCTGAAGCTTTTCCTGATGACTTGTTTGCATGACTCTTAGAATATAATGTTAATAAAAATAAGGAGACCAGCAAAATATATGTCCCAATGACTATATAGGATAACATAGACTTTTTTAATCCAAAAGGTAAGACAGACTGTTCTAGGGTAGATTCAGTAACATTAAGGCTTGTGTTTTCCAAGGGGAGAATTTCCAAAGCTAGTTTAGCCAAGATTGGAGCAACAAAGGCTCCCAAAGCAAAACTGAAGTGTAGAGCTTGTACATGCGGCCCAGCCTGCTCCTCCCACGTGTTCAGAATAATAATATTCCCACCTAAAATACAAAAAAGTGTTAATAGCTTGTTCATCAAATAAACCATCCCCCAGCATTTATTACATAAAGGACACACACACAGTATAAATTATATAGAGATATCTATAGTATCAATGACTTTCTGCTCTCTGTTGATTGGGCAATTAAAGGAGTGTAATCACAGCTGCATAGGGAATGGTCAAGGACAAAAATCTGAATATATTGTAGACCACAAAAATGCAGTGTAAAATGCAATAACAGAAAAAATAAGTTTAGCTGTATTTTGTAGAGCTCACTGCAGTCATGTAAAAAGTTTTATTTAAACTGCTACTAAAACCCCAACTAATCAGGTGAGGCTTTGTTTAGACAACAAATACGTTGTTCATTGCATTACAAAAATCATTTTTGGTGCTTAAAGGGAAACTCTCCTTTTTATGGTGTCGTTTGTATTTCTTAATTACACTGCAAATAATTCTCTACCGTATAACATTTTATTCCTGAACCAACAAGTGTATTTTTTTTAGTTGTAATATTGGTGTGTTGGCAGCCATCTCAGGTCATTTTGCCTGGTCATGTGCTTTCAGAAAGAGCCAGCACTTCACAATGGAACTGCTTTCAGTTAAGCTATTTCTAAGAACAATACTTTAGTTCATTTTGGTTTGTATTTAACAACTATTCTACAGCTATATGTCAAGTTGTTTTAGGTTTTCCAATTGTTTTTGGTTTATGTAGTTTAACTTTGATTTTGCTTTAGTTACCAAAGGTTGTGGGTTTATATTTTTAAGGTTTGGCAGTGATAACATGCCTTGTATGTTGTGTACTTAACTGATTTCAGTCAACAAGGAAAATACATTTGTATATTAAAGGAACAGTAACACCGAAACAATTAGTGTTTTATAATAATTAACATATAATATACTGTTAGCATGCACTGGTAAACCGTATGCACTGATAAACTTCAGTCACTCTTTACTGCTGTACTGCAAGTTGGAGTGATATCACCCCCTCCACCACCCCCCCCCCAGCAGCTTAACAACAGAACAATGGGAAGGTAACCAGATATCAGCTCCCTAACACAAGATAACAGCTGCCTGGTAGATCTAAGAACAACACTCAATAGTAAAATCCAGGGTCCCACTGCAACACATTCAGTTACATTGAGTAGGAGAAACAACAGCCTGCCAGAAAGCAGTTCCAGAAACCACATGACTAGACAAAATGACCCGAAATGGCTGCCTATACACCAATAGTACAACTAAAAAACAATAATTGCTGTTTCAAGAATAATAATTTATATTGTAGAGTGAATGATCTGCAGTGTAAACAGTGTAATTTAGAAATAAAAACGACACCATAAAAATCACGACAGAATCCTTTTAAGAAGCATTCAGGTACGAAGAAGAAAGTACTGGCCATGCATGTGGGGAGGTAACCATGGTGGGAATCCCAGGCAGAATTAGAGAGTAGATATTGCAGTGTTGATCTGGTTTATAATGTACATTCAGAGTCTACAGGTATAATCAAAAAGACTGAACATCTCCAGGTGAAATGAGCTGTCAGAGCTGGTAATGACAGAGGGGGTGGTTTCTCGCCATGGGAAATCTCCTCTTCAAGCACCAAAACTACCCAGCCATTGGGATGAATGTAAAGCATTAGTTAAAACATATCAATGACATTATTGAGCAAAGCTGCCATGTGTGATTCTCATGATTACACAATTGATGTGTTTTATCACTGAAGATTTATAATCGTCGTCCTATTCTGGGGCGCCGATGTCCAATTTGGTGCACCGCTTTAATTGTCCCCTAGGCTCGGCGCCCCGGTTCAAGATTGTCCGTGGCCTGGTACTAGGCCGTAGCCCGCGGTTGGGGACCCAGTTCTAGGTACAAAAATATTATCTATCACCTGCTGGAGACGAGATTTCCTGTGGGCAACAAAGCCCCTGTGACACTACCTTTAAGCATTCAGAGCTCAGCAGGGAAAATCTCAGATGACACTCTTGCTCAATATGGAACTTTGCCCTTAACAAGTTTGCAGTCATTTGCTATCTTTATGCAACAATATCCTTTTACCTGTATCCAGAAATCCCATTGACATTCCGACAACCGACATGACAGCAGTGAGGTACACAGCCTTTTTACACCAAGGGACGACATAGAGCCCAGCAGCAGTTGCCAACATGGATATCCCTGTAAGACCACAACAATTACAACAGTCCATGTAAATGAAAACACGACATCTAGATCACTGGTACATACATTACCTACCCAAAAGAAGATGTTGATTCATTTGTTCAAAAAGGATGCCTCCCAGAATTGAGCCTCCAAGATATCCCATGGAGCGCCCAACAAAAATGAAGGAAATATTTGCAACGCTGCTCTCAACATTTTTTGCCAGATCGGGGAAGGTGGGGCCCAGAACTGCAATAGCCATTCCCTTTATAAAAAGAAATAGTACACAAGGTTATCTTTCCCAAAAACTTTGCTCTTACAGGGGATACATTTAAAACAAAACTACTAGTGGCCTTGGTGCATGAAATTCGTCCTGAATAAACTCGTTTAACCGGATATTGAACTGCATGATTAACGTTAGCAAATATACAAAGAAGATGGCAACAAATTATGGGTTAAAAAGAAATGGTGTGTGGGAAGGTGGGAAGAATACAAGGCTAGGCAGCTAAGATGATGACTTGGTCACTCCATTATAAAAATCCATAGAAAAATAGCTGCATAAACCTGAAATTTAGTATTATTATGGCCCTTTAGCTTGAACTTGAGTTTGGTCAGGATCAGCATTTTGTCATCCCTTTTCACATTTCAGCTCCAGTAAAAAAAAAATGCAATTGGTCTGAAAATGTTTTTGTATTTCTCATACTTCCTTGTATTCTTCCTAGAGCATTTGTGTGTGGGAAAGGAACAACTTCCCATGACAGTATCCCATTAAAATTTCTTACATTATAAAAAAAACTGATTTTGGGTAAAGCTCCCCTTAAGTACCGGTAGGACTTTTCAGAAGCAGTCACATATAGCAAATACATACAGCAAAATAGAAAATGCTGGAGAGAGAGAACGGACTTTCGTGCAAGCCAGAAAAGCATCAGACGTGGGTGCTGTAAAGCCCTATACCAGTGCGTGCAGTTGCAGGTGGCAGCCAGGAGATATGTTAGTAGGCTGCAAGCTATTTCCCCTACTTAGTCTTAACAAATATCCATATAAACAGCAAGGTAGCAAATTGCAAGGAGGCTTTTTAACAGCTGCACATCAGCTAAAGCAAAGGTTTGATTGTTTTTAAAGCAAATTGGCAGTTATTCATAGCTTAACTAAGTACATGTGGAAATGAGACTGTTGGAATTGTAGTATTGTGAGTAAAAGCTCAGAGAAGCAATTAATCCCACTAATTGACTTGCTGTATATGAAGGCAGTTTCTAGAAAACTATACTGAACATCAGAGAGGTATCATGCTCACATAAGCTTTTGTACCTGTGCCCAATAGTCACTGCATAAATAGTTACCGCCTCTGATTTTATAGAGACCTCACACAATGGGGTGCAGTTATTAACATCAGGCAACATGACCTCAATACAGTAACCCAGAGCAGTCAGCTTTGATCACTTCACTGCAGGTAGAATAATGAAAGTAAGTTCCTCAACTGAAACTCCCTTGGATAGCAGAGGATGCTGGGAGTTGCAGTTAAGTAGCACGTTTTGTATCTTTTCACTAATCAAGTATAAAAGGAATCTGATACAGTAGTGTGTCCGGCTGAAACTAATCTCTAGTAATATTTCAGGGATCTCCAGCTGCTGCCTAACAGGTATGTAATCTTTCCCAAAGACTCTCTTGCACCCCTGCCCTCATTAATATAAGAATCCAAACGGAATCACGGATAGTGAAACATTCTAATTTTATTAGGAACATATAAAATCCTTAGTGATGTTAATCTTTTCTATTGGGGTGCCACCAACATTGCTCTATCACTGAACCATCACTCATGATGCTGCTCTCATTCATGCCATGATCAGAAAGTGACACAGGTTAGTAAGCAGTGAGCTGGGGAAGAAAGGAGGTACCTCCATTAGAGAACATGACCAGCCCTAAGGTTTATACTGTATAGGTATACGAACATGTTCCTGGCTAAAACTAGAACATCACTATCCCTTTAAAGGAGAAGGAAACCCTGTAGAAAACCCCCCCGAACCCCCTATCCCATATAGACCCCAAGGAAACCCTGTAGAAAACCCCCCGAACCCCCCACCCCATATAGACCCCACTCCCTACCAGGCTAACTGCCCCTTGGGGAAATGCCCTATACATTATACTTACCCCTCGTCACAGATTCTGCCAGCGGACGGCATCCATCTTCCAGTCCTCTGTAAGCTGACTGGGAGATCGGTATGTCGGCACATGCGCAGTTGGAGCAATTTGCCAGTTTTTGACAACTGCGCATGTGCCGGAAGAGATTGTCAGCTTACTGAGGACCAGAAGTTGGATGCTGTGAAGTCCGCTGGCAGAATCTGCGACGAGGGGTAAGTATAAAGTATGTGGCATTTCCCAGGGGGGGCAGTTAGCCTGGGGAGAGGAGGGAGGGGGTCTATGTGGGGTGGGGGGTACAGGTTTTTTCTACAGGGTTTCCTTCTCCTTTAAGAAGGCTCTTCAGTGGGAAATGGGTCGGACTGGCCTGCTGGGGCACCGGGGAAAAACCGGTAGGCCCGACATTGGTGGGCCCAAGGCCCTCTAATTACATTAGTAGTTTCCTCAGGTCCCAGAGCCAGCTGATCCGGTATGCACAACATCAATCACTCTATAGTACAGACGTAGTACTGTAGCAGCCACAGTCACCCAGCACTGATTTTTTTCTCTCGCTCCGTCTGTACTTTTCTTCTCTGCAGCCAGACTTTTCTTTTTACATGTCCCCTGGTGCTCGCTCCTCCCTTGTCACATTTCCCTGAAGCCGGATCAAATTACTTCGGTTATGACAAGGAGAGAGCAATAGCAGCAGTTGTGGAGCATCTGATTGGCCAGCACTAAAACTACCCGCCTCCTTTAGTTCCCTGATTTCAGCGCGGGAGAAAGTAAAGAAAGGAAGGAGCTGTTTATCACACTATAGCCCTGTAGTCTGCAACCTGCTCACCACCCTCCTACCCACATGGTTAGTCAGTGCCTCTGCTTTTATATTGTTCAAAGTTGTCACTAGATGATTGTGCTGGCTACTGGTCCACTTTTCAGTGGAAATGCCACTTATTGCCATCTGTTTGTGAGCTCTGGGGGTATTTTTACATGAACTTGCCACTCTGGGAGTATTTTTACGTGAATTTGCCACTCTGGGGGTATTTATATGCAAATTTGCCGCTCTGGGGGTATTTTTGCATGAACTTGCCGCTCTGGGGGTAATTTTGCATGAACTTGCCACTCTGGTAATATTTTTACGTGAACTTGCCGCTCTGGGGGTATTTATACGCAAACTTGCCACTCTGGGGGTACTTTTACATGAACTTGCCACTCTACGAGTATTTTTACGTGAACTTGCTGCTCTGGGGGTATTTATACGCAAATTTGCCACTGTGGGGGTATATTTTTGCATGAACTTGCCACTCTGGGGGTAATTTTACACAAACTTGCTGCTCTGGGGGTATTTATACGCGAACTTGACGCTCTGGGGGTATTTTTGCATGAACATGCCACTCTGGGGGTAATTTTGCATGAATTTGCTGCTTTGGGGGTATTTTTACATGAACTTGCCGCTCTGGGGGTATTTTTACGTGAACTTGCTGCTCTGGGGGTATTTTTGCGTGAACTTGTCGCTCTGGAGGTATTTATACATGAACTTGCCTCTCTGGGGGTATTTATACGTGAACTTGCCGCTCTGGGGGTATTTTTATATGAACTTGCCGCTCTGGGGGTATTTTTACATGAACATGCTGCTCTGGGGGTATTTTTACGTGAACTTGCCGCTCTGGGGTATTTTTGCGTGAACTTGTCGCTCTGGAGGTATTTTTACGTGAACTTGCCATTCTGGGGGTATTTTTACGTGAACTTGCCATTCTGGGGATATTTATACAGGAACTTGTCGCTCTGGGGGTATTTTTACGTGAACTTGCCGCTCTGGGGGTATTTTTACGTGAACTTGCCGCTCTGGGGGTATTTTTACATGAACTTGCTGCTCTGGGGGTATTTTTACATGAACTTGCTGCTCTGGGGGTATTGATACATGAACTTGCCATTGCGCCATCTGTTTGTGAGCTCTGGGGGTATTTATACATGAACTTGCCGCTATGCCATCTTTTATATTTAAAAAAATAAAAAATGTTACTTAAAAAAATCAGTTTCAATGTCCAATCTGTTACTGGGGTAAGCAGACAAAAATATTTTTTTTAACTTCCTAAAAGCAAGTTTCACTGTAGTGATTAGCAAATCTGACCCTGTTAATTTCACCAAAAATGTTGGTACCATGGGGATGCGGGCCCTTGAGATCAGGTTTCCTGGTGGGCCCTAGGAAACCCAGTCCAACACTGGTGGGAATTAACGCTACTAGCGTCACATTGGACAGATAAATGTACCCCGTAATGAAACTTCATAAAAGCTGCATAAGTTCTTTCATGCATTTCTGAAAATCAAGAAGAGAATCAATTGTGAAGATGGTGAGATTCTAATGTATGTATAACTTTATTTATATAGCGCTACTAGGATGTACAATTTTATTGGTGGCTCCTAAATCATCAATAAGGCCACTAGCCCTGCATTAGATGGAAAGGGTTTTATTTCGTGCATTGTGGCTTCAAAGAAAGTGCATACAGTTAGATACACCTTTGGTGAACGGAAGCTTAATGATAAGGACTTGAGTTAAAAATATATTCTTGTAATCAGCAGTTGTTTAAACAGCAATACTGAACTCTGCATAAACAAGCCCTCCCTCCTTGCTACCCCCCCCCACCCAGTCTTACAGATAAGGAGGCTGCTCTCAAGCCAGGAAGCTGCAAAACTTTCAATAATACTATTTACCGTGAAATAACAGTTAAAACTATATTTTCATAACAAGCCCTACTCACAGAACTAATGGGATATACTCACTCTCTAAGAAGCCAGCTCCATGGTAGCTCCCCCATAACCTAACCAATAACAATAAGATACGAGTTGTAACCCACCAACATTGTACTCTGGTATCACTATTTATTTTCACTATTAACTATAACCTTCCAAATACCTCCCCCCAATGCAACACCTAGCTGTGAGATTGTGGGAGCTGAAGTTCAGCAAAGCCTTTGAAGCAACAGGTTGGCTTAGATTCCCTTACCAGACCCAGGAAGGCGGCGCACATGACAGAAGTGACACACCACTTGAACTCCCCCAGCTTCCCTCTCCTGCTCTCTGCGGGGACCAAGTGGACTTCATCTTCAAACGCCACCCTCCTCCCGTCGCTCTCCCCCAGCTGCCTCAGGCTGTCAGGCCGCTTCTCAAACAGTGTGTCTTCCTCTTCTTCCGCCTCCCCCCCAGCCTTCTCCTCAGCTCGGGCAAAGCGCACATGCTTTTTCTTCTTCTTGCCGCTGCCTGCCATATCCCTCGTCACAATGTTTCTCAGGGCTGCTGCATAACTAGCAACACACGTCTACTGCATCGTCTGACTGCTACCTCCTCTCTCCGGGAGCAACCCGGATGTACTAGCCCCGCTGAGCTATGACAGGCTGGGGACATTGCACCTGCGGAGGGGAGGAGAAAGCACAGAAATCATTTTAGGAAATCTTTACGGAAAGCATTTTAGGACATCATCAGGAAAAACACATGCTCCTGCATTCGCTCTCCTAACAAAGAAGTATGCAGACTCGCCTCTTATTATACTCACTTATCTGAAGAAACTGCAGTCACACCTCCGTGCTGCCCACATTTTCTGTTGCAATCTCCCCCCTCATGGCTCATTCCTCAGCCCTCATTACAAAAGCTCTCCATCCTCAGCCCTTCCTCCTCAGCTCTCAGCCCTCCGTGCTCAGACCTCAGCTGGTAAGCCAGGCTGAGAGCTGAGGATGGAGAGCTTTTGTAATGAGGGCTGAGGAGGAAGGGCTGAGGAATGAGACATGAGGGGGGAGATTGCAACAGCAAATGTGGGCAGCACGGAGGTGTGACTGCAGTTTCTTCAGATAAGTGAGTATAATAAGAGGCGAGTCTGCATACTTCTTTGTTAGGAGAGTGCATGCAGGAGCGTGTGTTTTCCTGAGGATGTCCTAAAATGTGTTCCGTAAGCGAGAGTCACAACTGTGTGTCTATAAACAAATGCCTTGCTCCCTGCTTTCATATGGAGCTCCTCCCTTGTATTGCACCTGTGCCAGCAACAGCAGCCCCTGAGCTTACAAGCGGCCTCCTCCTGTACACACTACTAAGTCAAGCCATACCTCACAACCAGTGTTAACATACCCTTAAATCCACATGCCTCCTCTTCCCCTGTGGATAACATAGCAACCCCCAGCACATGATTGAACACCTTAGGGGCCCTAACAACAATTTCCAAATGTCTTATGAAGATTCTCTTATCCAGGTCATGATATATACAGTTTTTTTTCTGCAGGCAGAGTATGACACACACAGGGAGCATAGGACAGGCAGAGTATGACACACACAGGGAGCATAGGACAGGCAGAGTATGACACACACAGGGAGCATAGGGCAGGCAGAGTATGGCACATACAGGGAGCATAGGCAGGGCCGCCATCAGAAATCGCAGAGCCCCATACGTCAAAATTTCCTGGGCCCCCTGGGCTGCACCCATCGCAAGGCCCGCCTACAGGTCTGCCCACCCCACAGGTCCTCCCCCTACCACACAGTAAAAAAAAAAAATTAGTGTCTACGGTTCCCACATGTTAATAAAAAAAAATATTAGTGGTCAGGGCCCCCCCCCATGTTATAAGAACATTGGTGGCCAGGGCCCCCCTTAAACGTCCATGTAAAAAAACTTTCCCCCCCCAGAAGTTTAAAAAAAAATATTGCTGTCCAGGGCCCCACCACACAACAGGGACCACCAGGGCCCTGCCATGTTGCACTTACTTCATTAGTGTGGCCCACCTGCTGTCAGTGAGCTGCCAACTACAGTAGGGAGGAAAGTTAAGTTCCCTTATTGGTCACAGAATATTAAGCCCCAGTAAAGCTGCATGGTGATTGGATGAGCTGGAGGGGAAGTTCAAACCTCAGCTATCCAATAAGGGCAAGTAATGGACAGAAGATACCTCCCCCTGTGCTCCTGTCCTCCATTCCGAAGTCGGCAGCTCTCAGAAAGCAGGGGGGCCCGGCTAATAAAGTAAGTGCGTCGTGGCCGGGCCCCCCTTACCCTCGGGCCCCCTACAACTCTCCCCCCTGTCCCCCCTGATGGCGGCCCTGAGCATAGGGAGCATAGTGCAGGCAGAGTATGGCTTATACACAGAGCATAGGGCAGGCAGAGTATGGCACACGCAGGGAGCAAAGGGCAAACAGAGGATGGCACGCACCAATAGCGTAGTGCAGGCAGAGTATGACACACACAGGGAGCATAGGGCAAACAGAGTATGGGACACTCGAGGAGGATAAGACAGGCATAATATGACATGGACAGTGGCATAACTATAGAGGAAGCAGACTTCATCCACTCGAGTTTGTCCCTGATCCATTAAATTGTGCTTTTTGTAAAAAGTAATATGGTGCAATCGTGGATTCTAGTTTGGTTGGACTTTTTTTTGAATTGAAATACTCAGAAAAATTCATATTTTGATAAATAAGGCCCTTCATTTCCAGTTGCCTTTGATTTAATTCTACTAGATACTGTAATTTCCAAATGCTAACACACCCCTAGAACAAACCCTACTAGGCTCATGTCTCAGAGGTAGCATAGGGCAGGCAGAGTATCCCACACACAGGGAGCATAGGGCAGGCAGAATATGACACACACACAGGGAGCATAGGGCAGGCAGAATATGACTCACACACAGGGAGCATAGGGCAGGCAGGGTATGGCACACACAGGGAGCATAGGGGCAGGCAGAGTATGGCACACACAAGGAGCATAGGGCAGGCAGAATATGACACACACAGGGAGCATAGGGCAGGCAGAGTATGGCACACACAGGAAGCATAGGGGCAGGCAGAGTATGGCACACACAGGGAGCATAGGGGCAGGCAGAGTATGGCACACAGGGAACATAGGGGCAGGCAGAGCATAGCACACACAGCGAGCATAGGGGCAGGCAGAGTATGGCACACACAAGGAGCAGGGGCAGGCAGAGTATGGCACACATAGGGAGCATAGGGGCAGGCAGAGTATGGCACACACAGCGAGCATAGGGCAGCCAGAGTATAGCACAGAAGCAGCATAGGGAAGGCAAAATACAGCAGGAGACAGGGGAACCTATCAGGAGCACTCTAAGATGAACAGTTCATACTGTGCTACATACAGTGAGACAGTGCTGGTGCCCCTCCAGCAGCTTGTCTTTGGCGTTGACAGGTGAACAAGGTGGACGTTTCAGTCTGGGTCTGAAGTGTGAACAGTACAGGGCTTTAGGGGTGTGAACAATAAAGGTGTTACATGTGTGAACAATGCAGAGGGATTATACTGTAGGTGTGCACAATGCAGTATTTTATAGTATGAATTTGAGGTGTAAACAATGCAGGGGCCAGTATATAAACATAGAGGCATATTTTGGTTTACTTACGGGTATTGCCTTCTGCAGTTTCTATGGTCTAATGACCATATATTAGCCTAGAAAAGGAAAATATAAAACCAATAAAAATTTAAAGAACAATATATAGAAGACTCATGAATAAATCAGTGTTAAAGATCATTTATTTTCAACTCTTCCTTATCATCGTGTATGAGGGCTTGGTATGTTAAATAGGAAACACAGAACAATCCTAATGTGTACTAATATTTAAACATTTCCAGTTTGGACTTCAACTGTAAAAATTATGTATTTTTCATTCTCCTATTGGAATAAAAAAAATTGTTAAAAAAATGCTTCCTGCATGATGATCCTGCATCTTGCTTTCTCACTTCACACAGACGTCTCATAAAAATTTAATTAGATGGGTGGTTCACCTTTAAGGTAACTTTTAGGGGGTTATTTACTAAACTCCGAATGCAAAAATCACGAAAAATTTGTGATTTTTTTATTTATAAAATCAGACTTTTAAAAAAAAAATCACACATTTTTCAGAATTTATTACACCCCAAGGATGGAAAAGTCAGAATCTGAAAAACCGGCATCTCAGACCTGTCGAGGTTGCATATAAGTCATTGGGAGAAGTCCCAATAATTTTTTGATGTGCGCTGGGTTTCGTGCAATACCAAGACGTTTTCAGAGTTTTCGTGTGAAAATTCGTGAATAAGTGAAAATCGGTTGAAAAAATCTGAAATCTGATTTTTTTTTTACCGCAAACCAAATTTTCGGGAAAATGTAATAATAGATAAGCGTAAAAAACCCGAGTGGATTTGATCGGAGTTTGTAGCAGAAAATATTGAGATAAATTCGGACTTTGATAAATAACTACCCAAGTATGTCATAGAACGGCCAATTCTAAGAAACTTCAATTGGCTTTCATTTTTTTTGATCATTTTGAATTATTTGCTTTCTTCTTCTAAAGCATTCCAGTTTTCAAATGGTGGTTACTGACCCCTTATTGCTACTTTTTACTTCTTCTTTTCAGGCCCTCTCCTATTCTTATGTGTATGTTTGCTAGGGTAACTTGGACTCTAGAAACCAGATTGCTGAAATTGCAAACTAAGAGATGAATAAAAAGCTAAATTAGTTAACTCAAAGGTGAACACCCCCTTTAAAAGACTATTTTTCTTCATTATACCTTGCCTGCTGTAGACAATGCAGACATGGACTTCAGGTGCCATCCAGTATCTGCTTCCTGCACCACTCTCACTGTACAGTAGAGTCCCAATGTGGCAATGCCAAAATCAAATGAAATTGCATGACACAATTATACATCAAAACTGGCTGGTGCATAATGCCAATTTTTTTTATTCTAAGCAACTTTTCATGCAGTTTTTGGGAGAGATCCCCTTCAAGGTCTTGTGACACAATAACATAGACTATAGAAGTCAGATGAACAATACGGGGCCCATTTAATTAGTTCGAGTGAAGGAATAGAATAAAAAAAACTTCGAATTTCGAATGTTTTTTTTGGCTACTTCGACCATCGAATGGTCTACTTCGACCTTCGACTACGACTTTGAATCGAACGATTCAAACTAAAAATTGTTCGACTATTCGACCATTCGATAGTCGAAGTACTTTCTCTTTAAAAAAAAACTTCGACCCCCTAGTTCGCCACCTAAAACCTATTGAAGTCAATGTTAGCCTATGGGGAAACTTTTTTGGGTCGACGAAAATTGTTCGATCGATGAATTAAAATCCTTAAAAACGAATTGCGGAAAATCCTTTGTCTTCGATATTCGAAGTCGAAGGATTTCCATTCGGCAGTTGAATATCGAGGGTTAATTAACCCTCGATATTCGACCATAAGTAAATTTGCCCCTACATGTACTCCCATTCACTCGGTTTTGAACCATCCATGCATTATCTACATACTGAGATTTACTTACTGAGCTTCACATCAGCATTTGATGTTATGAATAATTTTCAGTTCTTGTAAGTATGTCAGGCCCTCGAAAGATGGATAAAACATATTGCAGAACTAATACAATACAAATTTGTTAAGCAAATAATATAGAAGTAATAAATAATACAATTATTAGAAATTATAAAATATAAAAGCCCTGACGTATGTATAATATAATAGCATACATAGTAAGTCCAATTTTCTTCCAAGAAAGTTTCTTCCAAGAACTTATTAAAGGGCACTCCGGATTTATGATAAAAATCTTCAATAGAGTTGCCTTAATATGTAAAATAATATTAAGCATCCAAAAAGCCCCACCTTTTAATCTTTGAATATGATTTTACCTCTTTTCTACTGCAGAAAACTAGCGGCATTAATCTGTTCATTTTCAAAAGTTTTCCAATGTAGGCATGTTAAACGTGCCTCTGACATCACCACTACTTTTTCAAATGACATGACCAAAATGGGGAATGGCCCCTGATTCATCAGCCCGGTGGACCCTGACCCTCCCCCCCCCCATTTCAACTCTGCATATATTTAATATGCTTAGGGCATTCATTCTGTATATCTGTCCATCTGTCTATGTATGCACAAAATGTCTCTGTCTTAAATATATTGATAATGGGTTGAGTGCAGAGGACTCTTGTATTTGACTATATGTATTTTGTGGTCACAGCCTCATTGCACCCCCGCCTAATGGTTTTAAAATTAGTGGTGAGCACAACTTTCCCTTGTTTGTTATAGTTATACAGGAGCAGTGACCAGCTCCATGTTGTAGCTCCCACCCCTCCCAGCTATAGTCAGGTGATCCCACTGGTGTCTAATAAAAGGGCAGCCAAGTTTGGGAGTTTTACTTGGAAAGCAGCTAGAAAGTTGCAGTTAAAACTTAGTCCCTTTTGTAAAATGTATAATGAAGCAATAGAATTCTTAATGAATCAGATGAAAATTGAGTGTAGGACTGGCCAGATATGGGATGACTTTGACGTAGTTGGCCAGCTTAAATATATTGTAATATATGGACAAACAATCCCTGTTTTGTTTAAAGGGTAAGGCATTTTTTAGTAGCAGTATGCACAAAATGTCTCTGTCTTAAATATATTGATACCAATTGCCCCTTACTAATCCCTTTTCCAGTGCTCCACATTAACATACTTACACCATAGTTAAAGGGATACTGTCATGGGAAAAAACATTTTTTTCAAAATGAATCAGTTAATAGTGCTGCTCCAGCAGAATTCTGCACTGAAATCCATTTCTCAAAAGAGCAAACAGATTTTTTTTATATTCAATTTTGAAATCTGACATGGGGCTAGACATTTTGTCAATTTCCCAGCTGCCCCAAGTCATGTGACTTGTGCTCTGATAAACTTCAATCACTCTTTACTGCTGTACTGCAAGTTGGAGTGATATCACCCCCCTCCCTTTTCCCCCCCAGCAGCCAAACAAAAGAACAATGGGAAGGTAACCAGATAACAGCTCCCTAACACAAGATAACAGCTGCCTGGTAGATCTAAGAACAGCACTCAATAGTAAAAACCCATGTCCCACTGAGACACATTCAGTTACATTGAGAAGGAAAAACAGCAGCCTGCCAGAAAGCATTTCTCTCCTAAAGTGCAGGCACAAGTCACATGACCAGGGGCAGCTGGGAAATTGACAAAATGTCTAGCCCCATGTCAGATTTCAAAATTGAATATAAAAAAATCTGTTTGCTCTTTTGAGAAATGGATTTCAGTGCAGAATTCTGCTGGAGCAGCACTATTAACTGATTTAGTTTGAAAAAATTTTTTTTTCCCATGACAGTATCCCTTTAAGTTAATTCACCATTGGATCAGTACGCAGCAGTAAATCAGAAGATTGGCCACAGATAAGATATGGAACCTCTGTGGTACACTTTTATCTCACACTTTGGGGCCTATTTATTAAACCTCAAATTTATCTTGTTGAGTTTTTAAAGGAAAAAATACTTATTATATCCCAAAGCTTGGGTATTCGTCTGATAATCCGATAAAGTTGAGTTTTCAAAGCGTCAATTGTACAATTAGAATTGACACTCGATTTAGTTGTAGCTTTTTTCACTCTGACTTTTTCGAGAAGAATTATTGATAAATGAGTTCAATTCGTGGATGGGAGTTTGTTCGAATTTGTTTAATAAAAAAATTGAGATAAACTCGAGTATAGTAAATAACCCCCCTAGATAAATCTGCCACTAAGATCACACACCTCATCAAAATGATGGTCACAGTCACTTACAACTCCATTAGGGAATCAAGATAGTTAAGAAAGATCTTACATCTTACTCCTGAGGAAAAAAACAACAAAACAAAATCTGAATCTGAAATCTGAAACACCCTTGATTATCCTTTTGTTTATAAGCTAAAGTTACACCTTCTATTGAAGTCTATGGCATTTCAGCAGGTTCTAGATGGTCTTAATTGTCATTTTTGGGGGTATGTTGCCCTTTAACTAATATCTGCCTTGATAAACTGTATGATTTTTAAACTCAGTTAAATACTTTGAAATAAAAGTGATTTGATAAATCATGTGAAAAAACCATTATGTGATCCCTGTCTTAAACCCACGTTTTTTGGGAGGGGGAGCAAAAAACGATTTTTCCTCAAGTTGTTGCAACTTTTTGAAAGCAGTGCCAAGCTACCATCTCTGATCACTCTCCCAAGCATCCCATGAGAAGAATGACACTTGCACAGTAGTGTCCAATATGAAACTCTTTCTACTGTACATGTTTTTTTCCGTAAAAGACATAATCGTCTGGCGGAACAAATAGTACCTGACTGCATTAAATGCTATGGAGGGAGGGTAAAGTGTATGTATCAGTTTTGTACTTGTACATTCTACCCCTTTGTTTGTAAATGAGAGATAAAGGAAGATGTAACTGTGTGTTGTGAATATTTTGGAGGACAGGTTTATTATCTATTACATATGTTGTTTTAATTAGCAGATTCACATAGATATCTATCTATTCATTAATTTTGCTCCTGTTAAATGTGTTCATGGAGACAAAGTTCCTGGGTATTCATTGCTGATCCTTAACTATAAAAACAACAAATAATGTGAGATTATCCAGGCCTCCTAAAGCTTGCTATAAAAAATATACAATTATATAATCCGTATATACAATGCATATATCATGTATATCATGACAATGATACCTTTATATTCTCTGCTATGTTTATTACTAGAGATTAGGATTTCTATTATTGAGGAAGGATGCAACCCTTACAGCTCTAGACAAATTATAAACATTACTTTGAACATGGGATCTGTTGATGCCACATACTTCTTGTAATCTGTGAATACTGGGCATCAAACTGTTCCAAAAACCACTGACACTGATATTTATGATGACTTTTCTTTGTACCTAATGGCATGTGGGAGATATGCTGCAAACTGTAAGATTTTAGGCATTTTCAATACAAAATTCATAAAAACCATCAACTTTAGCAAAGCTTTGCAGTTAAAACTAGAAGGACATTTTTACTCAAGAATATAAAATCATCAATTTCTATTTTACAAAAATAAACGGTTTTCTCAGGTAAACTTACTGTAGGGACCTATAGGAGATCCTATCCCTATAGAGTTAATCCCCTTCCTTTTTGTATGTAGTTCTCTTTTCCCTGGTTATTGGGCCAAGCCCTTGTAACTGGTAAAGGTTAAAAACACCCACACCTATTGGACAAAGAGTGTAATGACACTCCCCTGCCACACTGCTATATAGTGTTGTACAGGGAGTGGCCTCTTCCTCTTTGGCTCCTGGTGCTGCTGCTAGGTGAATCCCCATTGAGCCTGGGATCACCATAGGCCCCAGTAAGCATTTACTCCAGAGGGACCCGACACCTTTGGTGCTAAGTCGGGGACCAGGTAACCCCATGAATGAGGAACAGCTAACATAGTAAGATCTTGTTATAGACTCTCTAGGAGAGTAAGACAGAGAGGTGTAGCAAAAAGAGCAGTTGTCGCTCCAACGAGGAGTGTAGTAGGGAGTAGCTTTCCCACAAGGCCTGTTTGCCTTTAGAGCAGGGAACTCAGTTGATAGGCATCTAGGTTAGCAAAGGACTACCTGTACCCTACCTGATCGATCCCGATCCCCTCACTGGCAACGTTGGTTAAACTGGGAATTGATGTACACCTATCTGCAATATCCTATGGGAGTCGATTCTGTCTGACTGTGATCCTTGCTATGTCCAAAGTGATTCCATCTGCTGTGTCCTACACATTTTGTAAGTAAACCTGTGGTCATTTGCCTCTGGCATAATAAATCTGTGCACCTGTTTTACTATCTAAGAACCTCCTGGCGTCCATTATTCTATTTTTACACTTATATGCCTGTGAGTTGTAGTTCTACTACATTTTAAAGGGGAAGCTTCCATTTGGCTAAGGCTCCGCCCTGGGTGTAGATTCGCGATGTAACCCATGCTCACTACTTAACTGGACACCCTTAACTCCTAATTGGCAGGATAGCCCAAGAAAGCGTTACATTACTATTAGTGGCATTTTCCACCTTGCTATCTAAAGTTCGCTGACTTCTGGGCTATGCTTTTAACATTTGGGCGAGTACTGCTGTGGGTTTTTTGATCTAAAATCTCCATATTTTACACATATATAATGTATTTCTTATTTGTTTTCCTTAATTATTAAAATAGGTTGTTTTAAAAAAACTTTTTAAAGAAGTAGACCAAAAAAATTCAGATTTAGGTCGTCCTAAATAAAAACAATTATATATTGGCCCTTCATTGAAATTGCTTAATGTTAAAACAGTTTAATAGTTTGTCATTGTGGAAAATTGGCTAGAAGTTAGTGAGGCTTAAAAAAAGAAATAAACACGGATTCATAAAACAGTAACAATATTATGGACACAAATATAATAAAAAGACATTAAGAGTATAGTACTTTATTTATGCTTCAAAATGAGATATATATATATATATATATATATATATATATATATATATATATATATATATATATATATAAATCATATTTACCTGGATTTTACGTTCATTGCATAGAATTCAATAAAAGTGTTAGTTGTTTAAATACCAAAAATAGCAACACAAGACATTGTGCTTGTTTCCCTATGTTAGTAAAAATATTATTTCAGAACAAAGATATAAAATTACACCGGGAATTGACAATGGTTCTATAATCACCTTACTGTAACTCTTAAAAAATCATGTCATTTAGGTCTATAAAGCGTTGGACCAATTGAATATATCAGCAGAGACCTTCGAAATGTAAGTAATATTTCAAGATAATGTACCTACTGTTCTAGAGGAATGTTAAATAAATGCTGGGAATCTGACTACTAGGCATCTGCTAACTGCAAATGGATTACCAAAGGTACCATAAAATATACCGTTTATCATTATTAGTTTCAAAAGGATTTTCATTAATGATGACGTTTCACTTCCATCCAGGGGAATACATAAAAAAGCATTAAAAGTCCCATGGATGTGGAATGCATAATACACAGCATTAGCCATCATGCAATTTATTATCTGGCAAACGAATTGGACCACCTAATTTGGGCTTGGCAGGGGAGCCTAAATATGTTAAGGGCCTCCTTCCTCCAATCAGAATAGATTGTTGGTAGGAAACTGACCCATAGCTCTTTGGCTTTGGTCAAAGTACAATTTCCTACCTTCAATAAAAACATTGATAATGAAATTTGATATTGAATTTTTCGGTACCAGGACATCTTAATATTATATTTATCTTGTATCTTGTATTTCAGATATTGTTATTGCTTTAAATAAACCTTCTTAAAAAATACTTCATATGGAAAGCACTATATATATATATATATATATACAGTAGAACCCCCATTTTTACATCCCCTGATTTTAAGTTTTCCCTCATTTTACATTGTTGTAATGCATAATACATTTCTTTAATTTTACATTTTCCTGGATTTTACACCATTTTTTCTGGTACCCTGAAAAACATAAAATGGGGGTTCTACTGCATATATAAAGCATACTTTGTAAATACTGTAGGTATGTAGTAAAAAGGAAGAATTCACAAACGGATATGATTTAACATCAAGGTACATTGATCGAATGCATGGACTATATACATATCTGTACTCACATCTATTGACACTATATTGATCACTAGCGTCTTTAGGAAAATCACTGTAAAGAATAATAACACTGCTTTATAAGAAAAACAAAACAAAATATAAACAGTCCAGGACCCAAGGACTTGCCTCAATCTCACAAAGATCCATATATTTTAACACACAAGCTTCAAGGTACTACAAGGCTCACAAATTGCATGGTCAAAGGACCCCTGAGCAATTTATTTGGTCACGTGGCCAGAGAGCTAGCCGCTAGCATGTAGGTTATTTGAAGTCTCTAGCTAACAGGATAGGATAAGTATTGTTTTGATGGATTCAATATACAGTATGCATAAGCAGAGCCATATTTATAAATAGATGGTGGGACACGTATTTTTAAAGAGACTGTAATCTTAAGGCTGAGGTTCCCTTTGGTTTTCCTTACCCCCTTCCTTTCTCTACTTTGTGTCTTTATATGTTCTGTATCATATGTGCTTAAGTTTATCCGCCTCACTTACCAAGTCAGTGCCAAGAACCCTGCTATGCATACTATTAAGCAGCTACAACTATTAAATCCAAACACATTCTGCATGGAGAAACCAAACTGCCTTTTATCGTGGGTATGGGTTATTTGATATAGTCCCTTGTGATGTAGATCATGTAGACCGTTACGGGTGTATGAGTAACTTGGCAGGGAATGGCTCAGAGGTTCCTTCTTTGTAAACGTCGTTTTTGGATTAGGTATCACTGCAAATATGATTGTCGCTGCTTCTGTTAGACATGTTGCATTGCCTGTCACAAATAAATGTGGCTTTTGGAATCCCTTTTCCTGTGTGTTCACTTAATGTTCCCATTGAGGTAACAATGTGCAGAGGCAGTAAAAGTCCTGTGCAAGGAGGCTGGGCCAGTTGATTTAATTATCCTTTAAAAGTTGAAAATATACCTGACCCACACTTTCTAGGGAATTTGACAGTCGCCTTGATAATAAAGTACCTGCTCAACTTATAAATATTTGTGTTTTGTACCTTTATATCTACATTTTATCCCATACAAAATCATCCCAAAGTTTTTATTAAAAAAATAGCCAGATGCCTGAAGAAAAATAAACTGCCCTCTTAAATCATGCCATGGCACTGTTGGCTTAACACATTTTAGAATCAAATTAATAAAGAAATAATTTTTGGCCTCTCAGGGAATTCCGTCTCATCTGTATTCAACTATGCTGGGTTGTATTCAGGTTTACTAGACTTCTAAGTATCCTTTTGCTCAGATTGTTACTTGTGGCTTAATGCTCCTTTTCAACTCAAGTTTGCACAAAGGAGAATTTTGTATTTCTACCCCACATTCCAAGCCACTTTGCCCATAATCTGCATATACACAACACATAACTAGGAATATATTGTGATGCAGGGGATTTTTTACTGACATAGGGGCTGTTAGATGCTTCATTTTAAACTTACAGTAGAGGCAACAGCACTGGTAAAATGTAGCACTTGAAGGCATTTTTTATTATTGTGTAGATGCAAATAATCTTGAAAGTTCTGCAGTTTGTATTTTTAGTGTCATTGTTTATTGATTGTTTTTTGTCAATGTTCATTGCCTTGATCTTTTCTATCCTGGAATAAAATGCTATTTGGATTCTATATTAACCAGAAAGCATAAAGTAGTTTTTAATAATTTTATGCCATTGTATCGATTATAACTTGTCTTTCATCTGCATAAAATTTGCTGTCATACTGTTATTATTTGTTTATCATGAAAATCAAATAAAATATTTTCAGAAAGCATAAATTGTTAGACGGTTTGGTTGATAGCACAGGGGACGCATTTTCTGCCAGCGTATTACAACTGGTGGAATGTGCTACTACAGCCTCCCATTCAGACGAATAGGAAAGGTGAAAGCACTACTACTGTGGATTTGATTTAAAAATAATGCAGTGACACAGAATGCACCCCATGTCCCATAACCCTATAGTTATTTATTTTAACTTCCAAATTTTTATGCCAATGAGTGTCAGGTTGCTAAGGCCCAGTAAATATTCCCCAATGTTCCTTATGGGGAAAGTCACAAGGTCTATAAGGTCTAATGTCTCGTTCATGTAAAATTCTCTACCCCTCAGCCATTTCCTTATTTTATTATAAGGTAGGGCCCCATATTACCAGCAAGAAATTGCACACTATTAGTTTTTTTTTGCTTATATGAAATACACATAAAATCATGCATATATGTTGACTTTTATTAGTATACATGTAATTGTTTTTATTATTCCATTGAAGAAATATTCGACTTAAACATTCCTGCTTTTGTATCCTTGCCCAGAAAGGCAAAATATTGCATAGGGTGTGCCAAAACCCCCAAAAGGAGATCCCTGCATTTCTACATATACTGT
Organism: Xenopus laevis; assembly: GCF_017654675.1. Lineage (NCBI taxonomy): Eukaryota > Metazoa > Chordata > Amphibia > Anura > Pipidae > Xenopus > Xenopus laevis. The sequence goes on from NC_054379.1 coordinate 80,431,467, forward strand.
ACAATATGTTTGTCCATTTAAAGTGAGCAGAGTCAGTTATATCCATCCCTTAAACGCCTTTCTTTTTCCCCAAAGAAAGAAACCTATATAATCAGAAATGGCTGCCAGCCAGGCTAAAGTTTAGTAAAAAGAGACACAGTTGCCAGTGGATAACATTTCACCGACACTATATATAGAAACACTGCAGGAAACGTTTAGCACAGGCATGAAACTTAGCCATGGAAAATGTCATGAGGTCAAGAAGATTTTCCTTATGAAGGTATTGTCTTTGTCAATTAGTTTAAAATGCTGTTAACATGTAACATTATTTAACTGCCGATCTGATGGAAATCTTGTTTCTCTGCATGCAGGGTGTTTGTCAGAGTCTGCTATTTTGTTATCTTTTGTTTGTGCTGGAGTCGGTTATTTGAGCCCCCTTAAAGACGTATTAGACCTACCTGTCAATCAAAATCTGACCCAGACCTCAGCATGAAGAGTGACAGGTTGTGGAGAGTGAGATATTCAAGAGTAACTTGAGTATTTCTTTAACGGTACAGAATTTTTATTTGATTGTATTTTAATTTTCGCAATAGATCCCCTTTGGTTAACCTTTGGCAGACCTTTAAATTACAAGTACACTAGAATAAAACTTCTAAAGGGCTCATTTACTATCTGCAGGACAGAGTGCAAGGTGCAAAAAATGGGCACAATCCATCATGGTTTTTACACTCTGTGAGGTGCAAAGAACAGCTAGAACCCTGACAGAGGTGCTCTCACCAATTTCTAACCTGTACGCCCCTAGGCCAACTGCAACCCATGATGTGCAACAGTCATAACTTATCCATCCTTCACTCCCTGGTACACAAGCACACATGCACACCCTTCTACTCCATGTTTTTTCCTGCAACTGGGGACTGCTGGCATGGGAGAGTTAAACAATTATCAAAATCTCCTGCCCACCCAGTGCCCCAGATATGGCTGGACAGCATGCACACCCTAATTTTGTGCCACCCTAGGCCTGGACCTTTGTAGCCTGCCCTGCTAAACATGTTCTTTTGCACCCCTTAGTACTCTTGTACTTCTGTCCTGGCTCTATTAAGTAACCCCTTGCGTTTGTAAACACTGAATCAACAATGTACTTACTACTGATTGCACATGAATATAACTGAAACATAAAATATATTTTATATGTTATACCTTTTCCCTGACAATATAATAAAAAAAACATTGGTATGTGTAATGCAATGTGCTCTTAATAACTTGATGAAAAGATAAAGCTTCTATTGGGGTAATACCGTAGATATTTTTGGCATTGATGGTCTGACATACTAACATAGGAATCATTCTGCCTGTACAAACTATGGAGTATCAAAATAAATGAATCAGTATTTACAAAACTAACATCTTTTTGTTTTTGGCTGTTAAATGTATAAACACAACTACATAACATATAGTGGGGGTAAGAATGCATACTGTGGTGCTCTTACTTATCACATCTAACTCCAGAAGTCGTCCCTGGGTGTGAGTGCAAGCTGTTTTCCATGTGAGCATTTGTACAAAAATGTACTGTGCTTCTGTGCTTTTGCATTGCTTTGCAGGCACAATCACTATATATTTGGTATAAACGAAAGTACAGTACAGCTATAGGATCCGTTATCCAGAAACCCGTTATGCAGAAAGCTCTGAATTACGGAAAGGCTGCCTCCCATAGACTTTATTTTTTCCAAATAATCTACATTTTTAAAAAAAAAATTTTCTTTTTTCTGTAATAATAAAACAATACCTTGTATTTGATACAAAGTAAGATTTATTTAATCCTTACTGGAAGCAGAATAAGTCTAATGGGTTTATTTAATGTTTACATGATTTTCTAGTAGACTTAGGGGCCCATTTACTTAGTTTGAGTGAAGGAATAGAGGAAAAAAAGTTCAAATTTAGAATGGTCGAATATGGCTACTTCGCCATCGAATGGGCTACTTCGACCTTCGACTACGACCTTCGACTTCGAATCGAACAATTCGAACTAAAAATCGTTCGACTATTCGACCATTCGATAGTCGAAGTACTGTCTCTTTAAAAATTTCTTCAACCCCTAGTTGGCCACCTAAAACCCCATAGGCTTCCTATCAATTTTTTGATCGAAGGATAATCCTTCGATCGATGAATTAAAATCCTTCGAATCGTTCAATTCGAAGGATTTAATCGTTCGATCGAACGATTATTCCTTTGATCGTTCGAACGGAGGAAAGATCCGTTATCCGGAAAACCCCAAGTCCTGAGCATTCTGGATAACAGGTCCCATATCTGTACTTAACATTCATCATTCCCTGTTTTTAAAACTGAGGATTAATCAGCTTAGTATCCCTGAAATACTGATATGTGAACATATAAAAATAAACCTTATTATTATTATGTGGGACTGTGGTCTGTGAACCCACCAAAGGCAATGACCAAAGCCTGTATTTCTTGTATATGGAAGTTTCTGCATGTTTTTCTTTTATTTCCACGTTTAGTTTTATTGTTGGATTTGAGGGTTCATATGATGGAATGGACACCATGATCAGCAAGTTTTGCATAGCTTTCTTTTATAAACTGGACATGAAATGACACCATTCTTTCTGTGGATAGAGTTACAAGATCCATTAACACCTTCTATATCTATATATTTGCACATTGTGGGTAATGAAGTCATGGCCGTAGGAGAGCTGACTGTTACTACATTGTTTCAGTAATGCATGTAGTCAGGATCTGCAGTGCAGAGAACAGACAAGCACTGATTTCAATAGAAACAACTTTTACAAAATGTACAATGCATTTAGTTGTATTCATGTATATTGGAAATGTGCTTAAATGTACTTCATTATGAACAAACTGTTCTATTTTTGTTGCTAAGAAACAACAAAACCCTGTTTTACTAGAAATCACTGAATAATTTATGATTTAACAGCAGCATTCAGTTTAAGGCAGCGGTTATTTGGGGGAACGATGAAGTCTGAACCTGCTCCAACCATGATAGTTCTACCTGATATGGCTTTATCACTAATATGCTGTAGATGTTGAACAGTTCTTCCCTTGATATCCAGCGCTATTCATTTAGGTAAATAGACACAATCCCAATGTAACTAGTGTCAGGCAGCAGAACAAGGGCCCAGTCACAAATGGAAAACAAATAGCAATGTAGATCAGGTAGAGGTTAAATGTAGAGACCTGAGCATGTGGTATGGAGTTAGTAAAATCACTTTTGGAACACTAAGCATTGCTAACAATACAAAATCTGTATGACACTAAAGCAAAAATCCATAGTTTTCCTGAATACCTATAGAAAGTTCCTTTCCCTCCAGCATGAGTGAGAACTCTGCCTGCCTTGGCTGAACCCAAAATGGCAGACTCCCAGGGGCAGGGAACCAGCTTAGTGTAATCTTACAGCTTTGGCTTTGTAGCACCTGGTATAATATTCACATCTGTCTTTAAAATAATGAAAAAAAGAAAGGCAAAAGGAAGAAGTTACAAGGGAAATCTGAACATTCCTCCTGTCTTGTAAATTGTTCCCATTATGCTACTGAGGCATCTTCTTTTTTAGCATTTTCCGCTGTGCCTGGCCACAATGTGCTGACAGGTTTCTCTAGCATTTTCTCTTCAGCTTCTCCATTCACAGCTTCTGTTTTCTTCTGCAAAGTCCTTTGATGGATCCATGGGATCAGGCATAGTATAATCCCCCCAATGATAGGAGGAATACCTGCCAGGTAGAATGCAACATCATAGGAACCAAGGCGGTCATGCAGAATACCTGAAGAATCAGACAACAGAATTAATATGTTTATAGTGATGTATAGAAGTATGCACCACCTTAATTAGTGCAGTTTCAACCTGCTACAACATTGTTAACTATTTTGAGTTCATGGCTGTTTTCAGGTACAGGTATGGGGCCTGTTATCCAAAATACTTGGGACCTGGGGAATTCCAGTTCTTTCTGAGATTTGGATCTTCACACCGTCTACTAAAGTTTATTAGAAATAATTTAAACTTGAATTAAAAAAAAAAAATTAATTATATCTCAGTTTGGATCAAGTAAAAGGTACTGTTTTATCATTACAGAGAAAAGGGAAATGATTTTTAAAAATTTGGCTTTTTTGGATAAAATGAAGTCTATGGGAGATGGCCTTTCTGTAATTAAGAGGTTTCTGGATAACAGAGTTCTAGATAACATTTTGGCAGCCTCCCCTTAGTTCATAACATGGTTTTAGATATATGAAAGCATGAGACCTATTATACAACGAGATAGCCTTCTCTAAGGGGGTTATTTATTAAAATCCAATTTTTGTTTTTTCACTAGAAAACTCAAATTTTTAGAGAAAAAAAACTCTAATTTTTTGATTTATTATACCCCGATGCTGCAAAAATCCCGAATCTGAAAATTGGCTATCTCAGACCTGTCGAGGTCCTGTAGAAGCCAATGGGAGAGGCACCTTTCTCAATTTGAAGTTTTGGTCTGCGCTAGGCTTAGCTCAAAAATCTGACTTTTTTGGGGGTTTCGGGCAAAAATTAAAAAAATTCAAGCAATTTGGGAAGAAAGCCAGAAAGAGTCAAGCAAATTTGAGCAATTTGAGTTTTTGCACAATTTAAAAAAATTCAATTTAAAAAACCAGGCATGGGAGTTTGGTCGTGGTAAAAATTCAGATAAATTCAGATTTTAGTAAATAACACCTAAATGTGTGTCTATTCAAAAGAATGGAAACTAACAGAAGCAGTCGCAGGCAGTTTTTTAGCTGGATGAAATAGTAGAGCTAAAAACTGCCCATGTGACATTGATCTTGTAGTTCCAGTAATATCCAGGACAGCCTGTAAGATTTCGATAATACAATACTAACTCATGTTATATATTATACTGTATTGTAACATATTGCTGTTACCGCATGCATACAGATTATGAATATTGTTGACCTCCGCTATATATTATAAGGACGTCAAGAAGTTGTCAAGAAGTCAAAATGTCTAATTTACTACGATTTACAAATCAGCTGTTTATGGGACATATGGCTAGGGTTAAAAGTGCTTCCCTTCTGTTCCCTTATTAAAATACAGGTGATGATTAGCCTAAGTAACAGATTTGACATGGCACCTAACATACAAACAGACCTTCTGAGTTTTCCTGTCTAAATGAATGGAAAAAAACAGCATATTTCTAAGGGCCCTTACTCAGGGGTGTTTGAAGCTGCTCTCCCCTGCGTTCCGGTTTTATGCGTTCAGCCGCAGGGGAGCGCAGGAGTAGACGTGCTGAATTCTTTTCAATGCACAAACGCATGTAAGCAATTGGGAAGCAGCATGTTGCATTTTACCTGCGTTCGACGCCTATATGCGTCTGTGTGAGTTCAGCCGCATTGAAAAGAATCCAGCGCGTCTACTCCTGCGCTCCCCTTCTGCTAAACGCATAAAACCGGAACACAGGGGACCGCAGCTTCAAATGCCGTGAGAGAGGGCCCTTAGGATAGCTACAGTACTAAGAGGACACAATGTTTTACAGTGACTCATTTGACCACCTATTGTGATCACTCATTCCAAATGTCTGTCTGAATGATCTTTGAAATAAAAAACACACAATCTCTACCAAATTACTCTTCACTCATTTGATATAGCTGAAGGCAAAGCATAACTAGGTATGAAGCATTCATCTCATCTATATATAAATGTATTATTGTATTTACCTGCAATGGGTGGGCCAACAGTCATTGGGATGGACATAAAGCCAAGCAAAAATCCGATTGCTTGAGAAACATTCTCTGGTCCAACGAGTTCAAAGGCAATTGGAGCCATTATGCATATGAAGCAGCCATCAAACAAGCCCATGAAAAGGCAGACAGCAATCAACCCTCCAAAGTTGTGGCACAAAGGAATCATCATTGACATCAAGCCAATGAAAAAAAAGGAGACAACCTGCAGAAAATATGTTTTTTATTTACAAAACATTTACACATCCATTGCTCGTCTGTAAACTCAGATGTTGCAATAAAACACCATCAGGAATTTCAAAAGTAGCAGCAGCAGCAGCAATATTCTAGCAAATTACCTAATAAACACCATATACTCTTTGTTTTATTTAGAGACCTTAACGGATGATTTACCTGACCTATATTTCTTTAGGATTCATGTCACTCTCATATACCTTATTCGCTACTTTTTGAATCTTGTTTTAAAGGAGAACTAAACCCTAAAATATTTTATACACTGAACTTATTGCACCATCCTAAAGTTTTATCTTCTCAATAGCAGCAATGATTCAGGACTTCAAACTTGTCACAGGGTGTCACCATCTTGGAAAGTGTCTGCAACACTCACATGCTCAGTGGGCTCTGAGAAGCTGTTGAGAAGCTAAACTTAGGGGTTATCACAAGCAGAAAATGGTTGGCCTGTAATATAAGCTGATGCTACAAGGCTGATTATTAAATTCTGATGCTAATTGCACTGGTTTCTGTGCTGCCATGTAGTAATTATCTGTATTAATTACTAATCAGCCTTATATTGTGACATTTATATTCTGTATACTGTATATTGTGAGTGGTTTCCTAAGCTCAGTAAGTGAGAGCAGCACAGAGCATGTGCAGTGAATCAGCAATACCGCTAAATAACTGTAGTTGCCTTGGGTTGGTATATAAGCCCAAAACATAATGTACAACATTTCTAGTCTACTTCTTTAGTTAAGCTTTAGTTCTCCTTTAAATCAATAAAAATTAAAATGAAAAAAACAAAAAGTAGCACTGGCACTGATCTAATGTTGAGGAAGTCTTACAGCTGTTACAATGAAAGGATTGGGAACCCAAAACGAACATCTTCCAAGCAACTTGCAAATGTATATTCAGTACCGTAACTAGAAGGGGACGGGCCCTGATGCGTGACGCGCAGCCGGGCCCCCGCCCCCTCCGTACAGCCCGCATTTCAGTGGCGCGTGGGCTGCCAGGGGGCCCTGAGGGCGTGCGGGCACTGGCCCGCTCGGACCCCCTGCTCCCCCGGTAGTTCCGCCACTGTGTATATTCTTTATAAATGTTCAATGATTAATGAATATAACTGCAATTGAAATGAGAATTTTTCTGTCCCTTCTGTACAGGAATCAGCCTTATCTGCTTCTTCACAATTCTGTTAATCGATTTAGGCAAATCTAGCTGATCCAAATATTTTGCCCACAGCCCAGACCCATTAGCAAAGCAGCACATAATGCTGTCCTTGTCTAGCAAAACTTTCCAAACTGTCTGGCTAATTTACAATTTTCATTAAGACAAAAAAAAATATTGTCAAATTATAAACAAATAAGGAAGCGCTGTACCTGTAAGTAGACTTTCTTCACACCAGGAATGTAATCTGCAACTCTTCCAAAGACTAATCTTCCAACCCCAGATGTGACACCAATGCATAATAAGAGAACCTCTTCTTTTACATCTTCTCCAAGCTTCTCTCTTACATGATTCATCTGTTGAGAAGTTGTGAAAACCATTACTATTTGACCATTAACCACTAATGTACTCTTTGAATACCATAATCATAAAGCCACTGGGACAAGCTCATGGGAAATCTGCTTATAACAAGGAACTATAATGTGTCTAGGTTTGGAGTTTTCTACGAAGATTGTAAATCTCATGTATGTTAAGTACAACCAATCCTTAAAGAAAGAGTACACCTTGAATAAGATATTGAGCATACTGGAATATAATACATTCCAATGAAAATCAATAGGATCATGTAATTATTATTTAAAAAAGAACAGGCAAAATATGTTTAGTAGAAAAGAGTCTTTAGCTGCCCAGACCAGCTGTATTGTATTACAAAAAGATCAGAATTATGTGAAAACCATCTCTCATAGACTCCATTTTAATCAAATAATTTACAATTCTTTTACAAATGATTTAGTTTTTCTCTGTAATAATAAAACAGTAGCTTGTACTTGATCCCAATTAACATATAATGAATCCTTATTGGAGGCAAAACAATCCTATTGGAGTGATATAATGTTTAAAAGATTATTTTGTAGACAAAGTATGGTGTTCCAAATTACAGAAAGACCCGTTATCTGGAAAACCCCAGGTCCCAAGCATTCCGGATAACAAGTCCCTCGCCTGTACTGAATGAACTCAAGTTTTACAATGTCTGAACATAAATTACACATCTAAGTGAAGTGTGACTATAACGAAAAACATGAAATCTCCTATAACCACTAATAATAGCTAGTAACAATTAATCACTGCAAGTAGCTGGAAAAAAAGTGTACTCACCAAATGAACGTAAGGCACAAAGTAGCCAAAAAGTGCTGCTGGGATTCCAAAGGCCCATATACAGTAACTTTTAGACTTAAAAATAGAGAAATTGAAGATTTTGTTGACAGATGGACACCTGAACTTTCCATTTTTTCTAAATTCCAAATTGCTTCGCTGCGGGACCAATGGTTTATATGTGAATCCAGCCAAGAAGAGGATGAACATCAGGATGCATAGGACACGCAGTGTGTTAAAGAGGCCGATCTGGTCAAGCATGAACCTCAGAACGAAGGGAAGTGAGACAGTAAAGAGACTGCTGCCTGCAGTGACTATTCCATTAACCAGGCCCAGGCGCTTCTTGAAGTAGTGTCCCAAGATAACGAGTGATGGCTGGTATGCAAATGAACATCCACAGGCAAATAATATCCCATATGTGAAATACAGGGGCTCCAAAGAGCTGAAGAAAGAGACCAACAAATACTTAACAAGGTGTTGGCTATCTATTATTTTATTTCATAAAAAAAACACAAGGTTAGAATTTTCAGCGTTTTCTCTTTATATTATGTTGGCTTTATCACATACAGCCTATTTTCATTTATCAAATTAAGCAATGTGATAAATGTCTTAAAGACAGAATGCCTAATTATTTTGTACCTACTCATTTAAAAAAAAGTCAGAGCCAAACATCTATACAGTGTAAATGGGTTTTGTACATAATTAAGTCTTTGCAAAGGCAGCACTCCATATTTATTAGAAAGAGACGTGTACAATGCAAATAATTTATTTTATTCCAAATTGCACCAGAATAACTCCAGTTTTATGTATGTATTTCTCAAAAAGGGTTCTCCTCCCCACTATGTAAGTGACCACAAAATCATACAAAAAAAGTTGTATTCTGCACTGGCCCATTATCAAGGACATTTATGGGCTCATTTATCAAACCTTTAATTTGTGAGGTTTTATAGGTTTTTTCTACTTCGAATTTTTGATGATTTATTAAAAAAATTGAATATAAAAAAAACTAGATTGAATACAATTGTGGAAAACCCGAAATACCTAGAATTTGTGAGTTTTCAACCTAAAACAGCACTCTAAAATCTCAAATTTAAAAAATGGCCTACATAGATGCCAAAGTTTTACATTCAAGTTTTTTGTGCTTAATAAATACCAAACATTTTAAAAAATATTCAAATGTTTTTGAGTCTTTGTGCAAAACAAATTCAGGTCATGGCAAAGTACCATGGAGATGATCATCTTCCTTCTTTGTGCTCTGTGCTGCAGAGTGAAAATTATAATCAAAACTGAAAGAGTGTCACAAATAACTAATGTTGATCACCAAGTTGAAATGGGGGTCCAGGTGCACCAGCCCAGACTCTCAGGTGGGGAGTGGAATAAACCAGCAGCAATACCATTGGAGGGGGGCTTAAGGCACACTAGAAAATCCACAGGGCCAAAAGTATAAAGTAAATGATTACATAGCCCATGACTAAGTGCCCTAGGGGCATGAAATGCATAGGGCCATTAGGAGATGTTCATTTTTTAATGTAAACTGAAATAAAAACTCTTTCCCTTTATACTTGCGGCCCCTTGGATTTTCTAGTGTGCCTGAAGTCCCCTTCAATAGTATTGCTGCCAGTAAGCCAAACGCAAGTAGTTAACATGGACAGATATCAAGATATAACTAAATGTATTTACCTTACAAACGAGCTTGAGAGAAGTCCAATGATACCCACTGCAGCCCCGACCACTGCCGTCTTTCGACACCCAAATATGTCTGTAAATACGCTGACCACAGGAGAGCAGAAGAAGATCATACCCATGGACAGAGAATTTACCCATGCTGAAAAAAAAGACCTATATTATTAAGCAGCTCTGTTAAAAAAAATATAGCACAAGCAAAACACACACATATATATACTAAATATCTGCATTGTGAATTCCAGTTGCAGATGGCTGACTTTTGAGGCATGCTTGAAGGTGGCATCATTTTTTTACATAGTTTTATTCCATACATTGCGTGCTTCTGCAAACCATAAGGGTAAGGCCACACGAGGAGATTCGGGGAGATTAGTCGCCTGGCGACTAATCGCCTCGTCTTTTGCGCGACTATCTCCCCGAACTGCCTCTGCATTTTTCCCCATAGGCTACAACGCAAAGTCGCCTGCGCTAATGGACACGCGGCGATGCGTTTTCTATAGTCGCCCGAAGTTGCCTCGCTGAGGCAACTTTGGGCAACTTTTAAAAACGCATCAATCTTTCTACCAATTGGTGGACGTGGTCCCTAAACAGTTTTTGGGTTCACATAAGATATATTAAATTTGTGCAAAGGAAAATTTGTTCATATAAATGCATACATTTTCACATTTTTAGTATTTTTCCTTTAACGACTTTTATTACGTTCTCTCCCCCGTCCGAAAAGCTTACTCTTTGCTTTACCCCAAAATGACCAGCAGATGTCACTACTAACTGCAGCAATCATATGTTTGTGCAGTACAACTAGACACTGTTTTCTTTTAAAATGTAGAGATGCACACATGACTTCTACACAAAGGAAACTATAAAAAAAAAAATGTTATAATATATCTTTTCTATTCTATACGTATATATTTTACCAGCTTTGCCTCAGAGCAAAATATTTTTTGTTAGAGCTGACTGTCATGTGGTTGGCAATCTCAAAGACTTTTATACAGAGGTCAGTCAATAAGAGGACAGTTAAACAATGAAGTTAAACATGCCAGGATGCTTCTCATCTTTTTACACTGCTGAATGCATGATGGCTCCAGGGCTTGATTGTACAATACACAATACAGGCAACAACTCTCCTCTTTCATAGAAAATGTAATTTCTGCCCTGGAATTATGGCGACAGCCGAGAAAATCTCCTTAAGAAATATGCAGCTTAAACAATAAAGAGAAAAAATTGCCTTTGAAGGATTCAGTCAGTAAAACGCAATGCCATGAATATCACACAGACATCCATGTATGTAATATGGCGTCACAAGAATAAAGATGTGTGTATATATATATATATATATATATATATATATATATATATATATATATATATATATATATATATATATATATATATATATATATATATATATAGAGGTATGCATAAAATATTTGTTAAACTTTTAGTATTATGTAGAGAATGATATTTTGAGACAATTTGCAATTTGGTTTTCATTTTTTATTATTTGTGGTTTTTGAGTTATTTAGCTTTTTATTCAGCAGCTCTCAGTGCAGTGGTTGCTAGGGTTCAAATTACCATGCATTGATTTGAATAAGGGACTTGACTATGAATAAGAAAAGACCTAAAGAGAAAGACGAACAACCAAAAATATCAATACCAATAAATTTGTAGCTTTACAGAGCCCCTTTAAACTGTTGTTCTTGGCAGCACTTATACACATTTGAGTACAATTTAAGAACAATAATGTGAAGTTGGAGTTTTTTGGCTACCACATATAGAATTACATGAATAAATACAAAATTAGGAAAGTCAGTCCTTCAGGCTTATTTTCCTGATCCTTTCAGTCTCTCAGCTGTATATGAAGTCCCACAGTATACAAGTGGATCAGCTCCTATGGCAACAGAGAAATCAGAAACGAATATAGTGTAGTATGTTTAATTTCTTCAGATAGCTGCCGTTGTCATGGAAACATTTTGGCGCATGTGTCCCCTTTAACCTGCTGTCACTTCCCTAAGTACTGGTTTGTAAGGCACTTTAGCCAATGGCGGAGGTTTTGGAACAAGCATTTGTGCACTCTTTCAGGATGTGAAAGCTGGTTAAAGGGGACACATACGCCAAAACGTTTCCATGACACCGGCAGCTAACCGAAGAAATTAAACATACTACACCATATTCAGTACTGATTTCTCTGTTGCCATAGGAGCTGATCCACTTTTATACAGTGAGAAATGCATTACATGTAAGCTATAAACACATGTGGCTATAAGCACGTAAGCAAATCAAATTGGCAGTGTGGTTTCTAATACGAATATAGATTTTTTCTTAGAAACCTTTCTAAATGCTCTGTTTGTTTGTATATCAAATTCAAAATTCTAGTACATTTCATTTCATGAAGCAATATTTTTATAACGCCTGAGACTATTTTCTCCGTTGCTGCCAGCTAGGAAACTCTGGCTGTACAAAGTAAAAATGTGAAAATATTTTTTAACATAAAAAATGTATTTCAGCCAGTTGTGCCAACTAGTAACAAAGGCCAGAAAAACATCAACCCTGCTGAAATGAGTGCTGATTTGGAAGGAAATGTGTTTTTTTGTGCAGTATTAGGGTGTGCTGGGAGACTGGGGATAAATGGAACGAGTTAGATCTATGGCCTACGTAAAAGGCTGTGTAATTTAAAGAGGAGAGTAGGAGGGAGGTGTAGAGGAATTTGACAAGAGAGGAAATTTATGTGAGCAGATGTTTCTGAGGGTACATAACAGAATGAATAGTGATTATGATTAAAGAAATATGCAGAGGAATGGTAGTTAAATTCAGACAAGCAGAGTGATATGTACAGAGAGGTGGGAGAAGCAGAATGAAGTTGAATGCTGGGAAACGTATTATTCAAGTCAAGGGACACAACCGTGCCTATCCAGCTGCTGCTCACATTTAGCTGCATCCCTAGCTCCCAACATTACAGAGGAAAATCTTAAAGAGAACTACTGCCTGACAAATAATTAAGCAGGAAATGTCTCCTGTTTTTATTGGACTGTACCAGCCCAGTGATCACAATATACTTTGCAAAAAGCAAACTTACAGCATACCTCCCAACTGTCCCTTTTTCAGATGGACAGTCCCTCTTTTGACAGCTCAATCCGCAGTCCCTCATTTGTACTGGAAAGTCCCTCTTTTCTATGCACTGAACAACCAGAAAAAGAAACAAAGTTTCTCACTTAATTGGCTTTTAGCAGAGAGCCCAGAACCGCTAACAGGTGCAAATAAGATACTTTGTAACAATTTTGAGACACAAAAAAACAGTTTAGATAAGGAGAAATAGTTTCAAACTTTCATAACCTGCCAAATTTTGTAAAAGGGGGTGTGGCCACAGAAAGGGGTGTGATCAAAATAATTCGCTGTTCTACGTGTTTTTTGTCCCTCCAAAATGTTGGGAGGTATGACTTACAGCTCTCACATAACTAAAGGTTTATTATTTGATCTATTATCAAATTAATAGATGTAAAAGAAAGAATGTGCTGCACCTGATTTATTAAGGTGAAAGACTTGGCCGTTATTTGATTTAATAAAACTCTTTTCTTTTTTTAATTTGCAAAGTGCTGAAGTATGTTCGTTTTTCTATGACTTCTTAGCCCTGACAAGCTGCTCTTGTTTTGTTCTAAATGTGACCACTTTCAACACAGAAACCCAAAAAATATTGGTACGGGGAATGGGACCTGATTTCCAGAATGCATGGGACCTAGGGTTTTCCAGATAATGGATCTTTCCATAATTTGGATCTTCATAAATTACATCTACTAGAAAATCATGTAAACATTAAATAATCCCAATAGGCTGATTTTGCTTCTAATAAGGATTAATTATATCTTAGTTTGGATCAAGTACGAGGTACTGTTTTATTATTACAGAGAAAAAGGAAATAAAAGATTATTTTAATAAAATTTAGTCTATGGGAGATGGCCATTCTGTAATTAAAAGCTTTCTGGATAATGAGTTTCCAGATAATAGATCCCATACCTGTAATGCCAATGGTTAATAGAGACAAGCATCCTTGGGAAATGGTGAGGTGCCCATGTCCATATCCAGACCCGGATTAGGCGAAAGACTACAAAGGCCCGGGCCTAGTGTGGCAGGATTTTAGGGGCAGCTAGCCACCCCCGCATTGTTTCCAAAGCACCAAGGATGCTCAGGAGATTTGATAGTGTTTAACATTTCCTGCAAGCTAATCCCCAGTGCTCTGGAAGCAACAAAGGAAACTTGCACATGTAAGCAATGGTGGGCCTAGAGCTGCTCGCTATGTAAATCCGGCCCTGACAATTGCTGGGGAAATAGAGCACATGGCACAGAAAAGGTATGGATAATCAGTTAAAGGCTGCTGTGAGGAACAGGGGCACTTTGAGGACGGTAATGTAAAGAACAAGTAGGGTTGCTTGCTGTATTTCCACCTCAGTTAGTGAGAAACAATCCATAATACCCCTGTTTTATATATGCTAAGGGTACCACAGTGCTGAGGCACTCTCATCATAGTAATTGTCTGTAACATTTACACAGTAAAATGGTATTTCAGGACTTAACCGGGGTTAATTTAAAACATATGCTACCGCAGATAACAGCAGACCACAATTATCGATAAACATACAAGCTGACTGATACCTTTTATCTCTGTTGTCTTACAATTTCAGCACTATCAGCTCACTTCAAACGTGACTGGTCAGTGGTGCTATCTCAGAACAGAACATAGGAGCACACAAGTTATAAGCTCTAACGCTAGCATCACATTATATTTTCTCCGACATCCCTCCACCCCATCTTTAGAATGTATTGACACAGCATCCACCTGTCACTGAACACACAGGGTGCAAAAATCTGTGCCTCAAAATCTGCCCTGTGAATGCAGGTGGATTCCATGTCTGTCAGTGTATTCAGTGGAGTTGGGGTGAGAGGCAGGGGATTGTATTTTCACAGCTGTTATTTTTATGCTGATGAGCAAACACAACATGTGACACTAGCCATACGCAACTGAGACATAGATTTGCATGCATCTCAGCTCATGTGCCCTGGCAGGCCCCAAAGAGAGTGCAAGCCTGTGGTCAGCCCAATGATTATTGTGGGAATAGTGGGTGGAGCAAAGGTGGAACACATCTGATCAGGTCTACATGACCATCATTTTCTTAATTTTTTTTTAAAATACTGTTGTCACAGAGAGCACAATTTCATAATTGAATGATGTTTGATTTGAAAAAGCACAGATATGCAGATACAAAAACTATCTGTGCAGAATAAATTCTATTATACATACAAGTAAGTACATACCAGAATGGGATTATTTTCTTTATAAATAAAAACTGAACTGAAGTAATTACCATAATTTCTCCGGTTACTGTAACACTGTAATAAATTATGAATCTGACAAGTTTCTCTTCAATGAAATGGTGAAAATTCCCCAAAATGCATTGTCTATGAGCAGCAACATTTTTTTTTGACGCGCAACAATTTTTTTCACCCATTGGAGTCTGTGGGCTTAAGATATCGCTCATCACTTATATGAGCCATAAACATTTTCCAATAAAAATGGTTGGCACAGCTCTAATTACAAGCAGTACGTGACATCATTCAGCAGGTAATATATTTATTAGAACTGTAGGTCATTAAACAAGTTTACATTTTTTTCCTTTCACAACCACATGTAGCTGGATTACATCCAGCTCGTAAATGGCATACTGAATGTGATATATTTATTCATGGAACAATTCCTCATTTATTCTTCTGTTAGAGAGAATTTAACAGATGCATATTTACAGATGGTATAGTAAGCCACAAACGAATAGTAAAGGGGAGGCAATGTCAGGCACTCATTTGCCAATAAATAAATGTGTTTTTATAGAAACTTTTCTGCAAAATAAGCCATAAACAGTTTGCAAGTGTAACATGCATATTAACCAAAGTACCTGGGTGGCCTTACTGGTAACCATATGGTCATGTTTTCCCTACACAGGTTTCTATTTCCAAACATCCCTGTAATAATTTTACAAAATGAAATTCCACTGTTGTTATATCGTGTTGATCCTGGGCAAGTGGATGTGGCTTGAATTAATAATATATAAGTGGATATTATATTCATTCCAGAGGAACTATTCAGTCAGGTGGTGGTGGGGTCACTACCATGGGTATCCAGGTTATATTTCAGGGTGGGGTTTCAATAATAACAAAAAGAATTAAAAGAGTCTGCTGCAGTTTTGTATGGACTATATCAGGGTTTTTTTTAATAAGAAAAAATGTATGTAGGAGACTAGACCAGAAATTTATTTTAGAAACTGGAAACCAGTGCTGGGCCTACAGGGGAGGGTGCCGAAGGCATGCCCCCTGACGATCGTACCCCCACTGTACAGCCTGCACTTGCACTATACAAACCCCCTGCAAAAATGCCCCTATGAAATACAAACACTGAATCTCCCTGCTGCTGAATTGCGAAGTGAACCAACTTGAAAATGGTCTGAACCTGAAGGAATACAGGCAGAAGGTACATGCCCATTGCCACTTTTGTCTACCTGTAGTTCTGTCCCTGCTGTAAGCCCAATACAGGCAAAATTTTCAGTCATAATTAACGTTCCAGCAGGACACTGATAAAGTAAAACAAGTGGTGTATTTGTGCATGAAATAGGCTTGTTTTGGCACAAAAAAACACTTGTATGGTATATTTGGTCATGTTTTCCCTACACAGGTTTCTATTTCCAAATATCCCTATAATAAACTGTACAAACCCCTGCAAAAATGCCCCTACGAGACTCGCACACCGAATCCCCCTGCTGCTGCATTGGCAAGTAGGGGGATTCAATGAACCAACTTGAAAATGATCTGAACCGGAAGGAATACAGGCAGAAGGTCCATGCCCATTTCTGTGCCACTTTTGTCTACCTGTAGTTCTGTCCCTGCTGTAAACCCAATACAGGCAAAATTTCCAGTCATAATTAATCTTCCAGCAGGACACTGATAAGGTGAAACAAGTGGTGTATTTGTGCCATGAAAGAGGCTTGTTTTGGCACAAATAAACCACTTGTTTCACCTTATCAGAGTTCTGCTGGATCGTTCTTTTCAGTGAATATCTAACCTGCGCAGACACGGCTACAGCTTACACCCAAAACTTCAAAAAGTGGTACGTGTGTTTGTGCAGCACTACTTCACATGGCTGTTATTACTTAAGTAGATAACATCTTTGCCAAAAATGTATTCTGTAAAGGTAGAAATATCTTGAATGAATCACTTATCAATATGAACACAGTAGAAAAAATCCAGATGACCTTTGGAGGACCATAAATGCTTGAAAAATCCAGTCGTGGTCATGATCAAGTATTCATTTAAATTCCTTTTCTAAGTATTTCTGCTGACATAAATTAAATAGTTACTAGTAAAAGATAATTACTTCACACTATATAATTTTTGTGCATAATTAAAAAGGCCAACTGTTTTTATTCAACTAGAAAATCATGCAAATTAATACCTATACCCATACAACTATGAATGCACATCTAGCAAAATAAAACAGAAAATCCAATGCAGTTATAGCTAGGGATGCTTAAAGGCAATGGTGGGCATTGCTTTTCTGTAACTCCAACAGCAGAGAATGGAAGTCACTCCCAAAACTTCCTTAAGGTTTAGTCAAACACCACACACCCATTTGAAGCTGTATACACACCTTAGATTAAATTTTTAACTGCTACAAAAGTGCCATGTGCCATCTCCAAACACTATGTTCTGGGTTGGCACATTTGGTACAGCAGACTCAAAATAGTGCTCTGACTCTACACTGGGAACCATAAGTCAGGTTTCTCCAATAGGGAATAATCAGCAGCAAACCAACTTCAGGTGCCCTCATTCCTGCACTGTACCCTTGCCCAAGCTGTCTAATGGGTGACTCACTTCCTTCTTGGGGGGTTGGCCTTTTTTTTATGTGGCCAGTTTTGTGACCACATTTCTGATCTTTTGTCCTGTCACTACATTTTTCTTAACGTGTCTGCACTTTGCTTGCCTGGTCTGTCTCTGATATGAATATGAACCCTATCAGTTCCTCTGCAGTAAGCATGGGAGCCCCAAAATGGCATGGGTGAAGACTGGGTCTGGCGGGGGCTCTCCAGTTTCATTAAAGTGTTGGCCCATTTCAGCTGTTACCCATGGTTCCTAACAGACTGTTACATGTGGTCTGCCAGCGAGTTCAAATTCAAACTTTCTGATCAGGTGGCCAAATTTGTCTCTGTTGGTTCTGCTGATACATCGAGCTCCTTTTGCTATGATATCAAGTTAAAGCTAGCCCCAAGCAAAACAGAAATCTCAATCATTTCCGCTCAACTTATTTATGCCAAAAGCACATTCATTTAAATAAAAATCTCACTTGGCCCCTACTCACTTTCTGGTGTAGAAAGGTTAGATTTGTCATTCCATTGTATTTATCAAAATCGGCTGCCAAAATAAGTGCTGATGTAACAACCCTACATTTAAATAATATTTGTTTATACGTCAGGGTACGTTATAAACAAACAGCTTAAAAAACAAACAAACATTAGTGTGTCTAGTGGTACAACAAAGAGAGCAAATTGAGACTCATATGAGTATTTTAGGCAGTGTACCAAGTGTAGATAATTATATCTACTCTTTATAATTCTCTATGTTTTTTTCTGTTGTCCTCACTCAATATTTCAAATTTCAATACAGTTCTAGAAAAAAAAAATACCACAGTCATTGCAATGCTGTAACAAAAACTTGTCGTTTGTGGGTAAGAGAAGACAGCTTACTGCGTGCAGAAGACTAGTAGGAGAAAGATCTACAGTTATAGTTTAAAATGAGGAAAGCAAAGTATTTGACTGCAGGGTTGGACATGGGCAGCAGGACACCAGGAAAAAACCCAGTAGGCCTTGACGGCCCAGACTCACTCCCTGCCCAAACCTATCACTGCTGCCCCCAACCTCCCTCTTCTGCCCCAATTGCAAAGGAAAAAAGATGTGCACACGTGTGAGGGTGGGGATTGCAGCAGGAGGCCCAGAGGAGGCTTTGTGACAGGGTTGGAGGGGTCGGAGGGGAGCCCAGAGACAGCAGCACTGGTGGACCCTGGACCCCCCAGTCTGACCCTGATTGACTGTATAATCCTTTAAAGGACAAGAAAAGGCTAATATACTAGGCACAACCCAGGTCCGGACTGAGAATTAAAATAGGCCCTGGCATTTGAGGTACACAGAGGCCAAATCAGCCCACAAAGAGGCCCAAACAGCCCCCACCAGCCCACTGAGAGAGAGAGAGAGAGAGAGAGAGAAATAATCAATAAAAAGTCATACAAAAAATAAAAAATGTAGTCGCACAGACCATGAATCTTTTGGCGGTCAGTGACCCTCAACAACCAGACAGCCCTTTAAACTCAGTAACAGAAATAGTATAGGAAATATTTAAGTACTAATTGAAGACCAAGGGGTATATTTATCAAAGAGTGAAGTTACAGATTGCCACAATTCACCATGCCACAAAAAATTTTTGACGCCCATAGACTTTAATTCGCCCGTGGTGAATTTTTGGCAAAGCGAATACCCCCAAGTTGTTAATCATTGATCAATCTATACCATACTTCAAGTTATTATAAAGATGAGCTTCCCCTTTAATTTTAGAAGGCTTTTATTCTAGCTGTGTGTTGCGTGCATATATGAGTTGAAAAAGAGGTGAGCCAGCTGTTTCTTGTTAATATTTCTGATGATCCAAAGGAACAGTTGGACTCCAGTCCCCAGTTATACTATTCGGAACGTTTACTAGCAGGGCATTACAGACAACCTGCTGCCCATATCAAATATTAAATGTTATTAATGCAACATAAAAGCAAGGTTCTCCTGCTGAGTTAGGCATAGTCTGTGTTCCAGTAAGTCAACTGTGAGCATTTCAGTCCGTCAATTACAACAATATATTAGATTAAGCTGAAGCAATTACACAATGTAAATTTAACCTCCTCCCTACGTCCTTTGCTGAACTGAACTCCTTAAATAACCTCTGCCACATAATGGCTTTGCTAGAAACTGTTCTCTTCTGTTATTATTAATTACTGTTAATATTGCTGTCTTAGACAGAGCTGAAGCCCAGCAAATAAATTAGAACATGGGTAATTAATCAAATGACAAATGTCTGCTTCATTAAGATTGCAGTTAGAATGTTAATTCTTGCTGAAGCAGAAAATGTTGTTCCTAGGAGAAAGAGAAAAGCTTTGTTACCTGGTTTCACCACCGGAGTCATAAGGGCAACCTGCAGCTAAAAGAATAGTAACCGGTTTCTTTGTTTCCTATGGAGTCAGTCACATGAACTATAAACAGTATTATAACTTTATCATGGAACAGTGGGTCTAATTTATTTAGGCAGGATTAATAATGTATATCATAATTACATGAATATCAGGTTGAACTATCTAAAGTTTATATGAGTAGAAGGGTGAGAATTATTCTGTATACAAAAATGTAAACTGGTTAGAAACTTGCTGAGAGCTAAATTTAAAAAAAATCTGTACATTATCTCAATCTTCTTCACTTTTTGTCAAGGGAAAATCATTTTTTTCTACATTCAATAATTTAGGGCATATAATATTATTGTCCACAATATTTTTTGTCACTTGGGTCCAGAGTAATTTTGCCCATTGGTTATAATGGTTTCTTGTCATCTCGTGGCAAAAAAATTTGGTGGGAACACCAAAAATAAAATTAAACAAATGATTTAGCAAACAGTGGAAATGTTCAACTAATATTGACAACTGATGGGTTACATAATTTAGTAATGCTGAGAAAGCATGTGCAATATAGGCAGCAGCTGCGAAATGTATCAACTACTGTAATGCATAAAATTGTAACAGTTGAAAAATTCCCAAATTGTGGATTCACACTAAGGGGCAAATTTACTTAAGGTCGAATATCGAGGGTTAATTAACTCTCGATATTCGACCGCCAAATTGAAATCCTTCGACTTCGAATATCGAAGTCGAAGGATTTACCAAAATTCGTTCGATCGATCGAACGGTTAAATCCTTTGAATTGTTCGATTCGAAGGATTTTAATCGATCGAAAGATTTTTCTTCGACTTAAAAAAGCAAGCAAAGCCTACCTAACATTGACTTCGGTAGGTTTTAGGTGGCGAACTAGGGTCAAATTTTTTTTTTAAAGAGACAGTACTTTGACTATCGAATGGTCGAATAGTCGAATGATTTTTAGTTTGAATCGTTCGATTCAAAGTCGTAGTCGAAGGTCAAAGTAGCCCATTTGATGGTCGAAGTAGCCAAAAAAATCATTCGAAATTCTACGTTTTTTTGTTCTATTCCTTCACTTGAGCTAAGTAAATGGGCCCCTAAAAGTCACATTATCAAAAAGCTGTATTGACCAAACAGCACACTTGGAAAATTTAAGCAACTAGCCTGTGTTTATTGCCTGATAACACATTTTTCTGGTTGGACATGCTTTCATTTTTAACTTTTATTTGGGCATTTTTCCACTTCAGCTTTAAATGATACAAAAATGAATCTAATATTGGGAAGAATAAATAACTCAGAGTGCCTGTACTCAGACTCAAATACCGTAGCTCCAACTGAAAAAAAAGCAAAGCACACCCTAGCATTGCCGTAGGTTTAACAGTACTGAATTCATTTTGTAATTCATAATTCATAAACCAGTACTCTCAGTATTAAATCACATCAGTATCAAATCAAATATCAACTCAGTATCAAATCAGTATTTTTTTTTATCCATAATGCAGCTCCTCCCCAGCATTCCAGTGCTATTGCAAGCTCATGACAACCAGCATCTGTCATGACTTGAGTATGATGCACAGCCATGGACATATGTCTATACCAGTTTTGTTAAATTAAGTGCAGTTTGGTTCCAGATGAAGACATTAACTGGAGACACGTCATATGACTTGATCATGGTGTTTTGTTTCAGGGATGTCATGTACTACGTTTTGGCCTAACAACCTTCCTCAGGTGAATACCGTAAGGACAAATCATGGAATGCATGAAAGCTTTGAATTACGGGCAATATAGACCACAGGTACTACCAGGGTTCCCTTGCATCCAATGCAGTTCATCAAAGTAGGATGAGTGGGTTTAATAGGTGCTCAATTTAGAATCCATCTGAGCACTTTGCACATAGCACTTCCATTCATGTGTCCTATAAACTGTTTATATCTGTATTATGCTACAACCTTTGCTGTTACAGTATCTAAAAATCCATTGCTTGGTCCATGCTAATAACCATGGATCAGTTATACCAAAAATGTAACACCCCTTATATTATTCAACAATTCTTGCTCTTGCTAACAGCATCAATAACGTGGTGTCACTGGTTTTGTGCAATGGCACCTTACATTATTTTAAGCCACTGAATATCTGTTTGCTTTGCAATAGAACCAAGTTTGCACTGTACAAGGAGGAGATGCCTATGAAGTTATCAGCTCAGTTCCACCCAATTGTCCACCAATCCCATTGAAGTTCTGCCTACGACATGTTTTGTTATTGTGCCACATGTAGAGCAGCAGTAAAAACATGTGGCAGGGGCTTGTGTTTCATGTTTGATCTTTTTTTCCCCCCCTAAAACAAATTCTAGTTGGTTTCAAAGGGAAACCTTGCAGAGTTGTGCAACAAGTTTAGAATAAATGGTTTGCCACATGGCTCTGATTCAAAACAAAGTTTGCATTCTAATCTTCCTTCAGCTTCTAATGCAAGTGATCATAGCTGATAGGACTGCTTATTCATATCAGTATAAAATATAACTGCTGTAAATGGTATTCAGTTTATTGTTAAGCATACCTCTTAATAAAGGATCTGGGTATAGCTTATTATAGTCAAAGAACAGTTCTTCTCTATTTACAGCATGTACATCTGACTTCAGCAGTACCAGTCATAAATATTTGCATTTATTCAATTGCAGTGTACAGAGATTGCCCCACTTAGTAGTATGGCAGCCCCTAAATTGGATTTTCAAAAACAAAGTAACAAAGATTACCAACGTTTGTTTCCTAGCAAGTATATATATTCTCAGAGAACTAGGAGGAGATAGCAGACTGTTGCCATATGAGAATTGCTCTGAACGAAGAGCACAATGTAACATCCCTTTGAGATATGATGATTCATAGTTTTTGTAAGCAACATAACTGTGTTTTAAAGGGGTGGTTCACCTTTAAGTTAACTCTTAGTATGTTATAGAATGGCTAATTCTAAGCAACTTTTCAACTGGTCTTCATTTTTATTTCTTATACTTTTTTATTTATTTCTTCTGACTCTTCCCAGCTTTCAAATAAGGGCCACTGACCACATCAAACAAACAAATGCTCTGTGAAGCTACAAATGTATTTTTATTGATACTTTTTATTTCTCATCTTTCTATTCAGGCCTTCTCCTGTTCCTTTTCTAGTCTCTTATTCAAACCAATGCATGGTTGCTAGGGTCATTTGGACCCCCAACAACCAGATTGCTGAAATTGCAAACTGGAGAGCTGATGGATAAAAATCCAAATAACTCAAAAATCACAAATAATAAAAAATGAATCACTCTCTACAAAGTTAACTCAAAGGTAGACAACCCCTTTAAAAAGGAAAGCACGAAAGCCACACAAACAGTAATTAAAAGATGCAAAAAATAAAAAAGCATAAAAAAGACTAGTTGCAGTGCAGAATTTTGCTTTAATAACATACTAGAAGTTGATTTTAAGATTAACAACCCCTCTAAACAAAGTCTTCTGTGTAGCTAAACTAACAAACCAAAGGGATGTGAGTGGAAATGGGGACAGTTAGCAATTGTGGGTCGATACTGGAATCAATATAAAATGCAAACACAAACTTCTACACACTCTCCTGTACGTTATTTGATTAGCAGAAAGTGTTAGTCAATAGTAAATTCATTTTAAAGATACAGAGGCCTTACTCTGTTTTTAAATTATGCAAAGCACCTATGCAAATAATCCTTTCTGCACATCCATTTATCTTTGTTTGGGCCCTTATAGAACTTAACACCATTTTATGTTTGATGTTTGCAAAATGTACATTTCCACTGTGTTTATTCTGATATGATATTTACTTAAAAGTATGGAGGCACAAAATCCACTAATTTGAGAATCGGCCAAATTCCAAATTCTTTCATGAAAGTTAAAGCCAAACTGAATCCAAACCCTAAAGAGAACCGCACGCAGTGTCTGGTTAAAAAAAAATTTACTCCCATGTTCACTTGACAAAAAGTCATGTGATTTTAAGGATGCAGATGGATTTGCCTGAATCTGAATCCTACTGAAATGGCTGATTATACTATACTGAATCCTGGCTTTGGTGCATCCCTACTTAAAAGTCAGACATTTGTGCCTTTATATGCTCCTTGCAAATTGCACCATGTGAGCTTTCATGAACTGTGTGCATTTTCCCTCTAGATGCAAAGTACAGCCTGAGGACTCAAGGGAGCCTTATAATTAAAACCCACATTGATGAGGTTCAAGGGTTTTCTTTGCACATTGCATCAGCATGCCAAAACTAATGGCAATCCTACCCAATCTGACAAAGAAAAAGTGGTTCTAAAATGTGCTCTTACTTTATCAATGCACCTGTATATTCCCAGATGATAAGAATTAATGATTAAACAGCTACTTTTTAATTTAATTTCCCCCATTTAACCATTTACTAAACATGCAGGTCCATAATGCTTTTCACCATATGAAGAAATTATTCTGTGCTCTCCCCTGATGTCAAAAAGTAGAGCGACAGTGTTATAAAACGAACACAAGTTGTTATATTAAAGCTGCTGGCAAGACATTTTTCCTTTAAAAAAAAAAATCTTTATCTGGTACAATCTAGCAAGAAGCTGCACTATGAACTTTAGCAATGCAAAACTGATAAAATAATCCCTGAGGCAAAACATCAAGTTATCTGCACTTTGCACCTTGCCCCATGGGAATTGCATTTGGTGACAACGTTATGCTTAGCGCTCCAGAATTTGTATCGCAAAGTAAATGAGAATAAGTCGTTAAACCTGCATGAACCTAAAGCTACAATCGAAATATAATGTCATCCAACATTTAGCCATAAATTCTCTTCTGGCTAGATCATAATCAGAAACATTTATAAAGAGAGATTCATGGATAACAATAAAATATTAATCTCTGTGCCACCTGTGCCAGTGATGGTGAAACAGAGTATGTTCCCAGATTGGTCATATCAAGGCGTATTCAACACCAGCCAGTAGCCTATACAAATGTCAGAAAAAGCCTGCTGATGCCCCTGTGTCATATGAAAATCATCCCCCTGTTGCTGAGTACAGGGCAGATTTTGGACAGAAAAAACTTATGTGTGCATTTTTTGGAGCCTAATTCACCCCCATTTGTGCAGTAACACGTGTATTACATAAATTTATATTATTGCATACACAAAGTGTTAGCAGATTGTATAGGAAACACATCATGTGCCATTACCCTAAGTATTTTACTGAACTGATTGCCATGAATGTGGGATTCCTATGTTGTGAGTGGAATTAATTTAGTACGCCTCTCAAAAAAAACACATGCATAGTTACATACCCTTTATACCCTCATATACAGGAGCCAAACTATAGTGGCACAAAATTCTTAAAAGCTACTGGGCTCTACAGCATAACTTTTTTTTAAAGAGAACTAAACCCTAAAAATTAATATGGTTAAAAATGCTAAATTTTATATACTGAACTTATTGCACCAGCCTAAAGTTTCAGCTTCTCAATAGCAGCAATGATCCAGGACTTCAAACTCATCACATGGGGTCACCATCTTGGAAAGTGTCTGCAACACTCACATGCTCAGTGGGCTCTGAGCAGCTGTTGAGAAGCTAAATTTAGGGGTCGTCGCAAATTATCCAGCAGAAAATGAGGTTGGTCTGAAATATAAGCTCTAGGCAACCAGGCCGAATACGGCACAGGCTGAGCATGTGCAAATTGTGCACGAGTTCACATGCTTAAATTGGCGCTCAAGTGCGCATGCGCGTAACGGCGTGCATGCATGCATGCATGCTCAGAAGCGCAATTACACAAGAAATATCAGCGGCAGGCAATGAGAGAGGGGACCGGACATGGGGTAGGCGCCCCCCCCCCAGCTTTGCATCCTAGGCATGTGCCTACTCTGCCTACACTTTCTGGCCATGGTAGTAATTATCTGTATTAATTACTAATCAGCCTTATATTGTGACATTTCTATTCTATGTGTACTGTATATTGTGAGTGGGTCCCTAAGCTCAATAAGTGACAGCAGCACAGAGCATGTGCAGTGAATCAGCAGAAAAGAAGATGGGGAGCTACTGGGAGACACAGATCTTTACTGCTAAAGGGCTGTGGTTGCCTTGGGCTGGTACAGAAGGCCAGAACATAATGTACATCATTTTTAGCCTACTTCATTAGTTAAGCTTTAGTTCTCCTTTAAAGACTTTTAGTTCCCCAATACCTTCAAAAAGTTTGTATGTTTGCACACTGTTGCACATTTTTTAATTGTAGACAGGAACCCTCTGTCTGTTGTACTGTCTCTACTGTTCTCTACCTGCTGACCCACAGGTTAATAAAAACACACACACATTACTTACAAAAACCAATAAGAGATCACAGTAGATTCATGGAAGCGTTATGGACAGGAATGTAACTACAGAGGAAGCAGACCCTGCGGCTTGTGGGGGGTCCAGGAGGTATAGGGGCCCCATGAGGCCCTAATTCATATATAATTTCAATAAATATTGGTAAAACAGGTTAACCTCTGTAGGGGCCTGCTGTGGGGCCCAGTAATATCTCCACTGGTTATGGATATTATTATGTACTTATTCTACATGGGTCTTTGACCAAATCAGAGAGGAATAGGGATACACTAGACAAACTTGAAGGCCACCATCACAGTTACAGAGATAACATTCATCTAGGCTGGTTCAGCTGTCTTATGACTGTGTTAGATCATTTCCGTGCAGTATTTGTGTTCCTTGGGATTTATATACGATTTAAAGTATTGCATGAGTCTTGTGCATGTCACATTTGATCTTATAAATAACATATACACACACAAATATGTATAGGAATGTGAAAAATGTATTGAATGAAAAAGAAAAGTAGTAGAAACAACAATCTTTGATCTCTGCTGCTTGTCCTGAGGCAGCGTCTTACTTGCAGTTTAACGCTGTGATACTTGGCTTGGGCTGGTACAGAAGCACAAAACATAATGTGCAACATTTCTAGCTACTTCTTTAGTTAAGCTTTAGTTCTCCTTTAATAATGCTAACCATTGGGTGATCTTGTTTGGGGGCAATTTAGTCCTTACAATTGCCTTACGTTTGTCCTATGTATTTTTATGTATTTCAAGCACACATAAAAGTCTGAATTCTTTACACCTCCTTGTGTTGCCCTTTGCTTCCTATTTATTAACATGTTTTGAAAACCACTTGTAAAATATATAACCATGTTTTCCTGTTTAACAATTCATTTGCTAGTCTGAGACAATCCCTTTTTCTCTATTTTGTTTCTTTCTATATCTTAAGATTTAGGTGTTAGTGCTCAGAGATGCTTAGTGCATCCATGGAATATTTCCATTTCAGCGATTGGAAAGTGGATAACCTTGCCTTGGGTGGCACTATACCAGGTCAATTTATATTATGCCACTAGGTAGAGCATGCAATGAAATCTCAATAGGGCATGAACACATGCGGCTTTCCGGCACGGTATAAAGCAAAACTGACCGAACTGAATACGCTAACATAGTGTGCCATTGCCTAAGCTTGAAAATGCTAAGCGTATTTACGCGGCAGTCGACATTTTTAAAAACCGCGCCACGTTACCATGCCAGAAAACCACCGGAAAAACCTCATGTGTGTCCATGCCCTTAGGACTCATTTACAAGTGCAGTTGCAATTGTATTAATGTAAAAATGGGCGCAACTGCTGTGCAAGGCCAAACGCCTTCCCTCACTCTGCGCCGGCTAAAATGAAAAAAAAACGCCGGCGCTAATGACACACGGCGATTCGTTTTCCGTAGTCACCCGAATATATATATATATATATATATATATATATATATATATATATATATATATATATATATATATATATATATAGATAGACCGATACCTTTCATCCAGTAGTGCTGGATGGATCATAAACAAGAATGTTGTATCAATGGACCACTCCATATGCACAGCTAGATGATAGAACAATGTATTACATTACATTACATGTAAAGTATACACAGTCTTTTTGCACACCTTCAAATCTGCATGTGTACACATGGTTTGCACAGGACAAGGTTTTCGCAACACAAATCCAGAATTCCACAGAAGGAATACTTCACAGGAAACATGTGGAAGAAATTTGAGATCAGAGAACATTTTGCGTTTCCTACGGCTATGATTACTATTACATAGGAAGAATGTCCTAAAACAACATCTGGCAATAATCTGGTTCTCTGATATTTATTCCAAAGTTATTGGTTTTACATAGAGCAGTCTACTAAAGAACTATAAATATCGTAGTTGAGAAATTCAGATTATTGTCAAGAGATGTACTGTGATCTACATTGATCTACTGTGAAAGGTTCATCCATACTTTCCCACCCTGTTCTTGTGTTGATTTGGGAATGTGGAATGTAAAACTGTATCACCTTTTAAAATTTTTGCCAAAAATTCAACCAAGTTTCCCATTGGGGGTATAGGTTTACAACCTCAACTGAACTGCAACAGGGTTTGCTTGCCTGGTGCTTGAAGTAAGAAAAGTGATAGCAGAACTCCTTGTAGTTTGCTACAATGCAACAATGCAACATTAGCACATGTAATATACTGTATCACCATGTTTCTACCCTTTCTGTGCACAAAATGCATATGATCATTTACATATATTAATGGATACAAATACTGTATTTATTTCCTATTGCTAATCTGCATCTTCTTTTAAGAAAGATACATTTAGTAGTGCCTTTGTGTACATACAGAATAGTAGCAATATACAGCTGCCCACTTAGGTGAACTAGTAATGATTACTTGTGCACAGGTAAGTGAATGCTGTAGCATAAGAGATGCTATTGATTCTTCTAAAACCGGAAACTAAAACTGTTCCCAACATTAGAGCAGATTTAAAAAGAAGAACATTAACCCACATGGTTTGCTTTCTTGTGCCTTTTCCTGTAGCTACTGACTTGTGTCATGGACAGAGGTAATATAGTTCTCTTGGAAGGGCCACAGATCATGTCTTTCCCATTACAATAAAGGGCAAGCCAGAGGTAGAAAGCTTTGTACATAGTTGCTGCACTGCTACTTACAATGCAGTCGGCCACAAGGGTTTTTTTTTTGTACAGTGAAGCACTCACTGCCCTGTAGGTTTACCAGTTCAATTTTAATACCTCTGAAACTCTAATAAAAAATGTTCGGCCATCTCTTATTAAAAACCAAAGGCATGCTCACAAACAAGACATACTTTACAACTAATACCATTTTATATGCAAACCAGAAGTTGGAAGAAGAATGTAAAAGCAGTACCTTAAATACCGCCTGTTGTTATCAGTGAGCCAGTGAGTACCACAGGTGTGTGCCCTCTATATCAAGCTTTATCTTTCCCAAAGCAAATAAGGAAATATTTTACAAGCACTTTTCAAACAGCTTTTCTAATTCCCACCATTTCAATAAGGAATGACCTAGTCCCTGGAAATATGTAAGACAAATAAGTTCTTACAATAAATTGTAGCTGCTTCACTGGTCTACTAATTATTATATAAAAAGTCAAGAGGAGCCAGTAAAAACAAATATTTTTTTTTTCTTTTTATTGATTAAGCCAGTTGCCTAATCACTAGAAAGAATCCTTTGTAACCCATGCAAACAATGGCTCCAAACTCTTGCCCTAAATTTGCAAAATCTGCCATCCCTTGACAGCGTTAGAGAAAGCAGTATTAACTTCCCTGGAACTATAATGTTAACACAACCCTCCCCACCCCGAATCAGGGACTTTATTTCAGTATTACATAATACATAGGGGAAGGGGTTAAATATTTTTGCACCATCTAGAGCTCACTAGGCGGTGTTATTCTCACTGGTACCAGAGCCGAACTGATAATAAAGTTGGCTCCCATTGTGAAAGCTTACATTATTAATAGTCTAACTCTGACAGCAGTTAGAAGAAGCACATTCCAGTTGGTGCTAGAAGGTGCCAAACACCAACCTTCAAAGACACTGTAGAAACTTTTCAACTTTGCATTACTTTTTACTTCAGATACCTAATTTAACACTGGCATTCAGCTTCACACAGTATTGGTATAGAATTAGATTTTAACCTCTAACTTCTCTCACCCATACGTGTAATCTCCCTCGTTCTTTAAATATCTTCTCTCTTTTCATTTAAACATTCACACGTGAAGCCCCTCCTTTAGACACGACTCTTGATTTTTCATTCTCTGTTTCTACCCTGTATCGGTGGTACAGGTATAGGATCTGTTATTTCGGAAACCCGTTATCCGAATTACAGAATGGCCATCTCCCACAGACTCCATTCTATCTAAATAATCCAAATATTTAAAAATAAGTTTTTTCTCTGTAATAATAAAACAGTACCTTGTACTTGATCCAAACTAATATATTATTTATCCTTATTGGAAGCAAAACCAGCCAATAATGTTTACATGATTTTCTAGTAGACTTAAGGTATGAAGATCCAAATTACAGAAATAGCAGGTCCCGAGCATTCTGGATAAAAGGTGCCATACCTGTATTGCACATAAAATATATTTTATGTAAAATTTTCCGAAGCTTTTTTGAAACTGAAATGACCTTCTCTAGTATTATCTACATTACAATCTGACGTATAGGAAGTAAATGCACTTAATTGCCACAAAGTGAATATGACTTAGAAATATGATTTGTGTTACAATGTGCCAGAGACAGGAAAACTTCAGATACAACGGATTTGTAAATAGCTACTGGGAGGGAAGTGTCCTTCGTTTTGCATAGTTCTCCATGAGAGGAATATGGGAAGAAAGAACACCTCTGTGCCATTACCTGTAAATAGGGTTGCCATCCGGCATGTATTTTACCGGCCTGGCCGGTAAAAATGTTGTTTGATGCCAACGTTATTTATAGGGAAAAACCACAAAAATATAGGAAGGCCGGTATTTATTTCCCTACCTGTAATCTAGACATATATTTTAGGCAGTTTGACTGCTTAACAACCAGCTGCATTCACAGTGCATGTGCCCTTCCCACTGCACAGGCCAATAGAATTATTGGGGCTGATACTGACGTGTTTCATTTTGCATTTCTCTGTGGTCAGTTTCCCTTGTGCAGGGGAACACAGAACGAACACACAGCCTGTATTTCCCTATAGTGCAGTACAGTACACATCTAAGAAAAAAACGGACCACAGGGGAACGCGGGACGTAATGCCCATCAGTACAAGAAGGAAAACTGGGCCGACTACTATCCTGGTGGTTTGCTCACCTCTTTCTTTAAACAACATTGTTAGGTGCCATTACTGAATGTAATATTTTGCAAGCATATTATAACCTGTGTCTATATGACAAAAACATTGGCAATGTTAAGACATAAATTGATACAGTATATGCCTCACTTACAGTGGTATCTGTGACTGGGGTCTCTTCTCTTTCGCATACCTTGACATGCAAATGAAACTGCTTCCACACTCCCAAGACACTGATACACACTTTGACATGTGCTAGGATTTGCAAGCTTTCATTTTGACATGAGCCAGACTCTAGGCTTATTGCACTCTCCCATTCACAGTTAATTTCTTAAGAAATGACCATTGGCTCAGACAGACTGAACATTCTCACTAAACTGCTCTGTTTCCTAATCCTCCACAACAAATCCAAGCAATTATCTATAGATTAGTCCCCAATAATTCCTTTATCCCTGTCAGTGAACTGACATAATAGGGATTAAGAATGGTCATTTGCTTCCTTTCCATTCACAGTTCACGTGCAATGTCCATCAAACTTTTCCAGCTGTTCAAATAAACTTGACTGTTAAAAACAGTCACTTTGTTGCATTTGTGACATTTTAATATGTGGCCTAAAATAACAAAACGTTTATATGGAGGTATTTTTAAACTACTAAAGCCAAATCTCATAAAAAGCATATATGAAAATGCTCTTTAAAGTGCCTGCTCAGATTAACTCTTCTTCTAAAACAATGTGCAATTTCTCTTCATTTTTTAGTTTTTGGTTTGAAGAGATGTATTCAATGTATACTGATTTTATACACTATGTGGATCTGTAATTAAGTGACATAATAATCACTTTTTAATAGCTGGATGTATTTTACATTTGGTATATGATGGACACATAATGGCATCTTTTAAAGTTGTTATATATGTAGATATGTGAGAAATGTGTGTTTCCTACTTGATTAATACTGATAAGACCATGACTTTGTCTCTAAATACGCATGTCCCTTAAGGTGACCATAGATGTAACGGCTCATCTTCCACCAAACACACACCAAATATCATATGAAACATATAAAACTGTGCGTCTATGGTCACCAAGTCGCCATGGGGCAAATTTACTAAAGGATGAAGTGACTAACGCTGGCAAAAATTCGCCAGTGAAGGAGATAGACTCTAGCGGTACTTTGCACTCATGGTGAATTTTCAATCTGGCGAATGGACGTTACTCCGCAAATTTACAAAGATGCGGATTTTACTGAACGTTACCTCTTGCGCCAGACTTGCCTTCGCCACCTCAGACCAGGCAAAGTGCAACAGAGTAGATAGGAGTTATAGGCTGCAAAAGATTGTTAATTTTTTTTAGGGTACCCCCCTACATTTCCTTACATATGGCACATAAACTATACACTGGGCACATGTTTAGGGCATTATAACAACTCTATTTTCTTTTATTAAGGTTCCCATGGCTTGTGTAGTGTAATGTATTTGCTGCAACATATACGTCCACTCAAATTTAGCAAAACTTCGCCAACGTTCGGCGCCCTGGACGCAACTTCGCATTTTAGTGAATTAGCGTTGTCCTGGCGAATTTTCGCCTGGCGATCTGTTGCGATGTGAGTGAAGCCGTCGCTGGCGAATTTCTAGAGGTTAGTGAATTTGCCCCCAAGTGTTTGGAATTCCTAATCGGTCTGCAGCAGTTTTAATAATTTAGTGTCACTCTTATCTAACAGAATATAGATTATCTATGATACCTTTATTAGTGAGATGAATAAATTGTAGCCTTTCAGTGCAGCAATGTCTATTTCTCAAGCAATATTTTAACATAATAATTAGATTGTAAACTCTACAGGGCAGGAACCTCCTTCTGCTTGTCTATTTAACACTAAGAACTTAATCTTGAACGTAACTTTACTTTATATTTATCGGCTTTTATTATAGTATTGAACACTGATTGTTTTATTAATGTGTTGTTCTGCTGTACATCACTGTGTGCACAATTAACAGCATGTAAATAAACATATACCGGTATTGGATCCGTTATCCACAAAGCTCTGAATTACAGGAAGGCATCTCCCATAGATCTCCCCGTCTGCCACCACCCTTACACCATCCCCTGCACTTTGACCTGGGGGCGGACATCTATATAAATAGAAGAGCTGTAATCATGAGGAGCAGGCTGGGGATGGTAGAGGCAAACTTATGGCAGGTGGTATGGACAGGGCTTCTTTGCACTCACAAACACTGCGGCCTGCACTAGGTGTAGAGCACAGTAAGGCTTCTTAATGTGCACTATTTTTGCAATTTCACTTCCCTTAATGCTTTCGCACTTATGTCCAAGGTGCAGATTCACTAACCTGCGAAAATTCGCCAGTGACGGCTTAACAGCCATTGCAACACTGTTATTCACTCAAACAATGGTAATTTACTAAAATGCAAAGTTGCGTCCAGGGCGCCGAAGAACGGTGAATTTTTGCTAGCATTACTTTGGCGCTACTTTGCGCTAGCGTTGGCTAATTTGCATATGGCGGGAAATGATAAAGTTAAATGCACGTATATGTTGCAGCAAATACATTACACTACACAAGTCCAGGGAACCTTAATAAATAAAATAGAGTTGTTATATTGCCCTACACATGAGCCCACTGTATAGTTTATGTTCCATATGTTAGAAAATGTATGGGGGAACATGGTTACCCAAAAAAGTTTCAAAAACTTTTGCAGGCTATCACTCTGAATAAAGGAAAAATATGCCAGAAAGATCTATGCACTCCAGTGCACTTCGTCTGGTCTGAGTTGTCGAAGGCAAGTCTGGCAGAACAGGTAACATCCAGTAAAATCTGCATCTTAGTGAATTTGCAGAGTAACGTTCATTTGCCAGAGCAACAATTCGCCCATGATAGAGTGTGAATGAGCTCTAGCATCTGTCTCTTTCGCTAGTGAAGTTACACCTACGCCCATTAGTAAATCGGCAAAGTGCCTGAAAGCGGTAACGAATCTTCGCCAGCGTTAGTCACTTCGCCCTTTCAGTAAATCTGCCCCCAAGTCTTCAATAAATGAACCCTCTTGTCTCAAACATTTTCAGAATCATCCAACTACATCACTGCAGTTTTTATTATTTTATTAATGTTTATATGTATCACTGTTTAGTAAACACTGGAGAATCTACAAACAAAACTCATGTAAATTCAGTCCTTTATCTAGTAGTGCCTGGCCTCCATCTTTTATGACTCCACAATATTTTACAGAAATATAAAAATACATGAAATAACTGGGTAAATATTATGAACCGGTAGGTTGGCCAAAACAAATTTCATCCAACTATTTACATAAATGTTTCTGATAAATTTTGCCCATAAACAGAGATGAGCAAAACTTTAGTAGTAATCTGCACTGTATTTCACATTAGGTTTATTAAAGGGCACATCAGGGGTGAAATGTACAAACATTATTTATGTGAGGCAGGTTAATAAAAACATTTTTCAAAGTATTATCACTGGTTTGTTGCACATTGTTGCTTTTGGATCTATGGTTACCCCTGTGCAGTAAGCAGCAGGTGGCTACAGGGACTTGAGCCTAGATCTTGGACTTTTTTTTTCTACTCTGGAAACATTCCTATTTCAAATTACTAAGCTTTTTCCATTTTGTCTTGTTAGTGAGTTTCCTGAGTTTAAACTCATAGTTTAGCAATGTGGGTTCAGTTCAAGAACTGCTATTCAGAATTCTCAGGACTTGGGACTTTCTGGATAAGGGAGCTTTCTGTCATTTCTATCATTTACGGGGCTAACAGACCAGTACGAGTGAGGCACATGCCTCTTCTGGCCCTGTTGGCTCCAATAGGGATTAATTAAATCTCAGATGGGATCAAGTATAAGCAGGGTCGGACTAGGGGGCCATGGGCCCACCGGGACCGCTGTCCAGGGCCCCCTCTGGCCCCCCTAATCTGAGGCGCCGATCAGGCCACACGCATGAATGCGCACACAGTAAATGCGCAGACGGCACTGCGCGGCACCAAAAGAAAACTTTTTTTTAGCATTCCTATATCAGAAGAGGGGTCTGGCCCGGCGGGGGCCCATGAGTGTCATGGCCCACCAGGTTTTTTCCCGGTTTCCCGTCGGGCCAGTCCGACACTGAGTATAAGGTACTGTTTAATTATTACAGAGAAAATGGAACCATTTTTAAAATTGAATTATTTGCTTAAAATGGAGTCTATGGGAGATGACCATCATGTAATTCAGAGCTTTCTGTATAACAGGTTTCCAAATAATGGATCCAATATCTGTAATCACTTTTCAGGGCAAAATGAAGGTTCCATTAAAAAAACGTAGGTTCAAATTGATTCATTTCTGTGCTACACAGAATCCTTAACTTACAGAAATGAGTAGTTTCCTTTCCATTCCTATCTTGTCTGGCACATTTTCCTACAACCCTAGCATATAAGCCCAACATGAGGACAGCTAATGTTATTTTCAGCTAACACAACTGAAATGATTTCACCGTCACACATTTTGAAACTGTTGCCTGTACAGCTGTTACAGCTTCCAAATGTGACAGCTAAGGATGTTGAGGGACGCTGGGAATTGTAAATCGACAGCTGGAGAGCCACAGGCCTGGACTGGAATATAAATTAATTACATTTTACCTATAAAATGGCTATTTCTTAATTTTGAGGGTAAAAAAACTGCCTTTGTGGAAAAAGCTATATATATATATTTGCAATTGTATACAATGTAAGATAGCAACCCTTCTAGGTGCGTAATTTTTGTTTGGTTACAGTTTTTCAAGAACAGCTTTGCAGTGTATGCTTGTATAACACAGTGCATTTATGCATATGAATCTTCACCAAATATTTCTAGGTTTAAAGGAATAATAGGAAGGAAAACCTTTGTGCTGTATCAATGCGCTTAGCAGGATTTGCAATGATAATGTGTAAATGTTACAGTTTATTAGCACCAAAACAGGTTAAAAGTGATTTCTGACCGAAGTTAAAAACATATATCAGATTATATCTCTGTAATAGGCCCTTCCTAAACCCCCTAGTGAATACAGTCAAATGGTCCTGTCTCTCCCCAGTGCATACAGTTTTGCTAATGAAAGTAAATTGCCGTTTAAGCTGCCAGTCTCATTTCTCCCAAGAGACCTTGCTTATCTTAAATTGTTACAACAAATAATAAAGAATATTTGGAAATATTTGGAAATTAAATTGTTACAACTGTATATTTGCTTATGTTAAATTCTTATAAAAGTATCTCAAGTGCAGCTGCTGAATATTCTGGGCTCTCTGCCAAAAAGCCTCTTATTTTAATTAGGTTTCTGAAACTTTGTATCTTTTTCTGGCGTCGGAGCAAGAAATCAACGAGAAACTGGAGAACATTTCAGGGGCCTGGGACTGTCCTGTAGAAAATGGGACAGTTGGGAAGTATGGGTAAGAGCTATGTCAGTGTTCTGTTATTGAAGTATACTATTCTGTTCTTGAAGTTAATATCTCCTCTGCAATATGTTGTATGTTATTTCCCGTACTTACTGTGAGTTTGCACTTTCATTCTTTGCTGTTAGCAGTATGCAAAGCAAGAAAAGTTACCATGCATTAATAGGTTAACTTACAGTAAATGAACTTCATTTATTGAGCAATAACTGGATGTGAAGAGCAACTGTAACAGAAAACATATGTGGGGTTTGACTGCAAGTGAAAAACGAAAGAAAAGAGTTAAGAAACGGTTTAAAAAGTATTAATGAATAAGCAAAAAGTAAAAAAGAAGAAAATAATAAATAGGTAAGTGTAAGCAACGATATAATGAAAAAAACAAGGCTTCTGGGCATTTTAAGAGTGCAGAGACCTTCTTTAATAAACAGATCAGATCACTTTCAACATCACTTGTAGAGGCTGCTGAAATATTTTTGTTGTTGGGTCCAGTAACATTCTTTTAAAGAGGGATATTTTGTTATAATCATAAATCTCTTAAATGTGGAAAACATATTAAAAAAAAAACTTTTCTTACAGATGTTTATACATTGAACAATTTATGTGTGAGTTAACTGCAACAAACACACACACTGTGAGCTGCAAACCAATTTAGCCTACTCTGTTTCAGAACAAATCAGAAATGTGTACAGGTACTTGACAACTGGCAAACAGCATGAATATGGTTTTTGCAGTAGGAAGAAATAGTTTAAAGCGGCTGTTCACCTTTAAATTGACTTTTAGTATGATGTAGAGAATGATATTATGAGACAATTTGTCATTGGTTTTCGTTTTTTATTAGTTGTGGTTTTTGAGTTATTTAGCTTTTTATGCAGCAGCTCTCCAGTTTGCAATTTCAGAAATCTGGTTGCTAGACTCCAAATTACCTTAGCAACCATGCATTGATTTGACTAAGATAGTGGAATATGAATAGGAGAGGCTTGAATAGAAATAAAAAGTAGCAATAACTATAAATGTGTACCCTTTGAGAACTGGAAACAGCCAAAGGAATAAGGCAAATAATTCAAAAACTATGAAAAGAAAGGTAGCAATAATAATACATTTGTGGCCTTACAAATGTATTGTTATAGCATTTGTTTTTTAGATGGGGTCAGTGACCCCCACTTGAAAGCTGGAAAGAATCAGAAGAAGAGAAATAATTGAAAAGACTATACAAATAAATTATTAAGAGCTCAGAATTGGCTATTCACTAACATACTAAAAGTTAACTTAAAGGGGAAAAACCCCTTTAATGAAGCACATTAATAAGCCATTATCTCATAAAATAATCCAGTACACTGCTTTCGGTGCATGCAGGGCCAGATTTACATAGTGGGCGTCCATAGGTCCACTGCTGTTCGTCGCCCCTCTGGACGGAGCAATGGGGATTGGCGCATGAGAAATTTAACAAAATGGTTGTATCTCCAGCGCATCCCCGCTGTTTTTGAATCAATGTGGGTGTGGTTGGGCAGCATGCCGGCCCCTAAAATCCTGCCACCCTAGGCCGGGCCTAGGTGGCCTTTAGACAAATCGGGCCCTGGGTGCATGTCTATATCAGAGACAGTTCCACTTTAATACATTTGTGTGGCAGTGTAGTAGAAGGGGAATGCTAACAAACAAACTTTGTCCTTCTTTTATATATTTTAGGGTTTCTTTACTTTTACTTTTGGTATGTAGTTTTTGATCTAGGAGTTTATTTTTTCTGTAATTTGATCAAGAATAAGAATTTCTCCTGTGTACTTTTGCATTTCAAAGAAAAAGGCCCTCTAGGAGGAACTACATCTTCGATTTCATCAAGATAAAACAGTGTCAGTTATTTCTTAGGATGTTGTGCCAATGTTAAAAGCAGAAATGTATACCATCAGGCCCAGAATAATATAAAAGTGACTTGTAAGGCCCTGAGGAACATACATGCTAAATGCATTGATTACCTTTTGCGATTATTTTAGTGTCTGCTTAACAGCTGCTTTTTTTGAGACATGCAGTGTTGGCATTATCCTGCAGTCAGGAGACATTGTGGCTGTTTGGGTGATTGAGTCATAACCCTGCATTAACACAATATACCACAAAAAAGGCTGCTTTTATTTTTTTACTTTGTTTCAGTCATTTGAGCAATTTTAAACATGTCCTGAAATTGTTATTCTTGTATTTTAGCCACCAAAGTCATTACAGTATGTTAACAATGTGCAAAGTGACACACTCCTGAAATTGCCTATGGCTTGTGCAATATTTCTTTCTTTCTTGCTCCCCTAATCTCACTTTGGATAAACACAGAAAACTACACTAGTCACTGTGCTATTTTGGCCCTTAGTTGTTTGATGGGGGAAGGGTAAACTTGGCTAGGGTTGATACGCAAGGGAAAGGAGCAGAATGCATGCCTTGCAGGCCTGCCGAAAGCAAAAGTGGATCAATACATAGACAGAACAAACATTCCATAGAACAAAAAAGAATCTTAACCTCATCTCATGAAAACCAGCAGTTACTTTGTTAGTGTATATGACTGCTTATAAGCCTGAGCACATGGGGCTGTCTGCATCATAGATTCCTAGTCCCCCCCCCCTATACACAGATCCACATGATGAATTCAGTCACTAAAAATAAAACCAGTCTAAATAGCATCACCTTCTTAAAGTGGGGTTTGTAACAACTGCATCTCACTTAATGATCTGTATCTATTAAGAAAACCATCCAGACAACAATAAATCTACGAGATGAATAATGTGACAGATACAGATGACAGAAGCATTGGTCGATCAGAACAAGAATACAATAAGGAAGGCAGATGGAGATAGATGATTGCAATGAAATCACATGTTAAAACTGGGAGCTTTTGATTATACAAATATCAACAAAGTAACAATATGCACCCATCTTACATAAAACGGTAGTTCCCCAACAATGATGTGAAGCTCAGATGCACATGCCACAGGCTTAGGAGAATGGAGAACTGTACCACATCAGGAGCAGGAGCTAACAGAAAGCCTCATGGTAATTATTAATAAAAGATGAATATATTATAGGAACACAGCAATGACATCAAAATGCAGTTCATGCTGAAAGCTTATACAGGGCTGCCGTTAGGAATCACAGGGGCCCCATACATAGGTATAGCGGGTCATTTGATTAACCCATTGGTCACCTGGGCACAATATTTGTAACACTTGAAAAAGAGCCTACAGCTCGAACATGTTGTCTTAATTAAACAACACACAACAGCATTGGTGTAGCTGTTCCTACATACATTTATTTTGCCATTGCATCCTTAGGACATAAAGTTTGGGAATAAGATTCCAGTGTGGATAAAATCTTCACAACCAGGTTCAGCATCTTAAAGGAACAGTTCAGTAATCTTAAAAGGCTGGAGTGAGCGGATGTCTAACATAATAGTCAGCTACTTTAAGGGGGGCCACTTGGGACATAACTGTTCAGTGTTTGCAATTGAACCTCAGTATGCAGCTCAGATTCAAAAGCAACATTTATGACCTATGTGCCCCCCCCCTCAAGTCATTGATTGGTTACTGCCTGATAACCAATCAGTGGAAACCAAGAGCTGAAAAGCAGGAAGTAGTGTTCTGGCTATTATGTTACACATCCACTCACTCCAGCCATTATACATTACATTTGTGGCTAACTAAATATATTGAAAACATTTTTTATTTACCCAGTTTTTATTTTTATACTGAACAATTCCTTTAAGCACCACTGAGCACAATACCCTGCCACCAAATAGAATGAAGCCCAATAGAAAACTCAAAATAAAAACCTATGGATGCATGGACACATGACCACACCCCTGATTCACCACGATCATACCCATTATACAAGAACCGTGCCCTTCACCCTGTGACTTACACTTTTATGTCTTTGGGGCTCCCTCTGCATGGGCCCTTAACTTCAGTACCCCCTCTAACACCCTGATGGCAGCACCGATCCTCTGATAAAGTGTTTTAAGCATGAAATTCAAAAGTCTGTAATGATTTCTACTTTTCTTACTCACCTATTGGTGCGACTTTCTGTGGGTGTCTATACAGAAGGTCCCACAATTCAGTGTTTTATAAAGAGATTTAATTATATAATAGAGTAACTTGTCATTCAGAGTCACTAGGCTAATCTACAAAAAGAGTCATTCTGAGGTTCTTAGCCACTGCCACTGGCTCTAAAAACCTGTGATAAGTTGATAGACAGACAGACAGACAGACAGACAGACAGACAGACAGACAGATAGATAGATAGATAGATACATGATATATATATATATAGACAATAGCTAGATAAATAATAGATAGAATGATAAATAAAAGAAAGATAGATGACAGATAATAGATAGATAGATAGATAAATGAAAGATATATAGATGATAGCTAGATAGATCGAAGATAGATAAATAATAGATATATCGATACATGAAAGAAAGATAGATGATAGATAATAGATATATAGATAAATGAAAGATAGATACAGTAGACAGATGATAGATAAGTGATAGATAGATCAGAACAAGAATACAATAAGGAAGACATATAGAAGTTTGATGGAGATAGATGATTACGATTATCATAGGTTAAATTTGGTTATTGTACTAACAACAAAGAAATAATATGCACTCAGTGGGATGGATGATGTGTTTTATGTGGTACAGTATGTGGATAAAGACAATGAAAAGAATAGTAAGTACATAATATTCTCCCCTGTGGTCCCCAGTTTAGGCAGCCGGTTCCCCTTTCATGCACAAAGTATCCACAGTCTTGAAAAAACATATGCATACAAGAT
Organism: Xenopus laevis; assembly: GCF_017654675.1. Lineage (NCBI taxonomy): Eukaryota > Metazoa > Chordata > Amphibia > Anura > Pipidae > Xenopus > Xenopus laevis. The sequence goes on from NC_054379.1 coordinate 80,473,026, forward strand.
GCAGAATGGACATGGTTGTCCCCTCCCAAACCGGTTGAGCCCATCAGCCTAGTGACACATGGCTTCACTGAAAAATTGGTGTCAGAGGTAAAGGGAAAGGCAAACATCCGCGTGTGGTTAGAGAAAGAAGGAGCAGAGTACACAGCGCAGGCCCCTATGCACAGGAAAGTATCACGTCAGTGCTAGCAGCAGTCCCTGCACATAATAAATACGCTTGCCAATAATACCATTGCCCCACACACTACAACACAAACCCTCTGACTTCCACTGGGACTCTTTGGCTGTCAATGGGTTGCTGGAAGTTGTATTTTCACATCTTTGTAAACCCACAGGTTACACATATGTGAGCAGTCATAATCTAAGCTAGTGACTGAGTTCCACACTTGTAAGAGCACAATTCCACAATAACTAATCAGGCATGTTATGGGCTGCAATTAGAGAGACTTCATCCCCACTATCTCAGGCACCGTGCTCCACATGCTCACTTGTGTCATTCAAAACTATACGTCTGTAAAACATGCCACCCCCCCCAGCTGCTGTCAGAAATGCCAGAACAGACGCAGGTTGTGAGCCCCTAGGGTTCCATGTATCACAGTGATAGTCAGCACGTGTGCCAGCACTCACCTGTTTTAAACGTCAGCGATGGGTCATCTTTGGAGCCGAACACCTCAATGAGTGACACAAACAGCACCCCACATGCGTTCTGGATGCCAAACACTGAGCCATTGCACCACATTGCAGCCACCATTACCATCCATCCCCAGCCTCCTTCTGGGGGCTGGAACTCCTTGTCCTCTTGTGTGGAGTCCTTGGCTGCCTCAGGGTCCTCTTCATCATTGGCCTTCAGCTTTTCTCCCTCCGTGGTTACCGGGCCCAACTCCCCATTCTCCTTCCCTTCCACAGACTTGAGTGGGAACATCTCCTCCTCCTCTGCTCCCAGTCCTTGTTTCCCCTCAGCTGGGGACCCTACTTGTTCCACTGTCATCTCTGCTTGACACGTAGTAATTGTAAGAGAAAGAAACAATACACCAGTCCCTGTACAGCTCACTCGTCTGCCTGCTGCTACCGGTCCCTATGTACTTTGCAAGTCAGTTTGGTGTGCAGAGATACCTGCTCCCCTTCTGCCCCCGCCTGTGCCCTGATTTCTGCCACCCTGTGCACTCTGCTTTCTGCTTTTCTCTGTTGGCTTCATAAGAGAGTCCATGATTTTGTTAAGGGCTAACCCCTGGTATGGGCGTATCTGGTGTTAGGGATGTCCCACACAGTCCCCACCCTCCCCCTGATGTTCAATCAAGTCTCTCTCTGAGGGAGGGAAGATTACATCTGGCAGGGAGGGGGTGCAGGGGAGCCACAGTTTATGTGTTGTTGGTTTATAAAAGGGAGGACGTTTCCTCTGCTTTGACTCTGCCCAGAAAACTGCATGTAAACCGGAGCTCCTTGCAAAGTGCCAGACTGTTAAGAAGGGTTTAATGTGCTGAAAGGATTCCTATGACTGAAGGCAGGTCTGAATACTCGTCTGAATGCTCACACTCCCTCCCTCTCTATTGATAAGGCACTCAGCCTGAACGCTGAACTGTGTGAGGGAGCTATTAGATTGGGAGCAGGAGAGTAACAAGGAGAGCAGCTGCTCTAAGAGGCTCTAATGTTCAGCTGCACAGAGAGCTGAGAGCCACATGGACAGCTGCAGACCAGTTTAGCACAAATAAGTCAGAATCTAGGGAAGGTCAGTCAGACCGTGTCAAGGGTTATTCAGAAGGATTACCAAGAAACAAGGTGAGCTGTACACAGTAGTATTCACTATAAGAAGGTAGATTTCTCACTGCACACAAACCTATGCTGTGTGCTGATTGGCCCTTACTGAGGTTTAGAAACCCTAAAAGGTTCTCATTGGCTGAGTAGCAAGCTCTTCAAACATGCACACACAGTTAACTCCTGCCGTCCCTATTCAACAGCCGTCCTGACAAAGACTCCACATTCTATAGTAAATGAAGTCCTCTTTCCTCAGGACAGAAGTTGTCAGACAACTTGGGCTCAACCAAGAACTTGCCTTTCTGCCCAGAATTTTGTCTGTCCCTTAAGTGCTAAACACATTATAGATGCTTGAACACAACAAACACACTTTTATAGGTAATATTACTAGCAGGATATCAAATAAACATAAATCTCAGAGGTAGAGTACCCTTATAAGTCTAGAGGAAAACCCCCATTCTTAGCAGCCACCGACTAGGGTCAATGATTAGTAAAAAGGAAAGGGACACCAGCTATTTCTGTGTTGTGTTGTCAGGGAGATGATGGCATTTTAACCCCTCGTTCGTGTTACCATTTGGTGTTGTAAAGCAGAATGTTGTCTTGTAAATGTAAATTATTCACATGATATGAATAGTCCATTCAACACCCCAAAAACTGGGAGCTTTCTTGGTGCATGTAGAAGAATGGAAAATGCATGGGCGAGCCCTTCTGAAAAGCAAATAGCCCCACACTTGTGAGAAAAGGAGCCTTAGACTGTAAGGTCCATTGGAGCAGGGACTGACATAAATGATGAACATCTCTGTAGCTTGGCAGTGAATATGTCAGCAGCACAAAGCAATAATAATAATATTTTTCTCAGTTTTCATCGATTTGAGACCACTGAAACTTGTGTGGGCCTTACACATCTTAAACACAATTGTGTCTGTACAATGTATTACATATATACAAATATATATATATAATAAAATAAAAGATATAATATATTTTAAATAAAATAAACAATACACAAACATCTCTAAACCAGAAAAAGCCGTAGTAGAACGACTAGCAGCTGCAGCTAGGAAAGCCATTCTACATAAATGGTTATCCCAATCTCCCCCAGCTATTTCTCTAGTACAACAAAAATTACAATACATTTTTCATCTAGACTGAGTGGAAACCTTGACAAATAAAGAAAAAAACACAAAAACATTTTTTGACACCTGGCTAACCTACATAAATACTCTACCACCGACTACCAAATTGCTAACTACACAAACTTTCCAACATACCACTTGGTATGAAACAGAATTACTAAGAGGGACCGACCTTGTCCGGGAGGCTGAACAACTATTGTTGCAGAAAATCGACAACAACAAACTACAGTGGAACCACCCAGGAGTCATGACTTCAACAGACTATTCACAAGTCATTTACTGTAACTTTAAAACACTAGTAACTCACTTTACTACCTACATGAAGTAAACTGATAAAGTTGTTTCTATTTTAAAAGATAGAGGTACAGTACACCTGAACTGTCTTGATGGTCACTTTGGTGAGATTTAGAGATGTGAATCCCCAGCTCTGTTTTTCAAAACTTGATTTGTACTTGACATTTGTTTTGTTTATTTTATTTTATTTCATTTGTTATATATTATCTCATTTGTAAAGCATAAGAAAATAAAAACATTTTAGTAAAATAAATAAATAAATAAAATAAATATATATTTTTTGTAGAGTCTTAATATTAAAAAAGTTAATGTCCAAATTTTGCAAATCTGGCATTTTTTCTCTCCAGTTGTGGTTAGCTGCGTGCAAAGAACAGTGTTTCCCTTTAAATGTGCAATTGAATTTATACATAGGAATGGGAACATCACTAATGATGTCAGACACATCTGCATCACATCTATTGCAAATACACAGAGAAAATGACTGTTAGTTCAGTATTATTATCATAGCAAATTTGAAATTCGCAAACATTTTCCAAATACAACTGATAACAGATACCAGAGATAAAGAGGGCCTGCTCAAAAGAACTGTTAGGGCTGAGACACACAGAAGATTCAGGGAGATTTAGGCTGGCTAAAATCTAAATCCCTGGCGGGATGGCACTCGGATCGCTTAGTTTTCCGAAGTTGCACGAAGTTTCCTCGTAAGAAGAGGCAATTTGTTGCTGGGCGACTAAATCTCACAGAATCTTAAGGTGGCCATAGATGCAAAGATCCGCTCGTTTGGAAACATCGCCAAACAAGCGGATCTTTCCCCGAAATGCCATTAACAAGCATGGCTATATCGGGGGTAATCTGATTGTTCGGCCGTATGGCCGAACATTCCGATTACGATGTGCCATGGGCTCCAGCGGGATCGGTCGGGTGAAAATCAAACATGACCGATTGACCAAACGACCGATCTCCACCGCACGAAAGATGTGCCCTTACCCTTATTCCCTCTGGATGGAACAGAGACCGTACATATGAAAGGATTTGTTTGCATAAGGACTAGTAACACCTAACAAATAAAAGGATTTTGAGCTAATTTTAATTTAATGCACTCTTACCCTAAGGTGGTAAAAACTGCTTCTGTTTCATATCAAGGTCTCTAGTGTTGATGCTGTGGACTCATGACATTTACAGATTATAGAAAAAAAAGTAATGGTGTATGAATATCATTAAACAAAGAGAATGATGACCACCTCACAGCCACATTAATAACTAACTAGCCTCACCTCCCCCAGCTCTGCCCATTAGGAGGGATGCACATACTGTATTTGTAGGGAGTGGGTGTAGCATAAATAAGTCCATACAAAAAGTGACTTCTTCCATCTCAATCTAATTAGTGATAGTCTTCTATAGCTAATGTAAGACGTAAACAAATGGCTTAATAATGCTATGGGAACAGTTGTATAAATAGCATGAACATCTTTAATAAACCAGTTGCCATGGTTTATATATATACATATATATATATATGTTCTGTGTATAGAATGTCCTAATCTTAGCAATTTTGCAATTGGTGTCCATTATTTATAGTTTTTTAATTCAAAAGAAAGGAAAAGAATGACCCATACAGTTGCACCCCCCCACTGTCTAAGTCAGAGGTTCCCACCGTGTGAACGTGGTTAAAACATAACCTTTAATCATCAAATAGTTAAAAAGATGCCCAGAAAATAGCAAGGTTAAAATGATGATTAGGAGAGTAAGCTAAACCGACTCAAGGTCACTAGCTAATGGACGGAATATGAGAATATGATAGAGTGCTCTAAACTTTTTAACTTATTATGCAGGGTGACTGAGGAGAAATTATGGTTAATTGCGGTGGTGGAAGGGCGGGTGGTTCTTGCGCCGCATGGGTACGATTTTGCAGAAGGTTATATAGGCAGGACGTAGCAACTTCTGGTAATTGGTATGCAGAGGTGATTATGGATATTAAGGAAGCGGTGCGGGTTGAACAGTGGGCCGGATCTTAGACGGTCACAAGGCTGGTTCATATAGCGTTATGAGCTCATTTGCATATGTCTTCTCAGACTTACTAAGCAGGAAGAAACCCACTTTTTTCTTTTCTTTTTGCTCAGCACCTAAACATACTTTAGTTGGGTGTCCTGCTTCCAATGTCGGACTGGGACACCAGGGGCCCACCCAAAAACCTTAGACCAGGAGTCACTCTCAGTATTATTATTCTTCATCTTCTCAATCAACCTCTATTCTCCTAGTCTGTTTTCTTTACATATTATAATCAATTATTCCATCTATTTAGCCTCTTTGTTTGTTCTCATAGAAAAAGGGAATGGCCATGAAATTGGCCAAAAGTTTAGCAGCACGAGGGCCCACTAACACCATGGCCCACTGGGAGTTTTCCTGGTATCCCGGTGGGCCAGTCCGACACTGCCTGCTTCTACTATTTCTGCTCTCCCCATAACCGCATTGCCAACCCAGCACTGATTAACATAGGAAGGGGATTGACTAACTGAGGTTAAGTCATTCACTTTGAATCCAACATATTCCCTCCATTAGCAAGTGACCTTGAGTCGGTTTAGCTTACTCTCCTAATTATCATTTTAACCTTGCTATTTTCTGGGCAGATTTTTAACTATTTGATGATCAACGGTTATGTTTTAACCACTTTCACAAGGTGGGAACCTCTGACAATGGGGGGTGCAACTGTATGGGTCATTCTTTTCCTTTCTTTTGAATTACTTTCATGTTCCTTGACCCTGCACACCACTAATTTGTTTTTCCATATTCCATCCAATGGAAGGTGCTCCCTAGTCCTTTTGTTGTACATCGTTTTTTAATTATTTGACTTCAACATCTTTTCAGCTTTCTAATGGGACCCCAGCAGTCAAAAACTATTTTTCTTTGTGTTAACAAATTTAACTTTTTTAACCACTGCCTGGTTGCTAAGGTAGACACGACCCTAGCAACCAGATAGCTGCTGAAATTCCAAACTGAAGAGCTTCTTAACAAAAAAACTAAATAAGATGAAAACAATAAATAAAAAAAACTATTGCAAATTGTCTCAGAATACCATTGTCATGCTAAAAGAGCATTTAAAGCTGAACAAACCCTTTAAATTGAAAAACAAAGATGTGTGATACAGAAAATGTGTATATGCCTTTGTATAGAGGGTGTTATGTCAAGAAAAACACATCATTAATCTATAAATACATATATGCTCAATATATTTATATGTTTGCTCTGTATTCGTTATATAGAATATATTCACTTATGCCACCTTATTCTACCATTAAAGGAACAGTAGCATCAAAAGATGAAAGTGTTTTAAAGTAATATAAATATAATGTTGTGTTGCCCTGTGGTTAAACAGCTGTGCTTGCTTTAGAAATGATACTATTGTTTATATAAATAAGCTGCCGTGTAGCAATGGGAGCAGCCATTAAAAGAAGAAAAGGTGCAGGTTACACAGCAGATAGCAGATAAGATGTGTAGAACATAATGGTTCTATCACTGTGCTATCCACTGTGTCATATAGTCTTTTTTCAGTTTCCCCCATTGCTACACAGCAGCTTGTTTATTTGATCTATAGAAGTGTTTCTGAAGCAAAATCAGATTTACCAGTGCAGGGCAACACTACATTATATTTTCATTACTTTAAACACTTTCATTTTTTGGTGTTACTGCTCTTTTAACATTAAAATATCAGTTGTTTTGTGTAGCCTAACTACTTCCCAGATAATATCAGAGATACTTGAAGTGGACTTCTGATGCCATCAGGACTAAAGAGCTGAGCAAGGTGTTAGAGATAGAAGAGAGGTGTTAATGGCACTATTAGTGTCATAGTGGGAGGAGTAGCTACAAGCTGTGATACGTTTGTCAACAGACTTTATTTGCATAGGGACTAAAACTTGCTGACAACTGACAACATTTACCCCATAGACTACAGGTGTGCAACACCAAGGAAAACAAATGGAATGGAAATTCCAAAGATGTAATTAAATGCCAGACGCTTGCAAGAGTTTGACCAAGGTAGTTCTTTTATTGTCAAAATGCTATGACTCTTCTGAAATTCTTTACTGTTGCAGTGATCATACTGCAGTATATATATATGTGTATATATATATATATATATATATATATAAGCATTCACAAAGTACCTGCACTCCTTCCTTGTTGCTCGAATGTGGGTGCTTGGTCAATCAGCGTATACAATGTTCAAAGTGGACCAGCACACCGAAGTTTTCAATCAAAAGGGTTTTATTTCAACATCACTCATGTGTCCAACGTTTCGGCCCACATTAGGGCCTTTATCAAGGCTTGATAAAGGCCCTAATGTGGGCCGAAATGTTGGACACATGAGTGATGTTGAAATAAAACCCTTTTGATTGAAAACTTCGGTGTGCTGGTCCACTTTGAACATTATATATATATATATATATATATATATATATATATATATATATATATATATATATATATATATATATATATGTCACTCTTTAATTTTAAATCTGTAGGGCTTTTTGCACATAAACTTTACACTTTTCTGTATGATGATACATTGGTTTTCTGTATACGTTTTTTTGTATGTGTAGTATAGGCACAAATATCAAATGAGCAGAGGGAAGTGGTTTTTATGGTAAGAGGCAGCACCTTCAGTTTCATATAAATGAGACCTGGCATGCTGGCATAAGCACCTCTGTCTTGCCTTGCTGCACTTCTTCCATCTGCTTAAAATGCATTGCATTGGCATGTTTGCTTGCTGTAGGAATCCTAGTTTCTCCCAACTATACACCGCCTGTACTGCTTTAGCAAGTCAATAACATTTCTGTTTGCAGAAGAAAAGTACACAGACTGGCATGTATAGGATATTCATTTTAGAGCTTGCTACAAACATTGCACACAGAAAGTTCATTTCTTCCCAAACTTAACTCTTTGGGTGTGAGTGACTAAAAGTTAAAGGGGTTGTTTTACCTTTAAATTACCTTTTTAGTAATATGTAGAGAGTGATATTCTGAGAGAATCTGCAATTGGTTTTAATTGTTTTATTATTTTTGGTTTAAGTTATTTTATTCCGCAACTTTCCAGTTCGCAATTTCATCAAGTTGCTAGGGTCGAAATTACCCTAGCAACCGTGCATTGATTTGAATAAGAGACTGGAATATGTATAGGATAGGCCCAGAATAGAAATAAAAAGTAGCAATAACTATAAATTTGTACCCTTACAGACCCCCATTTGAGAGCTAGGAACAGTCAAAAGAATAAGGCAAATAATTCAGAAACTATGAAAAAGAAAAAATGAAGGCCAATTGAAAAGTTGCTTAGAATTAGCCATACAATAACATACTAAAAGTTAACTTAAAGGTGAACCACCCCTTTAAAGAAAAAAAGGAAAATTCTTAAAAGAGGACAGGAAGAGACCTGCAGGTAAAACCAATTTCCAAAAAAGTTGAGACACTGTATAGAATATAAATACAAAGAGAACAGCATGGTACAAAAACAACATATCAAATATTGAAACTTAATAACTGTATTGTTTTCTGAAAAAATATTTTGTAACTTTGAATTTTATGCCAGCAACATGTTTCAAAAAAGTGAATACAGGGACAACAAAAGAATGGAAAATGTGTATAATGCTAAACAAAACAAAATGGAACATCTGACCAATTGGCAACAGGCCAGTAATATGACTGGGTATAAGAAAGGTGTAAAAAGATTTTTAAAAATGCTGGAGGGGTAGCCCACATACTGTACAGGCATATATTGCAACAATTTCATAGAATAACTTAAATTTGCCAGACTTTGGGGGTTTTATCTTCTAAAGTACACAAAATTCTTAAAAGAATTTGGAGAAATCTCTGTAGGCAACAGAAAATGCCCAAAACCAATGTTAATTTGTTATCTTTGAGCCCTCAGGTGCCACTGCAATAAAAACAAGATTCTGTAGTGGAAATCACTGCATGGGCTAAGGAATACTTAAAGAAAAAACTATTGTCTATGAACATAGTTAATTGCTGCATGCACAAATTAAAGTAACCTAAACATAGGGTCGCCACCTTTTGTGCAATGGAGGCAGGGTTGTGATGCTGTTGGGGGGTTGTGACATCAAGAGTGGCGCTATGGTGTGGAGATCGGTGATTGGCCGATCACTGTGTCAATCATAGGGAGCCCTGCCCAGCTTTCCTAATAAAAACAAAAAACAGGTTGTCCAGTCCCTACAGACAACATCTTTTCAGGGAAGGCCTTACAAGACAATGCCAACTGCATTCTGCACGTATTGTAGCATGGCAATTATGCTCTCTTGCACTAGAAATGCTAGTAAGAATTACCAGGAGAAGCTTTTTGTTGCCCCTGGTAACTTGCTCAGTCGGTTTTTCAACTCACCTCATTGGTGCAGGCCCCAGTGGGAGGGGGTTGTGCAGAGAGAGAGACAATTCATGACAATTTCCACAGTTTTACAAACTTTTTAGCAAGTTCGCTCATGACTTGTTTTGATTTCTGAAAAAATGTTGCAAGCTAGCTGAGTAACAGACCTGGAGGATAACAGACTCTTGTTACTTTGGTTTAAGAGTCAGACTCTGAAAATGAAGTGCAGTTGAAAGCAGTATATGTTTATGCCTTTCTGTTCTCTAATAACTTTAACTTCACTTTATGTATATTGGACGTTTGCCTAGAATTACATTTTATTTCATTACTTTTTTTTGTGCAGGACTCTCCATCCTTACATGTTTAGCCTCATAATACCAGTCAGATTAGTTAAGCAATTTCCTTTCACTCCAAAAATGTGACAGAACTGAAAGGCTGTGAATTGACTGAGAGTGCAAAAAAGGTTGCAGCCATAGCAAACGTAACAGGAATTAAGACGCATGCTCACCCTTCCTTCCTGCTCATACTGGCCAGTGTTGTGCTGACTGACTGTGGATATATCATGTGAATGTTTCAGCAACAGCACAAATACCTGTACATAGAGCTGGGTCTAAAAATACAATCTGCCTGTTGTGTAATACCAATGAACTCTCACATATGCACTTGCTTTGTCATGTTTTTTCACTGCTTTTTTTACAAATGTAATGCAGCTCACTTGATTATTATGAATAATAGTCTTTGATCCACGGAACACCAAACCAGGTCGAAGATTAAAAGATTTCCATTTATTGAAGATTAGATAACATGCATGATAGTAAACCACCAACAGTACATCAAACGCAGTCCATGCTTAACGGGTTTCGTGGCTTCAACGCCACTTCATCAGAAGGTAAAAATATGGGTTGCATGTCCAGGTCAAGTCGTGGATGGTACTGAGAACCACCTCTGCTACAACACTCAGAAATGCATATGAAGGCTCAAAAATGCATACAGAGGCATTTTTGAGCAGGAACCACACTCAATGCATTTTTTCCATTTGACTTAGAAGCTTCAGTGGCTTGGGATCACTCCCCTACAGTAGATGAAAAAGTAGCAAGACTTTATTAAAATTAAAAATAAAACACTATTCTAGTATGGGATTCTTTTGGCCGAAGGTCACAGTACAAGAGGATTAGGCAGGCGGATAGTCAGACAGGCTGGGTCGAGGCAGGCGCATATCAGAATCGTCAGGCAAGCAAGGGTCAAAACGGGGTAGTCAATCAAGGGGTTAAGCAGGAGAGTTGTTGTAGGCAGGCAAGGGTCAGGTTACAGATTGGAGAGTAGTCAGGAACAGACTGGGTCAAACACGGATAATCAGATCAGAATTTTCAAGATGTCGTGCCAAACGTGAGCCAAAAACGTGCTGGCGCAAACACGTCAGCGTTCCTGCACCTTTAAGAGGCGCGCAGGCGTGCCACGCGGGCCCTAGAGACCAAGATGGCGTCAGCTCTAAGGACCATGCGGCGGGCGTCCCTGCCGATGGCGCCGCGGGCGACCCTGCCGCACAGGTATACCCCTTACAAATTCTTATATATATATATATCTATATATATACATAATGTATATATATACATTAGAGAAGAATAAAGTAGAATGCATACGGAAAAATGAGTGCATAGATGATCCCATCTAATCACTTAATACATAAAATAACATTATAAGCAAGAACTGTATGAGAACGGAACATAATATAAGTCTGTAGATGAAATCTGTCTCCAGTTTTTACGGGGGTCATTTGGGACTGCCCAAGGGTATACATACAGATGTTATCTATAAAGTGGCAGCGCTGCCGAACAGTTAAAATAATACTGCGAAGATAAGAGAAAAGCCTGAAAGAATTTTTACATAAAGAGACTTTATTACTAAGCAGATCCAAAAAAATCTCTAAAAACATGAAAATAATTTAGATCAAACTGAACAGAACAGTTACCCTCACACATGTATATGCTTTAGAGAGAACTTATATATGAAACTACTGAAAATATTAAAAACATGTGTGTGACAGAGCCATTAACAAACATACAGACTGAGCTCGTTAAGTAACAGAATTAAGGTTTGGCAACCTTGACCTAAAATGAGCATGGACAGCTTTTGTAAAGTGTAACTCAATCTTAAGTCCACAACTCAAACCATTTTAAGATGAAATTGAAAACCCCAAGTTGTTTAGAAAGAAAAACAAATATATTTTTAAATATTAATGAGTATGATGAAAAAAAAAAACAATAGGAAAGGTTAGCCAACAGATGTAAATGCCAGAGAGGTTCTTATAAAAAAAAAAAAAACTTAAAATGGTGGTATATAATATTAATTTTTTAATTTTTTTTTCATTCTCTCCCCAATCTAGTAGACATTTTTAAAAGCACTTTTTTGGACCAACTCCTCTGAGGCACATGAGGAATGGAAACCCATCTGTGTGAGATGTTTGATACCTTTTCTAGTAATAGTATCAGCATTACACAAGTAACCCAAGTAGCATCATGTAATACAATGTGCAATGTTTGTGAGCCAGGTCGAGTAATCCCTAACAACCAATCAGATTTTACTTTCCAACAAATGACCAGTAAATGGCACCTGCTAATTCGTTATAAGTTACTAGACATGATGCAAACTTTGCAACTTTTATTTTACTACATTGCCTGCAAGGAATTTTTATGAATTTTTTGCAATTGTGCTGACAACTTGAGGAGTTGGGATTGTCTCATTTTGGGCACCCAGTATCAAAATTATGTGCTTACATGATTCTGCGGAACTTAATGATGCATCCTGCACTTTCAGGGTGGCAGTAGCTCCAGGATTCTCGTGTGTCATTAGGTGCACTTGCATACAAGTCATTGGGACTGAATGGGTTGGATCAATTGTTCTTAATGCAAATGCACGCAAGGGTGCGGTGCATGTCGAGGCGCAAGTTTAATGAATGGTGTCAATGAGATGTAATATTGTCAGTAATACGGTGCTGCTTTATTTTATATTTATATGTCCTTTGCCTTTCCTTTAGCATAATTGTGTTTTCTACAAATTACTTAGATTTTTCTAGCTTTTAAAGTATTCAGTTCCCTGTATCGAATGTGGATTCTTATGTTATATAGTCTTTTCCATTTAGAGTACAGTGTTGTTTCATCAATAACCTTCCTCTCATAACTTCTTCGATGGTGACGCTGCAGAATTCCAGTTGCTGATATCGTATTTATTGCCCTGACTTCCTGCTGACTCTTCAAATGGTGAATAATAGTAACCAGACAGGAAGTGAATGCTGTTCCCCCACAGCTTGCTAAAGAAAAGGAAGAATAATAAAGGGTTTGTGGGTTAGGTCCGTTTTTAATGATATATTTAAATGATCACAATGAGGAGTCTGGTTTTCCTTTCCCGGGACAGACTTTGTTTAAAGTTATGCCAATTCAGTCTTATCTATCGGACAAATTAGACTTTGCCACTTATATTTCCAGTTACAAACAAAAACTTTATAAATCGGGTATACAAAACTAATATTCAAATAAATGATTAATATTTTTATCTGTACTAACCTTCAAATAAAGTATACTCCCTAAAAATGGCAGCCTTACATCCTAAGCAGCTTCCCAAAAAGAGCTTCAAGCTGAAAGAGTTATAGTCTGTTTGTGGGAAATCATATTGTTTCAGACAGGAACAGGCTGGCATAGCAAAATATTTTTACCTAGGGGTGTTGCCAGCTGCTGTGTTGCCAGCAGAATTACATGTCTATTTTCCAGAGCTTAATTTTCATGAACAGATAGCAAGATATGGTGGCACACAGAGGGCATACTTCCAAACAGTCATGTGTAGGACTTACAGATAGTGGGTACGGCTTCTGGTACACATGGGTAGGGTTGCCACTTTTTCTGGAAAAATACCTGAAAAAATACCTGCCTTTCCATATTTTTACTTTTCTAACCTATTATTAACATTGACATCAAACATTATTTGTATTAGCTAGGTCGGTAAAATACAGACCAGGTGGCAACCCTATATGGGGGGCATGCTGGGACCTGGCCTAATGGATCCCTTTCCTAAAGCACAAATGTTGGGAACATTATCTTATAGCGTTGCCAGATGCCTTGAATTTTAAGGGATGCTGTAGGGCTGCGCTGACTGCATTTAAATGTATTGCAATTATTACAGCTCTAGTTGAAATTCTTGGCTTGTCCTTACATTTTCATGTGACTTATGTTAGTATTTGTTATTTGTGCATACAAACTGTCAGCCCATGCCTCCTAAATGCTAGTCTCTGTTTTATGGAGGAGGCTCTTTTGTAAGTTACTGTGTATTCTGAACTCACACGATTTCCTTAACCCGTTATAAAAGTATCTATGTGCCACATAATGGAGATTCTACGTTCTGCAGCACATCCGGAGTGGAAGAATGGTGGAGTGGCTTTTAAAGCACATACACAGAAAGTAGTGCTACACAATCAATCTCACCGCTCCTTGCAGCATCGGGGGCCGACTGGGACTCTGTCTTCTCAGGCCCAATCCAAATTCCAAAACAGCAAAAAACTGCAGCACCTCTTGTTTGAAAAATGTGAAAAATTTATTACAGTAACAGGTCAGTAACAGGCAACGTTTTGGGCCTTGTCTTGCCCTTTCTCAAGCCTGCCTGATAGTGTGTGATACAAACATTTATCCCCCACACTGGGGGAGTGCACAATATCAGGACCCACCCCCAATTAAATTTAACCCAACAAGTGAAGACTTCATGAAAGTCCAATAAAGTCCAAGCGTTATGCATTCTCCGTGTATCTTGTCAGTCCAATTCCTTACTAGGTATTTAGTTGTACTTATAAGACAGAAATTTAAAAGTGACACTTAGTGATAAAAGTAAAACAATATATAAGGTTAAAGACACTGCAGTACCTTTTACCCGGAGAGGATGGTTCCAAATGGAATCAAATGGAATCTCCTCGATGCAGTCCGGGATCATGTACCCATTCTTCATAAATGTTGATAACCTTAAAAAACAAAAATCATGTTCAGAAAATTGTAAAAATACAGTAAAAGGTTAAAACCAATCAGAACAAAAGGAGGTGGAATAGAAAGGGTATTATAACTTAAATAAAGCACATAGGTGTATATTCCCTATTAAGGCCCTTGGGCCAAAGCGTACCCAATTTATTTATCCAGTACATTTCTTTTCTTTTGAGGACTTTTAACCGATCGCCCCCCTCTTCTTAATTTGGGGACACCATCAATAATCTGAAATCTCAGCTGACTTGGTGTATGTTTTTGCTGTATGGAAGTGTGCAGGTATAGGGAGTTCCAGGTCTTCGCATCTTATGGTTGATTTATGCTTTGAGATTCTATCTTTTACTTTCTGGGTTGTTTCTCCCACATATCCTAGTCCACACGGGCATTTGATTAAATAGATCACATATGTAGATTCACATGTAAAAAATTGCTTAATACTGAATCTTTTCCCAGTGTGGGGATGTGTGAAGCTTTGTCCTTTGGTCACACTGTTGCACTGTGCACAATTTAAGCAAGGGAAAGTTCCTGGTTTAATATCAGCTAGGTATTGCTGGCCTGTTTTTTTAGTTGGGCCAATATCTGCTTTTACTAAGGTGTCTCTGATATTCCTCCCTCTCCTATAAGCCATCAGTGGAGGAGAAGTGAACTCCTCAATGTCTGGGGAGCATTTTTGTAGTATATGCCAGTGTTTGCGTAAAACCATGGCTATGTGTTTACTGGCCGATGTATATTGGCTTACAAAAGCCAATCTCTTTTGTGTTTTGGGTATGTTTTTGTTTTCAAGCAAAGTTTCTCTTGGGATATTTTTCATGTGTTCATCGCTCTCAGTGAGGGCCTCTTTAGGGTAGCCTTTATCACTGAAGCGTTCGATCATTTCAGCTGCTCTTAAGGGGAATAGCTCTGGATCTGATACAATCCTTTTGATTCGAGCTAATTGTGTCTTAGGTAGAGATTTCTTAAGAGCTGGAGGGTGACAACTTTTATAGTGTAGTAATGTGTTACGGTCAGTTGGTTTTTTATACCAGTCTGTCCCCAGACGGTTGTTGTCAATGTATATGTTCAAATCTAGGAAAGTGACACATTTTTGATCAGAGACGAGTGTAAATTGGATTGTGGGTACCGCTGTATTGAGGCAGTTGTGAAATTCTCGTAAGGTGTCCTTATCACCATTCCAAATCATAAAGATATCGTCTATATAGCGACGATAGAAAATACAGTGTGAAGAAAACAAAACATTTGGATATACATACTGTTCCTCGAAGCTTGCCATGTACAGATTGGCATAGGTTGGCGCCACATTACTCCCCATGGCTGTGCCCCGGCATTGCATATAGTATGTGTCTCCAAACAGAAAGTAGTTCTCATATAACACTATTTTTAAAAGATCAATCAGAAAGGATCGTTCCGACTCACTGTGATCAGTATATTGGAGACTGTCACTTACTGCTTGTATCCCCATCTCATGTGATATTGAAGTATACAGACTGCCTACATCCAAACTCACCAATTGAACCTCCATGTTTGGTAGAGTGATGTTATGCAGTTGATTAAGCAGTTGCATGTTGTCCTTTAGATATGATCTAGTGTTGACCACCAGTGGCTGTAAAACCTTATCTAGATAGGTTGCTAGAGGGGAAAATACTGAATCTGTACCTGCCACTATGGGCCTACCCGGTGGATGAATGGGATCTTTATGTATTTTGGGCAGTGTGTAAAAAACTGGTGTCATAGGGTGTTCCTTTATCAGAAATTTCTTTGTGTCTGTCTCAATTATGCCATCCTCTACCCCTTGGTCAATGATTTGTGCTATACGTTTCTGTATCTCAGGGAGGGGGTCCTTGCTGACTTTTTTATATACCTCCTCGTTACTTAGCTGGTTTAGAATCTCCTGTATATATTGGTCCTTATCCATTACCACTAGGGCGCCCCCTTTGTCTGCTGGTTTGAATATTATGTCTGGTTTGCTCATCAAAGTACGTAGTTCTCGTTGTTCATTCCTAGACATATTAAACCTTATATTAGCAGGAATGGTATCAATATTGTTTTTTTTAACCAAATCAATATCATTTTTGACCAGCTTAATGTATGTTTCAACAGCATTATCACCTGGTGGGTGAACAAATGTGCTTTTATTTCGTAGGCCAAGTTTTTTCAAACTGAGTTGAGAGTGTCCTAACCCAGTATTGCAGTAGGTGGATTCAAATGGCCTGGGTGTATTAAAGAAGGACTTAAGTCTCAGGCTTCTGAAAAACCTCTCCATGTCAATGTCTAAGGTGAAAGAATCACACCGATTGGTTGGGCAAAATGATAAACCTTTGTTCAGTAATGTTATTTGCTGTTCAGAAAGGGGAAAAGAGGAAATATTATGTACTAACGTTTTGGTTGTTGGCGTGCTGTGCGTCCAGGCTGCTGTCTCTGTGCTTGGCTGTTTCTTAGAACGTTGGTGCCTTTTGCCCCCTCTTCTCTGGTGCCTCGGTGGTCCTGGGGGCCTTCTCCTAAAAAAGCCTCTGTGCTTGACTCGCCCCCTGATAGCTTCTCACTGCTGTAGTTAAGCGGTCTGGTCCCCCAGCGTTTTGGCCTGCGATATTGTCCTCTCCCTCTCTGGTATTGCCTGTATTGCGGCTGCTGCTGTGAGTTGAATTGGCGATGAGTCACGCGACTCAGACGTGCGCGGGCTGCTCTCTCCCTCTGTCCAGCGATAAACTTGTCCTGCTCTGTAGTCCTCCGAATCGCGCTGAAATTTGCTTCTCTTCCGCTCCTCTATGTCCCTGCGATGTTCAGCGAGATTAGAATCAATCTGGGTGAGTAATTTCTTATCCTCCTCAATCGGAGTTAGTGCTTTCAGCTCCCTTTCAATGTCTGTGACTCTCTGCTTCACAGCAGGGATTTCTCGCTGCAGGAATTCAATGTTAAGCAGAAGAATGTCAAAGGAGCATTTATTTAGTATCTGTTCATATTTCTGTTTAAAGTCCACGTTGTCAGTGAATATAGTGGGGCGCAAATTAACTCTCAGGCCTCTGGGGATTCTCTTAACCCTGTAGTATTCAGTCAGTGTTGTGGAATGTAGTTCCAAGCCGACTAAGCGGCGTTTTTCTTTGTCCAACAGCTTCTGCAGATTTCTATTGCCAGGGATCGATAGGAATCCACTGTTTCCAGTATCCAGGCCGATGATTCTTGCAGCTTCCTCTTCACTGTATGCATAAGTTAACCCTTGTAGTTCCACAGTGTTAGTTTGAGACATTGGGAAACTTTGAAGATGAGTATGGGAGCACTTCCACGGCAAAGCTATCCAAGTACACAGATGTGTGTGCTTCAACCACCTCGTGTAGGTTCCTTTCGGGCAGAGTGCAAAGCAGTGTATAGGCCCTTGCCATAGGCCAAATGTACAGCAAAACAGGAAAAAACTGCAGCACCTCTTGTTTGAAAAATGTGAAAAATTTATTACAGTAACAGGTCAGTAACAGGCAACGTTTCGGGCCTTGTCTTGCCCTTTCTCAAGCCTGCCTGATAGTGTGTGATACAAACAATCCAAATTCCAAAACATATTTTAGCAGCACTCCGGTTCAGTAAAAATATAATTTATTTGTGCAACAAGTGAAGCTTTTAAAGCAGCTCACTCCTTTCCTGCTTGTTCAGAAGTTCCTAGGCAATGAGCTGAGTGGGGGAAAAACAGGCCCCGGGGCACGATCGTCCAGGGGTCCCATGGGCGCAGGAGACATGTGCTTCTGCTGCTGCCTATTGCTGTCTGTATTTCCTCCTCCTCCCCAGCGACATCTCAGAGGTGACATCTTCTTCCAGCTGAAGATGGATCTGCTGTCTGCACTCCTTTAGATTAGTGTAATATACAAAATACACTTGCCAGGGCTGGAACTATGGGTAGGCAGAGTAGGCACGTGCTGCAAAGCTAAGGGGGCACCTGGCACGTACCTTTAAATGCTGCCTACTCCTATCTGGTCTGGCTTCATGTTCTGTGTGCACATGCGTGCGAGGAGGGTGGTTTCTGTCCGTAAAACTTATGTGGCCAAGCTAAAATATTTAAACTGTCATTCTGATGACTAATTAGACTAAGCGAGAAAAAAAAACACATTGATTTTAGTAGTTTAATTGTATTTTAGTGATTTTATTGCATTCTGCAGTGCTTTGTTACTTGTTGTTTGCCCATGAAAATGTTATGTGCTGTATTTGGGTGCCTCTGCATACTACATAATTTGGTAAATCTATGCGTATTTAGGATGTTTTATGCTGGTACGCTATGAAATGTGGAGCATATATAGGGTACAATGCAGGCTTTGAGAATATTTTTAGAAATGTCATAAAAACAGCTATGTTTTGCATGGCTTTGCAGTTTCATAGGTTGCAGTAGAAAGATGTATTTACCCATTTTGGATTCCGCAGAATGTGTACTTTTGAAAAATATATGGATTTCTACTGTTTGGGGGTCTTATGGCACATAATACACAAACCAGGTGCTTATATTGTAGCAGTCAGAGTGTCAGTTGTGAAAATTCATATACAATGTTTTCATTTGGGGGGTCTCTGTACACCATATATTTTGGTAAATCTATGCATATTGGACATGAAAGTGTTCAATAGTCTACTGGCGTTCATATTTAGAATGTTTTCTTTTAGAACCTAATGCTATGTGAAAGATAAGATGCTAGACGTTTAGTGGCCATTTCCAGGTATTTCATCAAAACCGACAATTTTGCCAAAGCATTGCAACTCAGTAGTTTGGAGTAGAAAGATATGGTTACCCATTCTAGATTTGGCTGAATTTGTACTTTCCAAAAATATATTGGGGGGGGGGGGGTCAACATATCATTTTATGTTTCTCCCCTGCAAAAATGCTGTAAATGTGTTCATTATTCAGTAATTGAAGTGAGTTTTGCGACATTTTGGATCTGCTATCTTCATTTTGGGGTCTCTAGAGACCAGATACTTTGGTAATCCTGTGCACAATAGGCATCAAACTGTTCAGCAAATCCCTGGCAATCATATTTAGGATGTTTTTTCTTTGTACGTAATGCTATGTGGGAGATGTGCACTTTCAAAATGAACGTTTTGATGTGATTTTTCAGATTTAACATATATTTTTATCTAAATTCAGAAAAGCTTTGATGTTAGGTACTTTGGATTAGAAAGACAGGGTTACCCATTTTAGATTCAGCAGAATGTGTACTTCAAAAATATATGGTTTCCTGGGTTAAACCTACTGTTCCAGGATTTTTTGGGTTTGGTATATAAAGTATTCCATGCATAGTGTTTTGAAAATGTGGTCATTTACTGCTGGGAGTTTTTGATCTATAGAAGTCAGAAATCTCCATAAAACTATACATATTTTGTATTGGCACCAAATTTTTGTTCAAAAAATAAAATGTTTTTTCTGGTAAATCCCTATATCATGAGCTCTAAATCTTGTCCCAGAAGTGAAAATACACAAAAGCTCAGACAGATTTTAGCTCAGGTTCTCCTGAAAAAAAAACCATGTATAGCTTTCCTAGGTAAACTAAAGATCCCCCCAGGAAATGGCCCTAAATTGAGAGAGCACAAAACGTTCAAAAAAAAAGGGTTAAAATGGTGACACCGTTTTTCTTTCCACAGCAGCTGAAACCCATTTGAAGCAATGATTGATTGATTCATATAATGTTTGTTTTTCCAAGCTGGCAACTTGGTATTTTATGATAAGTGCCATGTGCAAAGTGTAAAACTACCGATAAGGTTTTAATTATAAAGGTCCTGAATTGTGGGATCAAAGTAAGCTAGAGGGCTTTATTGAGAACTTGACACATCATGTACCTTATGTAGAGTTTACTGTATCCAATCGGTGCTTTTTTTACGCCTATCACCTTTGGTCCACTGCTAAACATGCATTGTTAATTGTATACCAAAATCTGTGTATAATTAACAGCATATTTATAAAGATTTAAATACAGCACAGTTTCACTTGACATATAAATTCCATTTGCTAAAATTCTAGTGTGTGTGTTTACCACAATTCATTTGTGAAGTGATTTTGAAATTAATGGAAATGTAAAGCTATTTATACAGAATTACAGATGTTAGTTAAAGGGGTTGTTCATCTATAAAATAACATTTAGGCGGTTATTTATTAAAGGTCGAGTTGTGAAATCTTGAAAAAAACCTTATTTTTTTCACTAGAAAACGCTATTCTCTATACCCCGATGCTGTAGAGATCGAATCCAAAAATCCGTCATCTCAGCCTGTTGAGGTCCTGTATAAGTCAATGGGAGAGACACCTATCCAAATTTAAAGTTATCGTGGTCTGCACTGGGTTAAGCCAGAAAATCCAACTTTTTGGGGGGTTTTCGTTGCAAAAACTCAAAAAAAAACTCAAGTGATTCGGAGAAAAGCCCAAAAAAATTGTATGATTCGAGTTTTCACTTGATTTTATTGAGTTTTTTCACAATCCAATTATATCAACTTTTTTTATATAATAAATAAGCTAAAATCTGGCATGGGAGTTTGGTTGAGCATTTTCTATTAATATTATGAGATAAATTTGGATTTTAGTAAATAATCCCCTTAGTTTGATGTAGAGAGTGATATTCTGAGACACTTTGCAATTGTTTTTTTTTATATATTATTTGTGGTTTTTGAATTATTTATCTTTTTATTCAGCAGCTCTCCAGTTTGCAATTTCAGCAGTCTGGTTGCTAGGGCCCCCATTACCCTAGCAACCATGCATTGATATGAATAAAGGACTGTAATATGAATAGGAAAGGGCCTGAAAAGAAAGATGAGTGATAAAAAGTAGCAATAACAATAAGTAGCCTTACAGAGCATTTGATTTTTAGAAGGGGTCACTTGAAAGGCCAATTGAAAAGTTGGTTAGAATTAACAAGTGAACCACCCCTTTAAGCAAGTTTTTTTACACGCAGCTAGCTAATGCCTCTAAGGTTAATTTACTTCACCGTTTTGGCATGATGGTGTAACAAATGCTGTATTTTTGGGCTGCTGGTTCCAGTGCTTTTATGAATATGGCACAATGTACTAATTAATACACAAAGTCACTTCTATATTCTAACCCTCATTGATCTACATTTGATATTGTTGACAACTTCCTCCTGATGAAAATATACTCTGTCTTTGGGATCTAATCCACTCATTTCACTTTAAATAGCATCTGTATGCTGATATCCAAATGTATTTACCAACCCTTTCATTAACTGCACTCAAATCTCTAACTGCCTCCTTACATCTCCATCTAGATGAATCAACTCCATCTCAAACTCACCCTAAAAAATCATCTTTCTACTCCTCCTTATACTATTTTTGCTGATGCCATTCTTATTAACCCTGCCAATTCAGCACATTGTCGGGGGGTAATCTTTGACTCATCCATCACCTTTTTATGTCCATCTTAGCTCAACAGTCAAAACCAGATGATTCTTCCTACACAATATTGACAAAAACCAAAAGGAAGAGTTGCAGAACAAAAAGCTAAAAAAACATAAATATTAAAAAATGAAGACCAATTGCAAATTCAGATTATCACTATCTACTATCTACATAATACAAGATAATCAAATTGTGAACTTACCTTTTCAATATAAGAGTTACTGTATACATTATTCTTTGCTTAGGAATGGGATGGGAGCAATGATAAGGTTTTCAGCAGTGGAAGATAAATGATAAAATATAAAAATAAACCAATAAAACTGTAGCCTCACAGAGCAAAAGTTTTTTTGGCTTCCAGGGTCAGTGACCCCCATCCTAAAGCTGGAAAGAGGTAGAAAAGGAAGGCAAATAAAACTATACAGAACAAATAATTACGACTAATTGCACAGTTCATAGCTAGGGATAGGACCTTCTATAACATACTAAACGTTAAAGTTAAATTAAATGTGAACAATCCCTTTAATTTTTAAAGCCTTCATTCCTCTAGCCCTCAGTACATCTCTTCTCTTGGATCTCATCCACTCCTCACCGACTCCTCCGTAAGGACAACCGCTTGGTTGCACCCGCACTTACAATGCTGTTTCCTGCCTTAAACCTTTCTCTCTTGTTGCTCCTTACATTTGCCATCCCTAATTTCATGTGGAGGTCTGGAAATTCCAGGTTGAACTAGGTGAAAGCCCTGGTATCAGCAAGAACTGAACAAGGAAAGGATATAGGGATTAAGTAGTGTTCATCCAGTGATTGGTCTTAGTTCCATAATTAAAAACTTTACAGGTCCATTTATCTAAATTGTCCAGTGGAATTTGAATTTATTAAAGTAAATAATTAACCTGACATTGTTTTATGATATCTCATTATAAAGGCTATTAGGGTGTTTCTACCTTTTACAGCCAGTAAGATTTGTAAAAAGGTTGTTGTGGAGAATTACCTGACTCTTGGTTCTGGGCATTACATTTACCTCTTAATTCCAGAGGGGAGGACAGTCCTTTAAAATGGCTTCCTGATTTTTCTGCCATATGTTTTTTTTTCTGTGTTTCTTTGTGAGTCCAAATGTTTCCAATTAAAGCATAAGTAAAGGTTAATTTAGTGGGGGTTCCAAAATATAAGGCCCCCAACCCATGAATTAAATAATTTTTTTTCCCTGGACACATACGCACACACTCACACACAAACACACACAAATACTCTCTCTCACTCACTTAGGCAAAATTAACTATAGCCCTGGATATTTTGCCTGTCCTAGAAAACTTTAAAGGAGAAATCAACCTGTAGGGAAAAACCCCGTACCACCCACCCCAGGAAGATCTCCCTCCTCCCCCAGGCTAACGAGCCACCCGGGGAGATGCCCCATACTCCATACTTACCCCTCGTCGCAGATTCACGCGTCAATCTTCTGGCTCCTCGGTAAAGCTCCAACTGCGCATGTGAAGAAATACGGATCTCTCAGTCAGTTTACAGAGGAGCCGGAAGATGGACATGTGGAACTTCACTGGAAGAATCTGCGCCGAGAGGTAAGTATGGAGTATGGGGCATCTCCCTGGGGGGTGGGGGGGGGTAGTTAGCCTGGGGTGGGAGGTAGGGGTTTTTTCCCCACAGGCTGATTTCGCCTTTAAAGTCTCTCTTAAAGGCATTAATGGAATATGCCTTAACAACATCTCCCAACAAGTTATTCCACAACCTCACTGCAAATAATCATTTGTGTTGCCTAAGACAAGAGTGATGCTCTTCAAATCTAAATTGGTGGCCTCTTGCCCATTCTATGTAAAAAACAAAAACAAACACTTTTTCTTCAGCACAAAGTTGAATTGTTTCATCCCCTTTACCAGTTTAGTTGCACATCTCTGCACTCACTCCACTCCATTTATATCCCTGCAAAACTGCACTGCATACTCCAGATGAGGCCTCACCAGGGACCTATAAAGAAGCATAATTAAGTTTTCATCCCTTAAGTTAATGTCTTCTTTATACAAGACAGAACTTTATTAGCTTTTGTAGCCAATCAGCAGCAACTTTGAAATAAAAAAATATATTTTTGCTATACTTAAAGTTTAAGACTATGTGGTGTAAAATAAATAGCTTGAAGTTAAATAGTTAAAACTGAACCATATTTCAATAACTTTTCCAGCTAGTTTGATCATTTGTTCTGTACACTGATAAGTGTTCAGCTTGTAGAGTTTCTCACACTTCCGTAATCTTTGTTTTCAAATTAATGTAATATCTATTTAGGGAGGACTGAAACAGCCCTGTTACTCATTGTGAAGGAATCGCTCCTATGGGTATATTGAACAGATTTTATAACTCTCCAAACAGCCAAATGCCTGGTCTTTGAGATGGAGTGTCAAAAGTGCAAGATCATTGGGCTTTTTCTGGGGTTTGCTGAATCGTGTCCATTATACACACAGCCTGTGTGAGATGAAATCCACATTCCACACCTGATTGAAGCTCCTTAACTTAAATCCAGTGCCCCTGTAGCCCTGTAGTACTTGTGCTAGTACCATTTACAATATATTAATTTAAAAATATGCAGGCTTTTCATGATTTTTAATGGTTTCTGACAGTTCCCTAAGCCTAGCCCCCTGCTCTCCTGCTGATCTTTCTGACTACTTTGCTGAGCTGGCTGACTAATGTTACTTTGTATCAACAGCGAACTTGTGAGAGACACTCACCCTCGTGCTCTCGCTACCTTCATTCTTCGTGACGCACATCTCCTTTATTTATCGACGCATTGGTGCTGGCGTGATTACTTCAGCGTGCAATGGCGCCAAATTTAAAAGTATTAAAGGGGCTTTAGCACTGAAATCATTGCCCGTTATAGGTTCATTTCTTGTGAGTTCCTGGTGCTTTTGTTATCCTAACCTGACTGTCTGATTCCTGTTTTGACCCCTGCCTGCTCGACTACTTACTTCTGTGATCCTGACTCCTGCCTGGTAACCGACTATTCTAACTTCTGTAATCCGACCTGTGCCTGTTTGACTCTTCTGATTGACCTCCCAGCTTTGACCCTTGCCTGTCTGACTACGCTAGAATTCTGCCTGCACCGACCTGGCCTGTTTGACTATGATTCATCTAATCCTCGTACTGTGACCTTCTGCCCAAAAGACTTTGCTTTACAATCGTGCCCCTCTGCTCCTCCAGAACCTTCGCTTGGCGCCTCTCTTAATAAGACCTGGCGGCATCCGATTAGCCAAGGGCTCCTCCCGAGGTGAAAGGCGGCTGTTAAAGGCGGAAGCAAGAGCCGAGACCAGGGTGCTTAGCATTGGTTCTGGATTCTGGGTGCCGATTCGTGACACAACTGTCCTCAGCCTGCATCCTCCAAACCTCTCAATTCCCTGCACATGTGATTTCAATAAGGAACAGAACATCAGAATACAATGCATTGTGGGTTATGTAGTTCCTGCATACTGTCTGTAAGTTGTGGAGAAGTTGTTACAATTTAGTCCCTCCTTCCCTGCCAGGATTTCAAATGATGCAGAAAGAAGAACTGTTAAACAGCTGGATTGCAGCATAGAAAATGGCATTTATTCATACTTTTTGAAGAAACAGGTAACTGTGATGGGTATATTAGGGGTTTCTGTGTAATGTGGGCCTTTTTATCAAATTTTGGTTTGGAAGCCGGAATTCCTCTTTAATCACAAGACCCAAACTACTAAGTTAGCAGAGCCCTACCCCCAGGGGACCTCAGCTGTTAGGTCAATGGTCATCTGGGAGGTGGGCCCCGCCAACCAGTAAAATGGGACACCAAAGCATACCTCCCAACTGTCCCATTTTTCCCAGGACAGTCACGATTTTGACAGCTCAACCCACAGTTCAGGATTCTAACTGAAATGTCCCGACTTTCTCTTTGATCTCCTGCACTGAATAGCCAAAAAAAAAAGTTACAACTTTTCTAAAACTTAATTGGCTTTTGGTAGAGAGCCCAGAATACTCAGCACCTGCACTTAGATATATTTGTTACCATTTAAGATAAGCAAAGAAACAATTGTTATGATTAAAAATAAGCAGTTCTCTTGGGGAAACTGTGACTTACAGCTTAAAGGGCAATTCACCTTCATTAGGAAAACTGTAATAAAATAAAACCTGACCCTAAAACCTCCAGAAATGTGTTCAGACTTTCCATAACCTGCCACATTTTGTAAAATGGACATGGTAATCAGGGGGTGTGGCTATAAAATAGACGTGGTCAAACATTTTTCGCTTACCTCTTTCTATTTTCAAAATGTTGGGAAGTAAATATATCTGAACACACATGGTCCCACAATCCACCCAAGCACTGCCTCTTCAACAAACCACAAACTTAACCGTATTGGGCCCCCCTTTGCCACAAAGCCCCTAACTGCAGTACCCCCTGAATGACTCAAGGGTGAAATATTCCATTTTACTCTTTACTCTCTGATATCTGTTATCTGTGAATTAAGTTTAGTGAAACAGACTCAATACAGTCTTTTTCCCAAAACCAAATAAAGCAGAAGTAATCTGTAATGATTTGCAAACGACTAGTGGAAATTATCACAAGCATTTTATTTTCCCTTTTTTTATGACTGCTCCTATATTTAACAATTAGAAAATTAAAAACATCTATATGTTGGTTTATTGCTAAAAGTCATAGGCCAAATAGTGTGACTAAAAGACCGGTAATTGGCCTTAATTTTAAAGTAGGGTGCTACTGCCACCTAGTGTTTATTACATACTAGTATGAACAAGATGTTTTATAAATGTTTTCCTATTTATTTGCTGAGCCACCCAAGCAGGTCCAGACAGAGATTCAGTCCAAGTACAGACCCAAACAGCCCCCTACAGACACAATAATCAGTGACTGCCATTGGCATCTTACAGCAGTCCCTATGGCATTTGCTAGAATCTACATATTGCCAGTCCAATCCTGCACCCAACTATTACATATTGGAAACACCGTAGTATAAAAGTTACTAAATGAAAGATCGACATCCAAACTAGTGATGTGCGGGTCAGGATTTTCCCGATATTTACATATATAGGATCTGAATCACTAAACCATCAGTCTGATAAAAAAACATTTAATCGTTAAATATGCCTGATAGGATTGGTTTGCCACTATGTACAAGTTAGGTTTTATTACTACAAAGTATCTTTTTTTTTTTTTTTCTTTTAAATTAAGACTCTACAGGAGATGGCTTTCCTGTAATTTGGAGCTTTCTGTGGATAATCGGTTTCCAGATAAGGCATCTCATATGCATGGTGTGTCTATTATTATTTATTATTAACATATATTTTATATAGCGCCAGCATATTTTGCAGCGCTATAAAGTAAATGTGTTTAAACAACTAAATCACATGAATTACATACATAGAACATATAGCGTTACATACATCCCAACCAATACTGGTACAAAAGGTTTGGAAGGCACTGTGCAAAAGAGCTTACAATCTCGAAATAAGTGCGTTTTAAGAAAATAATATATATTATATTGTACCAAATTACTTGTTACCTTCTGGGTAGCCTGGCAAGGTATGGGTTCCTTTAACAGCCTGGTACAAAGTAAACATGACACACTTGCTGAGTTTATAATAAAAGTGAAATGGACCATTCTGTTTTACTAGAACATGTAAATCAGAAGCATGAACAAACACAAACATTATCAGGAATGAACAAAGTAATAGTCATTAACTGTTTATTAACCCCTGTGGTGCACCACATATAACTGACAGTTCAGGCCTGCTTGTTGTGTAACTTTACGTTGGTGCGCACTTATCTGTAATCCCTGATGTTGCATCCATGAATTCCAGTACATTTGTAATCCATATGGTTTTGCCAGGGAGTGCAGTGTCCAATAGTTAGTCCTGGCTCTCTTTTGGATAGAACTGGGCCAGTAACTAAGCCAGGGTGACTGATCCTAACGGGCGCTGGAACCTGGGGTCTAACCTACTCCGCTCAGATAAGGGGCCTGACTAATGAACCTTCTGGTTCTTATGGAGCAATTCCCTGAGTCCCTAACTGGGCCCTACATCTGCAATAGCTACAGTGAGGCCTATTGGAACAGGAACCTAAGGGGCCTAAATGGAGGGTGAGGTCCTTCCCTGACTGACACTCACTGACACACTAAGTGGAATCTGCAGTTGGTGCAGCTTTCCCTGCACTTTACCAGCTTTACCTCACAGGGGATCTCTCTCCCCCTGCTGCTGCCAGATCTGTGTCTGCTCTCTCCTTGCCTTCCTGTCTTGTCTTCCTCTTTCCCAGCATTCCTCACACAGTCACATGGCATCAGCCTTACTGTTTCCGGATTACCTAACACTGCCATCTGCAGGCTGGAAGTGACCTTTGCATCATCCTTATTTGCCTGTCTATTACACTGCCCCCTCCTTTGAGAAGATGTGTCCTCACATCTGGATAACTGAACACAATAGTCTGAGTGCCACATGGGTGCCTTTCTCTGTCTCTGTGGCCTGGGTTGTAAAGCAGGAGGATCTGTGAAGTTCTGTGGCCCAGGATCTAAAGTGACATCAGGCATTGGAGTGGCATTTGACAATGGTTCTTCATCAGTTTCAGAATTGGAGTCCTTGGACCCTTCAACATCAGTCAACTGTAGGTCATCTAAGTTGGAAGGATTGGAATCCTCATCAGACAGTGGGATTTGAGATGTGCCCACTGGTGGTTGGTCAGTTGACAGAGGGCTTGGATTGGGAGGCTGTTCAGCCAACTGAGTCCAAGGACTGAGAAACGGTTTCAAGCGTGCATAATGTTGAACAGAACTGTGTTTTCCCTCTGTATCACATACTCTATACAATACATCAGACAGTTTCTGGACAATGTCATATGGACCTTTATACTTTGGTCGAAGTTTAGGACAAACACCTCTTTGCCTGGTTGAGTCTCTTACCCATACTTTTTCTCCTGGTTCATATACATGGGAAGTCATAGTACTCTTTCTGTTTCCCAGTAGCTTTGGCCTGATGATATTTAACCATATTTCTGATGCCTGCCAACCTTTCTGCAACTTCACTTACATAGTGTCACGATCGCCGCCCGGAGCAGGACCAGGAGCTCCGGGCGGCGCAGCTATTCCTTCCGACGCCGCTCCCAAAATGGCGGCGCCCATGGCCGCCACGTGGGTAGCGGCGCCGGCGCAGAGACGCCTGCGCGCAAGTGCGCAGGCGCGAAGACGTCACAACGGCACGACGGACGCAGGCGCAGCGCGTCGGTCGCAGACGTGCTGACGCCGACGCAAGGGCGCCAAAAATCCCCTTTAAAAGGACGCCTGAGGCGCCAAGATGGCGCCCGAAAATAGGATCTCGTTCCTGTATTGATTCCTGGGTTCCCTGTTGCCTATTCCTGTTATCCCTGAGGATATTCCTGTTTGATCTCTTGTTGTTGACCCCCTGCCTGGACTTTGGACTTTGATTATATTCTGCCTGCCTTGTGACCTGTTGCCTGAACTCGATTACCCTTTCTGCTTAATCCCTGGATACCACGATCCTGATCCCTCCTGAGGGGCTTCCTCCTAAATCCGGACTACTCCCCAGAGGGAACTCCCGGTTCCCTGACATTATTTTCGGGCCATGGATTCCACTGAGGAAGCTCAGCCAGATTTCGGCAAGGCCTTTCGGGGCCTGCACTCCCGCATGGAGGCGTATGAAGCCCGGCAGAGTTACGTGGGACACACGCTGGAGGCGATTCTGGAAAAGCTCTCCTTGTTGACACCAGCGACCCCCCTGCCGGCACCTCCTCCGCAAGCGGCTGCTGCCATGGCTACCCAGCCCTCCACTTCTGGTCCACATATTCCTGCTCCACCTCTCTACGATGGCGATCCTCAAGCCTGTCGAGGATTCGTGAATCAGTGCCAGATTCGATTTGCCCTACACCCCACTGAATTTGACTCTGAACGTGCCAAGGTGGGGTTCGTGATTACTCGTCTGGCAGGGAAAGCTCTCGAGTGGGCATCTCCACACTGGGAGAAGCAGTCCCCACTGATGGATGACGCAGAAGCATTTCTCAAAGAATTCCGGATCGTCTTCGATGCTCCCGGCCGGGTGACATCCGCTGCTTCCCGTCTGTTCCAAATCCGCCAAGGGAGTCGCAGTGTAGCGGAGTATGCTATTGAATTCCGTACACTTGCTGCTGAGACTCGTTGGAACAACGACGCATACCATACTGCATTTTATAATGGTCTCTCCCTTCGCATCAAAGATGACCTGGTCTCCCGTGAATTACCCACGCAAGTTGAAGACCTCATCGCTTTGGCTGTCAAGGTGGACACTCTTCTGAGAGAGCATCAAACCCTGAGAGATCGTGTCAGGAAGTTTCAACCCATGTTGGCACCCCGCTTCCAGAAGCCTCTCCTGCAGGCTCCTGTCACCCCGCCTGCCCAAGCATCCATTTCTCTCCAGGAGGAACCCATGCAAGTAGGACGAACTCGCCTCACTGAACAAGAGAGACTCCGCAGACGGATGTCAGGCCTGTGTCTGTATTGTGGCGGACATTCCCACTTCGCCAATGCCTGTCCTGTAAAGGCTAAGAGTTTTGTACCCCGAGGTATGTCTATGGTAACTCATGTAGGGGGCACTACTCAAAAGTCTCGAGATTGGTCTCAGGGGAAGTCCCAAGGAAACTCACACAGGTTTCTCCTTCCCTTCCAGATTCGTCTGACTGAAAAGACCATCTTCGGGAATGCCTTCATCGATTCCGGAGCTGGGGGTAATTTCATGGACGCTCTCTTTGCTAAGTACATGGGAATTCCTTTATTTCCTTTGCCTTCTCCCATGAGGATCGTCGCTATAGATGATAAACCCCTGGAGTCTGTAATCACGATGACCACTGGCGAACTACTTGTGCAGGTTGGGACCCTGCATATAGAGAGACTTTCGTTTCTTATTATCCCTTGTCCCGCTGTTCCAGTTGTTTTGGGTCTCCCCTGGCTACGCCTGCACAATCCCACCATAGACTGGTCCACAGGGCAGGTTTCTCGTTGGAGCCCATTCTGCTTACAGCATTGCCTTCCTGCTAAACCCCTCAAGAAGGTAACTATCTCCTCAACCGAGTTAAAGTCTCTTCCCTCCTGTTATAAGGAATTCTCCGATGTGTTCTGTAAGAAGTCTGCGGAATTCCTTCCTCCACATCGCTCCTACGACTGTCCTGTTGAACTCCTGCCAGGAGCCATGCCCCCCAGAGGCCGCACTTACCCTCTCTCTCCTGCTGAGACTACCGCAATGAAGGAATACATCCAAGAAAATCTCCAGCGGGGGTTTATCCGTCCTTCTACCTCTCCTGCAGGGGCTGGGTTCTTCTTCGTGGAGAAGAAGGACGGAGGTCTTCGGCCATGTATAGATTACCGGGGCCTGAATAAAATCACTGTAAAAAACAGGTACCCTCTGCCCTTGATCGTAGAGCTCTTCGACCAGCTGAAGAACTCTCTCTTCGCCAAGTTGGAGAAATGCGTCTTTGAGGTGTCCAAGATCCCCTTCCTAGGATACATTATCTCTCCTGAGGGATTTGAGATGGACCCCGTGAAAGTGTCTGCCATCCAGGAGTGGCCTATCCCGCTGAGTACCAAGGCAATCCAGAGATTTATCGGATTTGCTAACTACTATCGGCAGTTCATCCGGGGGTTCTCTTCCCGCATTGCACCTATCCTGGCCCTCATCCGGAAAGGGGGTAAACCCAGCTTGTGGCCTCCATCTGCCATTGAAGCTTTTCAGTCCTTGAAAGAGGCCTTCACGTCCGCTTCTGTCCTCCGACACCCCAATCCCGAACTACCCTTCTGCATCGAAGTAGATGCTTCTGAAGTCGGAGCCGGAGCCATCCTGTCTCAGAGACACCCCGCTGATGGGAAGTTGCATCCCTGTGCTTATTTCTCCAAGAAGTTCTCATCCGCAGAGCAGAATTACGCTGTCGGGAACCGAGAACTCTTGGCTGTTAAACTTGCCCTTGAAGAGTGGCGTCACCTCCTGGAGGGTTCTCTGATTCCTGTTCAGATTTTCACCGATCATAAGAATCTCGAGTTCATCCAGTCCCTCAAGAGGCTAAACCCCAGACAAGCAAGGTGGGCCCTCTTCTTCTCTCGATTTAATTTTATCTTGACTTATCGCCCAGGTTCCAAGAATCAGAAGGCCGATGCCTTGTCTCGTAGCTTCACTCCGGTGGACCGCTCTCCTGAGAGACAAGAGCCAATCATCCCTCCAGTCAAGATTATTGCCTCCCTGTATCCACAGTTTGCCGACCAAATCCTGGCTGGTCAGTTTTCTGCTCCTTCAGATACTCCCATTGGAATGGCATTTGTTCCTCCTGAGCTGCGTCTGCCTATCCTGCAACAGACCCATTGCTCCAGGCAAGCCGGACACCCTGGTCCAGCTAAGACTCTTGAACTCTTACGACGCCTGGTCTGGTGGCCTGATATCCGCAAAGATGTGAAGGACTTTGTTGCTGCTTGTAATGTTTGTGCCACATCTAAGTCAAGCCATTCCCGCCCCAGTGGGTTACTACAGCCTTTGCCGGTTCCTTCCCGTCCCTGGACCCACCTGTCCATGGACTTCATTGTCGAACTTCCTCCCTCCTGTGGGAACACTGTGATCTGGGTTGTCATTGATCGATTCTCCAAAATGGCCCACTTCATCCCCCTGAAGAAGTTGCCCTCTGCGGTGGAGTTGTCCCAGCTATTTATCCAGTACATCTTCCGCCTGCATGGTTTCCCGGTGGAGATCGTCTCCGATAGAGGCACCCAGTTTACTGCCAAATTCTGGCGTTCACTATGCAAAGACTTGGGAATTGTTCTTCAGTTTTCGTCTGCATACCATCCGCAGACGAATGGGGCAGCTGAACGTGTCAACCAAGCCCTGGAACAGTTCCTGAGGAACCACGTATCCCTCTGCCAGGATGACTGGTCTGATCTCCTCCCATGGGCGGAATTCGCTCATAATAATGCTTGTCATTCCTCTACAGGAAGATCTCCATTCATGTCGGTGTATGGGCAGCATCCTCAAGCTTTTCCCCAAGACTTTGTACTATCTGACGTCCCGGCTGCTGACGATTCCGCAGCCCATATGTCTGCTACCAAGTTGAACCTAGAGAAGAGCGCTCTTGTTCATAAGACTTTTGCGGATCGTCGTCGAAGATCCTCTCCTCCCTACAAGGTGGGTGATAGTGTCTGGCTTTCTTCCAGGAATATCCGGTTGAAGATACCATCTCCCAAGTTGGGTCCAAAATTCGTGGGTCCATTTCCCATCTTGGAGATAATCAACCCTGTGGCTGTCAGACTCCAGCTTCCACCAGAGATGAGAATCCCCAACGTGTTCCACGTGTCTCTGGTGAAACCCACCATCACCAACCGGTTCTCTGGCGGTCAATCTCCTCCTCCTGCCATCTCTGTGGAGGGTCAACTCGAGTACGAGGTGGAGAAAATCTTAGACTCCAGGATCTCCAGAGGGTCCCTTCAGTACCTCATTCATGGAGGGGCTTTGGCCCTGAAGAATGCCCTGTTGCCTATTCCTGTTATCCCTGAGGATATTCCTGTTTGATCTCTTGTTGTTGACCCCCTGCCTGGACTTTGGACTTTGATTATATTCTGCCTGCCTTGTGACCTGTTGCCTGAACTCGATTACCCTTTCTGCTTAATCCCTGGATACCACGATCCTGATCCCTCCTGAGGGGCTTCCTCCTAAATCTGGACTACTCCCCAGAGGGAACTCCCGGTTCCCTGACACATAGTTGGTAAGGTTGGAAAATTTTTCATCTACATCCCCACCATTGACAAGGTCTACAGGCAAACACACCTCCCTCCCAAACATCACCATGAATGGAGAATATCCTGTGGAGGACTGTACACTGCTACGGTATGCCATCATAACATATGGGAGAATGTCATCCCAATCCCTCTGATGGTCCTGCACAAATGAGGACAACATAGTGAGGAGGGTGTGGTTGAACCGCTCCACAAATCCATCAGACTGTGGGTGATAAGGGGTAGTTCTGGTTTTGTGTATGCCCAATAGGGAACACATGTCTTTAAAGACTTTTGATTCAAAATTCCTACCCTGGTCTGTATGGAGGGTCCTGTCTTGTGTCAATATGATGCTGTGCGGCTGTAGTACATCCTAAGTCATTGTCTCCAGAACTGAAAACACATTCGTATTGCATTAAGAGATTAATAGCATTTTGCATCTGGCCAATGTCTAGTCCTCTATTATCAAGTCCAAGTTCTTTTGTTAGTAGGTCAGGTGTCCAGGTGCGATGGTTGCTGTGACCAGAGTTAAAGCTGGTAGTCTGTACCTTTGCCTTTTTAGAAGTGGTTAAAACATTTGAAGAGGCCACAGAAATATCATGGTGTAGAACACCCAACAAGGTTCCGGAATACATGACCTGAGTCTCTGACGTTACATTTGCTACCCGGACAGGTAATTGGCTATGATGAGTACAGGCCCGAGATCACCCAATGATGAGTTCTGATTTTCCATTACAGAGAGGTTCTAGGAAGACCTCCTTCCCGGAGTATTGTTGGCCTTCCACTTTGCCATGAATGATGACTTCGCTTCTGGGTGGTATAACTGTGTTTTTATCAACCACCACACGTTGAATCTGAGCCCTATCATCTGAAGATATCAGGGAAAACATTCGTCCCATCAGTGTGCAGGATCTGTCAGCTATATTAATGGTTCCAGCATACTGCTGTAAAAAATCAGCACCAGCCAAGGCATCTTGAAGAGCATCTTCTGCAACAACAAATTCAACTGCAAGGTGCAAATTCTGAATTGTCACAATAGTTTTCCATTTACCAATTACATGCATAGTTCCACCATTAGCAACTGTTAGTATGGTATGGCATGTCTGCATTGTTTGAGGGTTTCTGGAGTTAATCGTATCCCAAACACGCTTGTGAATAATGGAAACTTGTGCGCCACAGTCAATTAACAGATGACATGGAGCTTCTCCTATATGAACAGGTAAGAAGTAGCTGCATCCTACAGCTTGGAGAGTACCGCCTTCATTAGCACTGTAAGACTTTGGAGATTGCGTGTTCTTTGGTGCCTTACAATCATTTTTGGTATGGCCAAATCTCTCACAGTTCCAGCATTTTATGTTACTTCTATGGTAGCCTCTGTCTTGCCCAGCTACAGGTCTATTAAATGTTTTATTTCCTGATAGACCTTTCAATTCGGAGACTTCACGACGTAAGTTTTCAATAGCCTCCATGACTTCGCAGTTAGAGGGGCTACTGACAGGCTGAGCAGTAGTTGGAGAGCATTTGCTACTTTCTGCTAAGGATCCTGACTCTATTTTTTGCAAAATTTCTAGCTCGATAGCATGTTGTATGGCATCGGATAGTTTTTTTGGCTTAGATAATCTTAGCTGCATGCGTAATTCTTTATGTACTCCATGCTGAAGGAACTGGTCTAGAGCTAGTGAATCATGCATCTCTGGTGTAGCCTGAGGGAAAGCTTTTACTGCCAATTTCTGTAGTTCATATCCAAATATTGCAACAATTTCTCCTGGTTCTCGCCTTTTATTAAGAAAATTCTGGCGATGCCACTCTATCCCCAAGTCAGGATCAACAACTTGCTTTAAAGCAGCCTTAAGCAGTTGGTAGTTCCCTTTAAGTTCAGCATTAAAGCCTTGATACACTTGTCTGGCTTTCCCTTGTAGCATAAGGTGAAGCACTTGTAGCCGGGCAGTTTCATCCCAGCTATTGATAGTCGCAGTGAGTTCAAACTGTTCAAGCCAGTCAGTCCACTCCCTAGTAACTCCATCAAATGGATCAGGTCTAAAAATTGGTTTATGGATCTGGCCCCCAGTACCTGCAGGGCTGACCTGGGCGGGTTGGATTTCAGGTACTAACACTGGGGGGTCAAGGAATAAACTGGCTTGGTGATTTTCTGCCTCCATTTTATAATACAATGCAAATTGAAAAACAGAAGATTGCAGAAGTAAAGCAGAAAACAATTCTGTATATAGTAACCACGCTGCCACCAATTTGTACCAAATTACTTGTTACCTTCTGGGTAGCCTGGCAAGGTATGGGTTCCTTTAACAGCCTGGTACAAAGTAAACATGACACACTTGCTGAGTTTATAATAAAAGTGAATATGGACCATTCTGTTTTACTAGAACATGTAAATCAGAAGCATGAACAAACACAAACATTATCAGTAAAGAACAAAGTAATAGTCATTAACTGTTTATTAACCTCTGTGGTGCACCACATATAACTGACAGTTCAGGCCTGCTTGTTGTGTAACTTTACGTTGGTGCGCACTTATCTGTAATCCCTGATGTTGCATCCATGAATTCCAGTACATTTGTAATCCATATGGTTTTGCCAGGGAGTGCAGTGTCCAATAGTTAGTCCTGGCTCTCCTTTGGATAGAACTGGGCCAGTAACTAAGCCAGGGTGACTGATCCTAACGGGCGCTGGAACCTGGGGTCTAACCTACTCCGCTCAGATAAGGGGCCTGACTAATGAACCTTCTGGTTCTTATGGAGCAATTCCCTGAGTCCCTAACTGGGCCCTACATCTGCAATAGCTACAGTGAGGCCTATTGGAACAGGAACCTAAGGGGCCTAAATGGAGGGTGAGGTCCTTCCCTGACTGACAATCACTGACACACTAAGTGGAATCTGCAGTTGGTGCAGCTTTCCCTGCACTTTACCAGCTTTACCTCACAGGGGATCTCTCTCCCCCTGCTGCTGCCAGATCTGTGCCTGCTCTCTCCTTGCCTTCCTGTCTTGTCTTCCTCTTTCCCAGCATTCCTCACACAGTCACATGGCATCAGCCTTACTGTTTCCGGATTACCTAACACTGCCATCTGCAGGCTGGAAGTGACCTTTGCATCATCCTTATTTGCCTGTCTATTACAATATATAGAGGCTATGTATGAGCCTCTGAGTGGGCTCCCCTTATACTTATCTAGGGATGCAGGAACTTTGTAATTTTAAATAGCATGGCAGCAGCTCATACGCAACTTTTTATTAAGCAGAGTTTAATACACCACTGCAGCCCCTCCAATATTTTTATTGGCAGGTTTGGCTTCCAGAAAAGGTCATTCCCTAAAATGTATTTTAGCAGTGCAGGATCCCCATAACTTTAAACTGAAGATCAGAACCTCCTCCTTATGTCTAGTCACAATAGGACCTAAAGTTATGTACTGAAAGCAATGAATCAATTCTGGAGCACAAGGTGAGTGACAGGGTTGGGCTCCAGCTAAAGGGAAATGGCACACTGTCATGGAGTCAATAGTTGCCTTCCAGTCAATCAATTGGGAACATGTTGCTGATGTGGATTTGGGTGTGTTGCATATTTTATAAAGGTAACAACTTTTTTTATTTAGATTTTTTTGATAATGCATTGTTTTGTTCATATTTTTCTTTTATGCATTTTCCCCCATATGTAACAAAAGGCACCAAGTTTGCCCTAGTGCACCAGTCCATAGCATCCAATAAGATGATTTTAACAGGTGCCCAGTAAATGCTTCCAGATGATTGGTTGCTATAGGTGATTACACCAACTTTCCACCTTTTATTATATTTTCCTAGTCATTTAAAAAGGTAGTTCACCTTTAAGTTAACTTTTAGTATGTTATAGAATGGACAATTCTAAGCAAGTATTCAATTGGTCTTCATTATTTATTTTTTTATAGGTTTTTATTATCTTTCTATATAGGCCCTCTCCTATTTCTGTTCCAGTTTATTATTCAAATCAATGCATAGTTCACCTTTAAGCTAACTTTTAGTATGTTATAGAATGGACAATTCTAAGCAAGTATTAAATTGGTCTTCATTATTTATTTTTTTATAGGTTTTTATTATCTTTCTATATAGGTCCTCTCCTATTTCTGTTCCAGTTTATTATTCAAATCAATGCATGGTTGCTAGGGTAATTTTGATGCTAGCAACCAGACTGCTGAAATTGCCAACTGGAGAGCTGCTGAATAAAAAGCTAAATAACATAAAAAACACAAATAAAAAATCAAAACAAATTGCAAATCTCTCAGAATATGACTCTTTACATCATAGTAGTTGGTAGTAGGAGTAGTTGGAACTTCTATTTGCTACTCTGTGATACCAAGTAAGTTCACAAAATAATGTGATATCCTATTTAAAGCCGTCCTGTGCATCTGTATCTGAATGTTTTATTTCAAAATGTCATCTTACCTATGTACAAGTGGAAAGTGAAAGCAGTAATAAACATCAAATTATGTCAGGTATACACATAAAAGGATAATAATCAGGTTTAGCTACAGTACAGTACAACTGCCATTACTTTACATTACTGAAAAAATGTATTTGAAAAAAATATGGCATTCCACCATCTGATGCTTCCCTCATGGCTAAAAATAAACACATGGTTATCAAATTGCGGAATTGTTTCTGGTAGCAGCAGATGTCTGTTTCCAATGGAAAGTAAATACTTTAGTGACTACTAAATAAATTAACTAGATCATAATTTGGTTCTGTTTCTCATCTAACTATATTCTATTACCCGCTCTCTTGCAAAACAACAGGATCATGCCAATGAACTTTCCTTTTAAAACAAATTTTAAAAGCACCATATACAATGTTAAACCTCATTTCGAAATATAAATTGATCGGGGAGGCAGCCTGGGATGAGCAGCGCACCGCAGATATGACAGTCTGATTTAAGAACATACCCCTTCTGTGGTGTTTATACAAATGGCCTGTAGATGTCACTGTGCCCAGACTTATACTGTGCATACTTCCTGGACATCTTAAAAAGTGAAAGTTACTGTTGTGCAATGGCTGCATGAGAGCTTGCTAATAAAGCACTGTTATACTCTACTCATCCTCGGCTACCCAAAACTTAACACCTTCCTCTTCAAAAACGCTGCTTTGGACTACCATAAACACTGGGGCAGAGACAGTTAACAGTTTTAAAGTATCATGTAGTGTTGTCCTGCACTGGTAAAACTGATCTGTTTGCTTCAGAAACACTACTATTGGTTATATAAACAAGCTGCTGAGTACCAATGGCAGAAATTGAAAAAAGGCTATATGGCACAGGTTAAATAGTAGATAACACCATTATGTTCTACTGAGCTTATCTGCGATCTTATTTATATAAACAATATTAGTGTTTCTGAAGCAAACACAGTAGTTTTAGTAGTGCAGGACAACACTGCAGTATATTTTTATTACTTTAAAACACATCATTTTTTGATGTTACTGTTCCTTTAAGTCCCAAAACGTGCTGATGACAGTTGACACATACAGTATACTCTTTGGAAACTTATTCATACTCTCACTAAAATGTTTTGCTGTGGATGGGGTGTACATTTTTTTTCTCTCTGTCTCAATAGCTAAAACCCATTAGATATTCTGAACCAAAGATTCGGTTGGCAGATAAAGTGAAAAGCATAACTCCTTTATTTACAAAATCTGCCACCCTGATGTTTATTTTGCACCCAAGCAATATTCAGAAATTTAATTTGTGAGGACAGTGTTGCTTAAATATGTGAGTGAGCTGGAAAGTATGTCAATAACATTACCAGAGTTATACGACCTTATACAGCACTTGTTTGCTGGAAATACATGCTCTGTCTCCTTACAGCACAATCATCTGCTTAGCACCCAAGAAGTTAATGATTTAGAAATTAAATGTGCCATAATGAGAAGCTGTTTGAGAAAGAATATATCATCTTTTGTTATAATAATAATATTTAGAAACTTCCATTCAATTTCATGATAGTTCCCTTTTAAGATACCATAGAACAAACTATATATGGGCAGTCAGCAGTTAATAGGCAAATAAAATGTAATAAAAAAATCTTGTCAAAGATCAGCTGTCTCATAAATACATATTTATTTAAAGTATGTTTCAGGCAAACCTCCCCCACCACCTTTCAAGCTATCTACAGTACACCCACCCAAGTCTGCTTCCTATAATGTTACATCCCTGCCTCACAGCAATATGGGGTTGAAAGAATACACAATTTAGTTTCTAATGATATTGTAGTCAGACAAGTCTGTTATGTGTTTCACATCTGTGTATTAATATACCACTCACTAGCTTTATTTTTTTTAATTAGCTCTGTTCACTGCAAATTTGACATGACCTAGTGTTCTTATTCCTGTTTAATCCTATCCTCTGGCTAGTGAGCAGTGGGAGTAGATTATATGACATTAAGGGAGGGTGGTTAAATATTTCATTTTTAACTTCCCATGGCTTTAAAAATAGCAGTAGCACTTCGATAATACAGCCATAAAAAATGAATTCTTATTTTCTATCATCCCTTAGCATATTGTTGCTGTACATATGAATGGGAGAGACCATGCTGCTTGCCTCCCCTGTGACATTCTTTACCAGAAGCATTAACAAATCAAGGCACAAATAAATGCAATACTTAATCAGGCTTTATCCTTTCTTTTGCAGAATACTTAAAAATAACATTCTGTATTACTGAATAATAAACGTGTGTCTTTCAGAACACTATCAAAAAAAAGAAAAAGACTATGCAGTTTTGTAATGATAGTCAAAATTCACTTCTGTCCTTATAAATACACATACTTCTCGCTGATTCTTAGTTTTCACAGCCATCATAGAAAATAAAGGGGAATAATGAAGAGTCTTGCAAAAACCTGGAGCTGCATATACATAAGTTTGTATTAATGCAGCAAACAGAAGTACGTGATGTGGCACAGCTGCAATATTTCTTTCTATAACACTTCCCAATCTTTGTGACACCAGATACAAAATGAAATGTACTTTATGGTTGGACCTAAAAATCTTTTAACCTTATTGGATACAGTACATAAGTCCAGCTTTTCGATGTCTGGTTGTACAAATAGCACAAATTTTTAACAGGAAGCAATCGCCAAAAGCAGCAGTCTTTTAGCATGGCCTGATCCTGCCATAACTAGTTCACAAACACTGCAGCATT
The DNA here is from genome assembly GCF_017654675.1 of Xenopus laevis. NCBI lineage: Eukaryota > Metazoa > Chordata > Amphibia > Anura > Pipidae > Xenopus > Xenopus laevis. Next base: position 80,513,863 of record NC_054379.1, read on the forward strand.
CCAGCTTTGGTGGCACTAATTCTGCTTAGCTTTCTTTGTGTTTGTTATATGTTCGCCTTCTGCTTCCATTATGTCTGTCTCTCTCTTTTTCAAGCCTATCATTTTTCTTATCTGCAGTTTACTAAGATCTTGCTTTTGCGTATGGATGCGCCCAAACTTGGTACCAAAAGCATCATGAGATATGTTCTTTTTCTTCTTTGCCTGTTCAAAATGAAAAAAAGTCAAAGTAAATAACTAACACTACAAGATATAAAAAAAAACCCTCATGGTGGATGAGATACTTCTAATTAGACAAATCAGCATGTACACAGTAACTCCATAGCAGAACATGGTAAAGAAAGTCTTATTCATAGAGATGCACTAAATACACTATTTTGGATTCGGCCGAACCCCCGAATCCTTTGCGTAAGATTTGGCTGAATACCGAAGCAAATCCAAATTTGCATATGTAAATTAGGGGAGAAGGGGAAACATTTTTTACTTCCTTGTTTTGTGACAAAAAGTCATTTGATCTCTCTCCCTGTCCCTAATTTGCATATGATGAAAAAGGCCAAATCCTGGCCTAATCCTGAACCAAATCCTGGATTTGGTGCATCCCTACTTATATTTGGGTCAAAATTTCCTTGGAAAAAAAAAAGCATGATTTAGATCCCTGATTTTTGCTAGGAGTGAGACATTTAACTGATGCACTGATCAGTCATCCTTTTATTTTAAACTCACTATTCATCTTTAAACTTTCATCTATTCTGGGCTCTCTTCCTAACTTTTAAGTGCAAAAAAATAATAAAGGAGGCCATTAAAAGTAATTTGTGTATTTCCTTTGATGACAGTAATGCTTGATACTGATTGAATATGAATTAATTACTTTAAGGACTTTGGGTTGTTTGAGGAAAAATCTATCCAAGTCATCAGAAGCCAGATGAGTCCTCCTGACCATAAAGTCAAACGAGGGTCCTATTTCTTCAAGTTCAATTCTTGGTGTCCTGCATCCAGATTTCTTCATTAGCACCCTAAAAGAGAAAAACATGTTTTTAATTTTTTTTCCTCTGTATTCCCCAGACACTGGCAAGCAAGCAGTAAAAATATAAACCTTACTTGTAGCTTTCCCATCAACTGCTATGAAATGCAAGACATGCTCTAGACCAGCCAGACGAACCCCAGTAATAGCGGGTCCTTGAAAGAAATCTGAAAATGTAAACAGGCATGCTAAGCAAAGCAAATCTATGCGTCGGTGACCCACCACCACCAGTACTATAGAAAACTGGAATTTCATAAGGCACAACAAATGTCTTTAGACTGCTAAAAGGGAGTTGTTTTTTTACAACGGTATTCTATATTAACAAAGTAGGAGTTGCAGGGCACATCACGGCTCTGCTGATGCAGCAGAACTATGCTCATGGGGTCTGGCAACAGTTGAATAGATTATTTCTCCCCACAGAGCAATTGGATCAGAAGATGACAATATGGGCAATAATGCTTTAACCTGCCAAGATGCCCAACCACATTAGTGTGGACAATCTGAGATAAGAGGTCGTACATGTCTTTTTACTGATTAACAGGTCAGAGGGCTTGTACTGGACATCACTCTATATGCACCTTGGTTCTCATTTGCAGCTTGTGAGAAACCACCACAACAAACACAGTATGGATATTTTATTCTATTCGGATACTGTTAAAATCCCTACAAGGTATTTACCAATGAGCAGACTTTTCAGCCGTCTGTAGTCTTCACTCATTTCAAAAGCATCTCCAGCAAATATCAGAAGTGGTTTGGTACCTTCAGGACACTTGCAATTCTGCAAAACATGGACTTGGTATTACATCAGGAATCTCCATTCAAACAGTATGATATACTAGTCTATTAGTTGTCCAGATAAACATTATAAAATTGATAACAATGCACATGGTTTAGTGAATAAAAGTATCTTTTAAAAAGCAAATCCAAAAATATACAGCCATGTTTATACTTGTATAGTTCCTACTATGCACAGGCTGCTCCATTTTCTTCCAGGAATAAACCATATTGAGTAACGGTAAACTACATGGGTGATTTTGATCAGGTTTTGTGGAAGTTTATCCGATCTTGCCACGCAACACCAGACAACAGCACAAGATATTGTAGGATGATATGAAATCTGATCCCCTAAAGCGAGTCTTTTGTTCATGCGTTTACATTCGACAGTCAATGTATTTCAATGAGAGAAAAAAAGTCTTTCCATCACCATCAGTTTTTCGTATGAAGACACAGCATATGTCGTATGGCAAATGTTTCATGTAGTTTACACATCATATTTTTGTATCAGTCTTGTTATATTTTAACCCATGCAACTACATCCGATTTGTAGGATGCATTGTGGATCTGACATCTGATATAATCGGACACAATCACTTGTGGAGTTAAACCATAAAGGTATGGAATCTATTAAGCACAATGCTTAGAAAATGGAGTTTCCCAGGGATTTTTATATCATGTGGAGCGTCATTCCTTAAGGCTACTATAAAAAAACAAATAATATTAACCCTATAGTACTGTTTCACCAGCAATACAGACTTATGCTTATAACTATGAAATGGGGAAAATTGTGCCCTATAGCACAATACATGCAAAAGAACCTGGCATATAGCAATGCCTATAGCAGAGCACGAATGAAACAACCAAATAGTACAATGATCTGTGTGCAGGTGGATCCTTAAAGGGGTTGTTCACCTTTCAGGTAACTTTTAGTATGAAATAGAGAGTGATATTCCAAGATAATTTGCAATTGGTTTTCATTTTTTATTATTTGTGGTTTTTGAGTTATTTCTCTTTTTATACAGCAGCTCTCCAGTTTACAATTTCAGCAATCTGGTTGCTAAAGTCCAAATTACCCTAGTAACCATGCATTGATTTGAATAAGAGACTGGGATATGAATAGGAGAGGGTCTGAATAGAAAGATGAGTAATAAAAAGTAGCAACAACAATAAATGTGTACAGAGCGTTTGTTTGTAGGTGGGGTCAGTGACCCCCATTTGAAAGCTGCAAGGAGTCAGAACAGGCAAATATTTCAAAAACTATAAAAATAAATAATGAAGACCAATTGAAAAGTTTTTAGAATTGGTAATTTTATAAAATACTAAAAGTTATCTTAAAGGTGAACCACCCCTTTAATGCAGATGTGCACTGCCAGATATTCAAGATGGGCATTTTCCTGCACTCATGGATCATTGCACAGTAATAAAGTGTCAGAATTCAGCAAAGTAAAAAGAGAATTTAAGTGTTGTGCAGTGGTTGGGTACAGGAGTGATTTAAAAAAAAAAAAAAGTAGCAGATAATAGTAGGTAAATATATTAGAGCATACATTTATTTCCTGTAATGAAACATACTTTTCCACTCCCAACTCAACCATATCTAGTACATGATAGTCATACATTCGGCCTGGCAAAAATAAACAAACATTAGTAGTATAGTACAGTATGCAGTTCATCACTTTGGCTAGAATGGCAGCCTAATTGTACTCGGGTCCTGACTAGGGCACTATGCCCAGTTTTTATGTTCTTCTAGTGTCTGTATGGGCTTCCTACAGGTACACACGTTTCCGCTCACACTCCGAAACAATGCAAGGGGGGTAAGCTCTAGATAAAACAGACCCTTGTGTGACCTATGCTGTACAGTGAGGCAGTGACTGCAACAAATAGTTTTTTCTACCCTTGCTTTCTTGTCTGCCATGGGTAACGCCATAGGAGAAAGGCCAGGGAAGGAGGGAGACTTAAAGCACGACTGGAGATTGAAGGCGGGAGGGGGAGCAAGAGTTGAGAGAGAGAGGTTCATTCCTTTAAAATAAATCAAGGATGAAAGTACAAGCTGTTTTGTATTTGCATTTTTTACCCAAGGGAGAGTGCCTGATCCCTTATCCAGAAAGCTCTAAGTTACGTGAAAACCATTTCCCAAAGAGTCCATGATGCCTTATCCAGAGAATCCCAGATCCCAAGCATTCTGCATAGTTGATCCCATACCTGTATTTGGTGCAGAGATCATACATGAGTCTTGGTGCAGGAAGGAAGGGTTTGGGTTCCTAGAGCACTGGGCTGATTTTTCGTTGGGGTACAACCTATACAGTCGTGACGGTTTGCACCTCAATGGAAGGGGGTCCGCGGTGCTAGGGGAAAGAATGGCTAAGAGGTTGGAGGAGTGTTTAAACTAGGCAAGAGGGGGGCGGGTGAGATAAAGAATTATGGGGAAGCTAGGGTAGACGGGGCAGTGGGGTTAGTAAGGGGTCATGGGGGAGGAGTAAGGGGGGCATACAGTTTACCAGCTAAGGAGGTCCCTCTGTTACAAGGAAAACAGAATAATACTAACTTAACGTATAATTCTTCACTAAGTAATGCAAATCTCAAAAGTAAAAGTAGTAACTTCCGTTGTATGCTGGCAAATGCACGGAGTTTGTCAGGTAAAATGGGAGACCTGGAATTAATTGCATGCTCTAAAAATTATGATATAATTGGTATCACTGAGACCAGGCACGTTTCAAGGGCTGCTGCCGCCTGAGGCAGCAGCCCCAATGCCGCCCCTCCTCCTGCTCCGCTCTTCTAACTACCAGCGTCGGAGCGGGTGGAGGAGGGGCCGCATCGCTAGTGCAGTGAGCGCTATTGTGCTCGCTGCGCTAGAAGAGCCGAATTTCCGTTTTAAAAAACGGAAATTCGGCTCTTAAAGTTACCAGAGGCGGCTTTTTGCCGCCCCTGGTAACTGGCCGCTCCGTGCCGCCTGAGGCAAGATTCTCACCTTGCCTCATGGCCGGAGCGGCCCTGACTGAGACCTGGTGGGATGAAACATGTGACTGGATTGTGAATTTAAATGGTTACACCCTTTTTAGGAGGGACAGAGGGATTAAAAAGGGTGGAGGAGTGTGTTTGTATGTAAAGCCTGAATTAAAGCAATGCGCTAAAGAAATAACAATAGCTGGCACTGGTGAGGGTGTAGAATAACTCTGGGTAGAGATTTTGACTGGGCAAAAGGTAACAAAAAGAATTATCATTGGTGTATGCTATAAACCACCTCGTATAAGTGTCGAGTATGAAGCCCAGCTACTCTTGCAGATACAAGCGGCTTCACAGCTGGGTCAAGTTGTTGCTATGGGTGACTTCAATTATCCAGACATTGACTGGGGTAATGGGGTTGCTAAGACAGAAAAAGCTAGTAGGTTTGTAAATATGCTGAATGACAACTTTTTATTCCAGCTCGTTCAAGAACCTACTAGGAATAACTCTCTTTTGGACCTTGTAATAACTAACAATACTGAACTCATCTCTAACATTTGTGTGGGGGAGCATTTAGGGAATAGTGATCATAACATGGTCTCCTTTGAGATTCTGTTGCAGAAGCAATTCTATAAGGGAGTAACTTAAACACTGAATTTCAGACATGCAAACTTTGACAGTATAAGGGCATCTCTGCAACATATTAAGTGGGAAATGCTTTTCTCAGGGTTAAACACAGAACAAAAATGGGAAGTCTTTAAAATGCTGCTTAATAAATATACTTGTCAGTATATTCCACTTGTAAGCAAGGAACGTCGTTGAGGTGGGTAAGAAAAGACGTGCTTTTAAGGCTTTCAAGTTAGCTGGTACAGCCGAAACATTTATAATGTACAAGGAGGCCAATAAATCATGCAAAGAAGCTATAAGGCAAGCTAAAATTGCTATAGAAAAGGATATTGCAGCAAGCAGTAAAAAAAATCCAAAATTATTTTTTAAATATGTTAATAGTAAAAAATTAAGCAGGAAGCGGTGGGACCCTTACTATCAGAGGGGGGTCAGCTGGTTGATGAGAACAAAATAAAAGCGCAGATTCTGAACTCATATTTTTCATCTGTCTACACAAATGAGGAATCAGTAAGTGAAGGTTTCCTTCTTAACAGTCACACATGAAGAAATTCAAAAGAGACTAGAACATGTTAAGATTAACAAAGGTCCAGGGCCAGATGGTATTCATCCCAGGGTAATTAGTGAGCTTAGCTCTGTGATTCCCAAACCTCTTTACTTAATTTTTCAGGATTCATTGAGATCTGGCATAGTGCAGAGAGACTGGCGAATTGCTAATGTGGTGCCTCTATTCAAAAAAG